>NC_139020.1:53397148-54597148 GCF_964662115.1 Mustela nivalis
CTGCCAGTCTTAATCAAACATTATGAATTCTATAGACTTTTCTGTATCAATAGCTTAAAAAAAAAAAACTTCCATAAATAAGAAGACAGGGGAAAGTATGCTGCTTCTATGATTGCTTGGCATAAAATACATTAGATTCTGAACTGCATTCTTTCAGCATCACTTAGAGCTGCAAGAAAAACCAACAGCACCTCCAACAGCAAAGAAAGAACAGTGAACTCTGCAATTCATCTCATGTTCATTTTGGTAAGAGACCTATATTCATTTCAATGAAATTTGACAAGAAGCAGAAGCAGCAATGAGTTCATTTCTTTGAATTTTTTTTTTTTTACCAAAACAGCCTGAGAGTTTACCCTTTCACAGAAAGACATTTCTGTGACCACTCTATTAAATGTTAGCTAAAAAGAAATGTTTCCTAGTTTTCATATATGTGGAAGAACAGCTTACACAAAACGGCCACCCTAAGGATTAATTTTTATAAGTCCTCTTACCGTTTTTTAATAAGAGCAAATGCCAGTGTTCATATATTGAAGTCATTTAAAGCACTGTCTATTAATTCACATTCATGGTATTGATGCAAAATTTGCTAAATCATCCCTTATTAGATATTCAAATATTGCTTTTACTCAAATGACGATGTAAGAAATACAAACATTTCCCAATTTAAGTTTCACTAGAAGCTAATATTTTGGCAGAGCTGCATGTTTCAATTTTCTAAGAAATGTTTAGAAAATTTCCCTTTAATGAAATCATATTTAGTATTAAATCTGGAAGATAATTTAAAAGAGAAAAAAGAACACAAGAGCTAGAGACACAAGAGAAGATATTTTGATCATAAGTACAAAAACTCTCAACCTGAACTTTGAGTCATCCAATTTGATATAAGTTGCCCTCAAGAAGAAAACAGTGAACAACAAAAAACTATTTCACTTATTTCACAATAAGTGAAAATTCTATGATATAAAGTTAGAAATTTCTACACTACTGACTAGAGTTTCAGTGTCCTCAATACATCAATCATCACAAGAAAATGTTTCAAGTTAGTTTTTATAAGAAAAGAGTACATACAGTGCATTTTGCTATTATAATATACTCCACCATCTAAGAAGTTCTGAAGCTACAATTTGAGATAATCATTTATATTACAAGAGTTTTTTCAAGTTTATAAAAAGATTCATGGCAGGATTATTTTAAAAATAGCAAACCCCACAGTGTATTGTGTATCTGCTTAAAGATCATTTTCTACTTTGTTACAGAACGGATAAAAATCTGATAAGAATAACTGACAATATTTCATCAAAAGTAGAGATCTAGCAACTTGGAAAACATGGAGTTACAGTTCAGTTTTCAACTTCGTTTATACTTTTTTCCTCCAGAGATTTATCTTTGTGAAATACATCAAAGTGCAGAATACAATTAACTATTTAATTTTACTCTTTCACTTAATATTATAGGTAAATTTAAGTAAATTTATCATTTTCATCTAACAAAATTATCATGGAGTACCTACTATGGAGGAATGGGAAAATGAGATATATAAAAGAATAAGGTAAATAAGAGATGGTGGTATTAGTGTGGTGGTGTTCACAGTTTAGTAAAAGAAACAGACAAATGAAATAATGGGTAAAAATGTTCTTTATATTGTGTTATGGGAGTACAGGATGGAAGAGGAGTCAGGGAAACCTTCACAAGAGAATATTTTTTGAGATGGATCTTAAAAAATATAACTGTACCAAGTAGAAAAGAAAAGTAACGCTCTCCATCAAAGAGAGGTAACAAGTGTAAAGGCAAAGTCATGTTCAAAAGCATGATTAAAAAAAAGAAAGAAAGAAAGAAAGAAAAGCATAACAGACACAGACAACAGGGAATACTTATGGTATGAGGTCACTGACAATATGGAAGTCCTGAGAAAACAAATCGGGAAGAGGTATAGGGCCATCTTATGAATGGCCTTTTAAGCTAGGCTGAAGAGCCTGTCCTTTATCCTTTACAAACAAGCATCCAGGAAAGGTTGAGAAGAGAGGAGGACAGTACAAAGATACAGCTCATATTACGATGTGCAAACTTTTGAGGGTTAAATAAAAGAGAGTTTGGAGGCAGAGGACTATGATGTGTTGATAACAGCCTGGGTGAGAGATACTAAGGGTGTGTGACAATAGAAAAGAAGATAGAAGTGATTTTAGAGACACTTAACAAGTAAAGCCAAATGCCAACTGATACTTGGTACCATTTGCATGTAGTAGATTAGGACCATTTGGAGGTAGTAGATGACTGAAAGGGAAGAGTTGAGGATGACTTAACTCCATTTGGACGTGGTACCATTTTGAAGGCACTGCGTATTATCTGGGTGTGGTAGACTGTGGAGAGAGAAAAGTTCACATACAAAATGTTTAATATTTATTTATTTATTTATGTGAAAGAGAGAGAGAGTGTGTGTATGCCAGAGGGAGAGAGAACACAAGCGGGGGAGCGGGAGGGACAGAAGAAGAGGGAGAAGCGGACTCTTCACCAAGCAGGGATCCCAATGCAGGGCTTGATCCTAGGACCCCGGGATCATGAGCTGAGACAAAACAAATGCTTAACCGAAAAAGCCACCCAGGTGCCCCAAAACAGAGTCAATTTAAAGTGGTTAAGACTTTGTGTAAACTACAGAGCAAAATATGTGCTGCTCTGTGTCCCCTTTTTCTTTCTTTTTTTTTTTTAAGTTTTTTTTTTTAATTTATTTATTTGACAGAGAGAGAGAGATCACAAGTAGGCAGAGAGGCAGACAGAGAGAGAGAGAGGGGGAAGCGGGCTCCCCGCCAAGCAGAGAGCCCGATGTGGGGCTTGATCCCAGGACCCTGGGATCATGACCCAAGCCGAAGGCAGAGGCTTTAACCTGCTGAGCCACCCAGGTGCCCTGTGTCCCCTTTTTCTTATCTATGACATTGACACTCTCTAGTTCCAAAATCAGCTTTTTTTTTCTAGAGATTTTATTTATTTCACACTAATAGAGAGTGGGAGAGAGAGCATAAGCAAGGGGAGCGAGCGGCACACAGAGGGAGAGGAAGGGGGAGAAGCAGACTCTCTGCTGAGCTTAACCAACAGAACTACCCAGGCATTCAGAAAATCAGTTCACCTTTTAAACACAAACTTTGTAGCTACTCAATGGATTAGCCGTCTTCATCCTTCTGTGAATGTGGGTTAGAGATGCCTCCATCCACATCAACTCAACCTCCTTATTGCACACCTTCAGTCAGACTCCCTGGATGTAAATTCTCCTCATCACATATTCTATCCTATTCTCTAAGTTCAGCAGGACCAGGCTGCAGCAGTAACACCGGAAGTGATTGCAAAAACTGGAAAATTCCAGGAAAATAGAAACCTGTCTTCGTCCTTTCTGGTTGCCATAACAAAAAATACCATAGACAAACATTTCTTTTGCATGGTTCTGGAAGCTGGCTAGTCTAAGATGAAGGCTCTAGGAGATCTGCTGTCTGATGAGGGCCTGCTTCCGAGTTCATAGACACTGGTCTCATCTCTGTAATTTGACACAGAAGAAGGGACAAGGAATTTCTATGGTGTCTCTTCTCCAGGGGCATTATTTCTCATTCATGAGGAGTCTGCTTCTGTGACTTAATCACCTCACCAATTCCCCATAACACTGGAGGTTAAGATTTCAACATGAATTGAGGGGGTACAGAAACAGTCCGTCTATGGCAAAACCCAAGGCCCGAAGTGTTTAACATAGAACATCTCTAATGGGGGATGCATTAGTTTCCTATGGCTGCCATAACAAATTACCTCATACTTGGTGGCATAAGCAGAAATGAATTTTCTCACAGTTCCCCAGTCCAGAAGTCTAAAATCAGGGTGTTTGCAGGGCCATTCTCTATTTAAAGGCTCTATGGGAGAATCCATTCCTTGCTTCTTTCAGTTTTTGGTTGCTCTTAACTTATGAGCACATCACCATTTCATACTGCTCCATTTTCTTTCTCAAAACTCCTTCTGCTTCTCAGTTTTAAGAATACATGTGACTGCATTTTGGGCCCACCCAGAGCATCCACGATAAACCCTTCCTCTCAAGATCTTAAGGTAATATTGACAAGTGCTGGGGATTAGAAGGTGAATTTTTCTGGGAAACATCACTCACAGAATTCTACTGTAGAGAATGATCATTTGGATGCCCAAAGTAGAATCCTTAATGAACATCAACAAAATTCAAGGCAGAATCTCCAGATACAAAAACTTAAAGAGAGCCATAAGACCAGCCTCTTGGGACTCCCAAAAGCTATCCAATCTGCCACTTGACCCAAGACCCACCCAATAGTTAACGCCGGCATACAGGTGCTAGAAGCAGTAAGACATCTTACCACATTCAACAGACCTATTTTTTACTGAATAATTTCATTTTTCAAATACCTTTCCTGTCTAGCTTGGCATTTTATAAATAAAGATGAATCATGAGCCTTTTTGGCTCAAAAAAATTCATTTCTGTGATAATTATCACTATTATTAACTTATTCATTTATTGGTTATATTCATCTGTTGCTATAGACACTTAACTTTTTTTATTAAAGATTTTATTTATTTACTTGACAGACAGAGATCACAAGTAGGCAGAGAGACAGGCAGAGAGAGAGGGGGAAGAAGGCTCCCTGCTGAGCATAGAGCCAGATGCAGGGCTTGATCCCAGGACCCTGGGATCATGACCTGAGCCAAAGGTAGAGGCTTTAACCCACTGAGCCACCCAGGCGCCCCTAGATACTTAACTTTTTTAAATTAATTTGGGTGGGGTGGCTGGGTGGCTCAGTCATTAAGCGTCTGCCTTTGGCTCAGGTCATGATCCCAGGGTCCGGAGATCAAGCCCCACATTAGGCTCTCTGCTCTGCAGGAAGCCTGCTTCCCCCTCTCCCACTTCCCCTACTTGTGTTCCCTCTCTCACTGTGTCTCTGTCAAATAAATAAATAAAATCTTTTAAAAATTAAATTAAATTAATTTTGTTGTTAGAAAAAGCATTTAACCTCTGTGTTTCAGTTTCCTCAGCTATTAAGACAATGGAATTATATATTTTGCTATGTTACAGAAAATATATGATAAAAGTAGGAGAAGAAAACATAATGGCTGAACATTATGCACAATTAACGGATGTCTTATATATAAGAATGTATTCATAAAGCACAATATTTTGACATAACCAGATACTAAAACAAAGAAGTCCTCTCAAAACTACCCAAAAAATAAAGACAGGTCATCTTCAAGCAAACAGAAACACTGTTAGTATACTGCTCATTAGCAGGAACAGAGGAAAAACACAATGAGTTCCTGCTGCTGAGCTGAGTGAAAATATGCAAACTGAAATTCTATGCCTGGCTAAACCACAATTCAGAAGTAAAGCACTAAAAAAAGATTTTTGAGTTTACAAAATTACCACTCACACATACTTATTTAAGAAATGATTGCAAGACATAATTCAGGAAGGTTAGAAATTTATGGTAATAAAGGAAGAAGTAGGATGCAAGAAGCAATGGTAAGCAAAGAAATTAGCAAGCATGAACAAATCTAATCAAGCACTAATTGTTCAAAAAAACTAACAATCATTACTAACATAGGGATAAAAATTAGGAGCAAATAAAATACAAAAAATGATAGCTAAAGTACTTCTATGTGCCAGAAATTCTTTAAAGTATTTGTATTTATTAACTAGTTTAATTTTCCTAACAAATCAATGGGACAGTTACTAATAGTATCATCACTTACAGATGGAGACACCATGCAAAAACAGACTCAGCAACTTGTTTAAGAGTCACAGCTGACAGGGTCAATTATCACATGGTTTCACTTATTTGTGGAGCATAACAAATAGCATGGAGGACAAGGGGAGATGGAGAGGAGAAGGGAGTTGAGGGAAATTGGAAGGGGAGGTGAACTATGAGAGACTATGGACTCTGAAAAACAATCTAAGGGTTTTGAAGTGGGGGGGGGGTTGGGGGAACCAGGTGGTGGGTATTAGAGGGCACGGATTGCATGGAGCACTGGGTGTGGTGCAAAAACAATGAATACTGTTACGCTGAAAAGAAATTTAAAAAAAAAAAGTCACAGCTGACAAATAGTAAACTCGAGATTTGAATCTAGGGAGTCCATACTTTTCATCAGTATATGGTACTGTCACCATGAATTAGTGAGAAAATTACAAAATAATATAGACAAAAATAATATGTAACTTGGAGAAGAGTGATGTTCAAATTATTCATTTTTCTTCTATCACTTTGGGGACCTTAGAAACTCTGATTAAAGTTAGACTATACTAAGATAAATAAGCAAAACAAACCAGTTCTTTTATACATTGCTGGCAGAAAGTGGTGTGTTACTAGTTAGCAAATTTGAAGGTATGCATACCCTATGACCTGAAGCTGTTTGTTTCTAAGTATGTCTGAGAAACTCTTGCTCCACTTGCTCCATAGATATATACACACATGGAAACAGAACAAAACTATAAACATTAAAAATGTCTACTGAAGGTAGCCTAAGTTGCTCACTGGGTTAAGTATCTGCTTTCGGCTCAGGTCATTAGCCCAGGGTCCTGGAATCAAGCCCCGTGTCAGGCTCTCTGCTCAGCAGGGAGTCTGGTTTTCCCTCTCCCTAAGCCTGCTGCTCCCCTTGCTTGTGTTCTCTCCCTTTCTCCCTGTCAAATAAATAAATAAAATCTTTTTTAAAAAGTTTTCTGAATGAAGAATTAAGTTATTAATATATTCAAATAAAGTAATATAATACTGCAATGAAAACAAATGAACTATGGCCACCCACAGTAAAAGAGATAAAGTTCAGTATCAATATTAAGTGAATAAGAAATACTGTGATCCTATTACCATTTCATTGAATTTTAAGGCAATTAAAATTAAGTAATTTCTTATATAGGTTAAATACACTTAGGATAAAACTACTAGGAAAAATTTAGGAGAAAGACAAAATTAAGATAAGGAAACAATAAAAGGAGAAGCAAAAAGTAAATAAAAGCTACTGTCATTATTCTGGCTCTTCAGTTGTTTGGGAAATTCATCTGTCTGAATGAATAAATCAAATGGGTTTATGCAAGTGCTAATAATGAGAATATGTCAATGACCAAGAATTATGTTTTCCTGAGGCCATGAAATTATATTTCTTTATTGGAAATGTAGAAGGAGGAGAAGCCATGAGCAGTTGGTCATTTCTGTGAAGAAGGACCCATAGAATAAAAGAAAAAGCGGTAAAAAATGAGACAGTGTTGGAGCCGGGTATTAAATATTATATTTTCTTTTTATTCTTGCAAGTCATTCTAGTAAGCACTAGTGGAAAAAAAAATTAGTGTCTTGGAATCAATTTCCAATTCTGTTACCAAATCACACCGTGATCATGGAAATAAAAAAATAATTGTATTTCACAGCTGTGCATTTCTTTCAGGAATGTGTATTAATTCATAATCCTCATAATATAACTATGAAATTACAGCATATTAATAGATCATACCACTATTATTAAGCACCTAATAAGTACTCAGTAAAGCTCCATCATTATTATTATCATTAATATTGAAGTCATTTGGTATATTTAAGTATGAGAAAGTTAATACCTATAATGCATTGGTTCTTAAATATTATTCAGCACAAGAATTTCCTCAGGGTCTAAGCAAAATGCAGAATTACAGGATTCATCTGTGGTTATTCTTATTCCTCTGCTCTGGCATAAGGTAGAGAAATCTGCAACTGTAAAAACCTACCCAGGCAATTCTCATACAGATTATCTTCTGCCAATATTTTGAAAAACACTTAGGAGGGCCCCAGAATATGCTAACCTGATGACCAAGAAATTCTTTGTAACCTGGTATACTTACTAATCTAACGCATTCAAGCCAGGCCCTAGCTATCTTAAACCCATCACATTTTGATCTAAGCTGCTCTAAGAAAATATGGATGGATTCAGCAATCCTTAGCTCCAAATTATCAGATTTAATCCCGAATCTCAGAAGGAAGTTCTGTTCAATTGGAGAAAGTTCTGAGTAATACAAGTGATAGCTCAGACACTTTTCCAAAAATTTCAAAGACTAACCCAAAAGATAAACATATAAACCAGCATTGGGTCATTAATCATAAAAAGTGTTATCACAGAGGTAAAGTCAAAGATTAATTAGAACATCTCTAATTCTGGCTTTTGAGAATAAAGAAGACTTCATAGACGTGGTAAATCTTGAACAAGATTCATAAGGTAAATGGGAACTTTAATCTCCTAAAGTAGAAGAAAAGAAAAGCAAAAGCAGGCCATATGAGATATAGGACACCCAATGCAACACCTCTGTGAGACAAAGACCCAAAAGTAAGATACTGGGTGCTGGACCCACTTTAGAAACCTCAATTCTAACTATTTACAAAACAAAAAGTCAACCTACTGAATGGGAGAAGATATTTGCAAATGATACATATGATAAAGGGTTAATATCCAAAATATATAAAGAATTTACACAGCTCAACACCAAAATACCCTCAAAAAATCCAATTTAAAAATGGGCAGAGGGCCTGAATAGACATTTTTCCAAAGAAGGCATACATATGGTCAGCAGACACATAAAAAAGTGCTCAACATAACTAATCAAGAAAATGAGAATCAAAACCATAATCAGATATCATCTGATACCAGTCAGAATGGCTATCATCAAAAAGACAAGAAATTACAAGTGTTGGCAAGGATGTAGGAAAAAGCAATCCTCACGCACTACTGATAGGAATGTAAATTGGTATAGCCACTGTGTGGCAAACACTACAGATTCCTCAGAAAAATTAAAAATAGAATACCAGAGGATTCAATAATCTCACTATTGGTATTTATAAAAAGAAAACAAAAACACTAATTTGAAAAAAATAAAAATCACCCCTAAGTTGATAGTAGTATTATTTATAATAGCCTAGACAGACAGGAAACCTCTAAGTGTCCATCAGTAGATGAATAGATAAAGAAGATGTGTGTGTGTGTGTAATGGAATATTATTTCATCCATAAAAAAGTGCAATCTTGCCATTTGCAACAACATGGATGGTCTTAGAGAATACTATGTAAGTGAAATACGACAGACAAGGACAAATACCATATGATTTCACTTGTATGTGGAGTATAAAAAAAAAAAAAAAAAGCAACAACAAAACAGAAGCGGACTCTTAAATACAGAGACTAAACTGGTGGCTGCCAGAGGGGAAGGGAGTGGAAGATAGGTGAAGAGCCTGAAGAGATACAAACTTTCACTTATAAAGGAGTCACAAGGATAAAAAAAAAAATGCGGCATAGGGAATATAGTCAATAATACTGGAATAACTTTGTATGCAGACAGATGGGAACTGTACTTACTGCGGTGACCTTTTTGTAATGTATCTAACAGTTGAACCACTATGCTGTACCACCTGAAACTAATATACTATGTCAACTATTTTTCATTAAAAATAAAAATTAAAAAAAGAAAGAAAGAAACCTCATTGCTTAACTAAGCCCTGTATCTAAGGTCACCATCCTGTTAGGATGAAATGCTCTGGACAGGTGCCACTCCCCTAGTACTCAGCAGGATTGAAGATAATTTTCTAATTCACTCAAAATATGTACAAAATAAATCAAAACTAATTTCTGCTTTGAGCTTGCAAAAGAGTTTATTTGTGCTACCATGTTTTTCTCCTTCTGAAATTAAATACATGAGTATTTTTAAGTGGTTTTGGGGACCATTCATATCTTATTACCTCTAAGTGAATTTGATATAACTTTAGATCCAGGCAAGGATAAAATGCATCTCCAGATGCACTATCAAATTAATTCTGCCAATTTTTTTCCTAATGTATGACAACCAAATCCCCCAATGATTCGTGCATCCTCAAAGTGGTGAAATAGTTTAACAGAGCTCCGAGAAAGTTCTCCATGGAGCCAATGCCCACATGCTATCCTCTCCTTATGTCTTATGTCTCCTACTCCCCCACCGGTGACCCATTTGAGGAAGCCGTGGACACACTATCATGGGCATGGCAGATGTTGGGGGACATCACACATGCAAACTGTATTATTTTGCCCTTTCTTCCTTTTTTCCTTGAAAGTTGTTTTTGATGGCAAAAGAATAAGCAAGAATAAACTGCTTTAGGATTTGGCTGTAAATTGTTGTTCTAAGTTCATTGGTCTTCTTCTTTTCTTTTTCTTCATCATGATAAGTGTACTCTTTAATCCCCACCACCTATTTCACCCATCACTCCACCCCTCTCCCCTCTAGTAACCATCAGTTCGTTCTCTGTAGTTAAGGTTTTATTTTTTATAAAGAGAATATGGAACACATGGTCAGTTAATGCCACATAGAAAACTAGGCCATAGACAGCAATCGACAACAAGTTGCCAAAAGGCAAGGAAGTTGAAAGAATCCTAAAACCATCTCAGATGGCCACTTCCTTCTTAGTAAGTCAAAGACCTGGAGAAAGGCAAACAGGATACACTTGGTACTTAGAAATAGTCTAAGAACGCCAACACGATGCAAATCAGGGCCCCTTGTTTCAGCCTGAGTAAAGATGGTGGCCTTAAATTCTGTTTGCCATTAGATGGTCCATTTCTACTGCTCATGCATAATGATTCACAGTGTTCCTTTTCAACTCCCAAAGGGGTCCCAACACCCAGACAAGTACTGTGCATCTCACTTACATGTGGATTCTAAAAAAGCTCAAACTCACAGAAACAGAGATAGGATGGATGGTTGCCAGGTTGTCAGAGGCAGGGGCTAGGAGATGGGGAAATTAGGTGAAGGTGGTCAAAAGGCACAAATTTCCAGTTATAAGTTGACTAAGTTCAGGGGATGTGATATACAACATGATGACTATAGTTAACAGTAATGTATTATATATTTGAAAGTTGGCAAGAGACTAGATCTTCTAAGTTCTCTTCAGAAGAAGAGAATTATAATTATGTGAGGTAATAAATGTTAGCTAAACTTGAGGTCATCATTTTGCAATTATATATATAAATCAAATCATTATGTTGTACATCTTAAACTTGCACGATGTTATATATATATCAATTAATCTGGGGAAAAAAGAGTTTTGACACAGTTCTCACTTTTGTTTTTTTAAGATTTTATTTATTATTTATTTGAAAGAGAGAAAAAGCAAGAGTGAGCACTAGCAGTGTGAAGGGCAGAGGGAGAAGCAGACTCCCTGCTGAGCAGAGAGCCTGATGGAGGACTCAATCCCAAGACTCCGGGATCATGACCTGAGCCTAAGGCAGACACTTAACCAACTAAGCCACCCAGGTGCCCAAATCCTCACTTTTAATATGCCATAATTCATGAAGTCGGGACTACTATTATTATCATTTCACACATGACAAAACTAAGGCACTGAGAGGTGCAGTGACTTGCCCGTCATAGATTTACAAAAGGAGAAGCCTGGATTTAATCCCAGTAGTTCAGCTCCAAAGCCCAGACTTCTCCATACAAACTACCCTTCAACTATGAGATGTATACAAAGCAATACCCTTCAACCAGGAGAAACATATGATTTTCCTCATTTTACAAATGAGAACTCTGAGAAAAGAGAAAAATTCAATAGCTTTTCCAAGGTCATAAACTCAGGCAGTCTGGATTCAAAATCTGTATTCCTGACTTTCATTCTATTCCTAAATAAAAATAAACATTTTTGAAACGTCCTAAAACATTTTGAAAGTTAGATATTGAAGAGAAGATTGGAATTTTCAGGAAGTTGCACACACAGACATTGGCGACACTTACGGCGAGTATTAAAACATCACAAAAGAAATCTTCCCCTTCTATAAAAGAGCACACACAGTCCTACATTTTTCAATGTATATGAATGTTATGTTTCAGATGGTTCACTGAGAAAATTTTGATGCTCAGTGTTATAAGATGTTACATTTGGACCTTAGGCAAGTATTTCTTTCTTCCCTCCCTCCCTTCCTCCCTGTTTTTTTCCCTCCCGCCCTCCCTTCCTCTCTGCCTCCCTCCTTCCTTCCTTTCTTCCTTTTTTTTTTTTTTTTTTTGGCACCTTTGTCTTTCATTTGTGAAAAGAGGAACAAAGTTAGGGCAATACCAGTCACAGTATGAGAGCCTTAATATTCTGAATATTCTACGGGTTTTGCCTCTAAGAACCTCTGTGAACCTCAACCCAGGAACCTGGGGGCAATAGCTAGAAGGGTTAATGCCTTCTTTCTGTTACAGCTGGCCTTTAATAAGCACACTCTTCTATAGTCACACCCGGAAGCTGCAGCAGTAGCTATCAATTGTGATATGTGGTCCATCAAATTTACAAACCAGAAATGCAAAATATTCACACATTCCTGCAGACATTTCTTTGCCCACCAACATCTTATCTTCTGCATGTTGTGAGACTAGTCATATTCTGCCAATTAGGCTAAGGAAGTTTAACCCAAACAGCTGTTTAACATCTTATCTGTAATGCTTACTCATTATTCCCTGCAGGGAAGAAGAACAACAAACCAAATGCAGTGTGTATAAAGAAATGAGGCAGGCTGCAGGAGTGTATAAAAACACATACCTATACACACACCAGACACTGTAACGCTGCAAGTCATCTGAAATATTTTAATGTGTCATGTCAATTACATTTGAAGAAAATTAAATAATTTAAATTGTGTTACACAGAGGTATTTATGTGAAAGTCCATATCAAAATATTTATGCTACTTAATGCTGACATTGGAACCAAAAGAAAAAAAAAGTTCGGCATGTGATCCTTTCTCAAATGTGCGAGTGAGTACAGGTTTCAGACTAGGAATGCCCTGCACCCCCACCACCACATCCTCTCCCCCAAACAACCCTGTGAGGCAGATTCCCTCCTTTTTTTTTTTTTTTAAATTAGCAGTTTGCTTTTGACTTTAAAAACACCTTCTTGTCGCTTGTAGACCTCTCCAGAAATTAGAGTATCAACTTAATTTCATAAGAAACAACTCACTTATGCCTAGGAAAACAAACCAATCAAGAAAAAGCAGTGGAGACCACCAAACAGAAAATAAAGGTTTCTCTCCACTTTAGATCTATTCCCTATTAATCACTCATTTTTTTGATTTGTTAAAAATAAAAATGACCAGATTAAAGGTAGAACATCTTCTTTATTGTTAAAAAAAAAAAAAAGGAAGGAAACAAGGAAAAGAAAAGTCCTGATTTATATAAGGTCCTAAGTGTTCAAACATTTGAATGAATCCAACTTCCTAATACATACATTAATCCTATATTTTTGCTTCCTCCTCTCTGCAATCTTATTTCTTCCTCATATAATCTACAAATAGTAATTAACCTACACACTGTCACACGAACATATAGCCCGGAAATACTACACCAGTGACTTCAGTGGTATAATCTACATCTCTAGTTCCTATAATGCACTTCTCACATCCCAAGCTCCTTAGCCTGCAACATCTTTGTGGGGAAGGAACTGCAATGAGGAAATCCAATGTCAGGTTTGTTTAGAGTATGTGCATTTCAGAAAAGGAAAGCTAAAGATGTTTAAAGAAGAGGTAGAGGAGGAGGAAGAAGAGTTTGGGGAGGGTAACTGTGTGGCACCTCTCTTCGCAATATGAACTATCTTTGCTATTCAATCAGAGCAAGCACATTAAAAATTAAACACCCCAAATTATACCTCGACAATGATTTAGTACAAAAGACTTGGAAAATATAACGGGATCCAACTTTACCACTTGCTGGTTATGTGAACATGGAAAAATACTTAACCTCTCTGAGTCTTAGTGTATAAAGGGTAAAAGGGGAATGATACAATCTATGTAACTGAGATGTTATTTAGCCAATGAAAGTTGAATGAGCCAATGTATATTAAAGGCTCTGTAGACTCTGATATTCTAAAGATATTTGTTTGTGGCCATTGCTATGTATGTTCTTAAAATATACACAATAGATATCCAACATTATTAATATGTTGTCTTCACTGAAACAACCAAATCCTCCTCACACAAGGTGTTAGCACGTCAGGAGTTTTCTGCTGATTCCTCCAGATGACCTGTCTTCAGTCTCTCAATTTCACTCTGCTTTTCTTTCACTCACAGTGGAAGGAACTATATGTCTGTCAGGAACCTAGGCATTTGGATGGAAAGGTCTGGCTTCCTGCAGGTGTCCCCAGAAAGACAGAAAGATTTCACCAGAAAGATCTCCTCGGGAAATCAGATTTCCATCTCTGGTGCACTCAGGGTAATGCAAATAGAAGACAGTAAAACTGTGTCCTTCTAAACCTAGCGGGAGGACCCCAGCAGTAGTTCACAAACACCCTCTGTGGGCTTCCCAGAGCAATAGTTTTGCTTACCTACTCCACTAAGAAATAGAACACTCCATGCTTTTCTTTTTTGTGGTACTTACCTTTCTTCAACAGTTATTTCCTTATCTCAAAAATATTAACTTTCTTTTAATAAGGCAAATACATAAAGGTATAAGTAATACATTTTTTTAAATAATTACTTTTTAAAATACATTATCTTCAAACTGCTCAATGCCTAAGCAGAAAAATAAAAGTAAGAATCATTACAATAAAATGGAATGATAGATATATACACAAGGTAGAATGACAGACCTGAATTATTGTTGCTGTTGTTTGTTTTGATCTGCTTTTGACACAGGGAGGGTAGTCAGAAATACCAGTGAAAGTAATTTTTAAACTTCAACTTGAAATGTGAATAGGATTCACATTTGAGAAAAGAATTTCAAGAAAATGTCTATCGTGCTTCCAACCAATTCTCCAAATTGAAGAACATGAGAGTCTGGTTGAAAGAATCCACTTAGAAATCCCACACCATAGATGAAGAGAGTTCACATCAAGACAGACCATCACAATGTTGCAGGAAATCACAACAATGAAGAAGACACTCATGTATCAAGAGAGAAAGAAAGAGGCTACATACAAAGGAATAGAAATAAAAATGACATCCAACTTTTAAAATATTTTAGGAATCTAGAACACTATTTGAGAGAAAATTATTTCCAACTTGGTATTCTATACCTAGCCACGATAGCAATCAAATGTGATGAAAGAATTAAGGTAGTTCAGATATATTACATGTGAAAAAGGTTAGCTGTCTTGCACCATTTCCTAGAAAATGACTGCAAAAACATTTCATTGATGGAAGAAAAATAAGCCAAGAGGATGAACATGTAGGATCAGGAAGTAGGGGGATTCCATACAGAAGAGAGGGAATCCCAATGATGATGATAAAGATATGCAACAAGGAGATGTAGATGCATGGTAGGCCTGGAGAACAAATTGGTACATGTTGGAACAGGGAGTCAGAAAGTTCCAAAGGTGAAGGTGAAGTCTCTTAGAAAAAAGGAATGGGATGATGAGGAGATATATATATATATATTTTAAGATTTTATTTATTTATTTGACAGACAGAGATCACAAGTAGGCGAGAGGCAGGCAGAGAGAGAAAGGGAAGCAAGCTCCCTGCTGAGCAAAGAGCCCGATGCGGGGCTCGATCCCAGGACCCTGGGATCATGACCTGAGCTGAAGGCAGAGGCTTTAACCCACTGAGCCACCCAGGTGCCCCAGATGGGGAGCTATATTGAGATGGCTGAACATTCTGCAAAGAGACTGAGATTTCTTAACAAATGTTTGTGGATGAACTTATGATGAGTATTCAAAATATTAAATACATGTCAGGGAACAACCGACACTGGCAAGGGTACAGAGAAAGGTAAAAAAGTACTTTTCAGTTATCAGATAAGTAAATTTTCAGGATATAATGCACAGCATAATGACTATAGTCAACAATACCATATTATATATTTGAAAATTGCTAAGAGAGTAAGACCTTTAAATTCTCATTATAAGAAAAAGAAATGGTAACTATGGGAGGTGATAAATGTTAACTAAACTTATCATGCCAGACATTTCACAGTATATACATATATTGAATCACCATGCTATATGCCTTAAACTAATACAATGTTATATGTTAATTATGTCTCAATATAACCAGGAGAAAAAAGAACAAACCAAAGGGAATTTGGGCAAAAGAAAAAAAGAAAATTCAGAAAATAAGAAAACAAGTGTTTGAGAAAATACAAAAATATTTTAAAAAGATATTCAGCTCATCAATTATCAATACCATTTGATTAATACCAAAAACAATACCATTTTATATCATACAATTAGCATAAACAACAACAAAAAAATGAACAACCTGGAACTTACGAAGTTAAGGTCAATAGGCATTCTCAGATGCAAAAAGTATAACTGCTACAATCTTTATGAAAGATGAACAAAAATATTTAAGCCAAGAGATTATTTGCAGAGCAGATTCCTCTGTTTACTGTCCATTTCTGCCCCCCCCCCATATGCATTTTGCACAAAGTTTTGGCACAGCAATGCAGCAAACCTACCTCAACTTCCTAAGATCTTACACCACAGCTTCCTCCCTTTGGCTAACTGGTCCACCTTCTATTGTTCAAATTCGAGATTTTCAGGATAGGAGCTGATAAGCGTTATTTGGGAGATACACATTCTTGGGTTGAACCCCTTGTGTGCAGATGCAGGAGGATACCTGAGACAAACCTGATATACACTCCTTCAGCCTAGCCTGTGGGTTGGAAGGATTTACTAACAAAGACAGCTGAGAACATATGGTTGCCTCAAATATCACTGGGAGATTATGTATTGCACAATGTGTCAAGGTGAGTGTATGAGGAGCCCACGGTTTCTATGACTCACTAGCTGGGTGACTTCTCTGCCCTGTTTGTTCAACTGTAAAGTGGGGATAATAACAGTCAATTACATGACAACATTCTTGAGAGAACAACTGGCATAAATTGGTGCTTCCAGTCATTTTTACTGTAAATAAACTAAGAGAAAAAGTATAGTGGTCTGAAATATGGTATAGGAAATGGAGATGGGAGAGGTTGTAGAAAAGAAAGCTTAGATGGGGACTAGGCCCTCCTTGTTTGCCTTTAAGCATAGTTTTAAAGCACTTAGACAAAAAAAAAAAAAAAAAAAAAGGAGCCTTTTAGGTTGTTTCCCAATATTTATATGTACATTTAAACAATTCACAAGGGAGCATGCATTTCAAGTGAGAACTCAAACACATGGCAATTCCTTCAGAAACTGAAATTTTGCACGTCTATATTCTCAGTAACCAAATGTGATCTCTTCTGAAATATTTTAGTCTCCAAAATCTCTAGTAGAACTTTCATCATGTTGCTTTGTGATGTTCAAACTACATGTTCCTGTTGTTTTGTATATTCATAATAAGCCCTAAATCTTGCTCAGCCTTGAGAAAATGGTTAGCCACAATGACACTTTTAGCAGTTTCCCCTAGGTCAGGGACCAGAGGCAGAGTTTGATCCCAAAAGAGTAACAATATAATACTAACTTTTTGGACTCCTTCTCCACAGATTCTCCCACTACTAGTTCCTTCCAATAATCCATTCATTTTCAGAGTTAGAAATGCCTCCAATTCGCCTTCAGTTCCCGGCACTCTTGACTGGTTTCTTCTGACTCCACTGTCCCCTAACTTTCCCAGACAAAACAGTAAGACTTTGTCAAGCTGTGCTCAAAGTTGATTCCCAAAAGCCTGTCAAAGGCCTCTTCTTCAAGGCCTCAGGGATCAAGGTGCTTCTTTCTAGCGTGCGTACCAACTTAAAGGATAAAAGGCATCATAGAAGTTTATCTTATGTGGTTTTTAAATTATGTGGACAGTTTAAAATTGTGCTAAGATGGTGGAACCCTTTATCCATTTGACTTCAGAACTAGAAGTACAAATCTCATTGAATGTAATCTGGAGGGGCGCCTGGGCCTCTGCCTTTGGCTCAGGTCATGATTCCAGGGTCCTGGGATCGAACCCTGCATCGGGCTCTCTGCTCAGCAGGGAGCATGCTTCCTTCCTCTCTCTCTCTGCCTGCCTCCTCTGCCTACTTGTGACCTCTGTCTGTCAAACAAATAAAATCTTTTTAAAGAAAAATAAATAAATAAAAAATAAAAACAACTGATCACTCAATATTCTTTATAGTTCACTGGGAGGATGGTATATTAGTTCAGACTATTTACTGATTGACTGCCTCAGGTCAGAGAAAGTTACTCCAGCCAGTATGAGAAAGCCAGGCTATTAGGACATTATATACAAGGGCAGAGAACCTGGCAGGCCTCTGGAGTGAAAAGAATTCCTTTAACCGCTCCTCCTTTCTGCCAGTATACTTTATTCTCTTTCTCACACTTGCTAACTCTCATTTTCCCAGCAAACCCATCTTCTTAACTAGTGGTTCACAGGAACTAGAAAATATAGCCACCAATACTAAATACCCAGAGAAAGGGTCATGCATCCCCTTATCCCCCAGCTTGTGTCAAAAAGAAAAGAGCTCCTAGATAGGCAAACATGATCAAAGACAGGTTTATATAGTCTAAGTATTGTCACTTAGAGCAACCCCTTTAGTTAAGTGAATGGGACAGCAGTGAAGGGGCAGAACTCAGGAAAGAGTAGCTGAAAAGTTAACCAATAGGAAGACCATACTACTTTCCTTAGAAGAACTAATAACCAGGGTGCCTAGGTGGCTTAGTCAGTTAAGCGTCCAACTCCTCATTTTGGCTCAAGTCCTTATTTCAGGGATGTGAGATCAAGCCCCCCATCAGGCTTCTTGCTCAGTGGACAATCTGCTTAAGATTCTCTCTCTCCCTCTGCCCCTTCCCCCTCTCTCTCAATAAATAAATCTTTTTTTTTTTTTTAAAGAGCTCATAATCACTGGGAAAAATGTTTCTCATCTGCAATGCACAGCTATTGAGTTGGCTGCCCTCTTCTAACGATCAATAAGGGAAAAAAAAATCAGTCAATTTCATAAAAGAAAATCTTTCTGTGTTTAGAAAGAATAAAAAATCCCAAAATATAAAATACACGCTACATCAACTTTTAGATTGTTACTGGAACAATAAACCTGTATTAAATAAATAAATAAAAAGAAAAAAAGAAAGATTTCTAAATGCCAGGTTAAAATGGAACACTGAGGGGTGCCTGGGTAGCTCAGTCATTAGATATTTGCCCTTGGTCGGTCATGATCCCAGAGTCCTGGGATCAAGCCCCATATCAGGTTCCATTCTCAAAGGGAGGCCTGCTTCTCCCTCTCCCCCAGCTTGTGTTCCCTCTCTTGCGGTGTCTCTCTCTGTCAAATAAATAAATAAAATCTTTAAAATGGCAGACTGAAAACATGTATTGAAAAATACATTCTCAAAATTTCATTTAACTTATGATAAAGACAAATAATAGTGGATGAATCCAAAAGCACTGTAAGATTTGGAGTGGAGAGGCTATGCATAGGTCGAATATTTTGATGGCATTTTGCACAATAAAAGACAGAAGGTTACACAGGCAGATAAACTATGCGAGACAGATGAAGCCGTATATTAGAAAGCGAAGAGGAACAGGTGTCAGCAATTGTAGGAACTGTTCTTCCTAGAGAAACAGAAAAGCTTTCAGCTAAGAACTGACAGGCCTGGTGAGTAAGAAAGTACTATAGAGAAGAAACCAAAGAAAATAATTTAAAAAACTGTCCCCATCACTGCAACTTGGCTCATCCAAAGAAGCCTCCATTCCTATGTGAATAGTAAATGACGGGTCTTGAATGTTCAGTAAGCATAAACGAGAGAAGGTTTTCTAGAGAAATTGAATCAATAGGTTGGGAACAGCAAATGTTGCATGTGCACAGATTAAAACTTGTCCTCCTCTTAGGTATCCTGCCATCTCCATATCTCAAAATAAAATCTGCTTATTGCCAATGACACCACACACACACACACACACACACACAGCCCTCCTAGATAAGGAAAATATTTAATGGTTTGATAACTCTGTAAGTGGCAGAAAAAAAATTATTCCAGCAGCTCAGATCAATCAACATTGTGTTTTATTCATAAAGATGAATGTAAAGCCAATTAGTATGAGACAAATTATGGAAAAATAATCAATACAAAGAACATCAAAAAGAATTAAGTCATATTTTTTTAAAAGATGTTGGAAAAGCATCTGAGACAAAGTATGAAAAGGATACACACTGAATGTGGAAGGCTATCTGTATTAGATAATTTTGAGCCCACATGGAACTGTCTACTACACCCAAGAGTGAAATCACATGTGGACGGACAGATAGGATATAACTCAGAGCACCATAGGTGTCTGAACCACTCCTTGCACTACACAGATTTCCTTTATTGATATGATAACACATCAGTGTAACAAGAACAGAATGCCATTGAAAAGAAATAGAGAATATCTATGAATGAGTTCTTGAAATTAAAAATATTATTAGTGAACTTGAAAAGTTCATTAGAAAGTCTAGCTGACGAAGATAAAGAAACCTCTTAGAATACATAGCAAAAAGACAAAGATTTGGAAAATATAAGATATCTAATTCCCAACAAATAGAAGTTTCAGAAAGAAAAAAAAAACAGAGAAAATGGAGGAAATTAAATTATGTAAGAATTCAAGTAAAAAGAAGTGAGAGACTTCCTATTTAAAGTGGTCACCAAGTGCCAAGCAAGATGAATTTTATAAGACCTCTATCTAGATATGTAATAATGAAATTCTAACACCTGAGATGAAGATAATATCCTAAAAGTTTCCAGAAAGAAAAATAAGATATCCTACTAAATAATGAGTTTTAGTGTAGCAGATGTTTTTGGTACCCACCCCCCATCCCCCGGCCTCCCATCACATCCCCATGACCTGGTCTGATTTCAGCTCCATCTGCAGAAGATGTTCCATGTGAACTGGGACTCCTCTCACAGAGACACCAGCCCACCTCATGCACACACTGGGTAACTTTTCTCTTTCTAAGTTTTCTCAACCCTACAGGACCTCATTGTGCTCATGCACAAGCATATTCCACAGTGCAAGGTAGTTAACCCACCCAGCAGAACCTTACCAGCAGAGAGGCTAGTAAATAGATGATCCAGATCCCTGTCTATTTGGTGGATAAATTCTGGGTGGCATTATATGTTCTTCTCAAAAGGTCCCAGCAGACCCAAACTCCTCTAAACCACATCAGCAAACTCATTAATGCACATTAATGTTATTTTTTCATCCTTCCTCATCTCACTAGTCTCTTCTCTCAACCCTGTTTTTTATCTGCTCCTTTGCTCAGACTTTAATTTGGGGAAGCACAAACTAAAATTTGTGCCCATATGCCTGATGGCAATGATGAATGAATAGTTGCAGCAACCACAGCCCAACAAGAGCACGATGATCTTTACACCCAAGAACTAAAATTTAAACACTTATGGCATTGGTATTAGGGGTAGGCAATAGGCAGAAGCTAGAGTGGTCTTCAGGAGACTGTTAGCACATCCTAAAAGGACTTCAAGCAGGTTATTGATGAGGGCTTGAAGACAGTGAAGAAAATGTTATTGGAAGCCAAAGAAAAGAGGCATTTGTTATTTAGCGGCAGAAAACTTGGCAACACTGTCTCCTATGGTAGAGAAGAAACTAGAAAGAGTGCCTAATGGAATTGTGGATGCCTGGAGATATGTGAAGGTAAAATTTCAAGCCTCTACTGGCTGCTTTTAACTGCCTAAAATAAAACATAAGAAAAAAGAAATAAAATAAAGAAGAAACTCTTTAGTTTTTCTTTTGTCTTTTTTTTTTTTTCAGCAGAATTTAAACAAAACATAAAGGGTCAAGCCTTCTGGGATCAAAAAGGGACCATTTTTTCATCTTCAGTGTCTCCAAAGAAAGATTCCTAGAGTATGAATTTCTTCAAAACAAAGATCAAATCATAAGGAATGTAAGTTCCTTGATAAATCTATGAGACAACTAAGGCAGTAACTCAAAGACAATCTCACATAGATTAAAGGCCTTGTAGACATACAGGCTTGTCTGTTAGACATAAAGCCTTCTAATAATTTTAAGAACATCAACCCACAGGGGGCCACAGATAGAGAAAGACCTGTCCCTAAAAGATTTATGGGTATTGCTATTGTCTAAAACAAGGTTTCTCCTGTGGACTCTGAGAAACAGACGAAGGGTTTTGGAGGGGAGAGGGGTGGAAGGTTGGGGGAGCCAGGTGGTGGGTATTAAGGAGGGCACGTATTGCATGGAGCACTGGGTGGGGTGCATAAACAAAGAATCTTGGAACACTGAAATAGAAAAATAAAATTAAATAAATAAATCAATAAATAAAATTTAATTTTTTAAAAAAAGAATAAAATAAAACAAGATTTCTCAACATTGGCACTATTGATATCTGGGGCCAAATAACTCCTCATTGTTAGGTGGATGTGGGAAGGTTGTTGTGTTGTCCTGTGCACTGTAGGATGTTTAGCAGCATCCTAAGGCTTTACACATTAGATGCCAACAGTGTCACCCCTTGAATTATTGACAATCAAAATGGTTTCCTTCCCTCCTCCACCTTCCAAATGTCACCAGGAGAGAGGGGATCATCTATATTTCAGGACCACTGGTCTATAATTTGATACTCAGGAAGTTCATGAAGATTTTTAAAGTATGATACCAGCATGGATTGAAAGAGAGAGAAACAGGACAAAATAAAAAATGAAAACCTGCCTTTGGACATCTAAACAGAAAGCAGTCTAAAAAAGCTACTTAGTTGAAAACACAGGTTATTTCTATAAAAAGGACAATCTTCCTATCAAGAGTGGGGTCTATTCTCATCCCCCACCTCAAATCTGGGCAGACTCTGTGGTTGCTTTGGCTAATAAAAGATAGTGCAAGTTATACTATGCCAGGCCCTAGGTCATAGTCTTAAGAATTGGCAGCTTCAACCTCCAGTCTCTTGGAATACGTTTTTTTTTTCCCCCCGAATGGTGACTTTATACAGCTTTAGTGACTTTATTTAGTGACATTATACAGTTATACAGTTGTATCACAGCCAAGTTTTAAAATATTTTCTTTTTAAAAAATTAACATATAAATTTTTTGTTTCAGGGGTACAGGTCTGTGATTCATTTGTCTTACACAATTCACAGCACTTACCATAGCACATACCCTCCCCAATGTCCATCACCCAGCCACCTCCCCTCCCCTCCAAAACCCTCAGTTTCTCAGAGTCCACAGTCTCTCATGGATCATATCCCCCTTCGATTTCCCCCAACTCACTTCTCCTCTCCTTCTCCCAATGTCCTCTGTGTTATTCCTTATGTTCCACAAGTAAGTGAAACCATATGATAATTGACTCTCTCTGCTTGACTTATTTCACTCAGCATAATCTCTTCCAGTCCCGTCCATGTTGATACAAAAATTGGGTATTCATCCTTTCTGATGGAGGCATAATACTCCATTGTATATATGGACCATACCTTCTTTATCCAATCATCTGTTGAAGGGCATCTTTGTTCTTCCCACAGTTTGGAGACTGTGGCCATTACTGCTATGAACATTGGGGTACAGGTGGCCCTTCTTCACTACATCTGTATATTTGTGGTAAATCCCCAGTAGTGCAATTGCAGGGTCAGAGGGTAGCTCTATTTTTAATTTCTTAAGGAATCTCCACACTGTCTTCTGCCCACTTCTTTATTGGGCTATTTGTTCTCTGGGTATTAAGTTTTTTAAGTTCTTTATAGATTTTGGATACTAGCCCTTTATCTGATATGTCATTTGCAAATACCTTCTCCCATTCTATAGGTTGTCTTTTGGTTTTGTTGACTGTTTCCTTTGCTGTGCAAAAGCTTTTTATTGAAATACTTATTTTGGGGACTTCAGTTGCCATATATGAGATGCCTAAGACATTTGGAAAGGCAACATGTAGGTGCTTCAGTCAAAAGCCTCAGCTAAACACTTAAGACAACAGTCAGCAACTGCTAGCCATATGTGTGGACCACCTTGAACATTCAGGTCATTTGAGCCTTCTGATGACTCCAGAGGCAGCCTCTACTTGACTTAAACCATGGGTGAAATCCCAAGCAAGAAACATGCAGTTGAGCTTGGTCAACACAGAGAACTACAAGGGATACTAATACACTGTTATTTTAAGTCACTAAATTTTGCAGTTGGCCTATTATCCAGCAGTAGATAATTTGTAATCTGGGAAGAATTTCTGGGTAATCCCACTGACTTTTCAGAAATTAAGCTTTTTAGTTATACCACTATGACAAACAATTTAAGGACAGCTGAAATGCTCGCCAAGGATGAGAAAAATCTAGAATAAGTGCTAGAGGAGACATAATAAATATACATCATGGTCTTGGAAGAATTGTGGTAGTGATGGAAATTAAAGTTTGTTTCACTAAGAGTCATATAAATCTTATTACAGGTCATATAAATCTTATTACAGCTAGGCATCACTCTGTTATCAGAAACAGAGTGGACTTAAATGTGGGACATAAGGAGATCTATGTAGCGCAAGGAACAGACCAGACACCTATGGTGCACTGAGCCACATCCCACCAATCCACATGTGATTTCACTCTCAGGTGCAGTAGATCATTCCATGTGGACTCAGGTTTATCTAATGTTGACAGCTTCCCACATTTGGTGTGCATCCTTTTGTATTTTGCTTCAGAACCTTCTCCAGCACTGTAGGAACTTGGAAGTGCTGACACAACAAATGTCAGTGGTAAGGAGAGATTTAATGAACTTAGAGAGAAACCAACAACCAATGACAAGTGATAGCCTGCATTTAATGCTCCAGCCTTCTGTCCTTCCAGTTGGAAAAATGGAGGCAGTATTATGGACACTTTTAAGAAGATGCCAGAGTAATTGAGCCCTGCTGCTCAAAGCAGCTACTTTGAGAAAGTACCCTTACACTGAATTTGATTCTTTACCATTATCTCACTTCTGATTCTTTGGATTTACTAAGATAGACTACCTCTACCCAGGTCTCTGTCTTAGGTTCTGCTTTCATGAGGAACTTGAATTAAGACCATCAGACTGATACCAAACTTATTATCAACATCAGAAATATGTTTCTGAAACCTGAAACCTATATTTCTATACCCAGCCCAATTATCAAGCATGAAAGCAAAATATATTTTCAGACATATAAAGATATATAATTTGATACACATTTTCTGGAAAAAAATTAAAGGTGGAGGTAGGAATCTGAAAGAAGATTCTCAGAAGACCTGACTCCAGCAAACTATAGAATTAACTCAGGATTGTGTAAGTAAAGAAATTCTGGGTGGTAAAATTGGCTCTTTCCCATGTTCTATCAGTATTGACACATGTTAATACCACCACAATCAGGATACAAAACAGCTCCTCGACTCATACATCTCCATCATTCTGGCCCTCTGTAGTT
The DNA here is from genome assembly GCF_964662115.1 of Mustela nivalis. Lineage (NCBI taxonomy): Eukaryota > Metazoa > Chordata > Mammalia > Carnivora > Mustelidae > Mustela > Mustela nivalis. The sequence continues at coordinate 53,422,378 of NC_139020.1, forward strand.
GCACTATTTCCCTATCTCTGATCTCTGGCAACCACTATTCTTTATATCATCACTATAGTTTTGTCTTTTCCAAGATGGCATATTAATTTGATCATATGGTGTATAATTTTTTCAAACAGGCTTCTTTCATATCCATGTTGATATGAAAACCAATACTTCATTTCTTTCCATTGCTAAGGAGTATTCCTCTGTATGAATGCACCTCAACTTATTCTGTCTAGTCACCCACTGGAGTACTTCGAGTTATTTCTAGATTTTGGCAATTGTGAAAAGAACTGCTATAAATATTTGTAGACAGACTTCTGTGCGATAGTTTGTTTTCATCCCTCTAGGATGAATACCAAAGAAGGGAATTGCTGGGTCATATAAGTGTAAATGTAACCTATAGGAAGCTGTAAGCCTATTTTCCAAATAGTTGTGTCACTTTGAGTTTTGAGTGATCTTTATGTATTCCAGATTTAAGTACTTTGTCAGATATGTGATGTGCAATTATATTCTCTCAGTTTGGAGATTGTCTTTCATTATTGCTTGATTTTAAACAAGCATTAGAATGTAAGAATATGAATCTACTTGGCCTGTCTCATGCAACATTCCCGTTAAAATGACATAGGATTACATGCCTTCTTTGAGGATATATTCACAATATTTAGTCCTATAGTATATTGTATGTATATAATCATAAAATTATAGCAACCCTTCATTCATTTGTCATTTTTAAAATCTAGCCCATAAGGAAAGCATGTTAAATTTATTTATAATTGAACTCTATTAATTACTTGATGGAATGTAAATGTTACAAACTGAACAATTTATAAGGAATGATATGGTACACAGAATGAATATGAAGGTTATGAGGAGCAGATAGACAGTGGTAAGGGAACTCTGATTTTATCCTATTTCATAGTGATCTATTTTAATTTAGTAGACAGAATAATTAAAATCAATAATATAAGTAACAAAACTCAGGAAGCAGAGACATAAGTGTTGGTAGACATGAGTTAATTCCCCACTCAAAATAAAATGTGAACATACATAGTCACAAGATTGTCTCAATTTAAAAAAAAGATAACAATGACTTTTTTTATTGTCAGAGAGAGAGAGAGAGCACAGGCAGAGTGGCAGGCAGAGTCAGAGGGAGAGGCTGGCTCCCTGCAGGGCAAGGAGCCCGATGTGGACTCGATCCCAGGACGCTGGGATATGACCTGAGCCGAAGGCAGCTGCTCAACCAACTGAGCCACCCAGGCGTCCCTAACAATGACCTTTTTACACGTCATTCAATGCTATTTTAACCTATTGAAACTTCTATGTGCATAGGTTAAATAAATACCTATATGCACATATACTCATAGTAAAATATAATTCCATATTACAGATGGAAGAATAGAGATAGACAAAGACACCTGGACTGGTAAAAAAGAAAATCATAAAAAGGACATTGGGGTGATGGAAACTGACCATCATGGACTGATATTATCAATTTTGGCCATTGGAGATACTGCAACTAGAGAATATTTTAAACATGTTGAAACACTGCAAAACTCTCATAAAATGTTTTTTGTCTGAATGGTGAGTCAGCTTTCTTCCAAAGTGAGATATCACTAACTATGAGCGAATATTTCCAGTTAAATGGAAAAAAAAATGGAATACATCTGGATATCCAAACTTTAAGTATTAAATACTGGCTAGTTTACACATTTAGCCAGAGCTTTTAAGTTATTCATAGAAGAATAGCATAATCAAATAATTGGAAAATTCCTGTGAATACTCAAGACACTTGAACAGATTTGTTCTGCTTAATAATTGTTCGGATGGGAACTATTCTTTCTTTTCTTCCATCCCTTCCTTCCTTCCTTTCTTCCTTCCTTTCCTTCTGGTAACTGCTGTCAGTGAATTTCATGGATACGTTTCTAAGTTCAAAAATGTCAGTGAATTTCATGGGTACATTTCTAAGAATAATCCAGAATATTCTTAAAATGACTTAAAAACTAACATTAAAATAAAAAGACATCCACAAAAATACGGTTTGTGGGGCACCTGGGTGGCTCAGTGGATTAAGCCACTGCCTTCGGCTTAGGTCATGATCTCAGGGTCCTGTTATCGAGTCCCACATCGGGCTCTCTGCTCAGCAAGGGGCCTGCTTCCCCCTCCTCTCTCTCTGCCTGCCTCTCTGCCTACTTGTGATCTCTCTCTGTCAAATAAATAAATAAAATCTTAAAAAAAAATACGGTTTGTGGATCATCTAACATTTCCTGCCAAAACAAACATGAAATTTGGTTTAAGAAACACTAGATACACTAGAAACACTAAAATACTTTCTAAGTCTCCCACAAGCACCTGCCTTCCAAGCCTCAATAGTGCTCAACAGTGAGCTACAGGGAAAAGAGAGAGAATTGGTAACTTTATTTTACCATTTAAACTAAATATTTGCCAAATAAACAAAATATTAGAACCTATAGTTAGAGGACAGAGTCACAGCCATGGTTGGGGGAAGTGGGAAAGAGAGGGGGCTATTTAAGAAGAAAAAGGAAGTCCTGTTTAAGAGCAGGTGACACTGACACTAATGCTATAAAGTCCAATTAGATGGATTTGTGTCTAAAATAAAGCATCTTGGGACTACTCTGAAACTTCTGCCAATAGTCACTGTGTTGTCTTTAGTGAAAAATTGTCATCAAATGAATAGCCTCACTAGAGGGCCACTTTACTCACTTTTATGTCCAGCAGCTGTGAACGTATACTTGAACAATCATGAGAAGAAACTCAAGCTTCCCATACCTACTAAGGGAAAAAACTGCCTACACATTGGGCCATCTACTCACCATTGCCTCTTGCTCTCTCATAGCGTAAAGTGAACCACTGGCCTAACCATCAGTAGTATATTGCATGATATCCAAGAAACACAGAATCAATGAAAAAACTAACTTTTGATAACTAACTCATAAGGAAATAAAAGTTTTAGAGCTCAAAGGCTGTTTGTATTTTTCATACTACTGTTTCAGTGATCGTTACTCCAAGCTTTTGTCAACTATCTTTTATAATAAATAGCTCTAAACTCAAAAACTAGGAAAACCCTTATAGCATTTCAAAAATAGGCTATAGTAAGTTTTTAGAATGTGTTTGTTTTGGGGCTCCTGGGAGCCTCAGTTCGTTGATCATCTGTTTCTTGATTTCAGCTCAGATCATGAGATGGAGCCCCTAGTGGGGCTTCATGCTTAGCAGGGAGTCTGGTTGGGATTCTCTCTCTTCCTTTTCCCCAGCCTCACCTCCCCCTGCTCTTTCTTTCTCTAAAATGAATAAATAAATCTTAAAAAGAAAGAATGTGTTTGTTTTTGTTTAAAACTGCTGTATGAATGATTACAGTTGAAGCCAATGATTCCCAGCTAGAGAACAAGAGAGACCCACAAAAAGATGTATCATGGACTAGCAGTGTTGAATTATTTTTAAGTTGCTTAAATACATACAAATATATAACAGTATAAATCTTTCATGTACCTAATTCTCTCCCAACCATAAAACCAAGCATTTATAGCAAATACTAAAATATTTAAGAAAATAAAAATTCAGAGTAACAGCATTCAGTAACACATTAAATTAATGTGATGGATAATATTTTGCTGAAACTAAATTAAAACTCACAATATAAATATGATACTGACTGCTGTAGTGTAAGTTAGTTCAGTTTCAGCAATCTAGTGGTGCTCTAATGGCACAATCCCCTCATCAGTTTTCCCTAAATTACCATGTTGCCTCTGTTTCTTTGTGGTATCATTTTACCTTCATTCCATACAAACATCACATTTACATTTTAAGTTTGCCTCCACCTTCCTCTTCTCAGTCAATGACAAGAAGTATATGACTCTATTTCAATGCTCTTTCATAATACCAGATCCAAGTTTTTCATGTAGCTTAATAAATTGAAGTCTTAATCTATATAAGTGTTTTAATAGTAATTTACCATAAAATATAAATATAAATTTATGTTAACTGTTAAAAATTCAAACATGAAAATAGTGTTACATAAGGAATAATTTTATTATTTTGATATTAGAATCCAATAGTAGATACACTTAAAACATAAATTCAGTCATGAATATAGTGGCAGATAGTAATCATTATAACATTAGGAAATGCTAAGATAATTACAGATATGCTTAATACATTAAATGCGGAAATGCTATCAATTGTGATAATCACCTATTTTGAATAGAATCACAAAACTAATACTATATTAACATCTAAATTCATCTGGAAATATTTGGTTTTAATTTGATCATTAGATAATCCAGAATATTCTTAAATTGACTTAAAAACTAACATTAAAATAAAGACAAATTTATATGGTTTGTGGATCATTTAACATTTCCTGCCAAAACATACATGAAATTTGGTTTGAGAAACACTAGATTAAACAAAGCAAACTTTAGGAGCCACCTGTGGGGGAAAAAAATCTTGAAGTCTTAAGTCAATGTATTACTTGGAGACATGAGGCATCAGTTGGGGAAAAATGCCTCCACAGACATGAGGATCTCACTTTTTCTGATTTATTTTTTCATCTATTTATTTCCAACTGTATTAAAACAGAGATAAACAGTAATTCACTAATAAGCAAATTCTGCAAAATTAATTAAAATCATCTAGTCATAGCAACTCTAAACATCCATATGGCTATAACTCTTGGTACTCAGGATATTATCTTTAGAAATGAGAAAGACCAGAGTTTCCCTAATAGTGATAGATAATTTTACATAGTATAAAAACATACAATTTATGTTCTGTATTTAACATAGTATATCAGCTCTGATTGAATGTTGAGTGTAATTTAGAGCTCTTGTTCTAACTCCATAACTCCATCTAAATCTGGAATGAATTTTCCCATATATGCAAAGTGAACATGATGGAGCTGAGTGTAGCTATACTTAAATATACTCAGGAAAGGAGCTGAACACCATCTTTGACTTTTGGTTAGGAGATCGTCTCAGGGGGAAAATGCTGAAACCAATATAAGTATAATACAGTGGAATAAGCATGTATAAAATACACAGGACTTGGATTTTAGAAAAGTTATTTATTTCTAAATTTTATTCCTACCACTCAGTTGCTATGCAAGCCAACACAGAAGGTAATAAGAATTAAGTATGTAAAGTAATATGTAATATGAGGCATTCTTTTTATATTCAGCTGGAAAACTTAGTTTTGAGTATTGTTCTTCATGAGATAAAAATGGTGATATCACAATATTATTTATAACTTTTCAGTTTAGTAAACAAGAATAGGTATTTCTCAGTAAAGATATTATTCCATCTTTATCTGGACACAAGAAGACCTCACCTACCCTTTCTGATTTCTGTATGATTCCTTATCATATAGAATAATAGCCCTTATGAAAAGAAAGATTAGCTTTCATTCATAATATTTATTTACCTCCAGATATCAGCTTTATAAACACATGTTGAATATCTTCTATAATTTAACCATTGTGAAAAGAAACAAGGGTGATATAAAGATGTTGAAAGAATCTCATTATCATGGACCTTTTACTTTAATATGGAAAAAGATATACATATGTGTCTATCTAACCAGGTGCCATCTGATGAACATAACAGAATAGGTACATTATGAGATAGAAGAAAAAAGATGATCTCTCAAGATGATTTCCAAGTGGGAAAATTTTGGTAGAGTCCTTGCAAAATGTTTCATTTAGACAGTATCATGGCAAAAGCCGCTTTGAACCTGTGGGGATGCATGCATAATATATCCAGGTGAGAGAAATTGAAAAAAAGATTTCATGTTTACAAAACAGTAAACAGCTTTGTACAGAATGAGTTTGAAGTTCTTCAAAATTATTTTGTAGGAAATATAGTTGAAAATAAGTCTCAGTCAAATCACTGAAAGATCTGAAAGTTAATTTAAGGGAAGTATATCATATATATATGTAATATATTGTATATATGTAGATGTATATCTCATATATATTACTTTTTTTTTTTGAAGGGAGGAAGGCCATGACTAGACATAGCAGGGAGGAACAGAAAGACCAACAAGAAACACTGTAGGATCTGAATCATCACTGAACAAAGAATAGTGTAAAGGAGAGAACAAACAAAAACATAATACATACCCACAATCTACAGAATTCCCCGACTGGATGTAGATATAGAGGAGAAATGCATTATATAATTTTGAAGTTGGGATCTTGAGCAAACTTGGAAAATGGTGGTACTGTTACAAAGAGAACATAAGAAAAGAGGACAGAAATGGAAAATATAAGTTAGGAAGAAATGATAAGGAGATGAACATTGAGAAGAGGCCATTAAATTTGGTATTTGCAAGATTATCGAAAATATTTACAAGAACTGATGTGAAAGTAAGAATTCAGAATACAAAGAGTTTAGAATGAAAAGAGAATTTCAGTTCCAGGGTAGTTTATATTAAATAACCTCAGGAATCTTCCCCTTAACAAAAGGAAATACAATGATTAAATTTTAACAATCCTTTCTAACACCTACTTGACCCTGCCAGAAAATAATGGAATTTCCAAAAGCCAAAAAAGAGAAATATGTTAAAAACCAGTCTTAGAAGTGGGTACTTAACCTGAAGCTGCCATAGGTCATTTCCCATTCTGTGTCCTGTCCTGTATTCTCATATCCACTGAGAGGACAAGACATTGTGTCTTGAATCAACACAGTGAATATTCCTAATTTAGGATAAAACAAAAAGAACTATATTCTCTGTAGATAAGTGGACTTTAAAAAAAGGGGGATGATAACAAGGAAATATATTTGGGTTAGTCTTTAAATGTAGACTAAAAAAAAAAATATTTTCTTGAATTAAAACTAAGTGCCTGATTTTATGTGAGTTTGGGTTTGAACTTACACTTCCCATATGATCCAAGAAAACCAAGCAGAGAAATTCAGTTAAAATGGCCCAGTTTTTAGGACCCCAAGAGTGCAAAGAAAAAAAAAAAATACAATTCACTTCTAAAGAATTTAAATGACATAGGATTATTCTAGATAATGGCAAGCACTTCTAACATTTGCTCACAATCCACAATCTCAAAACACAGGAAGAAATTAACCATCAAAAGTAAGCAAAAACAACCACAATTACATTAAAAATTAAGAACTTCAAATATTTAAATGATCAAAAAACACTTAAAATTATAATAGAAATAAGGGTCATTGAAAACATGAATTATCATAACGTATCATACAAAAGAAGAGCATATTTGGAATAAGAAATTATAACATATTTCGTTGCAATTAAAACACAACGTATGGGATAAAAAGCAGATTAGACAGAGAAAAAGAATTAGCTAACCGAACTAAAGGAGTATCCAATGAAATTTCCTAAAATATGGTACAAATGCATTTGGTAAAGACAAAATTATGGAAAACACTAGAGACAGTTCAAAAGAACTGAATGATCAAGTCTAAAAAGCACCAAATTAGAGCATTAGAAGTAAGAAAAGTATATGAAGGAGAAAGAATGTTTCAAGCTAAGTTTTTTCCAGGGACACCTAAGTTATCAAATTAAATCACAATTTGTTCAAATTGAACTGAATTAAAGAAACTCAAATTTTAGTTGAAACTACAATCTATACTAAGAAAAAACGTCTTAAAAGCACTTAGAGAAAAAAAGATGAAATAATTCAAAAAACAGCAATTAGCACAACCACAAAGTGTCCACTATCATAACAAAAGCCAGAAAATAGTGGATTGGCATTTTTAAAGTAAGGAGAAGTAACACATGAAAAAACAGATTGCTATATATTTTCTATATTATTGACAATATAAATATAATCAAGACAAAGGAGAACATCAATCCATTTTAGACAAACATGTTAGAGCATTGCCACCAACAAATATCATTTAGGAACTTCTAAAAATGTACTTTAGATGGAAAGAAAATGAAATGAGAAGGAAAGTCATAAAGATACAGCAGAAATATGGGTAAATGTAAATATAAAGTGACTAAAGAATAGTAATATCTAATTTCAAGATTAAAAAGGATAAAACAGAAACACTAGATAACTATGATGTGGAAAATGAGAACATAATGACTGAGACTAAAGGTTTCTTAAATCCTTGGATGCTATAGAAGTTGTATATGTATATTATAATTTTAAGAGTAAACTTTAATATATAGATCCAAAAGCAGAGGATAAAGAATAAAAGGGATATAGAATATTTTAAAAATCTAGTGGAAAGGAGAAAAAGTAGAAGCAAAACAAATGCATTTGGTTAAAAAGAACTAAAAGATGATTAAAAAATAATAAATATGAGCTATTACAAGTAAATGCAAATATCTTTTCCTTTCAAAAAAAAGGAGATTCTTCATGTTGAATTTTAGAAATGTCACAAGAGAAACTGCTAAAGCATGAGAATTAACTGAGGATGAGAGTAAAAGGGTAGGAAAGGATATATAAAGCACATATTAACAATGAATCAATAATCATATAGTGCAGTAAAGACAAAAATCAGGGGCACCTGGGTGGCTCAGGTGGTTAAGTGTCAGAATCTTGACTTCGCCTCAGGTCCTGAGATCTAGCCTCATGTTGGGCTCTGTGCTCAGCAGGGAGTCTGCTTGGGGGGGGGTCTCTCTTTCCCTGTCCCTCTACCCCTTCCCTCCCATGCTTATGCATGCACAATCTCTCAGATATTTTTTTTTTTAAGATTTTATTTATTGGGACACCTGAGTGGCTCAGTTGGTTGGGCCGCTGCCTTTGGCTCAGTTCATGATCCCAGCATCCTGGGATCGAGTCCCACATCGGGCTCCTTGCTCAGCAGTAGCCTGCTTCTCCGTCTGCCTCTGCCTGCCACTCTGTCTACCTGTGCTCACTCTGACAAATAAATAAATAAAATCTTAAAAAAAAAAAAAAGATTTTATTTATTTATTTGACAGAGATCGCAAATAGGCAGAGAGGCAGGCAGAGAGAGAGGAGGAAGCAGGCTCCCTGCTTCCAGAAAGCCCAATGTGGGAATCCATCCCAGGACCCTGGGATCATGACCTGAGCTGAAGGCAGAGGCTTTAACCCACTGAGCCACCCAGGCGCCCCTCTCAGATATGTTTTTTTAAAAAAGGTAAAAATCAACTACCAAAAAGTAACTACAAATACACACTAAGACCTGTGCAAATGTAAATTATAAAAAACTCAGAAGAAATTATTTTAAAGATGAAAATAACAAAGAAATGAATTACAGTGAAAATGATACAAAAATGAGATGCATCTAAACTATACTTACAGAAGAATGTATACTTTTAATTCCAAATATCAAATTCAGAAGATTAAAGAAAAATAAACACAAAGTCAGAAGAAAGTAATAAAGAGTAGAATTAATGAAAGAATTAATATGCAATAAAGATTCAAAGATGTTCAACAAACTGAGTCTGTTCTTTGAAAAGACTAATAAAATAGACAAAGCACTGACAACACTAATCAAGAAAGAAAAAGAAAAGGCAGAAGCAATCATGACATTTGAAAGGGGGCAGTATAAGAGGCAAGAGAGATTTAATATTAGATATTAACATTTAATAGAACATTCTATGAACCTTTGGCAAAAGAATTTAAACAAAATGGAAAATTTGTGAAATAATTAAAATTTATTTTACAAAAAGTGGTTCAGAAATAAATTTTTAAAACCCACATCAAAAAATCTCATTTTGAGGCTTTCTGGGATGGGGTGTTCCCCATAGCAGAAAGCGTTTTCAACAGTCTGGAAAAAGTAGGGTATCACTGAGACTGTCAGGATGTGTATGAGACTGAACCCCACTAAAGTCTCTGTTTAGTCTTTTAAGACTCCAATTGGCAGGTGTGGATATCTACTTGTCTTCTGGCTACTCCAAACCAGTGCCCAAATATTTTATTCTCTTATTCATATATTCTTATCTGGATAAAATGGCAAAGTGGAAAAACTCACCACAAAGAAAAAGAACAAGATGCAGTACCGAAGGCTAGGGACCTAATCAATTCAGACGTTGGTTACACGTCAGATCTAGAGTTCAGAATGATGATTCTCAAGGTGCTGGCTGGGCTCGGAAAAGGCATGGAAGATATTAGAGAAACACTGTCTGGAGAAATAAAAGCCCTTTCTGGAGAAATAAAAGAACTAAAATCTAACCAAGCTGAAATCAAAAAAGCTATTAATGAGGTGTAATCAAAAATGGAGGTTCTTACTGCTAGGACGAATGAGACAGAAGAGAGAATTAGTGATATAAAAGACCAAATGCTGAGCAAAAGAGAGACAAACAGCTATTGGACCACAGGGAAGAATTTGAGAGATAAGCGATACCATAAGATAAAACAATATTAGAATAATTTGGATGCCAGAAGAAGAAAGAGAGAGGGGGGCAGATGGTATATTGGAGCAAATTAGAGAATTTCCCTAATATGACAAAGGGAACAAGCATCAAAATCCAAGAGGCACAGAGAACCCCCCTCAAAATCAATAAGAATAGGTCTACACCCCATCATCTAAACTTGTAAAACTTACAACTCTTAGTGACAAAAAGAAGATCCTGAAAGCAGCTCAGGACAAGAAGTCTGTAACATACAATGGTAAAAACATTAGATTGGCAGCAGACTTATCCACAGAGACCTGGCAGGCCAGAAAGAACTGGCATGATATATTCACAGCACTAAACAAGAAAAACATGCAGCCAAGAATACTATATCCAGCTAGGCTATCATTGAAAATAGAAGAAGAGATAAAAAGCTTCCAGGACAAACAAAAACTGAAAGAATTTGCAAACACCAAACCAGCTCTACAGGAAATATTGAAAGGGGTCCTCTAAGCAAAGAGAGACCCTAAAAGTAGTAGATCAGAAAGGATCAGAGACAATATACAGTAACAGTCACTTTACAGGTAAAGCAATGGCACTAAATTCAATAGTTACCCTGAATGTTAATGGGCTAAATGCCTCAACCAAAAGACAAAGGGTATCAGAATGGATAAAAAAAACAAAACCCATTTACATGCTGCCTACAAGAAACTCATTTTAGACCCAAAGACACATCCAGATTTAAAGTGAGGGGGTAGAAAACAATTTACCATGCTAATGGACACCAAAAGAAAGCTGGGGTGGCAATCCTTATCAGATCAATTAGATTTTAAGCCAAAGACTATAATAAGAGATGAGGAAGGACACTATATCATACTCAAGGGGCCTGTCCAACAAGAAGAGCTAACAATTTTAAATATCCATGCCCCTAACATGGGAGCAGCCAACTATATAAACCAATTAATAAAAAAATCAAAGAAACACATCAACACTAATACAATAATAGTAGGGGACTTTAATGCCCCCCTAACTGAAATGAACAAATCATCCAAGCAAAAGATCAAAAGGAAATAAAGGCCTTAAATGACACAATGGACCAGATGGACATAACAGATATATTCAGAACATTCCATCCCAAAGCAACAGAATACATTCTTCTCTAGTACCCATGGAACATTCTCCAGAACAGATCACATCTTGGGTCACAAATCAGGTCTCAACTGGTACCAAAAGATTGGGATCATTCCCTGCATATTTTCAGACTGCAATGCTCAGAAGCTAGAACTAAATCATGAGGAAATTTAAGAAAGAACCCAAATATATGGAGGCTAAAAAGCATCCAACTAAAGAATGAATGGGTCAATCAGGAAATTAAAGAATTGAAAAAATTCATGGAAACAAATGATAATGAAAACACAACTGTTCAGAATCTGTGGGATACACAAAGGCAGTCCTGAGAGGAAAATACATAGTGACACAAGACTTTCTCAAGAAACAAGAAAGGTCTCAAATACACAACCTAACCCTACCCCTAAAGGAGCTGGAGAAAGAACAATGAAGAAAGCCTAACCCCAGCAGGAGAAGAGAAATAATAAATACAAGAGCAGAAATCAATGAAATAGAAACAAAAAAAAAAAAAAAAACAAGAGAACAAATCAACGAAACTAGGAGCTAGTTCTTTGAAAGAATTAGTAAGATTGATAAACCCCTGGCCAGACTTACCAAAAAGAAAAGAGAAAGGACCCAAATAAATAAAATCATGAATGAAAGAGGAGAGATCACAACCAACATCAAAGAAATACAAACAATTATAAGAACATATTATGAGCAACTATACGCCAGCAAATTTGACAATCTGGAAGAAATGGATGTATCCCTAGAGACACATAAACTACCACAACTGAACCAGGATGAAATAGAAAACCTGAACAGACCCATAACCAGTAAGATGATTGAAGCAGTCATCAAAAATCTCCCAACAAACAAGAGCCCAGGGCCAGAGAGCTTCCCAGGGGAATTCTACCAAACATTTAAAGGAGAATTAATTCCTATTCTCCTGAAACTGTCCCAAAAAATAGAAATGGAAGGAAAACTTCCAAACTCATTTTATGAGGCCAGCATCACCTTGATCCCAAAACCAGAGATTCCATCAAAAAAGAGAATTAGAGACCAATATCCTTGATGAACATGGATGCAAAAATTCTCACCAAAATACTAGCCAATAGAATCCAACAATACATTAAAAGGATTATTCATCACGACAAAGTGGGGTTTATTCCAGGGCTGCAAGGTTGGTTCAACAACTGCAAATCAATCAGTGTGATACAATACAATAAAAGAAAGGACAAGAAGCATATGATATTCTCAATAGATGCTGAAAAAGCATTTGACAAAGAACAACATCCTTTCTTGATCAAAACTCTTCAAAGTGTAGGGATAGAGGGTACATACCTCAATATCATTAAAGCCATCTATGAAAAACCTACTGTGAATATCATTCTCAGTGGAGAAAAACCGAGAGCTTTTCCACTAAGGTCAGGAACACAGGAGGGATGTCCATTATCACCACTACTATTCAGCATAGTACTAGAAGTCCTAGCCTCAGCAATCAGACAACAAAAAGAAATTAAAGCCATCTAAATTGGCAAAGAAGAAGTAAAACTACCACTTTTTGCAGATGATCTGATACTTTATCTGGAAAACCCAAAGGACTCCACTCTAGATATGCTAGAACTTGTGCAGGAATTCAGTAAAGTGTCAGGATATAAAATCAATGCACAGAAATCAGTTGCATTTCTATATACCAACAACAAGATTGAAGAAAGAGAAATTAAGGAGTCAATCCCACTTACAATTGCACCCAAAACCATAAGATACCTAGGAATAAACCTAATCAAGAAGGCAAAGAATCTGTACTTAGAAAACTATAAAGTACTCATGAAAGAAATTGAGGAAGACACAAAGAAATGGAAAAATGTTCCATGCTCATGGATTGGAAAAACAAATATTGTGAAAATGTCTATGCTACTTAAGCAATCTATACGTTTAATGCAACCCCTATCAAAATCCCAGGGGCGCCTGGGTGGCTCAGTGCATTAAGCCTCTGCCTTCGGCGCAAGTCATGATCTCATGATCCTGGGATTGAGCCCCACATCAGTCTCTCTGCTCAGCAGGGAGCCTGCTTCCGCCTCTCTCTCTGCCTGCCTCTCTGCCTACTTGTGGTCTCTGTCTGTCAAATAGATAAATAAAATCTTTAAAAACAACAACAACAAAAAACGAAATCCCATCCTTTTTTTTTTTATTTTTCAAGGAAATGGAACAAATAAGCCTAAAATTTATATGGAACCAGAAAAGACCTTGAATAGCCAGAGGAATGTTGTAAAAAAAAAGCCAAAGTAGGTGGCATCACAATTTCAGACTTCAAGCCCTATTACAAAGCTGTCATCATCAAGACAGTATGGTACTGGCACAAAAACAGATACATAGATCAGTGGAACAGAAGAGAGAGCCCAACTCTATTTTCAACTCCATGATCAACTAATCTTTGACAAAGCAGAAAGAATGTCCAATGGAAAAAGACAGTCTCTTCAACAAATAGTGTTGGGAAAATTGGACAGCCACATGCAGAAAAATGAAACTAGACCATTTCCTTTCACCATACACAAAAATAGACTCCAGATGGATGAAAGACCTCAATGTGAGAAAGGAATCCATCAAAATCCTTGAGGAGAACTCGGGCAGCAACCTCTTCGACTTCAGCCACAGCAACTTCTTCCTAGAAACATCACCAAAGGTAACGGAAGCAAGGCAAAAATGAACTATTGCGACTTCATCAAGTTCAAAAGCTTTTGCACAGTAAAGGAACTGCCAACAAATCCAAAGGACAACTGACAGAATGGGAGAAGATATTTGCAAATGACATATCAGATGAAGGGCTAGTATCCAAAATCTATAAAGAACTTATCAAACTCAACACCCAAAGAACAAATAATCCAATCAAGAATTGGGCAGAGAGGGGCGCCTGGGTGGCTCAGTGGGTTAAAGCCTCTGCCTTCAGCTCAGGTCATGATCCCAGGGTCCTGGGATCAAGCCCCACATCGGGCTCTCTGCTCGGCATGGAGCCTGCTTCCCTTCCTCTCTCTCTCAGTGTGTCTCTCTGCCTACTTGTGATCTCTGTCAAATAAATAAATAAAATCTTAAAAAAAAAAAAAAGAATTGGGCAGAGGACATAAACAGACATTTCTGCAAAGAAGACATCCAGATGGCCAAGAGACACATGAAAAAGTGCTCCACATCACTCGGCATCAGGGAAATACAAATCAAAACCACAATGAAATACCACCTCATGCCAGTCAGAATAGCTAAAATTAACAAGTCCGGAAACGACAGATGCTGGCGAGGATATGGAGAAAGGGGAACCCTCCTACACTGTTGGTGGGAATGCAAGCTGGTGCAGCCACTCTGGAAAACAGCCTGGAGTTTCCTCAAAAAGTTGAAAATAGAGCTACCCTACAACCCAGCAATCGCACCACTGGGTATTTACCCTAAAGATACAAATGTAGTGATTCAAAGGGGCACGTGCACCCAATGTTTAGAGCAGCAGTGTCCACAATAGCCAAACTATGGAAAGAACCTAGATGTCCATCAACAGAAGAATGGATAAAGAGGAGGTGGTATATATATACAATGGAATACTATGCAGCCATCAAAAGAAATGGAATTTTGCTATTTGTGATTACGTGTATGGAACTAGAGTGTATTATGCTGAGCAAAATAAGTCAATCAGAGAAAGACAATTATAATATGCTCTCCCTGATATGAAGAAGTTGAGAGGCAAAGTGGGGGGTTTGGGGGGTAGGGAAGGAAAAAAAGAAACAAGATGGGATCGGGAAGGAGACAAACCATAAGAGACTCTCAATCTCATGAAACAAATTCACAGACCTATACCCCTGGGGCTAATAATACATTATATGTTAATAAAAAATAAAAAAATTTTTAAAAATCTCATTTTGAAGACTAAAACAATTTTATAATTGATTTCTATCAGACATGTAAGAAATGTTTAAGTATTAAATTACTCTATTATACACCTGAAACTAATAAACACTGTATGTTAACTAACTAGAATTAAAATAAAAACTATATATATATATATATATATATATATATATACACACACATACATAGTTGTAATTTTAGATGATGTGTCAATTAACTAGTTGATGGTATAGTTACAAACAATCCCAAACATCTCAGTGGCCTGCAACAACAAAGACTGGTTTATTTCTCATATAAATCTTTTATGTTCAATTACCACAATAATACACAAGGAATATTCCTATGAGGAGAGAGTGCAAATCAACTGACAACAAACAGGGATATAATCAACATTCTTATACAAAGGCTAACTGGCTCAATCTACCAAAGTATACTTTTCCATGGAGGACAAATAGATGGACTGCTCTCAATATATTTTACGTGGTGAGAAAATTCAGATTAAAAAATTAGACACCAGGGGCACCTGGGTGGCTCAGTGGGTTAAGCCGCTGCCTTCGGCTCAGGTCATGATCTCAGGGTCCTGGGATCGAGTCCCGCATCGGGCTCTCTGCTCAGCAGGGAGCCTGCTTCCCTCTCTCTCTCTCTGCCTGCCTCTCCGACTACTTGTGATTTCTCTCTGTCAAATAAATAAATAAAATCTTTAAAAAGAAAAAAAAAAATTAGACACCAACACAAAGTTAAATCTTAGTTCAATATTTTTCCTGAAGATGGATACAGACATTCTAAATAAAACATTATTAAGCCAATCCATTAATCTCAGAGGCAGGAAGTTTAACATTAGAAGATACAAGAATGTAATTAACAAAATAATAGATAAAAGGAAAAATGTATCTCAATAAAGGCAGGTGACTGATAAAAATCCATCACTCACTTATAATTAACGAATCTAGGAAATCTATTAAAGATATTAAATCAATAATTAACAACTTACTGAAACATAAAGCACCAGACCTTTCAAGGTTACTGGTGAATAATACTAAACATTTAAAAAGGAAAATACAACAATTATCTATAATGTATTTTAGGAAATAGGAGCAAAGGGAATAAATACTTCCTAACTCATTCCATGAGGCCAGCAGTACCCTGATATCAAAACCAGAGAAAGACATTACAAAAAAAGAAAACTATGGACCAATATCTCTCATGAACACAGATGGAAAAATGCTCAACAAAGTATTAGCAAATTGAATCCAAAAAGTATAAAAAGAATTATATACCATGACCAAGAGGGATTTCTCTCAGGTATGCAAGGCTGGTTCAACATTTAAAAAGCAATTAATATAATCTGTCACATCAACAGACTAAAAAGAAATTCAGCAGTCATATCGATAGATGCAGAAAAGGCCACTGACAAAATTCAACACCCATTCATCATAACTCTCAGTAAACAAGGAACAGAGGAAAACTTTTTCATTGTGATAAAGAATCCCAAAAAGTCTACAATGCTAAAGGTTAAAAGTTTTTTGTTTTTGGTTTTGGTTTTGGTTTTTTTTTTAGGGGTGCCTAAGTGGCTCAGCCATTAGGGGTCTGCCTTCAGCTCAGATCATTATTCCAGTCTTGGGATGGAGCTGAGCATTGGGCTTCTTGCTCAGCAGGAAGCCTGCCTCCCTCTCCAACCCCCCCTGCTTGTGTTCCCTTTCTTGCTGTGTCTCTCTGTCAAATAAATAAATAAAATCTCTTTTTTTTAAGAGACATGAATTGTTGGGGTGCCTGGGTAGCTCAGTGGGTTAAGCCTCTGCCTTCAGCTCAGATCATGATCCAAGCACCACATTGGGCTCTCTGCTCAGCAGGGAGCCTGCTTCCTCCTCTCTCTCTGCCTGCCTCTCTGCCTGCTTGTGATCTCTGTCTGTCAAACAAATAAATAAAATCTTAAGAAAAGAAAAGAAAAGAAAAGAAAAGAAAAGAAAAGAAAAGAAAAGAAAAGAAAAGAAAAGAAAAGAAAAGAAAAGAAACATGAAGTGTCAAAAGATAATTCACAAAAGGAGTAAAAACTTGCAAAACATACGATACATTAAAACAGAAAACAAAGCCAAAATACGCTACACCAGTTGTTTAAATACATTAGTCACATGTAATAAGAAGTTCAAAGGTAGGAGGGATTGCAATGGACTCCAAGATAGCATCAGGGATCCAGGCTCTAGTTTCTGTCTTTTTTCTAATATAGTAAATATATCCTCACACTGTTGCCTCATGGCTTCAATGCAGCTCATAGTCTGGCAGGAAAAGATCGGAAAAATGCAGAGGGAGCTGACTGCTTTCAACTTCAGACTTTTTTTTTTTTCTTTTGAACAGGATGTCCTTCTCTTGGATTTCCAGTGACATCTCATTTATGAGAATTTTATCAAATGGCTACCTGTCACTACAATGGTGTTTGAGAAACAAAGTATTTTCAGCCAGGCTTATTGCTATCACAGACAATATCAGATTCCTTAGGAACAGAGAGGAGTGTGTGTACAGATATTGAGTAAGTGTATATAATACCTACCTCATTTATTTGCCAGAATATATAAAAGATTCATATAAATCAATACGTTAAAAGTATGAAACAACCTCATTTACATTTGCATCAAAAAGAATAGAATACTTAGAAATAAATTTAAGCAAGGAGGTAAAAGAACTGTACACTGAAAACTAGAAGACACTGATGAAAGAAACTGAAGAATTAATAGAAAGATATTCCATGCTCATGATCTGGAAAAATTAATATTGTTAAAATATCCATATTTCTTAAACCAAACTACAGATTAAATGCAATCTCTATCTCAATTTTGTTTATTTTTAAGAAATAGAACAAACACTTCTAAGTTTTGTATGAAACTACAAAAGACCCAAAATAGCCAAAGCAATCTTGAGAAAGTAGAACAAAGCTGGAGGTAATACTCTCCCTGAGTATTTTTTCAAACTGTATTACAAAGCTAATACTATACAAAGTAGTATGGTATTGGCATAAAAACAGATGAATAGATCAATGGAATGGAATAGAAAGCCCCAAAATAAATCCACAAGTATATGGTCAATTATTTATGACAAAAAGCAAGAATTTGCAATGTGGAAAAGAAAATCCCTTCAATAAATGTGTTGGGGGATGCTTTGGTGGTTCAGTTGGTTAAGCATCTGCCTTCAGCTCAGGTCATGATCCCAAGGTCCTGGGATGGAGTTGTGCCTGGGGCTATCTTTGCTCAGCAGGGAGTCTGCTTCTCCTTAGCCCAACATTTCCCCTATATGTGCTCTTTCTGACAAATAAATAAATAAATAAAATCTTAAAAAATAAATAAATGAATCTTGGAACACTACATCAAAACTAATGATGTACTGTATAGTGACTAACATAACAAAATTTTTAAAAATAAGTAAGTAAATGTGTTGAGAAAACTGGACAGCAACATGCAAAAAGAAAAAAAAAAGAACTGGACCACCATCTTACACCACACATAAACATTAACTCAAAATGGATTAAAGACTTGAATTAAGACATGAAACCATAGAACTCAAAGAAGAAAATATAGGCAGTAAATTCCTTGACATTGGTCTTAGCAATGAGTTTTTAGATTTGGCACCAAAAGCAAAGGCAACAAATGTGAAAATAAATGAATGGGACTTCATCAAACTAAAAAGATTCTGCATAGCAAAGAAAACTATCAACAAAATAAAAAGGCAACCTGTTGAGTGGAAGAAAATAGTTGCAAATCATGTATCTGATTAGAGGTTAATATCCAAAATGTATAATAAACTCCTACAATTCAATAGTAAAACAACCAAAATACACACACACACACACACACACACACACACATCCCAAAAAACAAAAACAAATCCAATTTAAATATGGGCAAAGGATCTGAATAGATATTTTTCCAAGTAAGAAATACAGATGGACAACAAACACATGAACAGATGCTCAACATCACCAATAATCAGGGAAATGCAAATCAATACCACTTTGAGGTATCACTTCATACCTGTTAGAATGCCAAAAAGACAAGAAATAACAAGTGCTGGGCAAGGATGTAGGGTAAGGGGAACCCTTATACACTGTCGGTAGGAAGGTAAACTGGTGCAGCCACTATGGAAAACAGTGTGGGGGTTTCTCAAAAAATTGAAAATAAAACCACCATATGATCTAGCAACTCCACTTCCGGGTATTTACCTGAGGAAAGATAAAACACTAAGTCAAAAAGATACACACACACACACACACATCCCCTTTCACTACTATTATTGCAATAGCCAAAATATGAAAACAGCCTTACTGCCTACTGCCTACTGATGGATGAATGGATAAAGAAAATATGTATTTTTCAACCTTAAAAAATTGAAATCTTGCCATTTAGAACAACATGGACAGATCTTCGGGGTAATTATCTGAATTATTCTAAGTCAGAGAAAGACAAATACTGTACAATCTCATTTATATATAGAATCTCCGGGACGCCTGGGTGGCTCAGTTGGTTAAGCAGCTGCCTTCGGCTCAGGTCATGATCCCAGCGTCCTGGGATCGAGTCCCACATCGGGCTCCTTGCTCCACGGGAAGCCTGCTTCTCCCTCTGACTCTGCCTGCCACTCTGTCTGCCTGTGCTCGCTCTCGCTCTCTCTCTCTGACTAAATAAATTTAAAAAAAAAAATTCTTATATATAGAATCTCCAAAAACAAAACATAACACAACAAAACAAAAACAGGTTATAGATAGACAACAGATTGGCAGTGGCCAGGGGCAGAAAAAGAGGGAAACACAAAATGGGTGAAGGGAGTCAAAGATACAAATTCCCAGTTATAAAATAAATAACTCATGGGGATGTAATGTACAGCATGGCAACTATAGTTAATAATACTACATTGTATATCTGAAAGTTGCTAAGAGAATTAATCTTGAAATTTCTCATCACAAGAAAAAAACTGTAACGATGTATGGTGACAATATTACCTAGATTTATTGCAGTGATCATTTTTCAATATATACAAATGGTGAAACATCATATTGTACATCTTCAATTAATATAATGTTGTATGTCAATTTTACATTTCAGTTTAAAAAATAAAATAAGAAAGACTACAAATCCAATGTAAAAAGGGAAAAATTGTGAAGAGACAGTTGACAGAAAAGAAAAATCAACTAGTAAATATGAAACATGAGTAGATACTCAACCTTAGAACCTTAGTAGAAAAGAAGGAAGTAAAATGAAAATTAACTTTAGATATAATTTCACGTCTCTGAAAATACTGTTTTGGCAAGAATAATAAATGATCACTTTTGTTATACTGATAAAGGTCAAATACATCAAATACTGCTGGGCCCCTGAATTAACTGAGGACAGAAAAAATGTCTCTTTGGCTTGGCAACATTAAAGCCACCTCTGATCTTGACAAAGAAGTTTTGATGGACTGGTTGGGTGGGTTAGGAAGCTAAACTGGAAAAGCATTGAAAAGTAAAAGGAAAGTGAATGCAAGGAAATGATATGTAGAAGTTTAGCTAAAAGGCACAGAAGAAAAACAAGCTGGTAGCAAGAGGGCTATGAGGTTGAGAAATGTTTTCTTGTTTTATTTTTAATAGAAATTAGAAGAATGTGTTTTTGTACTGATGCAGTAAGAGAGGGAAAAATTGATATGATGTTCCTTAATTATTCCAGATTGAACATCTCCAATACTGAACTGTGTCCTCCCTCCAATCTGCCTGTCCTGCCCGCATCCTTTAATCAATTTAGAGAAGCTCCACCTACTGTTACTTCAACCAAAAGTCATCCTAGACTGCTTCTCTTCGGGCATTTCCATATGATATCACTAAGATACAAAATTAAGCTTCTAAATTATGAAAGTCCCCCTTTCTCCATCCTACTACCAAGATCCTGATTCAGTCACTCTCAGATGATTTTCATAGCTTCTGTTTGATCTGTGTAGTGTCACTCTATAATAACTACCATCTATATTTCTGTCAAATCACTCTCTAACACACATGCCAATCACCTGCTTAAAAACCTCTAATGGTTTCCCAACAAC
This sequence comes from Mustela nivalis, assembly GCF_964662115.1. NCBI lineage: Eukaryota > Metazoa > Chordata > Mammalia > Carnivora > Mustelidae > Mustela > Mustela nivalis. Next base: position 53,443,702 of record NC_139020.1, read on the forward strand.
CAAGTTTAATTTTTAAGCTTACTTTCTTGGCATAGCACACTACTGTTCTATGTAATAATCCTACTTATACATATACGCTGGCACATACTATAAATTTCAGATCTTCAACTCTTCGCTAATACTGCCCCCATTTGACCCTACTGTTACTCTTCTTCAGAAATTCATCTCAGCTATAATCTCCCCCTAGAAATTTTTGCCTCCTCAGTTTCACCATCCTGAACCCTTCCTCTATGTTCCTGTGGTAGGCAGAACCCTAAAATAGTCCCCCAAGATTTTCTGCCTAATTTCCAGGACGATGAATGTGACGAGAACTCATTCAAGTACTGATTATGTTAATTAATATAAGGGATTCTGCAGATGTAATTAAGGTTACTAATTAGTTGACTATGAGTTAATCAAAGGGGAGTCTCTCCAGGTGAGGTCTAATCTAATCACACAAGCTCTTTAAAGGCAGAGTTCTCTTGGGCTGGCTTCAGGAAGTCAAAAAGATTCTAAGTGTGAGGAGGATTCAACACACTTGAAGATGGCGGGAGGTGGGAGGGAGGGGGGTGGGACCCAAGAGGGCACATAATGAGGGATCTCGAGGAACTGAGAGAGGCCGCAAATGACAGCCAACAAAGAGAAAGGAACTAGATTCTACCAGAAACTTGAACAAATTTGGAAGTAGATTATCCCCTAGACCCTCCATATAAGAGCCCAGACTGGCTGGTATAATTTTTGGCCTTGTGAGAGCCTTAGCAGAGAATATAATTGAGTCTGCTCAGATATCTAAATTACAGAACCCTGAGATAATAAATGAGTGCTGTTTCAAGTTTGATAAGTTTGTGGTGATGTTACACAGCAATTCAAAACTAATACAACTCCAAAACTCCTCATGTCGTCTCCCTTACATTTTATGTTTATGGTGCTCTCTCCTCAGTGAGTTTGTGAGCTGCACAAAATAGAAATCATGTTGAAGTGATATCTGTATTCCCCACATCTAACATAGTACTTGACACAAGGAGGGAGGAGAAATGCAAAACAAAGTATAAGTTGAATATCTCAGGGGGATGTTACTATGTCGGTTGAATCCTACAAGAAGCAAACACTGAGATGAGTTAGGAGGGCAAGGGGTTTATGGAGGTGGGACTAACACTTGTGAAATCTAGAAGACAGAAAATGAGGAATATAGAAACATTTCGGACTTCAGTGCAGACCTGAAAATGTCATGGCCAACCCATGGCAATGAGTGGAGCTTCAGTACATGGAACCTTTTTTTTTTCTTTTTTCCAGGTACTATTTTATTTTTTATTTTATTTTATTTTTTTCCCTCCCCAATGTCCATAACCCCACCCCCTTTCTCCCAACCCCCCTCCCCCCAGCAACTCTCAGTTTGTTTTGTGAGATTAAGAGTCACTTATGGTTTGTTTCCCTCCCAATCCCATCTTCTTTCATTTATTCTTCTCCTACCCCCTTAAGCCCCCATGTTGCATCTCTACTTCCTTATATCAGGGAGATCATATGATAGTTGTCTTTCTCTGCTTGACTTATTTCGCTAAGCATGATACGCTCTAGTTCCATTCATGTTGTCACAAATGGCAAGATTTCATTTCTTTTGATGGCTGCATAGTATTCCATTGTGTATATATACCACATCTTCTTGATCCATTCATCTGTTGATGGACATCTAGGTTCTTTCCATAGTTTGGCTATTGTAGACACTGCTGCTATAAATATTCGGGTGCATGTGCCCCTTCGGATCACTATGTTTGTATCTTTAGGGTAAATACCCAGTAGTGCTATTGCTGGGTCATAGGGTAGTTCTATTTTCAACATTTTGAGGAACCTCCATGTTGCTTTCCAGAGTGGTTGCACCAGCTTGCATACCCACCAACAGGAGGGTTCCCCTTTCTCTGCATCCTCGACAGCATCTGTCATTTCCCAACTTGTTAATTTTAGCCATTCTGACTGGTGTGAGGTGATATCTCATTGTGGTTTTGATTTGTATTTCCCTGATGCTGAGTGATATGGAGCACTTTTCATGTGTCTGTTGGCCATCTGGATGTCTTCTTTGCAGAAATGTCTGTTCATGTCTTCTGCCCATTTCCTGATTGGATTATTTGTTCTTTGGGTGTTGAGTTTGCTAAGTTCTTTATAGATTTTGGACATTAGCCCTTTATCTGATATGTCGTTTGCAAATACCTTCTCCCATTCTGTCAGTTGTCTTTTGGTTTTGTTAGTACATGGAACCTTTGAAGTGGAGTCACATGTTGGGCAGAAATGACCAGGCCCAGTAACTCCACCCTGCTCAGTTATGGATCAGGGGATGCCTGGGAAGTGCACTGCCTTGGCTTGAAAGCTGAGGTGGATCCTGAAGGTGCCCAAACTAGAAGCTGTCAACGAACTGTATTTTTTGCAGGTGAAGAGGAACTTCTTTCCATGAAGAAGATCTAAACAATACTTCACTGTATGTAAGGTCACAGTCTCTTAATTAAAACATCACATAAGGTCTACTTACCAAAGCGGAACTATAAGGTTGTCTTCCAGAACAGCACACTAAAGAAAGGACTCCAAAATGATCACATCCATGCCTCTAAAATTTAGTTAAGAATCACCCCACCATTTTACAAGAAACGTTATGATCATACTTGCTCCTAATACATATGGATGGTTGTGTTTTTTATCAAAGCAGTAAAATTATTAGACAATTATGCTTAAATTAAGTTAAAACGTCCTCAAGGTTTTAGCCAAGAGAAAATATTCTCACCTCAAGGGCTATGTCAGCTCAGAGAAAAATTCATTTTAATAAACGCTCATGATAATTTTTAAATTTCTTCGTATTATTAAAATGCAATTTTAAAGAGAAAACTCTTAGATTGCTCTGTCTGAATTCATACAACTTTGTTTTATGGCCATCTCTCTTAGTTGTCTCAACAACTGTGCTCAGAATTAAATAGGTGTGAATTCTAAGCAAAACTTTTCAAAGCTTCCGTTATCGTTTCACAGGTATCAAAAAGAATTAGAAGCTGTTCTTTTTTTTAAAGAGTGCTGGGTGTTTTAGAGGAAAGGAAGTCTGGCAACACACTAAAGGAAGAGTCACCTTCAAAAGCAGCTGCCAAATCATGTTCTTTGATGAGTCCCATATTTGAGAATATCAACATTATATCAGTGATAATATGATAATTAAGGATACATATTTTCCCCAAACCTTCTACATTCTTAGGTACATGAGTATAAAAATTCCCAATACAAACTGTTCTCAGAAATATAGTTTTAGACTTAATTATATCAAGCGGCATTGTCAAAACCACAGCCTGGATGAGGCCCCCCCCCCATCTGCTGATATCTTTGGTAATATTGGTCTTCTTCCACCAACATCTCCCCACCCAACTTCTGGCCTGGGTATTGGAACATATCTTAATTGCCATGATGAGGTTTAGTTGTATCACATTAGATAAGTAATAGAATTTCTGGAGGTATAATAGTTCTATCTTATCTACAGGGGATATGTTCCAAGACCCCCAGTGATGCCTGAAATCACAGATAGGCCAGAACCCTATACACACTTCTTTCCCTATACATACATACATACATCCCTAAGATAAGATTTAATTCATAAAATAAGCACAGTAAGAGATTAACAACAGTAACTAATAAAATACAATAAGTGTACCAACATACTGTTACAAAAGTTATTTGAATGTGGTCTTTCTCTCTCTCAAACTATCTTATACTACACTCACCTTTCTTCTTGTGATGATGTGAGTTGATAAAATGCCTCCTCCGTCAGATCAAGAGAGGTGAGTGACATAGGCACTGTGATGCGGTGTTAGGCTACTACTGACCTGACAATAAGTCAGAAAGAAGATGGCCTGCCTCAGGACTGTGGCCTGACTACATAGGTAATTCAAACCACAGAAAGCAAAACCACAGATAAGGGGGGACTATGACATAAAAAAAAAAAAAAAAAAAAAAAAAACTCAGAAGAATTCACCTTTAAACTTATTTACCAGAATTCATTCTTTTTCTGGCTTCAATTTATACTCCTTTACTAATCAGCATGGAAAAAAAAAAGTCATTTTAAGGGAAAACCTAGTAACACTTCCACACCCTTAACATCAACAGTAAAGACAGAAGCCCAGAATTGTGTGCCTTGTGAAAGAATCCTATACTACCCATATTTTCTTAACCTTTTGCTTGCTACCCCTGGATAACCACGTTAGTCTTCTGTCCTTCAAATCTTAACATCTCCTGAGGTGTGCTCGCTCTCAGCTGATGGTCTTATTTCCCATCATTTAGAAGAGTAAGGCTATCAGAAGGGGTTTTCCCCATGCTCCCATTTCCATATCTACCAACCTGCCTGCAGCTGAACCCTTGCACATTCACTGCCTCCTTTCCCATTGCTACGGAAGAGTGCTTTGAACCAGACCTTCTGCTGGTGCACTAACTCCCTTCTCATCTTGTTTCCTCAGGCACAACTCTCCCCTTTTCCTGTGGGCAACATCCCTCTCAACTAAATCATTCACAGGAGCACAGAAAGGCAATGTTTTATCTTCCATATTAAAAAAACAAACAGACAAAAATAAATAAAGAAAGAGAATGTGTGTATACTCTTGACCTCACACCCAGATCCAGCAAGTGTTGTTTTCAAAAGAAAAAATCCTAAAAGCATATAGATGTCCTCCCTGTCTACTTTCTCTCCTCTCTTTTTCTCTCTGCCCAAAATGGCTCTGGTGAAGGTCAGCATAGAACAATCAAGTAATCAAATTTTTGTCCTTAACTTAGCCTATAAATATAATGTCATAACTGACATTTTCTGATACCTTCTTCACTTGTCTGCTAGGGCCCCTCTTTCATGGTTCTCCACCCATCACACCAGCTGCTTCATTTCTTCCCCACGTTCCATATTTCTTACCAAGTATCTAGGGCTCAAGTCCAAGGATATGGCTTCCCTTTCTGTCCACACACACTCCTTTGGATATTTCTTTTATTGTTGAGGATATAAATACTATCTATATTCTGAAGAACCCTCTACTACCACATTACACCTCCTGTCTTGATCTGTCTCACAGAACTCCACAGACAGTTAAGTCCAAACTGCTTACTCCCCACCTACACTTGGATATCTAGTGGGAATCTCAAATTTATCACATAAAAACTAAAGCCCAGGCCTCCCTCTTTCGTGAAAAAGGATATTTCCTTAAAATATCCTCTATTTAGTCCATGGAAACTTCCTCCTACGTGAAGCCAAAGAACCTGAAAAACTTTGGTTTCTCTCCCTTTCACACCTCCTCTTAATTCATCAGCAAATCCTGTTGACTCTAACCTTCAAAATGTATTCAGAATCTGCCACTTTTTAATCACCTCCATTGCTACCACCCTAGTGCAAAACTATAATCATCTCTTCTCTGGATTACTGCAAGAGACCTTTAACTAGGCACCCTACATCCATCCTTAAACCTGTACACCTTATACCCATCCTAAGCAAGATCACATTTCTTCTCTGGTCAAAACCCTGGAATAGTTTCCCATCTCACTATATCAGTTGGGATTCTGAAGAGAAACTGAACGAGTAGAATAGAACCAATTGAACTGAAAATTGAACCAAAATAAGGAGACTTGGGTATCCCTAGGTGGCAAAGTCAATTAAACACCTACCTCATCTCAAGTCATCATCCCAGGGTCATGGGATTGAGTCCCATGGGGACTGCTTGCTGAGCAGAAAGCCTGCTCCTCCCTCTGCCTGCTGCTCCTCCCTCTGCCTGCTGCTCCTCCCCCAGCTTGTGTGCTCTCTTTCTCTCTCTCTTTGATAAATAAATAAAATTTTTTTAAAAAGGAGATTTATATTTTGGCAAAATTAGCAAGAGAGGAAATAACATGTGTTGGAGAGGATATGGAGAAAGGGGAACCCTCTTCCACTGTTGGTGGGAATGCAAGTTGGTGCAGCCTCTTTGGAGAACAGTGTGGAGATTCGTCAAGAAATTAAAAATAGAACTTCCCTATGACCCTGCCATTGCACTCCTGGGTATTTACCACAAAGATACAGATGTCGTGAAAAGAAGGGCCATCTCTACCCCAATGTTTATAGCAGCAATGGCCAGGGTCGCCAAACTGTGGAAAGAACCAAGATGCCCTTCAACGGATGAATAGATAAGGAAGATGTGGTCCATATACACTATGGAGTATTATGCCTCCATCAGAAAGGACAAATACCCAACTTTTGTAGCAACATGGATGGGACTGGAAGAGATTATGCTGAGTGAAATAAGTCAAGCAGAGAGAGTCAATTATCATATGGTTTCACTTATTTGTGGAGCATAACAAAAAGCATGGAGGACATGGGGAGTTAGAGAGAAGGGAGTTGGGGTAAATTGGAAGGGGAGGTGAATCATGAGAGGCTATGGACTCTGAAAAACAATCTGAGGGGTTTGAAGTGGCGGGGGAGCGAGGTGGGAGGTCGGGGTACCAGGTGGTGGGTATTATAGAGGGCACGGATTGCATGGAGCACTGGGTGTGGTGAAAAAATAATGATACTGTTATGCTGAAAATAAATAAACTTAAAAAAAATTAAAAAGAAAGATACAAAAGAAAAAAAAATAAAAAGAGATTTATATAAAGGAATCAGCTCATGTGATTGTGGGAACTCTCAAGTCTGAAAATTAGAGGGCAGTCCAGCATGCTGAAAACTTGGGTAGAAGCTGATGTTGTAGTCATATGGCTGAATGTCCTCTGCTCAAAGAAACCTCAGGGTTTGCTCTCAAAGACTTTCACCCAATTGGATTAGGCCTACCACATTAACAAGGGAATCCCCTTTAAATTCAACTGATTGTACATATTAACCACATTTACAAAATAGTTTCACAACACCTAAATTAGTGTTTGATTAAATACCTGGATTATAGAACAGCCAATTTGATGTATAAAACTAACAATCACGTGACTCAAAGTCAAAAATCCTCAAAATCACTTCAAAAGCCCCATATAATCTAGCCATGTGTTTGCTCTCACATCATTTCTCTCCATTCTCCCTCTGATTTGTACTGCTCCAGACACGTTGGCTTCCTTATGTTTGCAAACTCATCAAGAAGGGGTGCGTGGGTGGCACAGTCAGCTCAGGTCATGATCTCAGGGTCTCAGGGTCATGAGATCGAGCACTGCATTAAACTCTGTGCTCAGCACAGAGTCTGCTGGACATTTTTCTCCATCTCCCTGTGCCCCTCCCTCTGCTCTCTTGTGCTCTCTCTCTAAAATAAATAAATAAATCTTTTTTTTTTTTCATTTCATAAGTCTAGTTTTATTTATTTCTTTTTTTTAATGTTAGGTAGTCACCATACAGTACATCATTAGTTTTTGATGTAGTGTTCTAAGATTCACTGTTTGTGTATAATACCAGGTGATCCATGCAATATGTGCTCTCCTTAATACCCATCACTGGGCTAACCCATCCCTCCACCCACCTCCCCTCTAAAACTCTCAGTTTCTCAGAGTCCATAGTCTCTCATAGTTCATTTCCACCTCCAATATCCCCTCCTTCACTTTTCCCTGCTTTATCCTAATGTTCTTCATGCTAGACTTCATGTTTCACAAATTAAGAGAAACCATATGATAATTGACTTTATTTGCTTGACTTATTTCACTCAGCATAATCTCCTCCAGTACCATTCATGTTGATACAAAAGTTGGGTATTCATCCTTTCTGATGGCTAAGTAATATTCCATTGTCTATATGGACTGTATCTTCTTTTTTTAATTTTTTATTTTTTATAAACATATATTTTTATCCCCAGGGGTACAGGTCTGTGAATCACCAGGTTTACACACTTCACAGCACTCACCAAAGCACATACCCTCCCCAATGTCCATAATCCCACCCCCTTCTTCCAACCCCCCTCCCCCCAGCAACCCTCAGTTTGTTTTGTGAGATTAAGAGTCACTTATGGTTTGTCTCCCTCCCAATCCCATCTTCTTTCATTTATTCTTCTCCTACCCACTTAAGCCCCCATGTTGCATCACCACTTCCTCATATCAGGGAGATCATATGATAGTTGTCTTTCTCTGCTTGACTTATTTCGCTAAGCATGATACGCTCTAGTTCCATCCATGTTGTCGCAAATGGCAAGATTTCATTTCTTTTGATGGCTGCATAGTATTCCATTGTGTATATATACCACATCTTCTTGATCCATTCATCTTTGATGGACATCTAGGTTCTTTCCATAGTTTGGCTATTGTGGACATTGCTGCTATAAACATTCGGATGCACGTGCCCCTTTGGATCACTACGTTTGTATCTTTAGGGTAAATGCCCAGTAGTGCTATTGCTGGGTCATAGGGCAGTTCTATTTTCAACATTTTGAGGAACCTCCATGCTGTTTTCCAGAGTGGCTGCACCAGCTTGCATTCCCACCAACAGTGTAGGAGGGTTCCCCTTTCTCCGCATCCTCGCCAGCATCTGTCATTTCCTGACTTGTTGATTTTAGCCATTCTGACTGGTGTGAGGTGATATCTCATTGTGGTTTTGATTTGTATTTCCCTGATGCTGAGTGATATGGAGCACTTTTTCATGTGTCTCTTGGCCATCTGGATGTCTTCTTTGCAGAAATGTCTGTTTATGTCCTCTGCCCATTTCTTGATTGGATTATTTGTTCTTTGGGTGTTGAGTTTGCTAAGTTCTTTATAGATTCTGGACACTAGTCCTTTATCTGATATGTCGTTTGCAAATATCTTCTCCCATTCTGTCAGTTGTCTTTTGATTTTGTTAACTGTTTCCTTTGCTGTGCAAAAGCTTTTGATCTTGATGAAATCCCAATAGTTCATTTTTTCCCTTGCTTCCCTTGCCTTTGGCGATGTTCCTAGGAAGATGTTGCTGCGGCAGAGGTCGAAGAGGTTGCTGCTTGTGTTCTCCTCAAGGATTTTGATGGATTCCTTTCGCACATTGAGGTCCTTCATCCATTTTGAGTCTATTTTTGTGTGTGGTGTAAGGAAATGGTCCAATTTCATTTTTCTGCATGTGGCTGTCCAATTTTCCCAGCACCATTTATTGAAGAGGCTGTCTTTTTTCCATTGGACATTCTTTCCTGCTTTGTCGAAGATTAGTTGACCATAGAGTTGAGGGTCTATTTCTGGGCTCTCTATTCTGTTCCATTGATCTATGTGTCTGTTTTTGTGCCAGTACCATGCTGTCTTGATGATGACAGCTTTGTAATAGAGCTTGAAGTCCGGAATTGTGATGCCACCAACATTGGCTTTCTTTTTCAATATCCCTTTGGCTATTCGAGGTCTTTTCTGGTTCCATATAAATTTTAGAATTATTTGTTCCATTTTTTTGAAAAAGATGGATGGTACTTTGATAGGAATTGCATTAAATGTGTAGATTGCTTTAGGTAGCATAGACATTTTCACAATATTTATTCTTCCAATCCAGGAGCATGGAACATTTGTCCATTTCTTTGTGTCTTCCTCAATTTCTTTCATGAGTACTTTATAGTTTTCTGAGTATAGATTCTGTGTCTCTTTGGTTAGGTTTATTCCTAGGTATCTTATGGTTTTGGGTGCTGGACTGTATCTTCTTTATCCATTCATATTGAAGGGCATCTCGGCTCCTTCCACTGTTTAGCTATTGTGGATTTTGCTGCTAGGAACATTGGGGTGCATATGGCCCTTCTTTTGACGATGTCTGTATCTCTGGGGTAAATATCCAGTAGTACAATTGCTGGGTCACAGGGTAGCTCTATTTTTAATTTTTTGAGGAATCTCCACACTGTTTTCCAAAGTGGCTGCACCAATTTTCATTCTCACTAACAGCATAAGAGGGTTCCCCTTTCTCCACAACCTCTTCAGTATTTGTTGATTCTTGCACTGATTTTTGCCATCCTAACTGGTGTAAGGTGATATCTCAATGTGGTTTTGATTTGAATCTCCCTAATGGTTAATGATAATGAACATTATTTCAAGTGTCTGTTAGCCATTTGTATGTCTTCTTTGGAGACAGTTTCTGTTCATATCTTCTGCCCTTTTTTTGACGTGATTATCTGTTTTGTGTGTGTTGAGTTTGAGGGGTTCTTTATGGATCTTGGATATCAGCCCTTTGTCTGTAGTGTCATTTGCTAATATCTTCTCCCATTCCATGTGTTGCCTCTTTGTTTTGTTTTGTTGACTGTTTCCTTTCCTGTGCAGAAGATTTTTATCTTGATGAAGTCCCGAAAGTTCATTTTCACTTCTGTTTCCTTTGTCTTTGGAGATGTGACAGATGTTGAAGAAGTTACTGCCTATGTACTCCTCTAGACCTTTGATGGATTCCTGTCTCACATCAAGGTCTTTCATCCATTTTGAATTTATCTTTGTGTATGGTATAAGAGAATGGCTGAGTTTCATTCTTCTGTATATATGTGTTCAATTTTCCCAGCACCATTTATTAAAGAGACTGTCTTTTCCATTGGTTATTTCTTCCTGCTTTGTCAAAGATTATTTGACCATTATAGAGTTGAGGGCCCATATCTGGTCTATCTCTTCTGTTCCACTGATCTATGTGTTTGTTTTTGTGTCAGTACCATGTTGTCTTGGTGATCACAGCTTTGTAATATAGCTTGAAATCAGGCAATGTGATGCCTCCAGCTTTGTTTTTCTTTTTTAACATTTCCTTGGCAACTCAGGGTCATTTCTGGCTCCATATACATTTTTAGGATTGTTCCAGCACTCTGAAAGATGCTGTTGGTATTTTGATCCAGATGACAGGGAAAGTATAGAATGCTCTGGGCAGCATAAACATTTTAACAATGTTTATTCTTTGCACCCATGAGCATGAAGTGTTTTTCCAACTTTTGTGTCTTCTTCAATTTCTTTCATGGGTGTTTTATAGTTCCCAGAGTATAGATCCTTTACCTCTTTAGTTGGTTTATTCCAGGGTATCATATGGTTTTGAGTGCTATTGTAAATGGAATCAATTCTCTAATTTCTCTTTCTACTGTTACATTGTTAGTGTATAGGAAAGCAACTGATTTCTGCACATTGATTTTGTATCCTGCTACATTACTAAATTGCTGTATGAGTTCTAGTAATTTGGGGGTGGAGTCTTTTGGTTTTTCCACATAAAGTATCATGTCATCTGTGAAGAGAGAGTTACACTTCTTCTTTGCCAATATGAATACTTTTGATTTCTTTTTGCTGATTGCTGTTGCTAAGACTTCTAGTACTATGTTGAACAACAGTGGTGAGAGTGGGCATCTTTGTCATGTTGCTGATCTTAAGGAAAATTCTCTCAGCTTTTCACCATTGAGAATAATATGCATTGTGGGTTTTTCATAGATGGATTTTATGAAATTGAGGAATATTCTATCCCTATAATCTGAAGAGCTTTAATCAGGAACAGATGTTGTATTTTGCCAAATGCTTTTTCTGTATCAACAGATAGGACCATGTGGTACTTACCATCTCTCTTATTTATGTGTTCTATCACAGTGATTTGCGAATATTGAAGAATCCTTGCATCCCAGAGATAAATCCCACCTGGTCATGCTGGATAATTCTTTTAATGTACTGTTGGATCCTATTAGCTAGGATCTTGTTGAGAACTTGGCATCCATACTCACGAAGTATATTGGTCTGAAATTATCCTTTTTGATGGGGTCTTTGCCTGGTTTGCGGATCAAGGTAATGCTGGCCTCATAGAAAGAGTCTGGAAATTTTTCTTCTGTTCCTATTTTTTGAAACAGCTTCAGAAGAACTTACTATTTTTCCTTTGAATATTTGGTAGAATCCCCCAGGGAATCCATCAGGTCCTGAACTCTTGTTTTTTGGGAGGTTTTTGATCACTGCTTCAATCTCGTTACTGGTTATTGGTCTATTCAGGTTGTCAGTTTCTTCCTATTTTAGCCTTGGTAGTTTATACGTTTCCAGGAATGTATCCATTTCTTCCAGGTTGCTTAACTTATTGGCATATAGCTCTTGATAATAATTCCTGATAACTGCTTCTATTTCCTTGATATTAGTCATGATCGCTCCCTTTTCATTCATAATTTTATTAATTTGGGTCTCTTTTCTTTTGGGTAAGTCTGTCCAGTGGTTTGTAGATCTTAATTCTTTCGAAGAACCAGCTTTTAGTTTCATTGATATGTTCTACTGTATTTCTGGTTTCTAATTCATTGATCTCTGCTGTAATATTAATTATTTCCCCTCTAATGTGTGGTTTAGGCTTAATTTGTTGTTGATTCTCCAGTTCTTTAAAGTGTAGAGATAGTTTGTGTATTTGGGGTTTTTCTGTTTTTTTGAGTGATTCTTGGATGGCTACATACTTCCCCCTTAGGACTGACTTTGCTGTACCCAATAGGTTTTGGACTAATGTGTTTTTGTTCCTGTTGGTTTCCATGAATTGTTTTAAGCTCTTCTTTGATTTCTTGGTTGACCCAAACATTCTTGATCAGGATGGTCTTTAGCTTCCAAGTGTTTGAATTTCTTCCAAACTTTTTCTTGTGGTTGATTTCCAGTTTCAAAGCACTGTGGTCTGAGAATATGCAGGGAATAATCTCAATCTTTTGGTATCGAGTGAGCCCTGATTTGTGACCCAATATGTGATCTATTCTTGAGAAAATTCCATGTGTACTCAAGAAGAATGAGTATTCTGTTTTTTTAGGGTGGAATGTTCTGTATATATCTACGAGGTCCATCTGGTCCAGTGTGTCATTCAATGCTCTTGTTTCTTTGTTGATTTTCTTTCTATTGCTAAGAATGGGGCATTGAGGTCTCTTACTATTAACGTATTATTATCAATTGGTCTCTTTATATTGGTTAACAGTTAGCTTATGTAGTTCCCATGTTGAGGGCATAGATATTTACAATTGTTAGAGAACTTCTTGTTAGATAGACCCTTTAAGAATGATATAGTGTCCTTCTGTATCTCTAACTACAGTCTTCAGCTTAAAATCAAATTTGTCTGATATGAAAATTGCTACCCCAGCTTTCTTTTGAGATCCGTTCCATGAAAGATGGTTCTCCATCCCTTCACTCTCAGTCTGGAGGTATCTTTAGGTTTAAAATGAGTCTCTTGTAGACAGCATATGGATGGGTCCTGTTTTTTATCCAATGTGAAACCCTGTGCCATTTTATGGGAGCATTTAGGATGTTCACATTGAGAGTGATTATTGAAAGAAATGATTTCTTTGTCATCATGTTGCCTGTGAAGTCTTTGTTTCTATAGACTGTCTCTGTAAATTTCTATTCTATATCACTCTTGGGGTCTTTCTCCTTTTATAGAACCCCCCCTTAATATTTCTTGCTGGGTCAGCTTAGTCGTCACATATCCTTTCAGTTTCTGCTGGGCCAGCTTAGTCGTCATATATCCTTTCAGTTTCTGCTGGTCCTGGAAGCTCTTGATCTCTCTATCCATTCTAAATGACAGCCTTGCCGGATAAAGTATTCTTAGCTGCATGTTCTTCTCATTTAGTATCCTATATATGTCCTGCCAGCCTTTCCTGGCTTGCCAGGTCTCTGTAGACAGGTCTGATATTATTCTGATATTCTTCCCTCTGTACATAGGAATCTCTTCCCCCTAACTGCCCTTTAGATTTGTTCCTTGGTTCTAAGATTTGCAAATTTTACTATTACATACCAGGACGTTGATCTCTTCTCCTTGATCTTGAGAGAGGTCCTTTCTGCCTCCAGGACATGAATGCTTGTTTCATTCCCCAGATTAGGGAAGTTCTCAGCTATGATTTGTTCAAATATATCTTCTAGCTCTCTCTCTCTCCACCCCCTCAGGGATCCCCATAATTTTGACATTGGAATGTTTCATGGCATCACTTATTTCTCTAATTCTGTTTTCATGGATTTTAAGCTGTTTTCCAGGCCTTCTCCTATTCCTTCTTTTCTATCAATTTGTCTTCTAGATCACTAATTTGTTCTTCTGCCTCATTTACCCTAGCACTTAGAGTATCTAGATTAGATTGGATCTCGTTGATAGCATTTTTAATTCCTGCCAGATCAGCTCTCATTTCTGCCCGTAGAGAACCTATGTTGCTCTTAATGGTTTCCTCTATCCTAGCTATTGTCTGCATAAAGTCTAAAGTCTATTTCTAACATCTTGCTTGTATCCACATCCATTTGTTTTGTGGCAGAGGTCACAATCTCTGAATCTTTCCTGTGTTAGGGGTTCCTCCTCTTAGTCACTCTGCTGAGGGGTGGTTAAGGGAATGTACAGAGTCCAAATTATTGACCACAACCCAAGCAAGATGCACCTGTTTTATAGGGACTTTATAGGACTATCTTGTTCTTCCAGCCTGTCTTCTGGGGAAAGGGTCTGCTGTGCTGTTATTCAGGCAACCCTGTATGGGCAGAGTTGCCCTGCCCCCTGGGGGGGGGTGGGCTCAGTGAAAATAGCTTTGGGCGGCTTTTGTTCTCTGGTGGCTTTCCCTGGTGGCTTTCCACATTTCTGCCATGAGTCAGAACAGAAATGACTGTATCCAAACTTCTGTCTCAGAGCAGAGAGATCACAGTCTGTTCTCTAGTGGGCTCTCTAGGCCACAGAGTCTCTGTTTCTGTCTGTACTGCTAAAAACCGCAGTGTCCTGGGTTGTGTGCCCCACAGCAGCACTCCTAGCCCTCACTTCCAGGTCCATGCACGTTTCTGCCCTTTGTGCTTCTAAAACCACCGGCTGCCCCCAGTTTGCACACATGCCCTTCCAGCTCCAAGTTTCTGTCTGGGGGTTGCCCTAAAGTCCTTTCCCTGCTGCTACTCTTCTGTGAGTCTGTGCCCAGTCCCCAGCATGGGAGGCTTTTGCACTCCAGTGGCAAAGGATCCCGGAGGCTCCCTCCCTTCCATTTATCTTCCAATATCTGCCTGCAGAATCACGGCTCTCTGTTTCATACCTTGAAACCAAATACCAGATATTCTGTTTATAGAGATCCAGATATGTCTTCTTTCCTCTCAGGCTGATTTTGCGGGTGTTCAGAATGTCTGGTAGAGATCCTGCTCAATTCAGGGAACCAGTTGAAATAGGGTCCCCTACTCCTCTGCCATCTTTTTCTCAATAAATAAATATTTTTTTAAAACCTCATCAAGTATACTCTTTATGAATATTTGTTGTTCTTTCTGAAATATTCTTCCGTAAAGGTGTGAAAGACTCCACTTAGATTAGATTTTGCTCAAATGCCACCACCTTCACCTCTTTCCTGCTTTATTATCCTCCATAGCACTGTGTCATCACAATCTGACATACAATGTACCTATGTGCTAATTTATTTATTGTCTATCTTCTCCCACCAGGACAGAAGCTCCAGGAAGGCAGGGATCTTTGTTATATTCACTGAGAACAGTGTCTGAAACACAGTAACTACTCAATGGCCATCATTTAAATTAACTTATGTTTTTAAGCATTTCTTAGAGATTTCTATATGATTACACTGAAGGATTTCCAATGAGTGCAGTGAAAGGGCATTGGACTATGGATTTATGAACCTGAGTCTAACGGTGACTGTGCCATTCACCTTTCTTTCTCTACAGCAAATTGCTTCACTACTCCAGGATACAGACTTCCTCAACAGAACAAGGAAACTGAATGAAGTTCTTTCCACTTGAAAAACCTGACCTTGCTCCTTTCCTCCATATCTTATTTAAATAGGACTTCAAAGGACACTAAAGATCAACAAGTCTTTCCAAGTTTTTTACATTGTATATTTCCTAGCTATAAACAACATTATATGTATTATAATTATATTATTATAATGTATAAGTACATAACTATTACAAAGCATAAAGTAATTACCCTGTAACTGAAGAAACATAAATAAGTTGAAACAGACATGGTTGTAAGGACTTACTATGCCGACAAATTAAGAATGCCTTCTCCCATGTTCCCTCCCTATTCCAATGTTATACACACAGAGCCACATATTACTGTAATTGATGGCACATTTGGAGGGTCTATTCCATATTTCAGAAGCTAAAGACAAACCTGCAAGCTTTGGCAGGTCCATCTCTTCACAGAGACACCACCCTTTCTTCCTCCATACTTAGAGCATACTTAGAGCATTCTGTTCTCCTTACCTTCTATGCAATATGGTCGCATATTTTAGTTTCCCCTTCTCCTGGTCCCTGAGCATCTACTGTCTTTCTGAAATAAAGCAGCAGTTACACATAAGTAATCACTTTGTTTTCAGCTGCTCGAAGGCTTTGTGAATTCCATCATGAGGGCCCCACAGGTCTTACCTGCCTTTCTTTATAGGAATTAATAACTGGTGTCACTAATTGGCAGTTTCGGCGATTTCAATGACCCACTTTCTCTTTATCACTCTCTCTCATTCAGACACAGAATTATAAGTATTCATTGTCCATAAGACTTAAAGTTGAAATAGTCAATACTTTACAACCCTAACAACTATCAGTATAAGAGGCTTGTGCAACACTCTAGCACATTTGCTCTTGCCCAGGAAACTTTCATTTCCTATGAAAGAGAGACAATGAAGAATCTTATACAATCAATATCTCAGATGTTGAGTTTCTCTAATCTTTTCAGCTCTAGGAAAGGAACCATGTCAATTATAATTATAATATGATTTTTTACAGGGTTTTACTTTCACTAGCTTAGTAATAGATTACATTTGTAAACTATCCAGGAAAAAAGATTCCCAGCTAAAATTCAAAAGGTCAGCTTAGTTCTAACTGCAAGCACAGGCACAAGTAAATTGGTGCTACTGCAAAAGAAATGCATAGAGACCAATTAGAGGTAAAATCTAAGATTGAACATAGACACAAAAGACTTTAATTGAAGTTAATCTCACATTAGAGAAACCCATTAAGTGAACAAGGCAAATTGAAACAGTCATTAACAATGCAGATGTGCTTGACAAGCAAGTCTTAGCCTTTTAGGCAATGCAGACCAGTCCTAAAACTCTTGCCTCTATATCTCCATCAGGACATTAAAAAAAAAAAAAAAAAGTGAGTTATCAAGATTGAAAGATTACATTGTTAATTCTAGATTATTTCTAGTTTCTCACTTGCGCCCTTCAGATTTGCATGGAACCAGTAAAACTGAGAATCTAGAGAATTATGTTAAAATGTTGAAAACTGAATCACCAGTTTAGTGCTACAAATTCCTCCAACATGCCTGCAAATTATTGACCACTTTTGGATCCCTACTAAATTCAAGGCCCTGTCCTAAACCCATTACATACATTATCTCAATTAAGTATCTGAGACACTGCACAGTAGGCATTATTACTCACTTTTTATGACTTAGAATACTAAGGTTCAAAAAGGTTAAGACAATTTACCCAAGGCTATTCAACTAATTAGTGAGAAAACTCAGATGCAAACTTCAGTGTATTGGACTCCACAGCTCTGTTCTTTTTACTACTCTGTACCAAAATGAGTCACCACTGATATTCAGAGAGCAGTACCCTTTTTTGTTTTTAACTCCAGGGAATTTAGAATCTCCTGGTAGGGTTACAGCTAAAAAGAGGTCTCTCATCTGCCTTCGAAGATCACAGAGATGCAATGTCTGGGACTCCTGCAAAAGGACACAGTGAAATGAGCATGAAGGTTAAAGAAACCCTTTCCAGGGCTACTGAGAGCCAAGACTGCTGAGCCAGAAGGGAATAACTAAAAGTAACCTTTTGATCACTAAAATACACATCATTTTCTCCATGCATGTGTGTTTCAACATTTTGTATCCAATTTATTGATCCAATTTATTGCTAACCCTTGGGTAGCACTTCAGAGATCACACCATGTTTTTTCATTGACTGCCTCTCCATACACCGTCAGCGGTCCTGCAGTCAGGTTGGAGACATGACATACTTCAGAATCCCTACCTATTTCTGAGAGCCTATCATGCACTAATGACTCTGGGGGATCAAACATGGCCAAAATCTTCACAACACCCTTGAGACAAGAGGAAACTCAAGTGTGATTTAACTCCCCTTACAAGCCAAAAAGCTAGTAAAGTAAAATCAAACAAATGAATGAATGAGTAACTGAGAAAGAAGAAATAGGGCTTTATTTTCTAAAAAATAAAAATGACTTGCTATGGGAAGGTGGACCAGTCCAAGTCACTACAAGTCTGCCAGCTCCCCATTTCAGTCACACTGCTGACCTTGAGCACCTTCCACACAGAATTTCTGGGCTCCCACTGAGGAGTAAGGCAATGAAGGTCTGATTTCATACCTAGAATTAAAGCTAAATCAATAGCATCTGTGTTAGCTTCCTATTACTGCTATAACAAATTACTTAAAGCAACACAGATTTATTATCTTATAATTCTGAAAGGCAGAGGTCCAAATAGGCCTTACTGAGTATAAATATCAAGGTGCTGGCAGGGTTCCATTTCTTTCGCAGGCCCTAGAGAAAAATCAATCTCCTTGTCTTTTCCATCCTGAAAGGTCACCTGCAGACCTTAGCTCCTGGCCCCTTCTTCTCAGATCCAACAGCTCAGGAGCAACATGTAGTCCTTCCTCCTGACTCTCACAACAACTTCTGTCTGCCTTTTCCTCTTAGGACCTCTGTGGCTACACTGGGCTCACTCAAATAATTCATGAGTGATCTCTCCCTCTGAAAGTCCTTAATTTAATAACATCAGCTAAGTCCCTTTTCCCACATAACCTAACATATTCACAGGTACCAGGGATTGGGATGCAGACATCTTTGGAAGCCTATTAGTATGCCTGCCACAGCATATTTGTCTGGAATTTCTATTCACTGATCTGGAAACAAAGACTTAAAAGAGTTCATAATAAAAAAGATGCAATGGCTACCGCTTTTGTATAAAAAAAGATGGTAAAAACACTTTTGAATATTATGTAACAAAATTCTTAGTATGACTTCAAGAAGCAAAACTGTTCAACCTCGACATCCAAGAAATGGTTCACATTTGAGTTACATTATACAATAAACCAAAGCATCTTTGATGAGGAGAGAAGCAATCTCCTCTACAGTAAAAATAAATGTCATAAAATTTAAAGCCAAAGACATGAGCAGGGGGAGGGTGTCTATTTTACCAAAGAATGACTCACCAGCTTGAATTTTAGTCTCTTCTAGCTACTAGCTGGGTGATGGCAGGTTAAGGTACTTGTGAAATCTGTGCCTCAGTTTCTCATATGTAAAATCATAGCTGTCACAATACCACAGCTATGTTTTAGGGGACTGTTAAAAGGATGAAAGGTCATGCGCCTAAAGTACTTATCACAGGGCTTGGTCCAGGGGAGTTGGTAGGTACATAGTAAATACTCTATTTTCACCTGTTTTAACTGTTATTATACAAGAACGCCTGTGCAAGTATTTCCCCATTGTATGGCTAAAATGTACATTTCTGTTCCTGCATGGAATCTGGCTTCAGGAGAGTTCCTACAGAGCTATAACTCCTTTCATTATAATATTTTACAAAATTGCCTGATGAACTGCCCAATAACAAATTAAAGAAATGGACATGTTTTGACAATTAAATTACACAAAGCTCCAAATGCCATAATCACAAAACTAAAAATAGACAACACTGGAATGCTAATTCAGCTAAAAGAACACCAATAGGAAGATTTACCGTCTGCAGGCTATCACAGAGGACTTAAATAATTTTCTGACTTGAATTAGAGGTCAGTTCAATAAATAAAGAGCTATATAGATCTTACAATGTAAATATAATTACTAACCTCTCTTTCTAGTTCCTTTAGGTCATTAAATAGTTCCTGACACTACCTCCCCAAGTCAGCATTCAAAATGAAAAGGTTTCTAACCTAGCTGATCATACACAAATTACTTCAAATCTCAATTAAGCTAGGATGTATGAGCCTTTTTTCAAATTGGATGCTAAATATCAAGCAGATAATACACTCCCTATTCAAATCTAAAACAAATCTAACTACAAAAATGTACATATTATTCTGTAAATTAAAAGAAAAATATTGACAGTTATCTAGAGGAAATAAACTTATTTTGGTTGTCAAAATATCTAGTGCTATATTTGTGGACTGACAATTTAATAAAACAAGCTTTTTTCCTAGTAGAAAATCAAACATCAAAGAAGGGGATTTCATCTAAAACAACTGGAATATCTTCTTGGTGTCATACCTGTGGCATATATATCAATGTGCATATTTTGATCCAAAAATCTATAAAAAGTCCCACTTACAAATTTTATACTTTCACCAGCTAGTTATGTAAGCTGCAGACTCCATCTACAGGCCCTTATACTCATGAACAAAATATATCAAAGCAACATAATTTATCTTTTATTAATATTATTTCCTATGAGAAACTTACTTTATGGTTTCCTATCTTTTGTGAAATTTGAGTAAAAATAATAAAACTGTTATTGCCTTTAAAATGTAAAACTACAACTAGAGATTAGAGACACATATAACACTGTCAGCCAAGGCAAAGGTATTCTATCCTTGCCAAAGCAGCAGAGAGCATGACGCCAAAGGCCTTCCCGCTTCCATCAGTGTCGTTTCACTGGACTTGGGATGAAGGATCAGAGCAAGCTTATATCCCAATGGCTGCTAGATCACTGGGGTTTTAACATTTTCATAGAATTGGATCTTAAGGGATTTACAATGGGAGCCTTTAGCTATCTACAACTCTTTTTTTGAAGTTGGGAAAACTATTAAAATAAGAAGAATGTAAAATGGCAAGTGCCTTGATGTGAGGCCTTTGCAGCAGGATATGGTGTTAAATGAAGCTAACCAATTTCCACTTTGTAGTTTTGATAGATGTCCAGAGGGCTTTCTGGAAGTAAAACCAAATGAAAGAAACAAAAGCTGAGTGATCATTTCATCAGGGAACTCTTGGTTTATACTGTAAGTTCAATTTAGGCAAGTCAATATCAGAAAACTCAAGCAATACTAAAGAACTTTTCTTCCCCAAAACTCATTTCATCTCTTATCCAGGAGTAGGCCCTAATGTACATTTTGTCATTTTTCTGAAGTTAGACTTCTCTTATTTTTCCTATCTAGGAGACAATATTACTGAGTCCACCCCTGGTCTACAGAAGCTATAATATATTACTTCCATATACAGATGAGTGCTTTCCACACAGCAAGTCTGCTGAAAATTTTAGTCAAAAGACATTTTCTGAGCATCCACAATGTATTATGACTTCTGCTAAATTCTGAGACTAAACCAATGATCCAGAGAGGTATAGACCTGCCTTCACAGGACTTACGGTCTACCTGTAGAAACAAACAATAAACAACATGTGATAAGCACCGTGAAGCAGAACAGGATGTTATGAGAGCTCTTAATAGATTTGACTAAGTAGGACCTCAGAGAATGAGGGCCCCTCAACACAGACACACACACACACACACACACACACTCACACACACACACACACACACACACACACACCCTTAAAGAGAAGAAAAATTAGGCAATGTGTACATCTGGCTTAGGTGGATATAGGCTGTGAGGGTGCATGTTCAAGAAGTCAGGAGAGAACCAGTGGCTGGTGATCTCTGTAACTTACAATATAGTAAGACACCAGTTTCCAAGTCACTTCACACACAACCATTCATGAAAGGACAAATTTTGTTCAAAAGTGAGACTAACATAAGGACATTTTAGAACTGTAATGCCTCAGAATAGGAATACCTATCCCTGAGAGATATTTTGTAAAAGAATTATTGGGGAAGTTACAAGTAGAAAAATGAAACCAGGAAGAAGTATTAGAATTCAAGAAGTAATGGTAAGTTACTCAATGTATTACAAAGTTTAAACAAGTAATGATTATTAAAACAGTTAACACACGTGTAGATGGGGGAAGGGGAGAAGTGCTTGGGCTGGGACTGGGACACAGAAGTGGAAATTAAAGGATGCAAACCCATCTTACTTACTGTCTTTTAGGGCATATGGATGCTTAATAACTTTAATTTTTCTTAGTATAATTTTTTAATTATAAGTTTTATTTCTGCTGAAATAGGGCAGGATACATTAGAAGAATAAAAACAGAAGTATCATTTCAATTTAGAAAACACAAAACAAAAAATCAATAGAAAAAAAGCAAACATGATGCCTCTAACTAAATCCAGGAATGAAGGCAATAAAACAAAGAGATAACATGGTGAATAGAAAGCACAAGGCAAGATGGCACGATTTCCATCAACACAGTAAATATAAACGTGCTTAGTTTATCTTTTAGAAGACAATTTCAAATTTGTTAAAACAAACTAATCTTCTAATCATAGCCTATTTTAAAGTAACACAGATTTTACAGAAAGGACATAAGAAAGTTGAAAATAAAGGCAAATGCTAGCAAAATAAAGCTGAGTTGGCGATAGCACACAAAAGAGAATTCAAAGCAAAAGCTTTAAAAGAAACAGCTTTCAAGCAGGCTAACGACATACTGATAAATCAATAATCCAATAAGAAGACATAAAAATCATAAATTTTAAACATTAAACAACATTAAGTTGAAACCTTATAAAAGAAGAAGTGATATTCCCAAAGAGAAATGGATAAACCCATACATAGTTCACAGTAGGAAAATATAACACATTTCAGTTAGAAATCAACAGATAAAATAGAAAAGAATCTAAGTACAGAGGATTTTAATCCAACATTTAAGTTTAATAACACATTAAATATAATATATTATAAATATAATATAATATAATTTAATAACACAATATAATATAATATAATATAATAATTTAATAATATAATTTAATATAAAATATAAATATTTTGAATAAAATATAAAGTATTTAATATAAAATAATATAATTTAATAACACATTAAAAATAACATTCTTTTTTAGCACATTTACACACAAAAAAGTAATTTTATATCAAGTTATAAAGCAAATATCAACAAGATTCCAAAACTTGACATCTTATAAGGCTTATTCACTGGCTATATTAGAAGAAAAAAAAAATCAAAAACAAAAACAAATAAACAAAAAAACCCAGAAAAATCCACACATCTTAAAATTAAAACCCACAGTCCCAGTCATTGCACTACATGGGAAATTAAATGCAAATTACAAACTAGTTATTACAGATCTGCCCAAGGAGACATGCACAAAGATGTTAATTAATCATTATTTTAAACAACAAATAAAATTTTAGGGAAAAGTCCATTCTTCAATAGGATAAGTAAAATTGCCAAATAATATATAGGACATTTATACCATGGAATACTAGTTGTATCTGTAGACACTACCATGAACAGATTTCCAACACAAATCACTGAAAAAAGCAGGCTGTAAAAAATACGTAGCATATAATATCATCCACCTACAAATGGGAGAAAAAGAAACACAATAGCCACTAAACTATCTATATGGAGAGCGCAAGCATGTGCGCGCACACACACAGAAGAACATCTGAAAATAAACATACCTTAACAGAGGAATAAGGAGGAAAAAATCCAGATTTAGATTCATGGTCAAAAAGGACCTCAGTGGACTCATCATCTTTTGACGTTAATACTATGATTACTCCATTAAAAAAAAAAAAAAAAAAAAAAAAAGGAAAAAGGACCTCAGCATTTTCTAAGACATTTTGTTTGTATAAGGAAAAAGTGTTCCTCTATCGCTTAGTTTGGAACAGAGTATCAATTATTTTATAACTTACTTAACTTTGGGCAATTATATGTAATATGTAGAAAAGACCAGAAGACAGACAGACATAACTGGTGAGGAGTGGGAAGAGTTCTTCAAATAGGCTGAAAGATAAAACATCTCTGAGGAGTTGGCACTTGAGCAGAAACCTGAATTAAGTGAGGAAGTTGGCCATGAAAAATACTACAAAAAAACAACAGCAGCAAAAAATAAAACAGGGAGAAACGTGTGTTAGGCAAAAGAAATGCTCAGTATGTCAGAGTAAGAGCAGGGAGGAAAGCAGGAACTACATTATTCTGAGACTTTCAGCCATGGAGAGGAGTATGAATTTTAGAGCCACGGGAAATAATTGAAGGATTCTCAGCAGGGAGGGGGCACTTTTATATTTGGGTTTTCTCTAATTAAAATTTTTATTTTGAAATAATTACAGACTCACATGCTGTTGTAAAAAATAATACAGAATGATCCCATGTACCATTTATCCAATTTCTCCAATGGTAACATCTGGCAAAACCATAGTAAAATATCACAGCAGGGTTTGGACATTGATGCAGTCAAGGTACAGAAAATTTCCATCACCACAAGGGTCCCTCATGTTGCCTTTTTAGAGCCACACACATTCTCTCTTGATAACCTAGCAACCATTTATCTGGTCTCCATTTTTATAATTTTGTCACTTCAAGAATGTTACAGAAATTGAATCATACAGTATGTAACATTTTGAAATTAACTTTTTTTCACCCAGTACAATTATCTGGAGATTCATACATGCTGAGTTTATTAATAGCTTGTTTTTTTTAATTGCTGAATAGTATTCCACAGCACTTGAGTTAAACCATTCACCTCCTGAAAGATATTTGTGTTTGGCTATTAAGAATAAAACAGTTATGAGATTCATGTACAGGTTTTTGTGTGAACTTAAATTTTCATTTCTTTAGGACAAATGTCCCAGCGTACAATTGCTGGGTTGCACAGTAGTTGCAGGTTTAGTTTTTTAAGAATCTGCCAAACTATTATCTAGAGTGGCTTTACCATTTTACATTCCCACCAGCAATGTATGAGTAATGTAATTTCTGCACATTCATGCGTGCCTTTTGTGTTGTCACTGCTTTTATTTTATCCACCTTTAGACATTCTGATAAGCATGTAGTGATATCTTGTGATTTTAAATAGTGTTTCCCTAATAGCAAATGATGGTGAACATCTTTTCATGTGATTATTTGCTATTTTATGTATCCATTTCACAAAATGTTTGCTCATGTCTTTTGTCCATTATCTAATGGAATGTTTACTTTACAACTGAGTCTTGAGAGTGCTTTACATATTCTATATACTAATCCTTGATAGATATAGAGTTTATAAATATTTTTTCCCAGTCTGTAGCTTGTTTTTTCATCCTATTAACAGGATTTTTTGCAAAGTAAAGATTTTTAATTTTAACGAAGTTCAGTTTTAACTTTTTTTCCCTTTTATGGATTATTTTTAATGTCAATTTAAGAACACTTTGCCTAGCCATAGATATCAAAATTTTTCTCCTATAGTTGTTTCTAAGAATGTTATAGTCTCACATTTTCAACTTAAGTCTGTGATCCGTTCTGAATTACTTTTTGAATAAGACATCAAGGTGTGAGATACATATCTATGTTCTTCTTTAAAGATTTATTTACAGATATCTAGTTGCTCCAGTATCACTTGTTGAAAAGACTATCCTTCCCTCATTAAATTTCCTTCGCACTTTTGTCAAAAATCAGTTGGATGTACATTTGTGGACCTATTTCCAGATTCTCTATTCTGTTCCATCAAACCATGTGTCTATCTCTCCACCAATATCACAGTCAGGACATACAAATCTTAGTTTTTTGTTTGTTTGGTTGGTTGGGTTTTTTGTGGATTTTTTGGTTATAGTTCCCTAGGTCACTGCAGCTCTAATTTTTTTCAGCCTATTCTCTCTCTCTCTTTTTTCAGATTGGGTCATTTCTATTGTTTTACCTTGAAGTTCATGGACTCTTTGTGTTTTCCCACTATTCTGCTGTTAAGCCAGTTTATTAAGTTTGTTTTGGTTTTGGTTACTGTATTTTTAAGCTCTAAAATTGCCATTTGGTTCTGCTTTATGTCTTCTATTTCTTTTCTGAGACTTTTTTTCTTTTTCTTTTCTTTTCTTTTTTTTTTTTTTTTTGAGCATGTTAGTAATTTTTTTGAAGCATTTTCATAATGGTTACTTTAAACTTTTTTTTTTCCCCAGATAATTATAACATCTCTGTCTGCTTGAATTTTGGATCTATTCATTGGCTTCTTTCATTCATTTTGAGATCTTCCTTATTCCTGGTATAATGAATGTTTTTTTTTTTAATTGAAACCTAGACATTGTGGATATTAAGATGCTTTATCTTATTCAAGTCTTCTGCTTTAACTGGCTTTCTCTGAAATAAGTCAAGCAGGGGAGAGAGAGGCACTGACTCATTACTGCCAGGTGGAGGTAGATATCCAGGCGCTCCACCCAGCTTTCACTTATACCCAAAGTGGGGGCTACTTATTACTACTGAACAAGGGTTGGAGCTCCACTGGCACAATAGAACAACACTGATAACTCCCTAGCTGGAAGAGATACTGTTATTGTTTCTGTCACTGTTGTTATTGTTTTTGTTATTGTTGTTATTGTTATTGTTACTGCTCTCAACCCAGTCTCTACTGACACTGACAGTTTCCTGTATCTCAGAGCATCCACAAAAGTCACATTAGAAAATCCTGGGCTGTGAGAAAGCCTATGAAGTCCAAGGAAGAAATCTCTCCTTGCACCCATGATCTTTTGAATAGTTCCATGCTGGATTCTGACATGGCCCCTAAAATGATCTGAAAATCAAAGGTTACAGTAGGCTAAGCTCATTGTCAGGCAAGCACTTTCCTGAGGCAGGTCTTAAAATATGCTAATAAGAATGTAAAAACATTAAATTTATTTTACATTCATAAGATTCATACTGGAATATTCATCTTCAGCTGTGGATTCCTATCTCAATGTTTAATTTAATGAAACTGAAGGCATCTGAATAAAAGCTGCAAAATTTATAATAAACAACTGCTTGTCAAGATAATTTATTACTGGTACTTTCTATGCCCGAGGATTTAATTTTATACCTTTTAGATGCAAACATCTAGAACTATCTTTCATATCTGAAAGGACTATCTACTCTGTCTTTGCTCCTTTCCTGAGATGACTACCTGACACCTTTGTTCCCTGAACAACTGTGAGAATTAGCAAGGAGAGGGAACCCTCTTAGCCCTAAGTCTTCACCTCCAGATTTCACTTTTTAAAGACTCTAAAAGTCTTGTAGATTAGCAAGGAAAATCAACATATCTATATCAAGAAATCTCACTCTTCAATGGACAAGGGGTTCTAGGAAAAATAGACTATGAGGCTATCCTCAACTATCACTCAGGACTAATTGCTGAGGACATTTATTCCACCAACACTTCTTTCCCTGGTCAGCCACTTCCCTCCTAGACTTACTTAAGACTCAATTAGCTACAATTTCACTTCAAAAGCTGATGAAGATAGAGCCCAATTCTCATCACCAATGGACTGTAACTAAGATAGATAGATAGATAGATAGATAGATAGATATACATTTTTTTTAAAATAATAGGTACCACCCTTGTACCAGGAGAAAAGGACACTGCTCTTGTTCTCCCCCACTCACTCTACAACAAGGTGAGGAAGCCATGGGGCTAGGCCCAAACATATCCACGTCTCCACTGTTGGGCTATTCCCTGTGTACCTTGAACTCTACTAGATATTCCCCCAAATGGTCTAAACTTCATTCAGGACCTGAACAAGTCACTTCCTAGGGTCTGTACACCTAAGAGCAAATAAATTGGTATAAGCAATCCTTGGCCTGAGGTATGGTCAAGGATGATATTTTGCAAAAGATGTGGATGGAAGAGTCCAATAATTGAAATTTGAACCTGGTCTTTCAGGTAATCATAAAATTATGTTTGTCAAAGAAGTATAGAATACATACTTTTTAGCAATTTGTTGTCCTGACTTATAACTTTCAAATATTTAGACATATGGCAAATGGGTCACTATTTGTATATATCTTCCTAGGGTCTTGTAAAAATGAGAGTTAATGCCTAGGCTAAATCTATGTGCCATAAGAGTTAATGTCTACAATTATTTGCTAATTATGAATTAGAAGATCTGGTTCCAAAAGGAGTGCCAAAATATGAAATTCCAACCGTGTATTCCAACTATTTAAAATCCTGGGAACATAGAACAATTAAGAAAGGAAAAAGGGGAGGGAGTTCTCTAAAACATGAGGATCATAAAATACCTCAAGATTGTAGGAGTAGATCCTCCAGGGAAACTTTGTTTACCTTCCAAATGAGTCAAGTGCTTCCATCAATGGTCTCATTATATCTTGTCCTATTATAGCAGTATACTGGAATTACTTACCTGTCTGCATCCCCACTTGGCTAAATTCTATGAGGAAGAGATTATTAATCTAGTTCACAACTTTAGCCCCAGGAATCCAGTATAACATACAATAGGTATTCAATTAACATGTTATAAATGACTACATAAAAAAAAAAAAATTGAGTCATCCTGAGATATAACAGAAAATAGAGTAACATTTCCAAATCTTTATATGCTGGGAAAGTTGAGGAAAGCGCTCCTCAAAACAGGTATATAGCAGGTTATAACTGGTAGGAAAATATAAAATTGGTTCATCATAGAAATAAACTCTGGGATCAAGAAAGCACAGTACTCTGATAACTAGATAGAAATTTCCCAGTCTGAGAAAGTTTAATGAGTTCTCTAAGAATAAAACTGGAGTCTTGGGGGCCTGGGTGACTCAGCTAGTTAAGCAACTGCCTTCAGCTCAGGTCACTAACCCGGAGTTCCAGGATCAAGTCCTGCATCGGGCTCCCAGCTCCATGGGGAATCTGCTTCTCCCTTTGACCCTCTCACCTCTCATGCTCCCTCTCACTGTTTCTCTCAAATAAATAAATAAAATCTTAAAAAAAAAAACAAAAAAAACAAAGACTGGAGTCTTGATCACTATATCCCCAGAACTTAATTAATGCAGTGTCTGGAATACATAGGTGTTCAAAAAGAGTTTGGTGAATGACATTGTCCAAGAAAAAAATTTACTAAACTCTATTTCAATGTTAGATGACCATGTCCAGAACACATGGACTAATAATTACTGAAATTCAATCAGAAGATATATTTTGATTGTATAATTATTATATGTAAACGCACTGGATCATAAGCCCCATGACTATAACTCATGCAGATACGGAGTATGGACACAAAGGAAGTATTTGTTTCCTCAATCAGTTATATAAAAGATAACCCCCTGGGGCACCTGGATGGCTCAGTCATTAAAGGTCTGCCTTCAGCTCAGGTCATGATCCCAGGGTCCTGGGAGAGTTCTGCTTCAAGCCACACATTGGGCTACCTGCTCAAAAGGAAGCCTGTTCTTCTTCTCTCAGTCCCCCTGCTTGTATTCCCTCTCTCACTATCTCTCTCTCTCTCTGTCAAATAAATAAATAAAAACTTTAAAAAGAAAAAAAAAAGATACCTTTCCAGTTACCTACCGTTCCATAACAAATCCTCAAAATGTTGTGGCTTAAAACACAATAATCATTCAATTACCTCTCATGGTTTCTGTGGGTCAGGAACTCAACCAGGGCATAGTGGAAATAGTTTATATCTTCTTTATGATGTTTGAAGTCTCCATTGACAAGATTTGAGGACTGGAAGTGGCTGGATGGCTGGAAGTCAAAATCCACCTAAATGCCCATTCATTCACATGTCTGGAGGTTGTTGTCACTAACTGGGGCCTCAGCTATGGCTTTATTTGGGGCTATATGACAAAATTCTTAATAATAAACTCTATGGTTTCTCTGTCTCTTTGGAACATAATGAATGGGTTCTAAGAATATGCTTCCCAAGAAGAAATGGCAGAAGTTCTACCATTATTTGTGATCTAGATCCAGGAGTTACATGGTTTCACTTCTACCATAGTCACAGGTACACTCAGACTCTCAGAAGAGTGTCAACATCACACTACATGAAAATCATAAAGGATAGGAGATCTTATTGCTGTGGTCAACATGGAAAATACAATGTGCTACACTCCACCCAATGGCCATAACAATTCATAATTGCTCAAAGACTCAAAACACCTCCATTCCTATCATTAAGACTACCAAGTCTTATCACATTACAGCTACAACCAAAGTCCCTAAGAATGATGTAAAACAAGTAGATGAGGTTCTTTCTTTTTATTTATTTATTTATTTTCAGCATAATAGTATTCATTGTTTTTGCACCACACCCAGTGCTCCATGCAATCTGTGCCCTCTCTAATACCTACCCTCTGGATCCCCCAACGTCCCACCCCCTGCTGCTTCAAACCCCTCAGATTGTTTTTCAGAGTCCATAGTCTCTCATGGTTCACCTCCCCTTCCAATTTCCCCCAACTCCCTTCTCTTCTCTAACTCCCCTTGTCCTCCATGCTATTTGTTATGCTCCACAAATAAGTGAAAGCATATGATAATTGACTCTTTCTGCTTGACTTATTTCACTCAGCATAATCTTCTTAAGATTTCTCTAATTCAGTTCCTTAAATACCCTTCCTTTCAAGCCTGAGACCCATGATCTAAGAAGACAAGTTAGACAATAACAGATAACAGTTAGGCAGTATCTTTCCTATAAATGACTTAGGCAGCAACAGTGAAACAGGCACAGGACAAACACTAACTCCCATTCAAAAAAGGAGAAAATAGGCAGCACACCACAGTCACCATTTAAAAGCAATTTTGAGGGCGCCTGGGTGGCTCAGTGGGTTAAGCCGCTGCCTTCGGCTCAGGTCATGATCTCAGAGTCCTGGGATCGAGTCCCGCATCGGGCTCTCTGCTCAGCAGAGAGCCTGCTTCCCTCTCTCTCTCTGCCTGCCTCTCCATCTACTTGTGATTTCTCTCTGTCAAATAAATAATAATAAAATAAAAGCAATTTTGATATCCATCCCATACAGATTGCCAGTTCTTTTATTAAAACACAGTATTGCTCCCCAGAAATGATCCTCCACAACTCTTGATTCTGCCCTCTGAATTATCTTTCCTTTTATGTATAAGTCAGCCAACATTTGCAGCTGAGTAGTTTTCTCAAGATGTGTTTTATTAGGAGAAGTCAGGGGTAAAGAGACCAAAGCCCCCCTCCCTTTTTTTAATACTCTCTCTGTCCCTTTTAGTCCAAGTTGCTAGTGCACCCAAGGAAACCATTCTCTTAAAAATCCTATGGAATTTTCTTTGAATGTTTTTGGTGTTCACTTCAAGCAAAACCCAAAAGCACAAGTCTTTTCTAGATGAGCTCTTCTCTATCCTGGCTTCCTTAAAATGTTGTTGTGGTTCAGCACATGTAAGAATCTTAGGAGCCTTATTAGTTAATAGAGATCTATGAGACATATCTATAAGTTCCTTAGACAGACATTAGTCAGTCCAAAAGAGTCTGTGAAGCATCACCTTCAATCTTCCTGAAGTCTTTAAAAAGTGTTATGTAGTCATACTCTGGGCTGTTTCTACTGACCATGTTTTCCTGACAATGAACTAGATTTGACCTCTACTAGGAAGACTTTTCTTAATTTTAGAATCATTTTCCATTTGTAGAAGTAGGAGTAAAAACAGTTTTATTTTTATGCATAAGTTCAGGCCCTTTTATACTTAACAGTAGGTTCTTCCGTGTCTTCCCCTTCTTTCACATTTTATCGCAGGTGCCAAAAAAGTTCAGTGGCACTTTTAATATTCTTCCTGGAAAGGTCTTTAACTCAGTCATTGAATTCATTAGGTACAAATACTATTTCCTATATATTGCAGAGGAAAGTGTCACCAAACTTTTCATCACTACATAATCATTGTTCCTCTACCTGTACTCTAATAACATTTTTCTTTCTTTAAGCCTTCACCAAAAGCTCCCTTGTAGTCCTGTAGGTATCTACTGAATTGATTCTTTTAAGAACCTTTAAGCTTTCCCCTAACTTTTCCTTAAGACCTTTGAGGCTTTCACTAATAGTCTTCTCAATATCCTTCCAGCGTCCACATGCCATTCAATGCTGAAACCATGTGTTTTAATTGTTCAACTCCCCATCCCCAGCATCCAAATCTCTTCTGGTTTTCTGTTGCTGAGCAACAGGTCACTCTAACACCTAATAATTATTTTATTATACTTCACAGTTTCTGTACATCAGAAATTGGGACAGGGCACAGAGGAGATGACTTGCTTTTGCCTCCCCATGTTCAGAGTCTCAGGTGGGAAGACTCAAAGGTTGGAAGTAACTTAAAAGTTGATCCTGGCTATCAGCTGGGACCCTGACTGGGGTTACCAGTGAGAACCCCAACATATATCCTTTCCATATGGTCTCTTAATCTTCTCACAGCATGGTGACTGTGGTCAAAGAATAAGCTGCATTACCTTTTAGGGCTTCGCAGCCATGCCCAACTCAAGGAAAGGTAACATTTGCCCCAAATTTTCAATGGAATAAATGTCTATAACACATTATAAAAAGTGTAGGTGGAAAGGGAGAAATTGTTGCATCCATTTTGGGAAAATATAATTTGCTACATGTATTACCAAAACAAAACTGAAAGGTCCAAGCTGATATGCTTCTAAAACTGAAGGTATAATATCTCAAATCTTGTACCTTAAGAGTCTATATTTATATACAAACATTTTTGTCTGATTTCAATGCTAAAAAGATTTAGAGCTCCTCTAGCAAACACCCCTAGTTAATAAACAAATATAGCAGAGCAGAGATAATTTCAATAATTTGTCTAAGTTCCAATTCAAAGTCTTTTAACTTCCAATAGAGTTATCTTCCCCTTATATACTCTGCTACATTAAAATGGTTAAAATGCTATCATCTCTTATCTGTCATGGTATTTGCAATAATGTCCAAGTCATCCACAGCATTTCCACTCTTTCTGAAAAGCTTTAGAAATAAGGATTATGACTTGATTTTTTAAATAAACTAATTTCGTGCAGCTACGTACAAAAGTTTCAGGAAACCTTAAAAATTACAATAAGCATGAAGCTCAAGCAAGATCTTCAGATGTGTTAAGCTGACATCCCCAGTTAGAATTACAGGGGAATGCACAGCAAAAACATAATTACTCCAAATTTGTTTTTAGACATTTATTGACCGTAAGAGTTCAGAGTCTATAATGTTTCTCTCATCCAAAGCTAATCACTGACACTTTATAACTTGAAAGCTGACAAATTTCAACTCAGTTGCTGTCAAAGGTTGAATAATTATATTTAAGGCACTTTCTTCTAGAATGTTTCCTACACTTTGGAGAGAAGTGTGGAGTCTAATTTTAAATGTGTTCATTTGTGAACAGAATATTTTTAAAGGTCTAATTTCTAAAAATAGTGATATATGAATATTGAATGAAGATAAAACCTATTAAATGTAATACTGCCTTCAGTCTGTAAAAAGCAGCATGTTACTTCTCACTCAGAACTATGTGTTTAATGGGCCTGAGGTCTTACTATGATCCACAAATTAATATTTTTCATTAAAAACTGACAAAAATAAATAAAAATCGTGGGGCGCCTGGGTGGCTCAGTGGGTTAAAGCCTCTGCCTTCAGCTCAGGTCATGATCCCAGGGTCCTGGGATCAAGCCCCGCATCGGGCTCTTTGCTCAGCAGGGAGCCTGCTTCCTCCCCTCTCTCTCTGCCTGCCTCTCTGCCTACTTGTAATCTCTGTCTGTCAAATAAAATAAATAAAATCTTTAAACAAATAAATAAAAATCAAGTAGCTGACTGCAATAACTGAATATAAATTACTATATTAGACTACTAACCTATTTTTAGAAAGCATTAAAAATATTTATGTTATTCACTTTAAAAAAAAACAGATGCAGACTCAATCAGTCTATACCATTACATAACATAATTATTATAACCAAACATTAGTCATCCAATGTACTTATCCAGTCACTATCCACATGAGAGTAATTTTTGGAGCCTAAACCAAATTACTGAGAGTTATTTACTTCATGAAGAGAGAACCATCTTACCTGTATCTATGAACAAAAATTTTTCTCTTTCATATAAAAACTCAATAACTGATTTCCCCTTAAAATTGTCCACAAGGATTTTTTTTTTTATTCTGAAAATCTGAGTCATTCTTTTTAGGACATTATGATAATTATATGCCTACTTATTTCCCTTTCATCCTTGTCTACCAAGAAATGCAGAGCCAAGTGTCATTCTGAGAAAAATAATCACATAATTCTGTTTTCTTAACACAGTTATCTACCTGCCTTGCCTATTGCTGCTTTCATTTATATTTTTATCTTTTTAAACATGTTTTAAGATCGAATTGTTACAGCAGATGGTGTCATCCTTTTTTAAAGAATGTATATAATGTAGAATGTGTAAAAACAATTTAAAAGAGTTGGCATGATGATGAGAAAAGTTGAATAATTAATCCCTGACAACAGTTAACAAGTTATTAAAGGTTTGAAAGTAAAACTAAATTTAGTCAATGTTTTTTACCTTAAATTTTGGACTCTAGATTAAATCCTGGGCTTTTTAAGCATAAAGGTTATAATGGTGACTACAAAGGGAGTAAAGGGAAATCCTTTTCTCTGCAAGAAAAATTGAGCTAATTGTGCATAGAGAGTCCTTGTCAATAGCACTATCAGTTGAAGAGCTTCTGATTAAATCATTTGTCTATGCATACTATCTCTCGGTGGCAGCTCTCTCTTGTGAGTAAAGAAATTCTATTCTTTTGTACTAATCCGTCTCTAGGGTAAAAAGCTTTCTGGCAAGTAAATAAATGAGCCACTAAAGTACAGAACAGGCTGGCTCTATTTCACCACCTTCCTGAGTCATGCTGTGGGTATGATGTTTCCTGTATAAGTTGATGACTTATGCATATCAAGGCTTTGTTTCCATCAGTTCTCTTTAGGAAATGACTCAAGGAAATTTTCTTCAGACTGTGGTATCATCATTGTCTGTTGCCAAAATACGCTGGTCTTTTTCTAACATAACGTGGTCCTTTCTGAATGACAGCGCACTGAATAGTCATGCATCTCTGTGCTACAAACATTGTAATATCATTTCCTTGTCTTTAAATCTATAGATTCCCTTCTGAAAAATGTTTTAAAAAATCTTCCCAAAGTGGAATTAAATATTTGTTTATATTGCTCTCAACAGATGATAATAATGTAATAAATAGATTTATCCTTATGAATATGCTTTAATTGAAATACGAATCTGGAAAAAGTCAATGGGGCCAGCAAGATTAACATCAATTTTGTGAAACAAATTCTGCAAGGGACAAAGAGAGAAGATTAGCTTGTGGGTGGAATGTAGAGTGCTTTATAGGTGCCACCTAGATGCGGCATAAAAACTTTGATGCTTTATTAATGATCATTTAGTTAAATATTTGTAACTGTTTTTCCAAAATGAACATTGGTCAGATTCCTCTGTTATATGAAGGGGCATAGATTACTAATATCTAAAGCTTGGAATTTTGTAAAAAATGTTGATTGACTGATATTCATTTTGGCTTTTTAATACTTTATAGATGTTAATTTAAATAATTTCAAATACATATAATATATATTCTCCTTGTGTAAAATTAAGAAATTAAAGGACTAAGGAAAATGTGGAAAACCAACTTAAATTCCAGGCTCCTCCCCAGAGGTATCCATTATCAGTTGAGTTTGTATCATTTCTTCTCTTTTTTATAGATATGTGTGTGTGTGTGTGTGTGTGTGTGTGTGTACAAACTTGTAATATAACTACCATATAAAATGCATGTAAAATACTACATATTTCATATATGTCTAGATGCAAAATACTATATACTTTTATATGTATATGAAAGTATTAGTGTATACATATATTTTATATATGTGTGTGTGTGTATGTGTGTATATAGAGAGAGAGACAGACACACAAATCCATAAACATTATAATAGTGATATAAGAATATACCTGTTATCACTGGGAATGAACTTTATGGGGCTGTTTTCCTTTCATCTTCCATGAATTAGTTACACAAATTATTTCTTCCAATTTTTTTCCATAATTTGTTTATTTTTTGGTTTCTTTTCCTTACTGGTTTGTGGAGCTTTGATAGATTCTGAAGATCAATATTTTATTATCTATGCTGCAAATATTCTTCTATTTTGATTACATATTGTAAGGTGTCTCTTGCTCTAATTACTTTTTAATCATAATATCTATTTTTTCAATTTTTCCTTCATAAGTTTTATCTACATGACTTACTTTAAAAAGGTTTCCCTAACCTAAAAATCAAATATACATTCATTATATTGTCTTCTAAATTTTTATAATTTACATAAATTGATTTAATATTAATATTGAATTCCCTGGTTTGTTAAGTTTACATACAGGAAAGTGATTACTTTTGTATATTGATATTTTATCTAGCACCTTGTTGAACAGGCTTATGAGTTCTGACAGCTTGTCAGCTAGGCCTCTGGAACTTGTATGTGACGGTCACCTCCTGCAGGTTGTCTAGTTACATGGTCATTGCTGCTGTTGCCCTTGTTTCACTGACCTTGCCTCTGGTGTGCTGGTAAATAGTAATGGCAATAATGGCCCTCTGCTGAGTCCCTCTTTTCAATAGAAAAACTTCAAGTATCTTTTCTTTTTTAATTTGTATTATTATGTTCAATTAGCCAGCATACAGGACATCATCATTTTTTGATGTAGTGTTCAACAATTCATTAGTTACGTGTAATACCCAGTGCTCATCACCACATGTGCCATCTCTAACAGCCATCACCTGATCACCCCATCCCCAAACCCCTTCCCTTCTGCAACCCTTAGTTTCTTTCCCAGAGTCCAGAGTCTCTCATGGCTTGTCTCCCTCTCTG
Organism: Mustela nivalis; assembly: GCF_964662115.1. Lineage (NCBI taxonomy): Eukaryota > Metazoa > Chordata > Mammalia > Carnivora > Mustelidae > Mustela > Mustela nivalis. Next base: position 53,480,140 of record NC_139020.1, read on the forward strand.
ATTTCTTCTCATTCAGTTTTCCCTCCCTCCCCCTCGGTCCTCTGTGCTATTCCTTATGTTCCAGATATGAGTGAAACCATATGATAATTGCCTTTCTCTGCTTGACTTATTTCACTTAGCATGATCCCCTCCACTTCCATGTATGTCGATACAAATGGCAGGTATTCATCCTTTCTGATGGTTGAATAATATTCGATTGTATATGTAAACCACATCATCTTCATCCATTCATCTCTTGAAGGGCATTTTTTCTCCTTCCACAGTTTGACTATTGTGGACACTGCTGCTATAAACATTGGGGTGTATGTGCCCCTTTTTTTCACTACATTTGTATCTTTGGGGTAAATACCTAGTAGTGCAATTGCTGGGTCATAGGTTAGCTCTATTTTTAACATCTTGAGAAACCTCCATACTCTTCTGCAGAGTGGGTGAACCAGCTTGCATTCCTTCCAAAAGTGTAAGTGGGTTCCCCTTTCTCCACATCCTTGCCAACACTTGTTTCTTGTTAATTTTTTCCATTCTAACTGGTGTAACATAGTATCTCATCTTGATTTGCATTTCCCCAATGGCTAGTAGTGTTGAACATTTTTTCACGTGTCTGTTAGCCATTCATATGTCTTCTTTGAAAAGTGTCTGTTCAGATCTTCTACCCATGTATTGACTAGATTATTTGTTTTGGGGGGTGTTGAGTTTGAGAAGTTCTTTTTCTTTTCTTTTCTTTTTTTTTTTTTTTTTTGTAGATTTTTAGAGAGAATCTTCATCAAGATAGTGGTAACAACCTTTATAGTTCCTTCCCTGTTTGCTAAGGAATGAAACTTAAGTTTTATTTAAGAGGTTTTTGTACCTTTGCCATGTCACTATTGTGTATTGCATTGAAAAATTTTTGTGTTGTTGAACCACTGTTACATTTTTGGGATAAATACTGTGTTCATGGCATATTTTAATTTCAATTCATTACTTTATAAATGTTTTATTTAAGAATTTTGCATCTTTTTTTCCTCTGTGAAGCCATATATGATTTTTCCTTTTCTAATTTTTAAATATTTGTATTCCCCCTTTCTTGCCTTTTATTGAATCAATCAACTTTTTTTCTTCTTATTAATGGTTAAAAGTCATACATCTATCTCTCTTCTGGTAGTAACTTTAATTTTTAAACTACTTTATAATTACTTGTAATTATATCATTTCTAACAATGACTGGCATTAAATTGTCTATATATTAAAGCTTCTCTAAAGTCCAGATTTGTAGCATGCTTATGCTTTTATTCACCATCCCCTTTGCCATCTGCAAATTTTTAATTACCAAGTTATTTTTAGAAAAAAAATAATTACAGTTAACACTTACTTAGAATTTACAATTATTTTGACTAATTTAGTTTATCAGTCCTCTCAGAACACTCACTCTTCCTCTTAAGATTCATATTTGTCTTCTTGCTAGAGAACATCCAACAGTAATTCAACCTCTATCTGTAAGTGATTTGTTTTCAAATCATTCTATGAGCAAACCAATCCTAGCTCTCTCAGACAACTGAACACTTGTATATAGAATTATAAATTCAAAATTACTCACCCTAAAATGTCTTTTTTTTTCATTATTTTCTTACATAGTTAATCTCATGAAATTTGAACTGAATCTAATTTCAATTTGACCATTATTTCCTGGTAAACAATCTCTCCTAGTTTGCTTCTCTGGAAGCTTTCAGGATTTTGTCTTTGCCCTTGGTGTTCTAAATGTCATTAGGATAGGTTCCTCTAAATTCTGCCGAGTGCTGAGAGTGGGTATGTACTTTTACTCTGAACTTGTTAACTTTGCTCTTTTACTCTGAAGAGGCAAATTTTTCCAATTCTAAGATTTCTTTATAATTCTTTCATTAAATATTACTACCTCTCTTTTACTGTTCTTCTGAATCTTCTATTATATGAAGTCTATTGAGACATGGGATTACCTTAGCTTTCCTACTTTTCATCTCTTTCTTCTGATCTGAATTCTGCAGGAATTCCTCAGTTCAGTTTTTTTAGTGCATAAATTTACTCTTCAACTTCAGAAACCATTTTGCTTTACTTAGCTCATCTATTTTGCTATTAAGTGACTGACCAATTTTTATTATCCATATAATGCAATTAACAAATGTTTAGGTAACAATATCCTCTTGCCACTCTTTGTGCTAAACTATACTCTAAAATCTGTTTGTCCTAACAACTGTTTTGGGGGTTTAAGTTCTTCTGTTTATCCCCATTGTTGTCTCTCTTTCATGGTGATGAATTTCCCTCGTTATTTGTATCTTGTGTTCCTTTTTAAAGGGGAGATTCTCCATTAGGATGTCCTCTGTAGCATTCATTTCATTGTTTTTCTTTGCTATATTGTAATCCTGCTTTTGCCTTAGCAATGAATTTAATGCTAATTGACAGAACAGCTATTAGAAAGATAAACTGTATTCTGACACCCATAGCCTTCTGGAGAACTGGGGTGCACTTTTAGCCTTTAAATGAAATAATCGGGTTGAATACTTACTTTGCCTGAAACACAAAAACAATTTCTTAGAGAACTTTGGGTAGGATATTACTACCACTAGTTTCTAGTACAAAAATAATAGCTCAAAAATAATCCTTCTATAAAAAGAAAAATCATGGCAGGGATGTTTTGCTTCAGAATGATGTTTTATTTCAAGAGGTTGTTTTCTTTAAGCCAGTCCACGGAAAGGAGTTTGGTAGAAAAAATGTAGCCCATGGCATTCAGAATCTCAGCTCCTAGCAGAGTCATGAGTAGAAAATCAATTTCAATGTAAATTATTCTAAAATCAGATGAAATTTAACCACAAGAAACACTAGATCAAGCCACTTAACCTCTGTGAACTCTCAGGGACTTATTTAGAAACTGAGATTCATCACAGCAACATACACATCCCAGGGTTTTGTGAGGAATAAGTGGGGAAATATATTTGATTTTATTTTTTATAAACTCTAGAAAGTAATCTGCCACATATTCAGGCCCTCACTACCTAACAGATTATGTTATTAATTATTATTAAATGAATTTATAATTTATAAATAAAATTTTGAAATTTGTTTTTGCCTTTGTACATATTCATATCTTTTATCTCATCCCTATTTTTAGCGATAGACTGTTACATAATCTTCCCTTGATGTCTTTAATATCCCAATCTGAAGGTTCAGTTATAAATCATGTGTTCCCATCATGCTTAAATATAAGAATTTCTTGGATTGTCTGTTACATGAATAACAATTTCTAGAATGTCATCTGGAGATTCAGAGTCAGGAGGGGTCCAGACTAAGATGTTTTAAAAAAGCAACCAAAGTAAAATCTTTCATCAGGAATATTTAGAAAACACTGGCTTAGAGTGTGGAGCTGTAATGGTTTTCCAGCAAGAGTCACAGATTCATTAGGACTACAAAAGGTAAAAATTTACAATCCAGTAATAAACTGCACACTATTTGTCTAAGGTCACCTGTATGCTCTCGTCCCAATGGGAGATAAAGTGCTTAAAAAGAACCATTTTCAGGTCTTCTAGCCTGTGTTCCACTTATAGTATCCCACAGAGACGAGATTAAATCCTATTTCCCGAGACTTCCAAATAAGATATTATTTCCTCCTTTGTGATGAGCGCCCAAAGGTTCTTTTATACATCTGCTTAAATTCTTACTGCATGTTAACAGATTAGCATTACCACCAGAATGCAAAGAGTTTCATATTCAATCTTAATTAAACTCACACAATGTCCCCAAAATTATAAAACACTTCACCATCCAGAAGTCCACTTCATGCTAAGAGGAGCCAAGAAGTTCAAAGAAAAGAAAAGAAAAAAAAAAAAACACCAAAAACCGGTAACCTGCCTCCACCTACACATCTCTATGGGATGTGCTACATCAGTAATACATTTGTGGGGGCAGGAAGGGTATGCTCTCCAAGTGACAAATGATTAGCATGAGTGTACCATGCTCAGACCTTTAAGAAAACAAGATGGCCAGGAAGGTCTAGAAAAATCACACAGCTGTTTCCAGTATGTTTTTATTTGTAATTTTATGGACCGTGAACTGTGCCAAAAAATGTCAGTTGAAGGTACTAATTCATCTGCGTGATTGTTTTAAAGTCCTGTCTGCAGCAGCGATCACTAATGAATATGCAGAACATTTTTAAGGTTCAACAGCTTCCAGATAGGCCAGTGACAAACAACCTCGACTGCATTTGCTCTCAAGGCCCTATTTAGAGGGCTAGAGCCAATAACACGATGCCAATCTTGCTGGCACAGGAGAAAAACTGCCTTGATTGTGTTCTTGTCTGCTAAAAAGCCTAGGCAGTGGTATTCAGCTCTGTTCTCAATAGCAGCCTCTTCAACGGCTTGGCGTGAACCCGCCATTCTAAGAATGCCTATTTAAATCTTAGACTGATGAAAAGAGGAAAGTAGCCTGATTTTGCTATTAAAACGTGCAGAATGGAAGGCAACATTAAAATTTAAAATATTCATGGGTATGCCCACATGACATCTCATTGTGTGATTCTGGTGACTGCACTTTCGGTCTGTATTTTAGTTGGAGATCTTTTATCCAGTTAGATATGTAAACTCACCATCCACATATCAAAGGATCATGACTGTGTCAGTGTAGCTCCTTTTTTTAAAAACCATTTTGTAATAAGACCTATCATACACATAATGAATAGTGCAAAAATATAAACATACAGCTCAACCAATTATCACAAAGCCAACTGCTATGTATCCATCGCTAGGTCAACAAAGAGCCTCGCAAACCCTGCAGAAGCCCCCCATCCTGTCCACTCCCAAACATTGTCCTTTCCCATTTCCTCAAAGAAAATCATTCTCCTGCCTTCTGATACTGCAACTCCGTTCCGATTATTTTATAAAATTTTATATCAATTAAATTACACAGTATATATGCTTTTGTATCTGACTTGCCCAGCCCCACTAGTAATTGGGAAGTTTCATCCATGTTGTTGGGTGTGGTGGCAGTTCTTTTGTTTCCATTCCTGTGGAGTATTTCATTGCATGACTATAACACATTTATTTTTCTACAATACTGTTTAGTGGACATTTACGTGGTTTTTTTTTCCAGTTTGGGCTATAATGAATAATGATGCTATGAAAATTCATTTACATTTCTGTTGATGCGCGCACACACATTTTTCTGCTGGATATACCAAGGAGTGAAACTGCCCAATCATAAGTTATGCAAAAGGTCGGCTTTAAGAGATAATGCTAAGCATTTTTCAAAGTGGTCACACCAATGTATAGCCTTAGCGGAAGGTAGAAGGATTCCTGTTTCTCCACACTCTGAGCAAACTCTGGTAAGATTGTCTTTTTAAGTTTCAGTCATTCTGATGAGTGCATAGTGTATAATTTGCTTTTCCATCATCACCAATGAGGCCGAGTTCCTGTTTATATGTTCACTTAGCCATTTGGAATTTTGTGTGTGTGTGACCTTTCCGTTCAAATCTTTTGCCTATTGTTATACTGGATTGTCTTTTTCTTATTGACTTGGAGTTTTTGTTTTTTTTTTAACTTGCTATGCCTCCTTTGTTAGCTATATATATTTAAGGTATATTCTTTCACTCTGTGGCTTATCTTTTCACTTTCTTAATGATGTCTTTTGACTAACATGCTGTTAATGTTAGTATAATCCAGTTTATTCCTCTTCCCTTAATGGTTAGTGGTGTGGCTGTCTTCTTTTAAAGATATCTTTCCTTACCCTAGGGTCATGAATTATTCTCCTGTATTAATTTCTAGAAACTTTACTGATTTGCCTCTCAATTTTTATCATATAAGGTGGGATTATTTCTTTCTCTTTTTGCTTTCTTTCCTCTTTCTCTTTTCTTTCTTTCCTCCTTTCCTTCTTTCCCTTTGCTTTTTGACAAATAGAATTCATGTGAACCAGCACCATCTATTGAAAAAATGCTTCTTTTTTCATTACATTGTGCTGGGCCCCCTTCTCTTAAACCAAGTGTCCTTCCAAACATAATTCCAATTCTGGGCTCTCAATTTTCTTCTACATGTCCATTTGCCCATCCTTGTGCCAATGCCACACTTTCTTATTAGCATAGCTTATAATACCTCTTAACATCTGGCAGAACAAGTCTTGCTCCTTGCTTTCCTCAGGAGTGTTGGGCTTATACTAGCACTTTATAGTCCCATGTAACATGTATGATCAGTCTGTCATTTCTAAAGAAGTCTGCTGAGTTCCACTAAGACAGAACTAGATCTATAAGCCATCAGTGCAAAACAAACAGATTTAAATTATTGAGACCAAAGATATATGTACAAGGTCTACTCCTCTGCTTACCTGTTCCTTTAATTTCTTGCAATACTTTTTATTACAGAGCTCTGTAGTTCACTAGGTAATGACCTTGTCCATTTAAAACATTATTCCTATATATTCGATATTTTTTAGATGCTATTGTAAGTGGTAACTATTTTACTATCTTGTTTTCTACATCTTTGTCACCTGTATATTAATACCCTGGTGTTCTTCTCTTAAACTTATATCTTCTTATTTTAATTTACTCCCTTCTTAAAAACATTCAAAGAATATTTATTTCTCTATTTCACTATAAGACTATGCCTCCTCCGACAAGCCAAGGAATGAATATATATGCGTGTGTGTGTGTGTGTGTGTGTGTACATATGTGTGTATGTATGTGTGTATATATCTATATATATACACACACATATACCCAAATCAAGAGTTGGATGCTTAACTGATGAGCCATGGAGGTGCCCCTTTAAAAAACATCTTAATGTTATTTATTTATTTTGGGTGAGATATCCCAATCTCTTCGTTGTCAGGCTACCCTCCCAAAGGCCTTCCCTCTCCAAACCTATAGAAAAACCCCCAACCTGGTAGTGTCATGGGAGGGGAGGTAAAAGGTGGGGAAAACTCTGTGCTCTGCCCTCTGGCCTGGGCAGTACAAACAGGGAAGGAATGTGGGGAGGGGTAGCCGAAAACTCCGCCTGCAGATGTGGCACTAGCTGACATGTATGGGGGAGGAGATGCCTGCTGCCAGAAGAAACATTTTCATTTTAAAACCTGGGGATGGATTCTTTGCATTACTTTTAGAAATTCCTTTTTATAGACCTTTAAATGTTACATTACCTAAAACCTTTGTAATCAAGAAGACATTACAATAAATGCTCTTGAACTGGTGAGCTTAACTGTGACAAATGGTACTACTAATAAAACTCAAGATCTATGTCTGTCTAGCATTGCTCAAGGATCATGCACACACCACTGCAACCTGTCTATCTAAATATTCCCAGACACGGTAATGATCCTTTCGAAAGGTGTGTAAGCACTATTTCCAGTCAAGCATTCACATGCACCATACTGAGGAAATAGGTCCGTGTTGTAAGTTAGCCAAGCGAGTGGCAACAATTCCATGATGTCTCCTCATCCTGCTCTTCCCCAGCGTGCACTCAGCTCTCTGGTGGTAATCACTCCTATAGTTTCAGGTCCATGGAAGCCCAGGAAAATTACATATTCTCAAAGAAGATAGGAATTCCAAGAAAATGCACATTTGAGCTCCCCTAAGTAAAATGACAGTAAGGGAGAAAGAGGAGAAGGTTTAGTATTGTGGTACTATCTTTATTTGGGAGGTTGTGATTCCATCTGTGTATACGCTTTTCTTCCCCAGCTTTCCAATTTAAAACAAATAGTTTTACATTTTCAGCCAGTGTGCTTCAAGAAAAACTAATGCAATGACTGTAAAATAATTTGCAAAAATATGTATCGCTTTAAAATATTCAATGACATTTATTTCCTTTTCTGCAGAATAATAAGTCCCTATTGTACATGTAATAGGATATCTCAGATAAATTTTGTTGCATTTTTGGCACAATTTTGAATATTCATATTGCCTAACAAGCCATTTATCAGAGCTGTCACAAAAACACTTTTAATCCTCTATAGAATAACATAAATCTTAAGTCTTTCATATGAATTCACTAAAGTTGTATTCAAATAGAGTAATTATGCTTAAGTGCATATGCTTAAAATATGTATGGGATATTTGTGTATTAAAGCTGGTAGGTTCTGATTGCCTTTATCTTGATGTGAGTTATGAGTCCTCTATATTTAAGAGGAAATGTATTTTCAAGCCCCAAAGCTAGAAATCTTTTTAAAACATATTGAAAATGAAGTCATATTTCCCTGGTCTATTTCAGTATACAGTACTTTGTAAAATAAATACTCCAAAGTGGTTTGACTTCATAGCAGTAATTGCTTAAAAACTGCCCCAAGGTTAGGGCTGGCATTACAGATTTTGTCTGGTGGCCAATTATTACGGTTCTGTTAATGCTCTAAAACACTGTCTATAATGGAAATGCCAAGTTCTCTGTAGTCCATATGAATGAAATATTGCAAATTAAAGTATACAGCTGATATGCAACTTCTATGAAATACAATGACTGCTATTTGCCAATATATCTTCAAGAAATATATGAGCAACAAGAATTGGTATGAATGCTTAGGGACTATAACTAAAACTATTGTTGAATTCCTTATAATCTTTTATTATATTGGTGCATTTGGTAACTAGCTCATTGTGAGTTACATCAGAAAGTAAGACAGTCTTCCCTAACTCAGTGGTATACCAGTCCCTATAATTATTTAGTAGGGACTTGTGTATACCTACTTACTTACTTTGTGATTCTTGACAGGCATTTTAAACTATGATTTATAAAGGAAGCAGAATTTGAAACACAGATAGCTTCATCCAGCCAAAAAAAAACCCAAAACCCAAAAACAAAACAGGAGTGCCAAGAGCACATTATTAGAAGCCTACTCACCCACTTCACATTCTGAGCAGTAAGAGTATCATGTGTTACTACTTCAGCAAGCCTTTCCATGGAGTCAATAGCAAAAGAAATAGGAAGATTTTTGAGGATCAATGTCCTATGCAACATAAGCTTACCTCTTCTGCTATCCCTATTCTGTCTGTTCCAAGAGTGACAAGATTAAACCAGACATGTATTTAGAAAGTATCCAGAAATGCCAGTAAGTCAGAGGAGCTCTTTCATTTATACTATGTTCAATCAAAATGCATAGAATTTTTAAATTCTGGGGTTATATCATTTGGTATCACATGAGCTACAAATTCTCATGCACATGAAGAGACAGAATTAACCTGTATCTTTCACTCTTTTCTGGAAACATCCTTTCTATATAGAAGAAATACTTGAAATCGAATTATCATCTCTTACCCTCCCAAAAGATGTCCATCAAGAAGGAGTTAGTCATCATCAAATACGTCCTAGCCACCACTGTGGAGGTTTTCAAAAAGGAGCAAAATATGTTATCTCCACCACTGAAGAATCATATATGGTTGGTTTTTAAAAGACAACTAGAAGTAAGTAAAAAAATAATTATAGTCTAGTGTTTTAGGACACACTGTAATGTTTTCAGACTATACTCTCTATGGGAATTTAGCAAGGAATGGAAGAATCTGGCCTCCAACTGCCACTGAAGGAAGAATAGGTGTTTGACTGACTGGAGGAGAAGCAAGATATTTCATGGGGAAGATAGACTGGAAAATGGTACAAAATGGGGACAAGCATGTGGCAGATAGAGGCTAACAATATAATTGAAGTAGCTTCATCAGTAAGATGTTTATGATAGCATCTAATTAATGGGGAGTATCAAATGTCACATGAGAATCCATAAGGACAAACAAACCACCAAAAGGACTGAAGTAGGAAAATGATAAACCATAGGTTTCGTCTTAAAAGTTTAATCTGAAACCAGGGGTTAAGTAGAGCACTAAGAAACTAAAGATTTCACTGGGCACTTTAAGTGTGTATAACATACTGGAAGAGTGTAAGCTCTAGAGTGTGTCTGGATTGGACTCCCAATAACTCTATTTACCAGTCATGTTACCTGGGGGAAACTTCTGAAGTTCCTATGCTACAGTTTTCTCATCTAAAATGGTGGCATAACATGGGGATCCTGGGTAACTCAGTCAGTCAACCGTCTGCCTTTGGCTCTGGTCATCATCCCAAGGTCCTGGGATTAAGTTCTGCATCGGGCTTCCTGCTCAGAGGGGAAGCCTGCTTCTCCCTCTGCTCTGCCTGCCACTTTGCCTACTTGTACTCCCTCTTACTCTCTCTCTCTCTGTCAAATAAAAAATAAAATACTTTTAAAAAATTAAAATAAAATGTTGGCATAATAAATTACCTAGCTTATTGGTCTATTACAGAAATTAAACATTAATATAGGTTAAGAGTTTGGAATAAAAAATAGACTCATATAAATATAGTCAACTGATTTTTGACAAAGGAGCACGGAAAAAGAATTGTAGCAAACATAGTTTTTTTCATCAAATGCTGTTGGAATAACTGGATATCCACATACAAAAAAATTGAATCTGGGGGCACCTGGGCTGCTCAGTGGGTTAAGCCACTGCCTTCGGCTCGGGTCATGATCTCAGGGTCCTGGGATCAAGTCCCGTGTCGGGATCTCTGCTCAGCGGGGAGCCTGCTTCCCTCTCTCTCTCTCTGCCTGCCTCTCCGCCTACTTGTGATCTTTCTCTGTGAAATAAATAAATAAAATCTTAAAAAATATATTGAATCTGGACACCAGACCCTACAGTCTTCACAAAGACTAGCTCAAAACACATTATAGACCCAACTACAAAATGTGAAACTATAAAACTCCTATAATAGAGCATAGGAAAAAAATCTAAATGACCAAGGGTCTGGTGTTGACATTTTAGGTGGAACACTAAAGGCACAATTCATATAAGAAATAATTGATAAGTTTAGACTTTATTAAAACTATATAGTTATAGTTAACTGCATAGTTGATATATATATATTTGATATATATTTTATATTAATTATATATACATATATATGTATATGCTCTAAAGAGACAATGTAAGAGAATGAGAAGACAAGCCACAGACTGAAAGAAAATATTTGCAAAAGACAAATATGATAGGGGTGCTAGGTTGCTAAGTTGGCTAAGCATCTGGCTTCAGCTCAGGTCATGATCTCAGGATCCTGGGACCCTGATCTCAGGCTCCCCACTCAGCAGGCAGTTTGCTTATCATGCTCCCTCGCCTTCTGCCCCTCCCCCCACAAACTCGTTCTCTCTCCCTCTCTCTCAAATAAATAAATAAAATATTTTTAAAAAGACATTTGATAAAAGATTGCCATCTAAAGTATACAGGGAATGCTTAAAATTCAACAGGAAGAAAACAAACAACCTGATAAAAATGGGCCAAAGACCTTAAGAGACACCTTACCAAAAGAGGTGGTATATACAGAAAATATAAAAATGGCAAAAAAAAAAAAGAAAGATGAAATGATTCTCCACTCATTCTCCATATATCATCAAGGAAGTGAAAATTTAAAAAAAAAATGACACCACCACACACATATTAGAATGGCCATAATATGGAAGATTTTCAATACTGAATACAAGTGAGGGTGTGGAGCAACAGAAACTCTCATTCATTGTTGATGGGAGTGCAAAATGATATTGCCACTTTGGAAGATAGCTGGACTTGTTTCTTAGAAAATGAAATATCCTTCTCTCTTATGAACCAGCAACTACACTCCTTCACAAATACATGAGGTTGTTGAAAATTATGTCCACACAAAAAGCTGCACCCAGATGTGTCTAGTACCTTTATTTATAAATGCTGAAACTTAAAAGCAGCCAAGATGTTCTTCACTAGATAAAATGAAGAAATGGTTGCACATCTGGAGAATAAAATATTATTCATTGTTAAAAATAAATGAAATACAAAGCCATGAAAAGACATGGAGGAAACTTAAATTCATATTATAAGTAGAAGAAAAAACTTGGAAGGGGATCTGACATATCATATACATTCAATAAAAATCACTATTTTTTATTATTTATTACATGTACATGTTGCATATGCACACACACAATATTTTACATTAATTCTCTTATTTTGTAAAAATTATCTTGAGGACAAAGGACTGTGAACTTTTCAAAACTAGATTCACAGCAGTTAGCAAAGCACTAGTCATAGAACAGGTATGCAATAAATACTTCCTGAGGGGAAAAAATCAATATAGAAAAGGAGAAATAGGTGAATATTGAATATTGATTGTTAAGCTATTAGGAGAAAAATTCATGAAGGTAATGAGATTGTACTAATTCTCTCTGAATTCTATTTCAGAACTTGGAGAAATGCATTGAACCAATACCCACAACATATTCCAAGGAAATAAATGAAAAATTCCTGAAATTATGAACCTAAGCAGGCTGACAGCTTAATCATGTGAGGTCTCTCCATATAGATATTGACTCACACAGGAAATTTAAGAGGAATCAGGAAAGCTGAAGAGATAAACTAGAAAGAGTACTCTAAAGAGAATAGAGTCTAAGTCTTTTAAAATATATATATGAAAGCAGAGATACAGAGATTTGTATGTGAGGAGATGAATAATGGGAACAGTTACTTAGTGAAAAGAACAGAGGTTTCACCCTTTCCACAAAAGTTAGAAGGGTGTGTATGTATAACCTGTGTGTTTCAGAACAAATGTGAGCAAATAGCATAAAGCTCCAAGTGCACCTAGATTAACAATCTACCAGCAGGTCATACAAATGTGGAAAGCAGACCTCTTGGGTCAAAACAACAAGGATACAAGAACCAAAGCAACAGTGCAGATGAGATGGAATCCACCTCTGAAATGCTCCTTATATTCATGACCTTACTGTCAAACCTCCAATTACCGGAACAAAGTGAAAGCAATTCAAAATATAAGGAGTTTGGAAGCATGGCTGAGATGGTGAGTCACCTTGATATGCTGCTAACTTAAATTTGGTAGATATTATTTTCTTTCAATTCAACTTCTTGGCATAACTATGCTCAGGGTTCTTGCAAGATGTGGTGCATGGAAACAAAAGAATGACAAACGATCCCGTCTAATGTAACTTTGCAATAAAATCACAAACTAAAAATAATTCCCTAGAATTTTTAATATAGGACCTCTCTGACAGCATTGTCCAGCCCAGAGATTACCTATGTATACAAAGTGACAGATATGTAATGAAACGATGTTAGAAAGATCTATCTGTGCTAACAATCTTAATAATTCTATAAATGCTGTAAGTTATGACTTCATGAGCACTGTGTCTGCATCTGGTACCCTATAGAGAGGCTTGGGTGATGACAGTCTTGTTGAGAAGGGAGAAGTTGAACATATCCTTATTTAAATACTCCAGTGTCATCTCTTCTATGAGGCTTTCCCCAAACACTAGTGTAGAATTCAGGTGCCAAGCACTCACTCTATCACAGAACTTGTCCACACATTAATTTATAGAGTTTATTTATTTTTTACCTGTTTATTTTCTTTTTTACCCAATGGATGTAAAGTCATGAGACAGAGGAAAACAACTGTTTTGAGAAGTAATGCAGCATAATGATTAAGAGCATAGAATTGAAGGCTAAACACTAGAATTATAGCCTTGGGCACACTGCTTAAATTCTCTGTCTCAGAATCAATAATGAGATTAATATATTTAAAATCACAATAACAAAATACATATAATAGATAACTATCCACCATATAAATGTTAGCTTTTATTATTAACTGTCACCACTTTCTAATGCTGAAAACAGCAAATGAATGGATAAGTATTCTAACACAAAAATACACATACATACTCAACCTACCCTACTTGGTACTAAAATGTGAAATATTCATAATCAGGTGTTCCCTTTTAAATAATCAAAATTATTCAAAGCACCTGTATTTGTCAAATATATTTATATACAACAGACAGTGCTATCATGAAGCCCAGCACCACATTTGGCAACATGGGAACCCATGATTCAACTAAATCCAGTGCTTCCCAACCTGTGGTCCTCAGAGTTACTGTAAAGCATCATCAAGTCTATAGTGCACTAAGTATAGTTGACTGACTAGATTCTGCTTGCATTTATTTGACTATTTTTTAGATATATGTAGTTATAATTAATAAAACACAAATGCATTTATAATTATTGTGTCAATGAAGTTATCATTGTTCTGTTAGTTCCTCATTATTTTGCAGTTCATTGTTTTGTAGTTTCCTCCTTGTTTTGTAGTTCCTTAGCAACTAATTCAAAAAAAAAAAAAAGTGTCTTTTGGGATTCTGTAAGTTTGACATTTAAAAGGGAATCTTATACTTGGAAAGGTTGAGAACCAGAGGTCTAGGTCATGCTGCATCACTAAAATGCCAGTGTGGCCTCTCCAACCTCCTGGGCAAGCAGCAAAGGGCACTTGAGTCAAGGATATACAAAGACTAGAAGTGCTCCTGCTAAAGCCTTCCCTTCTAAAGGGCTCTGGGCATCATTGCCTGAGTTTGTCTACATTTGTGAATTCTGTTTCAGTGAAAAGGTCAGGCCTTTGGTCAGAAATAACTTAGGAAGACCGTCTTTCTTTTTTAATATAAATTGAGATTGAGAAAAGGTAGTTTACCATGAAATGAAACTTTTACTGCTAAAATGTTTCAAAATTTCCATAGTGTCTTTCTAAATATTTACATTCATTAAAAGGCTCTTCAAGTAAGTACAAAATGTTAGCAACCTCACCCAATAATTACCCATTGTCACTACAGCCACATTCCAATATCCATCCAACAAATACAGAAGCCTGAATTTTGCGAGATACAAGAGATACTAGAGGTGAAATGGTGAACAAAGGAACATATTAAAGTGTGGAACTCCGGTATAAGAGGAAGGCTCTGCTGTCCTACTATGCTCCAGTTTTCTGGAAATTTCCAAATAAAAAATACTAGTCTCCAGAAGACATAATAAAGCTCTGTGTTATCCTTTTTTTTTTATCTATGAGCATAATAATAAAAGACAATATAGCAAGTTATCTGCATCATGATTAGTGGTGGAACAGTGTAGGCATGTTATAGGTTTATGAAATTCCATTTCATTTTTCTCCTTCCGAAAATACAAGAAGACCACATTTCCAAATTGCCCTTGCAATTGGGTCAGGGCCATGTGATTAGTCTGTCTAGTGGGAATGTAAACAGAATCAATCAGTGTAAATTATAGTCTGAAAAGAGTGGGTCTATGTCCCCTGCTAACTCTCTTCTCCTGAAACCATTTAAGACCTGCTGCATATTGTCACTGTTATCTCATGTCCCAGTTTGTTACACAATTATATACTTACCTGACCTAACAATACACAGTGTGTTCTTTTTTTTTTTTTTTAATTTATTTATTGACAGAGAGAGAGGGATCACAAGTCGGCAGAGAGACAGGCAGAGAGAGAGGGGAAGCAGGCTCACTGCTGAGCAGAGAGCCCGACGCGGGGCTTGATCCCAGAACCCTGAGATCATGACCTGAGCCAAAGGCAGAAGCTTAACCCACTGAGCCACCCAGGCGCCCCTACACAGTGTGTTCTAAACAAGTTACTTTTCCATGGAAACTGAAAATTAGTCATTAGAAGTGCATTGGCTTTGGAGTTTGGTATACCTAGTTTTAAATACCAAGCTCATATCTTATGATTGAGATCTTTGGAAAGTTACATGACTTTTAAGTCTCAGTATACTTTTTTCTATAAAATGTATAGCGTATCACATGCCATATTGGATTACTATAGAAATTATCTTATATAACTAAATAAATGACTGTGGGGGGGGCACATACATGCCCCCATACCTTTACATTCATCTAAGTAAATAAAACAGCTCAGTGAATTTATATTTCTAACTTATATTTATGTTTATAATAAATATAATTTGACCAGAAATGGATTACATGCTTAGAATAATAGTTGCAAAATTAAAGGGACCTGAAAAAAGTACCTAATCCAAACCCATCTTTTATAGATGGGCAAAGTAAGATAGAAGCAAGTGGCAATGACTATGACGACACACTCTTCTTTCCATCATACTGTCTGCTGTTGAAATAGATGCAATTAAAAAGTATTTAAAAATTTAAAAAATTACTGTCCTTTTTGCTAGAAACCAGAGTATCAAAATGTGAAATTTAAAGAGTTATTCATCTGCAAGCTTTATGTTAAAATAACTCCTCAGTCTTGTCCAACCGCACTGAAATTAGACACACAGATGTTTTAAGCAGTGTCAACAATGGTGACAATAAAGCCACTTCCCTTCATCTATACCAAGCCAACTGGCTTGTGTATCAATTGACTACAACTGTGGCTTCATTCATGAACAGACATGTAAGTGAATGTGTGTGAGTAATGCAGCACAGAGGTCAAGAGCATCAGCGTAAAGAGGCTTTGCTCCAAATCCCAGTTTCACCATGTCCAACTCCCAGGCATGAGTCAGCTTCACCCCTTGTTAGCTTTAGAACCCCCCTCACTCTCAGTTTCCTCCCCTATGAAATTCAAACAAGAGTATTTGCTCCCTAGAATTTTTCTGAGTAAAGAGTTAGTATTTGTAAAATCATTTAGCACACTGCCTGACAACTAGTAAGCACCCACTAACGATAATTATCATGATGTTCACAAAACCCATTCCACTCAGTATACTCATACAATGGAAATCTCTGGGTATAAATATTCATACCCACATATATATTATGAATGAAAGTATGTTACAGCTGTTAAATAATTTATTTTTGTACCTCTTTGGAAATGTTGCTGTAATTGAGTTACCACATAGAATTTCACAGTTGCAAAACATGAATGAGAGTTGATACTATATAATACAGACTTAAAGATTAAAATTTGTATAGACTAAATTTTCAAGAATATTTACAACATTAATATAGCCTCTTAAGGCAACACATTTAACGGCATATGTTTTTCTTTGCCTTCTTAAGTACAATATAGCCAATTTTCACATTTTATTAGTTACTTACAATTGTCATTATAACATCCATCAATTTTATATCCCATAGTTGCTCCTGGTATGGGATACAGAGGGTAGGAAGTGTGGATCTGGACACATACTCAGATACTTCTTTTCTATATAAAGGAGATGATTAGCCTGTTTTTTGCTCGTTTGCATTTTTTCTTATGAAATTGAAGCAAGTGATGTTGAGTCGTCTATCCTTCAGGGTAGTAGAACACCGCTAACTTTTTGAAGAATAAATTAATAAATTAAAGACTGAAGTAATCAGCCCTGAACTGTTTTACTTGCCTTCTAGAAAATTACTTCTTTTGCTTGTACTTTCAGGATCTTTTGAATTGTCAGCACCATTCAAAACATTTCTTGTGATTTCACCATGGATGTCATTTCTTATCATCTCTATTGCTTCTCACACTGCCCTCTCCATGCATGAACCAAATGAACAAACTCGACTGTATAATTTTGAATTAGGGTCTGGAATAACTCTCAGCCCCATAACAGGTGTGAGTTCCAAAATGCTTTTTGCCTACTGAGCTTATGTCTTTCTCCGCCCCAACTTTCCAAGACCTTTCCAGGTCTTGGGGACCTGTTTCAAGGTCCCCAAGGGGAAACTGTTTCAAGTCCTGACTTATACCCCAGTTTTCTGATAGGACTGGATGGGTTTCCTTGGCCTGGACAATCACAGAATCATTTTCAAACTAGCCCATTTCCCCACTCGGACTTGGACCCTCCGTCACTTCTGCCAACACACAGCTAGACTACTGCTTTAACTCAGAGGGTCTCCCACACTCCAGGAGCCACCCGATTCCCAGCCACCGGTCTCAGAGTAGCACTTCTGTGGGAAAACTCAGGCCACAGGCCTCCACTTTCTGATCTGAATCTCAGCATAGCAATTCAAGCCCAGATGGAGAACAAATTTGTTCCATCCACTTGGATCCTGAGTCAGATTCCTGCCACCATCCTTCTAGGCAAACCTTGCTGCTGAGAAGCTATCTCTAGTCTTGGTGCTGCCTGCTCCTACCATGTTTCTCTCCTGCTGCAGAGTAAACAACTGAAGACTAATCATGTCACACGATCTGCCCTACTAAGTTTATTAGAATAAACGCCTTCGGCAACCTAATGCTCTTTTCTTTCTCTCTGGCATCTTTTATTGATACAAGATCAATGAAAAGCACCTTCAGATGTACCCAGTAATAGTCTAGAATATTTTGGGCTTCCTTCTAATGCCTCATCTGCAACTCAATATGTGATTATCTGTAGTTATGATACTGAATTAGACAATAATACTTGAATAGGTTATCCTGTATAAAGTCTGTTTGTGACCCATTCCATTAGTTTTCTTGGGCTTCCACAACAAATACCACAGACTGAGTGGCTTAAGCAACAGAATGTATTTTCTCACAGTTCTGGAGGCTGGAAGTCTAAGATCAAGGAGTTGACAGGTTTGGTTTCTCCTGAGGCTCTCTCCTTGGCTTGCACATGATTGCCTTCTTGCTGTGTCCTCATATGGCCTTTGCTCTGTGCACATTCCTGACATCTCACTCTATCTAAACTTGCTCTTGGAAGGATACCAGTCAGATTGAATTAGGACCCACTCTAATGGTCTCATTTCAAATTAACTGCCTCATTAAAGCCCTATATCCAAATACAGTCTCATCCTGAGGTTCTGGGGTTTGGGCTTCAATATAAGGATTTGGGGGAAGGAGGGATAATTCAGCCCATGACATACATGGAATAATACCTTTCTCACAAGGGGTTGTCAGTATACTGTAAGAGTATGTCACTCACAGTAGACCTCTGTCAGAGTTTATGAGGTGGCTGAAAAATGATCTCATATTTCTTTATATTATTATTATTATTTTATGTTAGTCACCATACAGTACATCATTAGTTTTTGGTACAGTGTTCCATGATTCATTGTTCACGTGTAACACCCAGGGCTCCATGCAATCTGTGCCCTCCTTAATACCCATCACCATTCCCCCACCACCAATCTCATACTTTTAATCTTGACCTCATTGGGAGTCTGTGAGATAATACTGACATAAAATGAGTAAGATTTTATATCACATCACATCTGGCTTCCTGACATGGGCCAGACAATGGCAAAAACAGTTACTCTACTTTGATAAACCTAGAGTTTCTAAATTATCTTTAAATGATGTTTCCAAAAGAAATATCTTGATCCCTCTATGTACTGGCATGCTTTGTTATACTACAAAAATTATACTCCTTTGTTTTAACAAACATTTCAAATCACCAGATGCTTTGTTTTGTTGGCCTGCAGTATGGACTAACATAAGACAGCTCCCAGAGCCAGTGTAAAATCTGTCAACATCTGAGGAACTATGATTCATTTTTCACTGACAAAATGATCAGAAAATAGTTAGTTTTCAAAAGTTAATTCTATGGGGTCACCTGGGTGGTTCAGTTGGTTAAGTCTCTGCTTTCAGCTCAGGTCATGATCCTGGGGACCTAGGACAGAGCCCCATATCTTCAGGCTCCCTGCTGAACTGTCAGCCTGCTTCTCCCTCTCCCTCTGTCCCTCCCCCTGGCTGTGCCTTCTCTGTCTCTCTCAAATAAATAAATAAAATATTTGGGGAAAAAATGAATTCTGTGAAAAGACTCATTTTTTTATTCTGTAAAGGGCTGATTTTTCTCCCTACTTGCCATGCCATCTTACAATGTCAAAGGTTACCATCACTGATTTTAATCATTTCTACTACAGCACAGGCTAATCTTTGAAGTGAAAGATTTTTAGAATCCAACACTGATGAGCAGGCCTACTGATGTGAGGCCCACCTGGCACAGAACCCTCTGGGGACCAAGAAGGAGGGGAGCCCTCAATGCTGACTCTTCTCTCCTACTATGTTCCTCAAGCTTGTCTGGTCTGTTCCCTTACCTGCTCCAAGTCTCTACTGTCCCCATTGCTCCTACTGTTTCAGCTCTTTCTGATCTTAGGCTGCAATGCCTGTTTTCACAATAGAGCTCTACACACTGGTAGGAGTATATCGGTGGGACAAACTCTTTGCACTGAACTTGAGCGGGCTGCTAAATACTTTCTCTGTGATTAAAGAAGAAGCAACAGGGATACATTAAGAAGACACTCTGCTTTCCCCTCACTGTTGAAAGAGCACAGATTTCTATACAACTCTGTGTTAAAAGTCTTTATGGTTGTAAGTGATGTGAAAAGCACAAGAGTCCAGAGAGGAGTTTAAAAAAAAAAAAAAAACAAAAAATGACAACAACAAAGAAACAAAAAAAAAAAAAAAAAAAGAAAGAAAGAAAGAAAGAAAGAAAAGAAAATAGAGGGAAGAGGGAAAGAGAGACCTGGAAGTTTTTCAGGCAGATGAGAGGAGCAGTTGGTAGGGAGGAAAAGATATAAACTATGCCCAAGCACAATAGCATTCACTTCCAAAATTAAAATCGTCTGCTGATTATGGCTGAAAACCCACAACTCTTTTTTTTTTTTTTAATCTTATTTTCACTATCATAGACTTCTCAAGCTGACATAATTACCTTTTGGGGCTTCATCAACACTTGGCAAAATTACAACATCTCCATTTCAAAAATGTTCTATTTCAAGAAAAGAACCTAAAGCCTCTTATTTTTTAACACATGGCAGGTGGTTAGCTGCTAACAACTAACTTCTTACCTAAGAAGTGACATAATTAGTCCAAGTATGTTACATTCCCATTGCTGGAAGTCCTGTTACTGATCTTTTTAAATCAGGCTTCATTTAATAATAAACTAACATTTTAAATGATTATTTATTCACAATCTTGGGCTCTTGCCAAATCCTGCCAAGGTTCCCCTTCACCGAAGAGCCGTCTGTTGTTCTCACTAGATTTTGCCCTGCAGCAGGTGATAGTCCATGTGAGGACAGACACTGGAGAAAAGACAAAGGGAAAATATCAAAATAGATATGCTGTGTCTTTCTTGAACGTGGTTTATCTTTTGATTTCACCTTCACATAAGGAGCTAATGAGTATGGCTGGCAATGTCATGGGAAGTGCAAAGCTGAGTGAAGTAGCAGGCTCGTTGATCCCTATGACACTGGTGGGTGGGGAATGGTTCACTGTGGCTTCAGAGGAACAAGAGGTCCTTAGACTGTAGATTCACAAGTTTAATTAAATCAACTCAGTCAGGGAGATCAGGCCTTGGAAAAAAGAATATATGGACCAGTCTTCTCCTCAGGCTGGTGACTGTAATAGATAGCTGGCTGCACCAGGCTTTTAGAGTGGTAGGTTGATACCTCTACTAGAACCTACAGAACCATTTTCAAGGTCCTCACCTATGGCGGCCACTTTGTTTTGACCTCAGACCCCTGTCATTTCAACATCTTTTCATTACTTTACTAGGATCCCAGATTGCCCTGCAAACCTTCTAAACAGCTGCCTTATGACCAGGACATGCATAACCACCACATGCCACAGCGGAAGTATCTGAGCACTAGACTCCCCAATGAGGCTTGAAGACTTCCATCCTGTTCATCCAGGAAAGCATGACCAGCCCAGATGAACTCAGGCCCCTCACACCCATGTGAATATCCCCAACATCAACTTCCTTTTTTCAAACGTAGGCCAATCATAACAGCCCTTATTGCTGATCCACTCGACCTCCTGTCTGCCCTTTCTCCCACTGTCTTCTCCCCACCACCAACCAACATTTAAAAGCAGCCATTCACCCCCACCTTTGTCCCTGCTTGATAAAGACCCTGCGAACATGGAAAACTATGATCAAATTTGTGTCACTCACCTCTGGAGGAGATGAAAAAAAAAAAGAAAAATAAACCTAGAAAAATCCTCTTGTTTTAACAAAGCCTGGCTTTCAAGATTATTGTCTTTTGTAAATTTCTATTTATAATACCAGGTGTTGAATATTAACTCACTTTCTCTTTGACTTCCCTTTCTAGCATTCTTAATCCCTCCCCATAGTAGATATATTCCCAAATAGTAGATATATTTCTAAAACTGAATAGGAAATAGTAGATGTATTCCTAAAACTGAATAGGAAATAGTAGATATATTCCTAAAACTGAATATGAAATTAAATGTGGATATACTGCACATGCACACACACACACATTTTAAGAATATAAGAATATTTTAAGAATATAAATTCTATCACACACTCACCATTACAGTACCCCACTATACTCCCATATTTTTATAATATTAAATTCTCACATTCCTAAAACATTTATTTTTCATATGTTAAGTTATTTGCTTCCTAATGATCCCCCCAAAATAAATCTGTAAGTTACCTCCAAAAGGAGAGTTGCACTGCTGCAGAAAGATAAATCTTTTCCTAATTCATGGATTCTTTCAACAGCACTAACAGAACACTTGACGTTTTCATCTCTTCAACAAATTTTGTTTGGATTCCAGCCTTTACTCCATTGATTTCTGCAAACAGATTGGGGCATGGGGTAGCATGTGTAGAAACTATGATGTAAGATGGGCAAGGTAGCATATTAAGAAGTACCTTTAGAATATTTACATTCCCATATACCAGATTAGAATTCAGGCCACTGAATTAACACACGGCACTTTGCAAAAACCTAGAAAAACAAAATTTCAGTTCTCTGAGTGACAACAGGTCATCCCGTCTCCTTAGATTTCTACAGTCAAGACCAAAATAATTGCCTCCTGCTTCATCTACTTTGATCTATTCTACCATTTGACTTCCATACGCAAAAAGTTTATTTTGTAATTTTAATTTTCAAAGTCTTTTTCTGAAAGCATGTTAATTTATCCTCTTACCAGTTTTATATTAGATGAATAAATCAAATGTAATCTCTGCATATAAATGAACAATCACACCTATGTTTTATGATATATCTGGCATACTATGAAGAACTGGAATTAGAATCCAGTTTCCTAAGTTTTGGACTAGCTTACTGCCATCATCTCAAAATCATTCATCTTCTTACATTTCTTCCAAAAGCGTTTGGTTTATCGAATAAAGAATTATTACCAAAGCTATTTAATCTGCTCTCATGCTTCTCTTTTCAAGTCCAATTTCAAGTGCTAATACAGGAGACAGAACTGCTATGTTACAGGCTAAGCATGTGATAATTTTACTGTGAAGTTTTCTTGGGGGAGTCACGTGACTGTGTTATATTCAAATCTGTGTTATGAGTCATGTGATAATGAGGGGTTAAGCTTAGTTGTATTTCTAATTAAAGTTTCCTTTATAGCTCATTTTTCTGATCTTTTGATCAATTTTGTGAAATTCCAGCTTTTCCAACATTCCTATTCATTAGATGAACTCAACAGTCTCATAGAGTTTTAAATATTGCTTCATATTTTGCCCAAATATGCCAACTAATCCAATTTTATTTTTCTTTTATTATTCTTACGCTTCTTGCTTTTGATATGCTTTTGTTAGGCTGTCCATTAATTTCCGTACTAATTATAAACTCTCCTCTCATATGTTTACTTTTGAGTTTACATCTGCACTGTATCTTGAAAATATAAACAACTGTTTTTAAATTATAGAAACAAAAGATAAGATATCAGCATTACATTTAGGTTATCAATGATAAAGTTGTTTCTGGCTTAATTCAGATTATGGCATGTAGAGAATTCATGTTGCAACATACAACTGACTCTCTGTATGTAGAATGACATATCAAATACACTGTTTTTAAGACAATTAAGTGTCTCCTGGTCATGAGATAAGCAGAGATATATTGTTAACAAGTGTTATTTATTGGGTAGCTAGACTGCTCATTAAAAAGTCCAAGAAGAACATCAATTTCTTGGGAATGAACGGTTACATAGAAAAAAATTCCATTTCCACATTCTGGGGATGTCTAACCACTTTTAGATGCTGGGTTTTTGTTTGTTTGTTTGTTTGTTTGTTTGAGGAAGAGGAGAGAGAGAAAGAGGGTTACAGAAAGAGAATCTTCAGCAGGTTCCATGACCAGCACAGAGCCCAAGGCAGGGCTCAATCTCACAACCCTGAGATTATGATCTGAGCTGAAATCAAGAGTTAGATGCTTAACCAACTGAGCCACCCTGTTGCCCCTAGATCCTATTCTTCTAAATGAGACACTGAAAACCCTGATCTGAATTGTATTCCATTCTGTGTTCCTTTTCAAGTGAGCAGAACTTATTAGGTGAGGTTGAACCAGCCTTTTCGCCATTTTCTTCTTAGAATTCTTTCACACTTCACATAAGAGTGATCCTTTCTGCCTTGTTATCTAAGATTAGTCAGGCAGACAAAACTCCTATTTTCTTGGTGAACAATGAGTCAATATTTACTGAAATTACATGAATATCTGTAGTCATTTTTTTTTCTATGAAAGCAAAAATGGAGCCCATTTTTCTTTCTACCACTGAATTACCAACATTTAGGCACAGAGTTCTGGTCTTTTGGTATCTACATGCATGTTTGTTACATGCTTCACACAGTGATGCTATTCACACACAGAAGAAGCACATAGAATTTTTTAAAGATTAACTCTTTGGATTCATATATACATATGTATGTGCTAGGTTTCTTTAAATAAAACAAGTTTTTATTCATTTCATTCTCAATATTCTCATTTTAAAAATCTCTCCTACTTTTCCTGTGGCACTATGATTTCATGAGCAGCAAAAAGATCTTTGTTTTTCATATCTGCTCACTCATTCAAGCTCCCCGCCCCCCAACAGTTTCAATTTTCTCATCAACAAAATGGTGAACAAATAAGAAACAACTGCTTCCTCATAGTATGGTTATGAGCATTAAACACAGCAATCCATACAAAGTGCTGCCCCTGAGCAGATTTATTCAAAATGCCTACCAGGCACTCCCAATGCTCAATAAACATCAGATGACTTTCTTCTCCTTCTCTTTTTGTTCCAGCTACAAAAGGAAATGCCATCTATTCTACAACTATCTCATTAAGGTAAAACGAGATTCCCTGTTTAAACAAAGCCTTTCTCTACCCTAAAAAGTAACCAAAGTTACAGTGTTGTGTTAAACACAAACAGCAGTTGTATAAGTGATAGAAAGCTGAAGTCAGTTCAATAAATCATGAAAGAATACAAAGTTTAACAAAGAAGAGTTTAATTGGAACCTGTAGTACCTCCATCTGCTCCAACATCTTTTATTGAGTCCCAATTATTATTGCCTGAGGCAGATAAGCTTTAGAGTAATCTGAATGAAGTGAGGTGTGACATTAATTGTCACATTTGAACTCTTACCAGATTAGAATTTGTGCAGCTACACACATGCCATATAATAGCTTTCAGGTTCCCCTTTTTTTCCTATCTTCCAGAGATTATTCTATCTAGACTGTTTTGATGTGCTATTAAAAAATAAACTTTGCACAGAATGAGATGTTGCCTGGGTATTTGTTCTGTCTGAGAGAAAGGGATATAGCTCTAGCAGTCTAGTACTCAGCCAGATGCAGCTCATGTTTACTTTTCAGGTGTAGGGCCAAGTCAATCGGCAGATAAATTAGAGACCTAAAAATACTGTCTCTGCCACAGAGAAGGGAAAAACAAACAAACTATATTTGGAAGAACTGATCTCTAGGGACAAAGATGAACAAACATTTATAAAGAGGTCAGGCACAAACTCTATGAGTAGGAATTATTGTTCATATTTAACAGATATGGAGGTTAAATGGGAGTAACAGAGCCAGCAAGTGGATGAGCAGAGATTCAAACTCAACTGGTTGTGGGTTTCTTTCCTCTTTTTTCTGTTTCTTTCAAACATAGTTCCTACTACTGCTCTTCCATGTTTTATGAGCGACAGACTCAAAGGACTGTTGCTAGGATCAAGGTAATAATGAAAATGAAATGTGCTTTGAAAGCTGAAGGACAGAGGTGTCTAGCAGGAATGATTCAAGTTCTTGATCAGTAAAATGGAATGTTATGAAAATAAAATAAAATAAAAATAAAATAAAATAAAATAAATAAAAATAAAATAAAATCAGATGGATTTCTAAGAACACTTTAGAAAGTTTAAATACTATAATGTATCTTGCTTCCATTATGTTTATTTATAGCAAAGAAGAAGCAATGAGTCACATACCTAGAAAACCTCCTTCTTTCCCTCTTTACCCTGACTTGCACTCTCCTTCTATTACACATTCTCATGTACACATATACTTAAAGAGAGTGAAGTCCCTAAAACAAATTTCCAAGAAAATAAAAAGTAAAGGGGAAGAATGGAAAGTTTACTTCAGGAAGAAACAAACCTGTATTTTATAACTTAGGGAAGTACTCTCAGAATTCCTTCAGAAATGGGATGCTTGGGTCACTCAGTCAATTAAGCGTGTGCCTTTAGCTCAGGTCACAATCCCAGGGTCGTGGAATCGAGACCTGCATCAGCTCCCTGCTCAGTTAGGAGTCTGCTTCTCCCTCTCCCTCTGCTGCTCCCCCTGCTGTGCTCTCTCGCTCTCTCTCTCTCTCTCTCTCAGATAAAATAAAACCTTTAAAAAAATAATTCTTTCAGAATTACAATAATATCATTACTTACTTGATTTATAAACTCCTTAAGCACAGAGATAGTACCTATGGTTCTTTGTGTTCCCAGCATCTAGCACAGTATAGAAAATTTAGTAAATGTTTACTTTTTATAGAGAATGCATGTGTACACACATACACAAATTGATAAGGAATTCCTGCTCTATAAGAATTTTGTTGTACCCATCCTGAGATAACAGAAACAACTTTAGTGAGTTTCAAAAAGAAGATTTTGAGTTCCAGATTTTGAAAGAGGAAATAAGAAGATTTATGAATTCTAATTAAGAGGTCAATAGTTATGGAGAAGACAGAAAAATATGAACAAAAACAAAGGAATTTCTTTTTTATTTTTGGAAAAAAATAGTGACAAATTCTAAAGTGAGGTAAAAGAAGATATATAAGGAAAAGCGTCGAAGAGATTAAGCAACAAAGAGAACACTGGTAAACTTCTCAAAAGCAGTACACTGACATAGTCTTCTAATATGGCCATAGTTTCATTCATTGAAATAAGGCCTAAAATGTCTAAATCATCTCACAACTGGTTTACATGGAAAAAACTAAGTCACCATAATGCATTCACACAGTCACCAAACACAAACTGAGCACTCACAAACACTGTGCAGGCCGCTGGGGGTAAAAAGTGGATAAATATCATGGATTTTCAGGGCACAATTCATTTAGTTTACCATTCTCATAAACCTTTGATATGTATCAAAATCATCTTGAGGAGACTTTGAAAAATATATCTTCTCTTGGGTTTACCCAAAACTGAGTGAACTTGCACCACCTTTTCTAAGATGAAGGAATCTATATTTTTATAAACTCCAAAGAGAATTCAAATTCAATTATTTAAATCACTAATATATCATCCCTATCACAGTCAGAATGTAAATATAAATCTATGGTTTCCATTCCTATTTCAGCAAGATGAAGAACTAAAACAACCTAAAAATTCTCAGGCTCAAACATGAAAAAAAGCTGGATACAAAATAATGCATAGTAGAGCTTTCAAGAAAGGGAGGCAGCTTTCAAGAAAGAGAGGCAGAGTACAGGATGCAAAAGACCTTGTTCCTACTAATAACAACCAGAAAAACCCAAACAAAAGAAAAGTCTTAATTTTCCAGGTAACAAAAAAGAATGGATGCTGCAAAGAAGACCCAATGAACTGGCATCCCCACCATCTGGAAGCAGTTGTCTAGTCTAGGTATGGCTGACTAGAGAGAGAGATGCTAACGAAAGACTGCATGGGAATGAGAGAGGCAAAACAAGCCTTGAATGATAGAATAGACTGGTCTGAAAATGATTACCTGAGGTTAAGATCTGAATAGATATTTGGGTCACACCACCAGGTAAGATAATGAGATCTAACAAGTAAGAGGAGAGGGTGAGGGGAATTTAGAATAGACAGTGGAGATGGGGAAGGGTGAAGACAGGTTTAGCCCCAATATCAACTGCAGCTATTAGAACTATCATTTATTTCACCGATCTCTTTTCTTGCAAGTTTCCCCTCAGGAAGATTAGGTTCATAGGAGTCTTGGAGAAACTGACCTCCAAATCTGTGTAAAGAAGTGGATTTGCGTGACGCAAGGTAGAGACTGTGGTAGACATGGAAAAACACTTCTCAAATCTCCTAATACAGGGACTGCAATTGACTGACAGCCCCAGCTACTACACTCAGAATATATCATTGCATAGTAACCAAGGGCATGTTTCCTCCTAGCTGTTCCCAGCCAATGACTCAGTGCAATAAAGATACTCAGGCAGGCCAATTCCTGTGAGAGATGGGCTTCAGTAATAAACCACTGTGGCATAAAGACTATCCATCAGCCTTGTCAAAACATTCATAAGACTGCATTGTAGCCTAAGACCTTTCTTCCCTTCCTTTTTTTCTTTCCTTCTATCCTTCACAGGGGTTGGACATGAATTGCAGTCAGAGGCTTTTCCAGCCTCCTCCAGCTTCTTCCTTAATTTTCCCTCACAGGGAATCCCACAATAAGTCTCTTGTAGAACAAATGCCATCTTGAAATCTGTTTCTCAGAGAAGTGAAGCTAATGTTCAATATTTAGAAAATGCTTGTAAATTTTTCTTCAACTAAATTAAACATAATTTTGACAATTTTTTTACCAATAGTATGTTTTCCAGTGTCAACTTGACCATAATTTTCAAAATCTTTAAGTACTGTAATAACTTTGACTAATATTAAATTGAGTTGATAAATGGGTAATTACTGGATATATAGATGACTTCTAGAAAGGAATGATTACTAGAAAACTAATCACTGAGCATAATTTCATGTTTATATGCATCTGTGTGGGCCTACTTGGTAAATATGTTCATTTCTGGCACTTAAAGAAGATTTAAAGTATATGAATACTGTAGAAAATGATTTTTTTATTTATGACCTTTGGCTCTACTAAAATTCTTTTATATTACAGAAGAATTATCTACCTTTCGGTTTTCTCTGAAAGTCAAAGGAGATATAAAAAATATTAAATACCTTGGTTTTTTAAGTACCAAGTATTTCTACTGTAACTACAAAATACTGCTGCAAGTATTCTAAAGAAAACCTAAATAAACCAAAATATACCATGTTCATAGATCAGAAGATTCAACATTTACAGATTCAATTTTTTAAAGTTGATCTATAAAATCTGAAGAGAAAATCTGACATGTCACCATTCTAATTACTGATTCATATAACAAATTAACTAAACCATTTAGTCATTTTTTTAAAGGATATTATTCACTTGAGAGAGCGTGTGTGCATGTGCATGGGTGGAGGACAGGGAAGGACGGGAGAAAGAGAGAAGCAGACTCCCACCTGAGTGGGGTACCCTATGCAAGGCTGGATCCCAGGGCGCCAGGTTCACAAAATCAGACATTTAGCCCACTTAGCCACCCAGGTGCCCCTCTATTTATTCATTTCAGGTTCAGGTTATTTCTGCTGCATTCTAGCAATAGCCTGGTGGTACTATTGTAAACTACAGGCCAGATTTTGCACCTTCATTAAGGAAAGATAGAGGTTCGTATCAATGAGGCTTGTAAATATAGAGGCCCATAAAAAGGTCTGTACTAGGTACTCTGCATTACTAATACTTATTTTCTGTATTATTTTATGCAATGCTCAGTCAGGTACAACCACAAGAAGAGACAGAAAAGAGGCTCAGAGTGAAAAAAAAAAAAAAGTTTATTATATTTACAAGTCCGAAAATTGAGAGGTACAGCACTCTCTACCAGAAAGACACCATTCTGGTCAGGGGCAGAAGACAGGAGCAAGGGAAAAGCCATAAGCCAGAGTCTTTACTGATGTTTCTATGGGAAAGGTAAGGGAGTGTGCATAGTAAACAGTTGAGGATTGGCTGGTTTGAGTAATTTGGATGGGATTTGGTCTATACGGTGATCTCTAGTTGCCTCGTACCAAGCCCTAGGATGATTAAAGCAGAGTAATATTGCCTCCCGGGGCACATGTGCCAGAAAGAGGGAGGTATGATTCTGAATTGGTCAGTTTGAGTATCAAAAGCATGATCCCTGTTGAGCCCTTTGTTGTCTCTAAGAATTGGCTAGCTCAGGGTAATACAGTCTCTCCCAGCCAGAAAGCTTTTTTTTTTTTTCCCTTAAGATGTAAAAATATCATTATGGGACACCTGGGTGGTTCAGGTGATTAAGCATCTGCCTTCTACTCAGGCCACCATCCCAGGGTCTTCAGATGGAGTCCCGCATCAGGTTCCCAGTTCAGCTTCTCCCTCTGCCTGCTCCTCCCCCTGTTTGTACTCTCTCTCCCTCTCTTTCTGGCCTATAAATAAATAAAATTTTTTTTAAAAGATGTTAAAGTGTCATTATATGTACATACATACATATAGAAACACAAACATACACACACATATATACACACATATATAATAGTATAT
This sequence comes from Mustela nivalis, assembly GCF_964662115.1. Lineage (NCBI taxonomy): Eukaryota > Metazoa > Chordata > Mammalia > Carnivora > Mustelidae > Mustela > Mustela nivalis. The sequence continues at coordinate 53,510,336 of NC_139020.1, forward strand.
ATACAATACATATTAAGTATTTATATACAATTATATATGATTTATAACTTGCATATATAATATAAAATACATACACTTATTACGTTCATATATAAATACATTACAGTACTTCAAAATACAGACTCTGAATTCAGACTTGTAAAGCTGATACCACTGACACTATTTTTGAATAGTATCAGTGGACTGAGTCAGATCTCAACTCTTCCTGTCAAGGGACAGGTTACTGACTCAAGATTGAAAGGAACAAGAATTAATTTTATAGAGATGAATAAATTGAATAGAGGAATTTAAATGTGACTATTTAAATATTTGGGGTATAATTTTTATTGTCTTATTTTTATGTACATATAAGAAAAGTATTCTCTTTCTTCTAAGATATATCTAACTCCTAATTTAATAATTTTTTATAAACTAAAGGAAACACATTTTAATGGCCTTTGATTTTCAGTAACCCCCCAAAATGCAGATACTTTCACTGACTTTTCTTACACTTCACAGAAGTATTATTTGTAAAAGTTCAATAAAAATAAGTCATTTCATCAGAAAATAATTGGACAAATCAATTGTGCAACCAAGGTCATTTTAGCAATATTTTCTTCTAGTTAGGAATGACAAACCCAATGTTAATAAGTTGGAAGTACTGACTTGATGTGTAGTTAGTACCTACAAGGCCCTGCCAAGAAAACTGGCTTGTACATGGATCATAAAGTGGTAAGAAGGTCACTTCCTAACATACCAGGAAACAGCAAAATTTGAAAATTTCTAGCAGAAGTAATTTATCTAATTTAGAAATACTGCAGATGAAATCTGATGAAAGGAGTTTCTTGGATTTGACTTTCTAGCCACAACATGGACAAGAAAATCATAAAGGATTTTAAAATTCCAACCCAAGAATCTTTACAAATATTTCAGGCAAGGGGTGTGTGGTTGGTTCGGTCAGAAGAGCATGCCAACTCCTGACTTCAAGATGTGAGTTCAATAAATATCTACGCCTCCAATATGGGAGCAGCCAATTACATAAGAAAACCGTTAATCAAGATAAAGAGTCATATTGATATGATTACATTAATAGTAGGAGATCTTAATACACCTCTCTCAGAAATAGACAGATCATGGAAGCAGAAAATCAATAAAGAAACAAGAGCATTGAATGACACATTGGACCAGATGGACCTCATTGATATATACAGAACATTCCACCCTAAAACATCAGAATACGCATTCTTCTCAAGTGCACAAGGAACCTTCTCAAGAATAGACCACATACTGGGTCACAAATCAGGACTCAACCAATACCAAAAGACTGAGATTATTCCCTGCACATTCTCAGATCACAATGCTTTGAAACTGGAGCTCAATCACAAGGAAAAGGTCAGAAGGAACTCAAACACCTGGAAGCTAAAGACCACCTTGCTTAAGAATGCTTGGATCAACCAGGAGATCAAAGAACTGAAACAATTCATGGAAACCAATGAGAATGAAGACACTTCGATCCAAAACCTATGGGATACAGCAAAGGAGGTCCTAAGGGCGAAATACATAGCCATCCAAGCCTCCCTCAAAAAAATTGAAAAATCCAGAATACACCAGCTGTCTCTTAAAGAACTTAAGAACTTAAGAACACCTTAAAGAACTGAAGAATCCACAACAAATCAAACCAACTCCACACGTAAGAAGGGAAATAATCAAGATTAGAGCAAAGATCAATGAAGTAGAAACCACAGATACAGTAGAACGTATCAATTAAACTAGAAACTGGTTTTTTGAAAGAATCAATAAGATCGATAAAACACAGGCCACACTAATCCAAAAGAGAGAAAGCCCAAATTAATAAAATTATGAATGAAAAGGGAGAGATCACAACTAACACCAAGGAAGTAGGAACAATGATCAGAAGTTATTATCAGCAGTTATATGCCAATAAGCTAAGCAACCTAGATGAAATGGATGCATTCCTAGAAAACTATAAACTCCCAAAATTGAACCAGGAAGAAATTGACAACCAGAATAGACCGATATAGTAACAAGATTTAAGTAGTGATCCAAAACCTCCCAAAAAATAAGAGCCCAGGACCTGACGGATTCGCTGGGGAATTCTACCAAACTTTCAAAGAAGAAATAACACCTACTCTCTTGAAGCTGTTTCAAAAAATTGAAGCAGGAGGAAAACTTCCAGACTCTTTTTTTTTTTCATCATCAAAGTGTCTTTTATTACAAATGACCTAAGAACATAAAAATAAAGCAAACATTTATCTATCAAAATAACAGCATTTTTTTTAAATCCAAGACTCAAGAAGAAATTGTGCTATGCAATGAATTTACACTCATTGGATAAATTTCAACTCAATATGGGAAAATGACATGTTAGTTAGCTAGCACAATTCTGTGTCAGTAAAGATCTGATTTTCTTTTTTATGAAGCCAGCATTACCCTGATCCCCAAAACAGGCAAAGACCCTAAGATAAAGGAGAATTTCAGACCAATATCGCTGATAAATATGGATGCTAAGATTCTCAACAAGATCCTATCAAACAGGATCCAACAGCACCATGACCAGGTGGGAATGCAAGTTGGTGCAACCACTTTGGAGAACAGTGTGGAGATAGCTCAAGAAATTAAAAATAGAGCTTCCCTATGACCCTTCAATTGCACTACTGGGTATTTACCCCAAAGATACAGATGTAGTGAAAAGAAGGGCCATCTGTACCACAATGTTGATAGCAGCAAAGGCCATGGTCGCCAATGGATGGTGGAAAGAACCAAGATGCCCTTCAATGGACAAATGGATAAGGAAGATGTGGTCCGTATACACTATGGAGTATTAAGCCTCCATCAGAAAGGATGAATACCCAACTTTTGTAGCAACATGGATGGGACTGGAAGAGATTATGCTGAGTGAAATAAGTCAAGCAGAGAGAGTCAATTATCATATGGTTTCACTTATTTGTGGAGCATAACAAAGAGCCTGAAGGACAAGTGGAGATGGAGAGGAGAAGAGAGTTGAGGGAAATTGGAAGGGGAGGTGAGCCATGAGAGACTATGGACTCTGAAAAACAATCTGAGGGTTTTGAAGGGATGCGGGTGGGAGGTTGGGGGAACCTGGTGGTGGGTATTAGGGAGGACACAGATTGCATGGAGCACTGGGTATGGTACAAAAACAATGAATACTGTTACGCTGAAAAGAAATAAATAATTTAAAAAAAAGAAAGATGTAAGTTCAAGCCCCACATTGGACACAGAGCATACTTAAAAACAAACAAACAAACAAACAAACAAAACAACAACAAAAACACCACCTTTGCTGTGCAGAAGCTTTTGATTTTGATGAAGTCCCAAAAGTTCATCGTTTCCCTTGCCTTTGGAGACATAACTTGAAAGAAGTTGCTGTGGCTGGACAAATAGCATGGAGGACATGGGAAGTTAGAGTGGAGAAGGGAGTTGGGGGAAAGTAGAAGGGGAGGTGAACCATGAGAGACTATGGACTCTGAAAAACAATCTGAGAGTTTTGAAGGGAGGGGGTGGGAGGTCGGGGTACCAGGTGGTGGGTATTATAGAGGGCACGGATTGCATGGAACACTGGGTGGGGTGCAAAAATAATGAATACTGTTATGCTGAAAATAAAAAATAAATTAAAAAAAAAAACACCACCTTCAGGCAGAAGAAAATTCTTTAAATCTAGTAGCTGCTCCATCCTGTATGAGTGTAGATTGGCAAAGAAAATTGAATGAGCCATATGTAATTCATTAATACTACTGGAGCATCTAAGTAAGGAATCAAACCAAATCTATTAAGACCAAACTTGTGTGTCTGTGCATGTGTGTGCATGCATGTGTGCTTAAGAATAAGCTTTAGACGGGCACCTGGGATGGCTCAGATGGTTAAGCATCTCCCTTCAGCCAGATTATGATCTCTAGGTCCTAGGATCAAGCCCCATGTCAGGCTCCCAGCTCAGCAGGGGGTGTGCTCCTTTCCCTCTGCCTCTCTCCCTGCTTGTGCTCTGTGTCTGTGTCTGCATCTGTCTCTGTCTCTCTCAAATGAATAAGTAAAATCTTAAAAAAAAAAAAGAATAACCTTTAGAGATCCTTTATAGTCACAGGTGATTAGAGGGAAGATTACCTCAGGAAAATAAAAGTCCCAAGTCCTGGAAATAGACAAAAGACTGTTAGGTACCCTTTCAGTGGAGTGCTAGGCATTGCTTTGTGCACTTTCTAATTATTTGGTTCTAAAGGGGAATGCACCTTTCATTAACTTTCTGTTGACTGGGCAATTTTATAACTTTATAGAGGTAGTGATTAAATTGTAGAAAACTGATAGGCATGCAAAAGATTCCTAGTGATAAAATGATCCCTGCTCATAACAGGGCAAATCAATTTTTTTTCAGTAGAGAATATAAATCTTTATAACTCAAATTCTCACATGAACCAATTAAAATTTTTACCAGTTACCTTATTAATATGTTAAATAAGATCCTTAACAAATAAGTACTTAAAATATATATGCAATCCAAAGATTAGAAAATATTTGTAATATAGCTAACAATATATTATATAAAGAACTCTTAAAAATCAACAAGAAAAACACCAACCATGTCGAAAATAAAAAGCAATTAATTTGAAAAGACTTCTCAGCAAAGTCATTTTGAGGCCAATTTCCAGGGCCAACAGGTACACTAATAGGTACTAAGCATCATTAGTCATCAGATAAGGAATTACATATCCAAAAAATTATTAAAAAGACTGGCAAAATCAAACATTGGCAAGAATGTATGATAAATAAAACTCCCAAAATTTGTGGATGGAGTGCAAAATGGTACAACCACTTCGGAAAATTATTTGGCAGGTTTTTTGTTTTTGTTTTTGTTTTTTTAAAAAACACACCCTACTCTTACCCTAGCAATTCCTAGGCATTTGTCCAAAAGAATAAAAACAGATGCCCATGAAATGACTAGTACACAAGTTTACATAGCAGCTTTATTCGTATTGGCCCAAACTGGAAAGAATCCAAATACCTATCTAAATGATAATGAAAAAACAAAATGTTATATTCCTAGTCTTCAGCAATTAAAAAAAATATAATAATAACTGAGGGGTATCTAGCTGGCTCAGTTGGTGGAGCATAGGACTCTTAATCTCAGGGTTATGTGAGTTCAAGCCCCACACTGGGGGTAGAGTTTACTTCAAACAAACAAAAAACAAACAAACAAACCTGAGACATTCAACAGCACGAATGAAACTCTCATATTATTTGGAGCAAAAGAAGTAAAACACAAAAGAGTAGAAGACACTGCTTCATTCCATTTACGTGGTGTTCAAAAAAATTTTTAAAAAAATAATAAACTACGGTCATAGAAATTATAGCAATGCTTGCCTCTGGGGAAGGGATGGGAAGTGATGAGAAAGTAAGAAGGCAAAACTTTCTGGGATAATTGAACTAGCTTATATTTTGATCAGGAGATCAGAGTCTAAGTTACATTAATGTAAACATTTTATCAGAAATGTTCAAATTATTTTCTGTCCTTCCACCAAAATCACACTACCTTGATAATTTGATAAGCTTTGTGCTGAACACTACTGAAGACGTCCCTTCAACTATTTTCTTCTTTCAGACCATCTTGTCTGTTGGCTGTTTTATACTCTTTAAACCAGCTTTCAAACTTGACCCCCACCCAAAAAGAAAACTTCTGGGATTTTGATCCATATTTTTTTAAATTTATAAATCAATTTAGGGGAAATTGACACTTAATGATATAGAGTCTTCTGATGTCTGAACACAGTATGTCACTCTTTATGATCTTTTAAAATCTTTTCTTAAAATGTTTTGTCTGTTCAGGAGAAAAGTCTAGCACATCTTTTATTGTATTTACTTTGAGGTATTTGATATATTATTTTAAACATCTTTTCTAGTATATAGAAATGCAAATTAGTTTATATTTACCATTTATTCAGGAAAACTGCAAAACTCACTTATTAATTCTAGTATGTTCTTAGTGGATTCTTTCAAAAATTTCTATATACATGAGCCATGTCAAATAACAGCTGTTCTAATCTATATTTTCAATATTCACTAAATATGAATATTATATGAATATTAATTTCTTCATTTTCCACTATTATAATGGTTATCAGTATAATTTGAAAAATAGTAGTGATAATAGCTATCTTTGTCTCATTTCAGACTTTAAGAAACAAACTATTCAACATTCTATAAATCTATTAAGTATTTTATGTACATGTTTTGCAGATGTTCTTTTCAGATTGAGAAAATTTTCTTCTATTTCTAGCTTACTGAAACTTTCTTTCACAAATGTATGTTTAATTTTATCAAATCTTTTTGGTTTTCTAATGAGATAATCAAGGTTTTTTACCTTGATATGGTTAATTTGGTCAATGCAGTAACTGAAGTTTTCAAATGTTAAACTAACAATGGTTCCTTAGAATAAATCACACTTATGATTACCATTATTTATGTATTACTAAGTTCAATTTGCTTTTTTAATTGTGGTAAAAAAAAACGACTCTCAAATTTTTAACAGTAGAGTGCCGTGTTGTTAACTATAAGCACAGTGTACAGCAGATCGCTAGAAACTTTTCATCCACATGACTGGAACTCACTACCCACTGAACAGCAGCTCTCCATTTCCTCCTCCCCTGTGTCCCTGGAAAACACCATTCTATTGTCTGTTTCTAAGACTCTGACTCCTTGAGATACTTCAAATAAGGGAAATCAGGCAGTATTTGTCCTTGAGTTACTGGCTTATTTCAATCAACACAATATCCTCAAGATATCATATTATCATATGATAGGATTTCTTTCTTTTTATGACTAAAAAAAATTCTATTGTATGTATATGCCAAATTTTCTTTACTCATTCATTCATTAATGAACATTTATATCATTTTCACATTTTGACTACTGTATATAATGCTGCAATGAACACAGGAGTGAAAATATCTCTTCAAAATCCTGATTTCAATTATTTTAGATAAATACACAGAAATGGGATTGCTGGATAATATGGTAATTCTATTTTTAGTTTTTTTGTTTGTTTGTTTTTATTTAGGAAACTCTGTATTGTTCTCCATGATGTCTATACCAATCTGCATTCCCACCAACAATGTACAAGGGTTTCCTTCTCTACACTTCTCACCAACACTTGTTATCTCTTGTCTTTTTGATAATAGCCATTCTAATAGATGTGAGGCAATATTTCATTGTGGTTTTGATATACATTTTACTGATGATTAGCTATGTTAAGTGCCTTTTCATGTACTTGTCCATTTGTATGTTTTCTTTGAAGATTGTCTATTTGAGTCCTTTACACACTTTTTTCATCAGTTTTTAATTTGGGGGCGGCTTGTTTTTGTTTTTTTGCTATTGAATTGTAGGAGTGCTTTATTTTGGATATTAATCCCTTATCAGATATATGGTTTGCAAATACTTTCTCCCATTTGATAGACTGCCTTTTTCCTCTCTTATTTCCTTTGCATACAGAAGGTTTTTTATTTGATTTATTCTTACTTGTTTATTTTTGTTTTTGTTGCCTTTGCCTGTGGTGTCATATCCTAGAAAGTACTACCAAACCAATGTTCTGAAGATTTTCCCTGTATTTTCTTCTACAAGTTTTATGGTTTCAGGTCCTACACTTAAGACTTCAATCCATTTTGAGTCGGCTTTTCTATACAGTGTAAAAAATAAAAAGGTCTAATTCTTGTATGTCAATATCCAGTTCTTCCAACACCATTTGTTGAAGAGACTATACTTTCCCCACTGTGTAGTCTTGACACCTTTGTCAAAGACCATTTGGCCTTACATGCATAGGTTTATTCCTGAATTCTTTATTCTGTTTAATTTGTCTATATGAATGTACTTATGCACTGTTTTGGTTACAGTAGCCTTGTAATGTGTTTTGAAGTCAAAAAATAAGAGACTTTCAGTTTTTTAATTTTTTTATCAACATGCTTTGGTTATATAGAGTCCTTTTTTGTTTCATATAAATTATGGAATTTTTTTTCTATTTCCTTAAAGAATACCATTGGGATTGTCATAGGGATTCATTGAGTTGTAGGTTGCTCTGGGTGGCATGGACATTTTAACAATATTAGATCCTCCAATCCATGACAAAATAAAAATCTTTCTATTTATTTGTATCTTCTTTAATTTCTTTCATAACTATTCTAAGTTTCCAGTGTATAAATCTTTTGCCAGCATGAATAAGTTTATTTCTAAGCATTTTATTTTTTGATACTATTATATTTATATTATAAATATATTGTATTTATATTTATTCATAAGTATATTTATATACATTTACATGTTAATTATAAATAAAATAATATAAATATAACAAATATAATAACATAATAACCATTATAATAGTTGATAATATTATAAATAGGACTTTATTTCTTTTTTGGATTGTTTATTGTTAGTGTATAAAACTGCAATTTATTCTTGTATGTTGATTTTGTATCTTGTAATTTGCCAGATTTATTTAACACTTAATTTTTTGTGCAACTTTTCCTGTTTTCTACATATAATTTCATGTCACCTGTAAATTTTACATCTTCCTTTCCATTTGAGTGACTTCTGTTTCTCTGTCTTGCCTAATTGCTCTGGCTAGTACTTCCAGAACTATGTTGAATAGAACTGGCAAGAGTGAACATCCTTTTGAGAAAGATGAATCCTCTTACACTGTTGGTGGGAATGCAAGCTGGTATAGCAACTCTGGAAAACAGTATGGAGGTTCTTCAAAAAGTTAAAAATAGAGCTACCCTATAACCCAACAATTGCACTACTAGGTATTTATTCAAAGGATACAAACATAGTGATTCAAAGGGACATCTGTGCACTAATGTTTATAGCAGTAATGTCCGCAATAGCCAAAAATATGGAAAGGGCCCAGATGCCCATCAACAGAAGAATGAATAAAGAAGATGTGGCATATATACAATAGAATATTACTCAGTCATCAAAAAAATGAAATCTTACCATTTGCAACAACATGAATGGAACTAGAGTGTATTACGCTAAGCAAAACCAGTCAATCAGAGAAAGATAATTATCATATGATTTCACTCATGTGTGCAATTGAAGAAACAGAACAGATGAATATAGAGGAAGGGAGGGAAAATAAAATAAGACGAAACTGGGGAGAGAGACACAAATCCTAAGAGATCCTTAACTATTGGAAACAAATTGACAGTTGCTAGATGGGAGGAGGGTGCAGGGATGGGGTAACTGGGTGATGGACATTAAGGAAGGCATGTGATGTAATGAGCATTGGGTGTTTTATGCAACTGATGAATCACTAAACTCTACCTCTGAAAATAATAATATATTATAATTGATTTTAAATTAAATGTAACTTAATTTTTTTAAAAAAGAGTGAGTATCTTTGTCTTTTTCTTGATCTTAGAGGAAAGGCTTTCAGTTTCTCATTATTGAATATGATATTAACTGTGGGCTTTTCATATATGGCCTTAATTATGATAATTTTATTCTCTTCCTACTTCATTGAGTGTTTTTATTTTGAAAGGGTGTTGAATTTTTCCAAAGGCTTTTTCTGCATCTATGAGATGATCATGTGATTTTTATTCCTCAGTTAATGTGATGTAGTACACTGATTTTCTTACATTGAATCATCCTTGTATCCCAGTGTAATCCCACTTGGTCACAGTGTATGAACCTTCTTTTCCCCCTTTTTTTTAATGCATAACTTTTAAAAAATTTTAGTTAGTGAACATATAGCGCAATATTGGTTTCTAGAATAGAATTTAATGATTCATCACTTTCATACAACACCCAATGCTCATCACAAGTGCCTTCTCTAATACCCATCCTCATCTAGCCCATTTCCAACCCATATCCCTCCATCAACCCTCAGTTTGTTCTCTATCAGTAAGAGTCTCTTATACTTTATTCCCCTCTCTTTCTTTTCTCCCTCCCCATATGGCATCTGCTTTCTTTCTTAAATTCCACATATGAGTGAGATCATACGGCATTTGTCTTTCTCTGGCTGACGTACTTTGCTTAGGGTAATACATTCTAGTTCCATCCACATCATTACAATATTCCCTTAGGTATACACACCCACATCTTTATCCACTCATCAGTTGATGGACATTTGGGCTCTCTCCATAGTTTAGCTATTGTTGAAAATGTTGTTATAAACATCAGGGTGCATGCACACCTTCCAATCTCTAATTTTTTAATCCTTTGGGTAAATTCCTCATAGTTCAATTGCTGGATCATAGGGTAGTTCTATTTTTAGTTTTTTGAGGAACCTCCATACTGTTCTTCAGAGTGGCTGCACCAGTTTGCATTCCCACCAAAATTGTTAAGAGGGTTCCCTCGTCTCCACACCCTCACCAACATTTGTTGTTTCCTCTGTTGTTAATTCTACCATTCTGACAGGTGTGAGGTAGTATCTCATTGTGATTTTGATTTGGATTTCCCTCATGATGAGTGATGTTGATCATCTTTTCATGTGTCTATTGACCATTTGGATGTCTTCTTTGGAAAAATATATATCCAGGTCTTCTACCCATTTTTTTAACTGGATTATTTGTTTCTGGGGTGTTGAGTTTGATAAGCTCTTCATAGATATTGGATAAAAACCCTCTATCAGATATGTCCTTTAAAAATATCTTTTCCCATTCCAGAGACTGCCTTTCAGGTTTGTTGATCATTTCCTTCGCTCTGCAGATTTTTATCTTGATCAGGTTCCAATAGTTCGCTTTTGCTTTTGTTTTCCTTACCTCTGGAGACATACTTAGTAAGAATTTGTTACAGCTAATGTCAAAGAGGTTGCTGCCTGTGTCTCCTCCAGGATTTTGATCATTTCCTGCCTCACACTTTGGTCTTTCACCCATTTTGAATTTATTTTTCTATATGATGTAAGAAAGTGGTTCATTTTCATTTTTCTGCATGTCATTATCCAGTTTTCCCAATACCGTTTGTTGTCAAGACTATCTTTTTCCCATTGCATATGCTTTCCTGCTTTTTTGAAGATTATATTATTGACAATATAGTTGTGGGTCCATTTCTGGGTTTCTATTCTCTTCCATTGATCTATGTGTCTGTTTTTGTGCCAGTACCATACTGCTGCTTTTTTTTTTTTTTTTTTAAGATTTTATTTGTCAGAGAGAGATCACAAGCAGGGGGATCAGCAGGCAGAGGGAGAAGCATGCTCCCCGCTCAGCAAGGAGCCTGCCACAGGACTCAATCCCAGGACCCTGGAATCATGACCTGAGCCGAAGGCAGATACTTAAGGGACTGAGCCGCCCAGGCATCCCAGTACCATACTGTCTTAATAATTACAGCTTTGTTACATAGCTTGAAATCTGAAATTGTTTTGCCTCCAGTTTTTTGTTTGTTTGTTTCCCCCCAGAATTGCTTTGGCTATTGGAATCTTCTGTGGTTCCATACGAATTTTAGGATTGTTTGTTCTAGCTCTGTGAAAAATGTTGGTGGGTATTGGAGAGGGCACGGATTGCATAGAGCACTGGGTGTGATGCAAAAACAATGAATACTGTTACACTGAAAATAAATTTTAAAAAAATTAAAAATAATATAAAATAAAATTTTTTAAAAATGTTGGTGTTATTTTGGTAGGGATTGCATTACATGTTTAGATTTCTTTTAGTGTAGACATTTTAACAATGTTTGTTCTTCCCATTCATGAACATGGAATGTCTTTCCATTTCTTTTTGTCCTCTTCAATTTCTTTCATAAGTGATTATAGTTTTCTGAGTACAGATCTTTTACTTCTTTAGTTAGGTTTATTCCTAGGTATCTTGTTATTTTTGGTGCAATTGTAAATAGAATGGATTCCTTGACTTCTTTTCATGCTTCTTCATTATTAGTGTATAGAAATGCAACTGATTTTTGCACATTTATTTTATATCCAGCAACTTTGATGAATTCATGTATTAGTTCCAATAACTCTTTGATGGAATCTTTTGGGATCTCTGCATAGTGTATCATGTCATCTGCAAATAGTTAAAGTTTGACTTCCTCCTTCCAATCAAATGCCTCTTACTTCTTTTCGTTGTCTCAATGCTGAGGCAAAGACTTCCAGTACTATGTTGAATAGTTATGATGAGAATGAACATCCTTGTCTTATTCCTCACTGTAAAGGAAAAGTTCTCAGTATCTTTCCACTGAGGATGATATTAACTGTGGGTCTTTTATCTATGGCCTTTATGATGTTGATATATGTTCAATCTATCCCTGCTTTATTGATTGTTTTTATCAAGAAAGGATCCTGTATTTTGGTCAAATTCTTTTTCTACATATGATCCTTTAAATGTACTGTTGAAATCTATTTACTAATATTTTGTTGAGGACCTTGCACCTATATTCTCTAGGAATATTTGCCTATGGGTATTCTTTACTTGTAGTATCTTTATCTGGCCTTGATATCAGAGTGAAGTTGGTCTTATAAAATAAGTTTGAGAATTTTTACTCCTCTTCAATTTTTTGGAACAGTTTGAGAAGCATTGGCCTTAATTCTTTTTTACATCTTTGATAGGATTCACCTGTGAAACATCTGGTCCTGGGCTTTTCCCTCTCATGTGTCTCATAGCTTTGTGCTAATATCCAAATATTTGAAAAAAAACAGCCCTCTCTCTGTCTTTATAAACTGGCTTTCTGCAGGCAGAGACGCTCACCAATCTATCCAACTACAGATTCTGGGAACCTCTAAAACAATTTTGGGAAGAAATTTCTCTGGGTCTGTACATGAAATTTCTTAATTCAAGAAACTTAATGATTTCTTTCTCAGGAGCTCATAATTTCTTCCTTCCTCTAGTACCTGCCTATGGCAATGTAGCTCTCTGGCTGTTCAGCAGCAAGCTGCAGGCACCAGGCATCCAAACTATTTTGGCTTCCTATCAGTACCATGAGTCAGAAAGACAGATCTATTAGTCCCTTGGGCAGCACTCTGAAGAGCTAGAACATTGATACACATGCACTACTCTTCTCTTTTCCCCCAAGATAGAAGTGGTGAGCCAGAACACTCTCTCCTGGCAATGAGATGTGCTGCCTTGGAGGAGGGACTGACATGGTAAAATGAAATTGCTCTTATCTGTTTCGCTGCAACTGTTCTCTGCTTTTTGCTCACCTGGGGCATTACACCTTCTTAACTGAATTCAGAAAATCTCATGAAGGTATTTTGGTTTGTATATTACTGTTAAATCAGTGTTTTTAATGGGGGAATAGGCACACAGACCTCCTGTTCTGACATCTTGCTAACATCTGCTCATATTTTGTTTTGCATATTCAAGAGTGTGGGTAAGATTCAGACATTTTCAAACATTCATAGCCTGAGAAAATTTACCACTCAGATCCTCAAAGTGAACTACTAAATTTTCATAAAATGCAATTTAGATAAAGAAGGAATGGTTTGGGGAAAAAAAAAAAAAAGGTGGGCAAATAAATTGCTAAATTTCAGAGCCAATTTGAATAAACATTGACTCTAAAAACAAACCAAAAAAGTGATATAAAAACTAAATAAAACTAAATAGTAGAAATAGTTTTATTATATAAAATGGGAGAAGGTAAAAGGAATTAAAACTTCCTGAGATATGTGTCTTATACTGATAAAGGGTAGAGATATTAATTAAATTAAACTGCCAATTTAGGCCTACCTATCCTCGTGATGATTCAAATATCCTTCTCAGGTCATAATCCCAATAAAAAAGAATATCCATTCTCCTTTAGTCTATTCTCAATTCAAAAGCTTAAGAAAGTAGTAAGTCACCAACTACTATTCTATAACAATTTTAACAGGCAGATTTACTACCAGTAAATATGCTTTGATGATTACGTCCCTCTTCAGAGACCTATGACACTTCACTGATCCTTTTCACCAGAAGTTAAATGCTTCCCACTCATTCATTCTTACCTCTTCTCTTTAAGTTTGAATTAAGATTTGGTCTCTTTATTTCTAACCAAAGCAGCAGTATAATCAGTGATGCATATCTGAATTACCTAGAAAAAGTGCTACAAAAATATATATACTGTATTCTATATCCACATTCCCAGATGTACTTATGCAATAGGATTTAGATGAATCCCAGGCAGGAAAACTTGTCTCTACCCCAATAACTCTGATGCACAGCCCATGATCTTCAAGTGAAATCTATATGCATTTTCCAGGACATCAGGCAGCAAAATATCATTTATACCAGTGTTCTACCGTGTGCTGAATCTACCCTGAAATGTAATTTCCTACAGTAAAATTTTTATAGAGGCTTCTTAATCTACAAGGCAGTACCATTCAATTTTTTTTTAAATTTTGCAGCAACATATGCTTTCACAGGATATTTTTTAAAATTAATATAGTTGTTCTTAATTCCTTTTTTTGCTTATTCTAATGTGTATGTATGTGTATGTGTGCGTATACTTTTTGCTAAAAGTTAAATCGTGCATTTTTTATATAGACCAGTTTATTTTTATCTTTCTTCATATAACATTATATTGTGACCATTCACCAATGTCTTTGCAAAATTCTCCCAGCACTTGAATTTTTGTTTTATATTTCCTCATATAGACACACTCTAATTTATCTAACAATTGTACATTGTTGAACATTTAGTCATTTTCAATTATTTCATTAAGATATATAACGATGTGAAGTTCTTTAGCATAAGTCTTTGTACTTTTCTTTAATTATATCTTTAAGAGAGATTCTCAGGAATGTAAATTAGTGGGGGTGAACATTTTAAAGCTCTGCATTCCAGACATGTTGTTTAAGGTTCTATTACTGATATGGATCTGTATTTCTTTTTCTTTTTCTTTTTAAGATTTTTATTTATTTATTTGACAGAGAGACACGCAGCAAGAGAGGGAACACAAGCAGGGGGAATGGGAGAGGGAGAAGCAGGCTTCCTGCCAAGCAGGGAGCCTGATGTGGGGCTGAATCCCAGGACCCTAAGATCATGACCTGAGCCGAAGGCAGATGCTTAACACTTGAGCCACATAGACGCCCCTAGATCTGTACTTCTTATGGAGGGTCACACTATTGTAGAAACTCTATACTTTTATAGATCATTGTGAAATATGTAGTCTAAGGATAGAACATTTTACTCATCATAGCAGAGAATGTGGACCCAGGGAAATAAGAGACTTGAACCTTTTTCCCTTCCTTACAGCTTACTTGCTCTGTGGCCTAAAGCAATTCACTGAACTATTTTGTTGAAAAGCTGCCTCAAGTTTCCACAGAGTAAGGATGAACAAGAGTGTAACATTCACATTCTTTTAAAGATTGCACTGTCTGCTATAAAATTCAAGCAGATAAAATGAGATAAAAATAAAGAGTTGAATTTAACACACAAGAGCAAACAAGTGACTATATTACTTTATGGGTGAAATTGTAAAGAATTATATTTAACATACCTGCAGAAGTTTCCACAGATTGAAATACCTTGTTGCCTTTCATAAACAAGCATTTACCTTTCTGTTTAGAAACACCTACAATTTTTCACTTAGCAGAGCAATTTCACTTTATAAAGTTCACATTGATCCATAATTATCTCTTATCCAATTCTTACTTAAGATTTCAAGTTATTTATTTTCTCCTATTTTTTCTCAAATGCTCATTTAAAATTAATAAAGAATATAGTGTAATTGCTTTCAAAATGCCAATAAAAAGTCTCTTGAGCAAACCAATTTGGTAGAAGAGAGGAGCCTATTTGAAATGAAAAACCTATTGAAGTTTTAAATTTTGTAGCATCTTTTGAAAATGTATAGGAACAATTCATTCTAAAAATGATTCGGAGCATTTTCTAAGTGTCTGGCACTGTGTTAGACAATAAAGACTGAGAAACAATAAGACAAGTGATCTCTCTTCAAAAGGTTCAGAGCATAGTGAGAGAAGTCAACATGCACACAAATAATTACAGTGCCATGGGTAAGTGCTACTAGACTTTGAGGAAACATTTAGGCTGGAGTAAATAATGACAAATTGAGCGTATGGTTAGGTAAAGAAAAACTTCTCAGCAAAAGCAACTTTTGAACAGACAAAAAAAGAATAGGCCTTCACACAAGTTAAAAGAAGAAACATGTTAAAATCATAAAGACCAGCATGCTGCATTAAAAGAACACAGAATTATAGAACTTGGACTATACCATGAATGGTCAGAAAGTCTCATATTATGTAAGAATTCTCTTTTAAAACACATTTATTCGGGGCACCTGGGTTAAGCCTCTGCCTTCGGCTCAGGTCATGATCTCAGGGTCCTGGGATCGAGCCCCGCACCGGGCTCTCTGCTCAGCAGGGAGCCTGCTTCTTCCTCTCTCTCTGCCTGCCTCTCTGCCTACTTGTGATCTCTGTCAAATAAATAAAATCTTTAAAAAAAAACACACACACATTTATTCTCTCTACATTTGCAATCAGGTATCATATTTCCTTCTGCTGTAATCCTAGGAAACTACCAGAAATTGTTTCTTTAGCGCTTTTGTACAGATATTTTACATAATTCTCTCCAAACTAAAACTAATTTTTAAATTAAATTCTAACAAAAATGTGAAAAAAATCATTCAGTAATGAAGCTAAAACCAGACAGGCAGTGAACCTTCAGAATTGGAGATGTTTTCTACAAAGACTAAATAACTGAGCAGAACTTCAAGAAACTGATGGTACATAAAAGACTACTTCCCCACAGCTTGGCCCCACTGCTAGGAACGGTGTTTTCAAGAAAGCTGAGCAGAGTACAGAAGCCTGGAATCCTTCCCAGGTCTCAGGGAGTTTGTGATCGGGACTTTGATCTCTTCAGAATGAGGCATAATGCAAATACAAAGTATTTATTACTAACTTTTCACAGAAAAATTTAAGAGCTGAACAGTAAAATTTCAACCTAGCCAAACAGCATTCTTTAGGTCTAACAGGCTGCTAAATAAAATGAAACAAAATGTTATGAGCAATTAACATTCCTCATACTTATGCAGTGTTTCTGTACAAATGCCTATTATATAGTAAGGTGGATCATGGCTGGTGGCATGCCAGAGCTCTGCAAAGCACACAGCATATTAGCCACTACCATTTGCTGGCATCAGTTGAGGCTGCAATTTGAAGATAATCAAGTTCTTCTCTCCCTCCCTGTGTGCATCTAGTTTGTTTGTTTTTGTTTTTCCATTTTATCTTCCTCCCCAATGTAAAATCAAAGTCAGTGATTTAATATTCACATTTTTTAAAACCACATATAAAAGAGGTACATTAAACCACATTGGGAGATTTACTAGGAAAGAAGCAATTCTAGGACTGCACACACACAGTTTTCCCTAATATTTTCTAGCATAAAACATTAAGCAAGAAAAGAAGAATTTTTTTATCTATTCAGTAGACACAGAGAGAAGATTCATTTGCCAGATTATAGAACTACATACACAAAGCCCTGTGGAAGGGTAGAAGGAGAAAGCACCTTCCCACAGTAATCCATTCATACTCTTCTAGACCAGCTTTCCTCCCAGGAGGCAGTAGCTAGTATTCTGGAATTCCCAGATGAGGAAAAGATCTGATACTTAAAAGCTAATCCTGTCCTATATTGCATACTTTGGTACATTTATTCTTCATAACAATTCTGGAAGTAGGAAACCATTTTACAAAAGGGGAAAGTGTATCAGGAAAATTGGGTAAAATATATTGCTAATCACTGACTGACTGAATCTCTACAGAACACTAAAGCATACAATATTTTCCTTGTAATAAGCTACCTCATATGAGTCTCTCCAAGCTTAGTACCACTCCCCACCCTTATTTTTTTCACACAGACTTCTAACCAGATGAAACTCACTACCCATAGATTACTGATATCTGCTCTATAAAGATGTGAAAATCAAGTTTATAATTCTCTTACTCCTTTCTCTTCATTCAAGTCATAAGAAGTCTGCCCATATGAGTTGGATTTTTTATTAAGGTCCAAGTCCAATTTACTTCAAGGTTGGGAACAGATGGGAGTTTGGAAAGGCCTGAATAGCAATCTTTGATAAATCATTCCAATCCAGAGGGTCTCTGAGAAATATGTCCAATGACCTGTGTATTTAAGCTCAATGGACATTAGCCTGGTATCTCTGGAAACTGTATCCGGTGTGTAGCCAATGGTTTATTGTCATGAAAAACGTAACAGGGCAATCCAATCTTCTTCCACATATAAGGCATTCCAATGAGCCCCACCCCTTCAAGGGACCCAACTCATTATACCAGACCTTCATAACTGGTCTGGAAGGTACAAACACTTAGGCACATTATTTGGCTTTTAGTAGTTTTGCTTGTTAATTTTTTTTAAGATTTTATTTATTTGACAGAGATCACAAGCAGGCAGAGAGGCAGGCAGAGAGGCAGGCAGAGGCAGAGAGAGGGGATAGCAGACTCCCCACTGAGCAGAGAGCCTGATGCAGGGCTCAATCCCAGCACTCTAGGATCACGACCTGAGCCCAAGGCAGAGGCTTTAACCCACTGAGCCACCCAGGCACCCCGGGTTGTTATTATTTTTTTAATATAAAATATCCATGAAGAATGTTAGGTCAAAAAATCTTCTGCTTGTTTTTCTTAGCAAATAATAATAATAATAGTTATTACTTATTATTTCTGACACATATTACTTATGTGTCAGAAACTGCTCTATTTTTTAGAATAAGCTCAAATAATCTTTATCACAATCTTATAAAAGGTAGGTGCTATTTCCATCCACCTTTGTTCAAATCAAGAAAAGGAAGCAAGAATGAATGCATGATTGACTTCTCTATGGGTACAAGTCAGAGTGAAACTTAATCCCATGGACTCTGGCTCCAGATGTGAAGCCTTTAACCGCACTCTGCCACCAGCACAAAGTGAGCTTCATATGAGGAATCACAGATTGCAATTCAGACCTTTCCAAACTCCTTGTAAAGTCTCTTTCTAAGTATCTTTAAAGGATGGCATTAGATCTGCCTCATCCAAGTATTAGAATCATTTGTATGTAAATATTTAAAGATACAGTATTAGCTTCAAAGTACTTAAGATAATAAGATAATCACCCCAAAAGAAAATACAGCATATCCAATTCAGCAGACATTTCTACTATTGTCCCTACTCTGTGGTCTAAGAAATATTCCCTCTTTAGAATCTTTATGCTTCCACAGTACCTTGCATTTAGCTCTACTATTATACTAATCATACTATCTTAGATCTATTTCTTTATTCTCCTGCCTATCTCACCATTCTCACACAGGGCAGAATTAGAGATTTACCTATTCTTCTATCTTGTACACTACTCTGACAACATCAGGTACTCATAAAGAACTGGTTCTGTGAATAAACAATGCCATTACCCTCAAAGAGTTTACATTTTATTACATAATAACAGGCATTCTATTTCAAAATTAAACCCTATTAAAATCACAGTAAGGTATCACCTCACTCCTGCTGGAATGGCTATCATTAAAAAAGAAAGAAAGAACGTAATGCTAATGAGGATGTGGAGAAAAGGGAACTCTTACACACTGTTGGTGGGATTATAAACTGGTATAGTATATGGATACTATGGGATTATAAACTGGTATAGTATATGGATATATATATAGTATATGATATAGTATATAGTATATGGATAATAGTATGGAGGTTCCTCAAAAATTAAAAATAAAAATACCATATGATCTAGCAATTCCACTTCTGGGACCATACCCAAAAGAAGTGAAAACATTATATCAAAGAGGGATCTGTACCTCCATGTTCACAGTAGCATTATTTATAATGGCCAAGACAATGGAAACATGTCCATTAATGAATGAAAAGGACAAAATGTTGTGTGTACACACACACATACACAATTATTCAGCCATAAAGAAAAAAAAAAAAACATGAAAATCCTACCATTTGCAACTATAGATAGACCTTGAGGGCATTATGGTAAATGACATAAATCAGAGAAAGACAAATACTGTTTAATCTCACTAATATGCAGAATCTCAGAAAGAAAGAAAGAAAGAAAGAAAGAAAGAAAGAAAGAGAGAGAGAGAAAGAAAGAAAAGGAAAGGAGAGGAGAGGAGAAAAATTAAAAACCCAAAGAAAAGGAGATCAGATTTATGGTTACCAGAGATGAAGAGTGGAGACAGGGGGATTGGGAATTTCATGAAGGTGGCAAAAAGATACAAACTTCCAGGTATGAGATAAATAAGTACTACAGAGATAATGTACAACATGATGATTAGAGTTAACACTGCTGTATGGTATATATGAAAGTTGTTAAGAGTAAATCTTAAGAGTTCTTATCACAAGCAAAAAAAAAACCACTTTTTCTTTTATTGGTATCTATATGAGTTAATGGAGGTTAAATAAACAAAATCATTTCACAATATATGTAGATCAATTCATTTTGCTGTACACCTTAAAATTATACAGTGTTGTATGTCAATCTTATATCAATAATACTGAAAAAATCCTATTAAAATGTAATTTAACATGCTGACGTTTCAAGGATTATTACTAATAGATTTCTGAAACCTTGCTGCAAATCCCATTCTTTCATGGAAAATACAATTCATGTTCCAGATTTTTCATTCAAATGGTTTTAAAGTGACATTTCATAAGAGAAAGCAAAATATTTCATTGGTAGTTTGAATCCTATGAATTTGGAAAATACATAAGGTTTTTTGAGCTTGTGAAATATATATTTTTTTCATATTTTTATATATATGTATTTTTATATATTTATATATCTTATATGTATATAAATTAAGAATTAACATACATTGCTAAAAGTTGTTTGAATGTACAAAATACATTTTTTCATAACCAATACACATTTAATTATAAGTAAGCCTACTGCATTTTTCTAATGATACTTTTAATTTTTTCCTCTTAAGAATCAGGTCGATTTTCAACGATACCTTTCTATGAAAACCCTGCTGAACAGGATTCAGGCAATGAGTGCTATAATCAGAATGAACTCCTTCTGTGCTTTGGACAGACTTTCCCATGATTTCTTACAACCCCCCGAACATTTCAGAAATCAAGATTAAAGTAGGAAGAACTGACACACATACATACAAATATGATATGCCAGGAACCAGCACTATTCTTTAAATGGAAACTATTCAGAAGACGTGCTTCTTGATTACACACAATACTCAGTGTCTTAAGGCTGTGTTTGATTTCTGAGCACCAGTGGCTTTGCTGGTAACAGCTGATCCTTTTTTCTGCACTCTAGAGAAGAGTTGTAGTTTTAAGGTAATACAAAATAATCCAAGAAGCAGTGGAAACAATTTTTAAAATAATGGCCTGGGATTCATTAGAATAGGTAACTTCTAATCTTGGCCTTTTGGTCCCCAGCTGTGAGGTCTTCAGCTAATCTCTCCTTTTTATGTCACAGTTTGCTTCCCTACAAATAAAGAGGGTTCAGGGTAGCCTGGGTGGCTCAGTTGGTTAAGTGTCTTCCTTCAGTTTGGGTCATGATGCCAGGGTTCTGGGATCAAGCCCTGCATCAGGTTCCCTGCACAGCAGAGAGCCTGCTTCTCCCTCTCCCTCTGCTACTCCCCCTGCTTGTTCTCCCTCATTCTCTCTCCTTCTCTCTCTCTGTGACAAATGAATAAATACAATATTCTTTAAAAAATAAAGAGGGTTCATTCATTCCAGGTTTGCTTTCCCTGTAACTGACCATATGCAAAACATTATGCTAAACTCCACAGATGATACAAGTAGCCTTCAGTTTACTAACTAATAGAAATAACCTGTCCTCGGGCGCCTGGGTGGCTCAGTGGTTAAGCCGCTGCCTTCGGCTCAGGTCATGATCTCAGGGTCCTGGGATCGAGTCCCGCATCAGGCTCTCTGCTCAGCAGGAAGCCTGCTTCCTCCTCTCTCTCTCTCTCTGCCTGCCTCTCTGCCTACTTGTGATTTCTCTCTGTTAAATAAATAAATAAAATCTTTAAAAAAAAAAAAAAAAAAAAGAAATAACCTGTCCTTTTAGAAATGCAGCTAGAAGCCATTCAATTGAGATAGATATTACTTTAAGAGACCCAGAAATTCCTAAATCCTATCATATCAATCACCCATTATTTGAAGCCATTCCCAAGGGCATTATACATACCAGGAGTAACAAATAAAAACCAAAGTATAGTTTTATTAATGAATCAACAATGATAGGGGTGCCTGGGTGGCTCAGTGAGTCAAGAATCTGACTCTTGATTTCAGCTCAGATCATGATCTTAGGGTCAACAGGATCAAACCCTATGTCAGGCTCTGTGCTCAGCTAGAGTCTGCTTGAGATTCTTTCTCTTCCTCTCCCTCTGGTCCTCCCCATGCTCTCTCTTTCTCAAATAAATAAATAAATCTTTAAAAAATAAAATAGAATAAGTCAGTAATGATAATAACAACTAAAATTTTCAATCACCTACTATGTATCAGAACTCATTCTAAGCATTTTATATGTATTAGCTTATTTGATATTCAAACCAAACCTATAAAAAAAGTTTCATTTTTATCTTCATTTTTCGTAAGAAAAAAATGAATCCAAGAGTGTAAAAAAGAAGCTGAGTCAATTAGTTAGTAAGTGGAAAACCTCATATTTCAACTCAGGATTTGAATATATACAGACTATGTTCTTAACATTCCTCTCTATTGCCTCCTATAACAAGATAAGGACCCAATAATTCAATCCAGAATTTCATCATAAGAGCAGAAATACAACAAACAGTTTACCCCTTGATGTTCACCCTTTGAGACTAAACCTTGTGTGTTGGTAGAGGGTAACACTTATGAAATTGATCTTCCTACCTCTAAGCAAATACCACGATCTTTAAGGCTATCTGTGTTTTGTGTATCTTTGTGAGTTTGTATTCTTTGTGAAAAGTATACTCATATGAGTAGAAATAAATGTCTCTGACGACCCTTCTGACAAATAGACTGTTCTTAATCCAACTAAATTGGAATCTACAGGAATCTACATGCTACATAGGAAATGGCAGCAAAAGAGTCAGTTGGGTTTCCACAATGGGCCCTGGCTCAGTTACCCTCTCCCCTCTATTAACAGAGGTAGTGAAAATAAAAGAAAATGAAAGACAAGAAACAGCAAGAACTGGACAGAATTTACCCTTCTGCCCAGCTGTACAGAAGAGACCCGAACATAACTAACTGAGTTTTAATACATTGATATGCCATTTTGTAAACATGACTAACTCATGGGGGCAGATAGCAGAAATAAAAGCTTACTGGTACACAGAAAACTGAAGTGCTCCTATCCCCACATATATGGAGAGAGCTTTCTTTCTTTTTCAAACCCATTTCCTTTATATATTTTCTTTTATCCCTATAACAGTAGTATAAGAAGAAAATACCTTCAAATACCTTAGTCAAGATATACATGCTTTATTACATCAATAAGCACACACTCTACCCATAATTCCTGAGACTAGTCTGATATTAATTCATACGTGGTCTTTATTTAAACCCAACAGATATTTATGAGAACCTGTTTCAATTCAAAGACTTCTGTCATTAATACATTCAAGACAGCTAATGCCAATGAATAAAATAGATAAATCTGAATATGTTTGCCCCTTATTTTATATTTAAGGATGTTCTTCCAGCTTTGGAGACTGACTAATTCAGTTTGAGTCAAAAATTTTATTTGTGATTGGAAGCTACCTTTTTTCCATCCTATAGTAAGCCAGAATACCATTGAGGAGAATGCCCACTCAATTTTACCTTCTTACCCTGAATTGCCCCTTCTATGTCTCAGACTAGAATCCACCAAATTGAACAGACTTTGAGATTTCCTCCAAATCAATCCTCAGTTAGCAATCTCCAGAGCCACGTGTGACTCATTCAAATAGATGCTATCACCCCAGCTATTGCATGGCTGCTTTAGAATTGTTTTATACAATAGCTCTCTGATGTTGTAGCCATACATTTTTTAAAAAGATATTAATGACTATAAATGTGGCTACCCTCCCAATGGATGTATAATATCATGCTCAATTAAGATGACCCAATATTGGAAAAAGCTTTTTCTCCCCACAATGCTTAGCTGAATCAGATCTGGACCCATGTTCCAAGTCTGAGCAAGCATCTCATTTTCCTTTATAAGTTAGAAAGCACATAAAACATCTCAGGGATATTTTCCCAATGTTTTCAAAAGAATAACAGAGACAGTTATTTCTGTGTCTACCATAGCACTTAATGTTTCTGGCAAATGGAATATTTATCCAAAAGACAAAACTAAAACCTAAATGACACCCCTGACTCCTCTATCTCCTTCATGACTAACATCCAACTGATTAATTCCCTCTATGCTGCACACATGCTCACACACCCCCACACACTCCTCCATCCTCACTGTCAGTGCACCTCGCTTTCTCATCACCTCGTCCAACCATCTCCAAACAATTTATTGGTCACTTCACTATATTGGACCAAGTAACATGCTTTTTACTGCTTTACAAAAAATGAAATGGAAACACCAGATATCAAAGTACAGAGGCAAAAACAGATGCATAATCAAACAACTAAATATATCACATTAAATATTCCAGAATGAAGAAAAAATGCCTTATTTTCCTTGAGGGAGTCCAAAGCAGATATATGGTTTCGAAGGAGAGGAAAGAACATGTGCAAGTCAGTGTGATGCTAAAGATCAAGGCACACTGAGAGATAATCAAATAGCCAAAGATTCGTGGAACAGAGGTACATAGTAGTCTCCCCAAAGTGGCTTTCTACCAGAAATGCTTTCTCATCTACACCCTTCTTTACATGGCTACCATTTATTTTTCTAAGACATATGTCTGGGCCTGTAGCGTAACTCCTAAAAAAATGTATAAAGCCCTATTTTTCACAGCATAAGATATAAACTCTGCCCCCAAGCATTCATAGCCCATTCTTGAATTAAGACAATGGAGTTAATCTATTGACAGTGGTGGCAATAGATGGATTTTGACATAATTTTTGAAATAATTTTAATCGATCTTTTGACATAATTTTTTTCTGGACTACCTCCTTATATAATAGTTTTTTTTTCAGATGTTTTAGATTGACAGAAACATACCATATTCACAAACTATTCAATATTTTATTATTGAAACAAATAGGTTTTATACATTATTTTTGAAACATTCAATTCCCATCCACCAAGTTTAATAAAAGTATATAACAGAGAGGGGTTGTTGCTGTTTTAAACCAAGGGTTGACTAGCTCATTCATAGTTCATTCATTCAGCAAATATTGCTTGCTCATCTTCTATGAAAAGCACAGTTCAGTTCTCCCAATACAATGGTAATTCAAACTATCCCTGGCGTTTTTGTTTTGTTTTGTTTTACCTTTTGAATCTTTTCACCCATTTCTCTCACTGCACCCCCCCACCACCACTGCCAGCCTCTGGCAACCACCAATCTGTTTTATGTATGAGCATGCTTTTGTTTTGTTTTGCTTTTTTAGACACAATTATTCTAACATTTCCATGGCAAAATATCAAAACACTTTTATTTCCTACTTCAAGTAATCATTTTCAGGTGCCTGTTATGAACCAAGCACTTACAGATGTTTATGATGTATCAATGAATGAAAAAAAGATCAGTGCCTTGGGGAGTTTAAATCCTAGTGAAATGAGAAAGACAATAAAAATAATAAGAAAGGAAATTGATAAGTTTTAATATGATTAGCATAATGAAGAAGCTGAAGAGGTAAAAGAACCAAATCTGCTGGGTTTGGGAAGTGGGCAGTTTGACATTTTTGACATGATTTTTAGTATGGCATTCATCAAGAAAGTAACATACGAGCAAAAACTTAAAGGAACTGAGGGAGTTAACCATGGAGATATGAGAAGAGGTGTGTTCCTGACAAAAAGAAAAACCAGTCCAAATTCTCTAAAGGGAGAAAGAGGATGGCATCTTCAAGGAATAGCAAGAAGACTTGCTGGAATAGAGGAAGTGAAAGGAAGAGTAGTGCAATGTAAAGACAGAGTATAAAATGAGGGGGCAGATTATTTGGAATGCTGGTTATTATTAGAAGGATGACAGCTTTATTCTGAATGAAATGGGAAGCTACTGAAAGATTTTAAGCAAAATGATATGTTCTGATTTACACCTACATTTTCAAGGCAACACTCTAGCTACTGCCTTGATAAAGAGAAAAGTAAAGAAACAGGGAGAAAGTTAAGTAGCTACTGGCTACGTAAGTGAAAGGTGACGAAAGTGAAAGATGATGATGGCTCAGAACAAGACGACATCACTTTTAGTGAGTAAAATGATGAAAAGTGGTTAGATTCTAAATACAGTTTTAAGGTAGAACTAATAGAATGTCTTAATAGATTAGATGGAGATTATGAAAGGAAGAAAAGAATCAAGTATAACTCTAGGATTTTTTTTTAATTTTTTATTTTTTATAAACATATATTTTTATCCCCAGGGGTACAGGTCTGTGAATCACCAGGTTTACACACTTCACAGCACTCACCAAAGCACATACCCTCCCCAATGTCCATAATCCCACCCCCTTCTCCCAAACCCCCTCCCCCCAGCAACCCTCAGTTTGTTTTGTGAGATTAAGAGTCACTTATGGTTTGTCTCCCTCCCGATCCCATCTTGTTTCATTGATTCTTCTCCTACCCACTTAACCCCCCATGTTGCATCACCACTTCCTCATATCAGGGAGATCATATAAGTCAAGCAGAGAAAGATAACTCCAGGATTTTTTAATGCTTTCTTTTTTTTTGTTTGTTTGGGCCTAGAAAAAAATGGAGTTGTTACCAAATATAAGGGGAGACTACAGGAGTAGCAAACTCTGGGTGTTGATTCACACTAAATGTAAGTGATAAACACCCTAATGAAATACAGATACTTACCTATGTTAGATAAGAAAGCAAGACCCAACCACATGGTGATTACAAAAAAACTTCCTTCAAATATACAGAAACAAATAACTTTAAAGTAAAACAATAGAAAAAGAGATTCTTTGCAAACACTAATCAAAAGAAAAGAGAATCAGCTATATTTATAGCAGACAAACCAGATTTCAAATCTCAGGATGTTACTGGAGATAAACAAGGTCATTTCACAATGATAAATAGGTCAATACTTCAATAGGGCCTAAAAATCATAAATTTTTGTGTCCTAATAATAAAGTTTCAAGATACATAAAGGAAATACTGATAGAACTGTAAGGAAAAAAAATAGACAAATCCATAATTACAGCCAGAGAATTCGATACCCTTCTCATGAGTGATAGAACAAGAAAAATCAACATCAGTAAAGAAATAATAGATTTGAATAACGCGGTCAATCAATTAGGCATAACTTACATTTAGAGAACATTCTATGTGCAACAACAAAATAAAAATCCTTCTCAAGTGTACATGGTCTATTTACCAGGGTAACCAATATCCTGAGCCATAGATCAGGTATCAAAAAACTTAATAGAATTAGATTTATACATACTATGTTCTCTAATCACAATGGAATTAAATTAGAAATAAATAACACAAAGATATCTGGAAATTTCCTAAATACTTGGAAACTTGAATAACATAGTTCTAAAAAACCCAAGCGTAAAAGAAGAAACCAAAACTGAAATTAGAAAGTATTTTAGAATGAATGAAAGCACAACATATCAACGTTTGTGGGATGCCACTAAAGTAGTACTTAGAGGGAAAGTTATAGCCTTAAATGCCTAAATTAGAAAAAAAAAAAAAAAAGAACTTAAGTGCCTCAGCTTTCACCTAAAAATCTAGAAAATGAGCAAAATAAACCTGAAACAAACAAAAGAAAGGAAATAAAAAATATCAGAACTTAAATCTATAAAATAGTAAACAGAAAAACCATAGAGAATATCAGTGAAATAAAAACTGATACTGATTATTTGAGATTAATAAAATTAATAAAGCTCTAGTCATACTGACCAAAAAAACAGAAGATACAGGTTACCATTATCTGGAATGAGCAAAGTTACAAACAACAAATTTTACTGTTAATAACAGCATAATATGAGAATTACTATGGCAATAAACTCAACTACTTAGATTAAATGAAAGTTGCTTGGAAGAAAAACTACCATATCTCAGTCAAGAAGAAATCGATACTCTGAATAGCCCTATATCTATTGAAGAATTTGCTTTGGAAAACCTTCCCACAAAGAATAATACTAGACTAGATGGCCTCACTGGTGAATACTACCAAATATTTAGGAAATAATACCACTTTTATATAAATAGTCCGTAAAATTGAAGGACAGGCAACACTTCCCAACTCATTATATAAGGCCATTATTATAATGACACCCACACAGAGAAAGATAATACCAGAAAAGAAAATGGCAAGCCAATGTCCCTCACAAAAACAGCTATAAGTCTTAACACAATTTTAGTAAATTAAATCCAACAATATATGAAAAGAGCAATAGCCTAACCAAGTGAGTTTTATCACAGGAATGCAAATAATTCAAAAGTCAATCAATATAATTAATCACAGCAACAAACTAACCTAGAAAAACTATATGATCACCTCAAGAGACACAGAAAAAGCATTTGACAAAATTTCACATCCATCCTTAACAGAAAGACTCACCAAACCAGGAACAGAAGGGAACATTCTCAACTTCATAAAAACTATCTATGAAACATCTACAGCCAACGATATGTTACAAGGTGAGAAACAGCTTGCTTCTTTCTTAAGATCAGTAATGAGACAAGGAAGTCTGCTTTCCTATCTTCTATTCAACATTATACTAGCAGTTCTCTAGTGCAATAAGCTAAGAAAATAAAAGACATCCATACTAACAATAAATAAATAAAACCATAATTACTCACCAATGACATGATCATCTTGAAAAAAAAAATCCAATGGTATCTGTAAAACAAGATATTAAATCTAATAAGTGAGTTTAGTGATGTCACAGGATTCAAGATCAATATGCAAAAATCAGGTTTTTTCCCAATTCTAGCAATGGACAGTCAGTGAAAAAAAAAATACCATGTATAACACAAAACATATAAAATACTTAGGAATAAATGTAACCAAAAATGTGCAAAAGTATAGTGCTGAGAGAAATTAAAGAAAACCTAACTAAATAGATAATCCATATCTGTGGGTCAGAAAATTCAGTATTTACTTGAAACTGATTCATGGAGTTAATGCAAATTCAAATAAAAGCCTATCAGAGATTTTTGTTTTTGTTTTTGTTTTTGTTTTGTAGACACTGACAAGATGAATGGATAAACAAATTTTGGTACATCTACACTAAGGAATACTATTTAGCAATATAAAGGAACAAACTACTGAAATAGTAACATCAACGAATCTCAAACTAAGTATGTTGAATAAAAAAGCCAGACGAACTGGAGTACATACTGTATTATTCCATTCATATGAAATTAAAGAAAATGAAATATACTCTATGGTGACAGAGTAGTTGTCTGAAGATAGGTGAATAGGTGGGGAAAGGAGAGGAAAGGATTTCAGTGGGACATGAAACTTTGAAGGGTAAGGAATATGTGCATTATCTTAAATATGGTAATGGTTGCATGGATGTTTACATATGCCAGAATTTATATTTTAAGCATCAGCAGTTTGCAGAACATCAATTACATCTCAGTACAACTCTTTACAAAGAATGTAGGTAATTGCTGAAATGCCACCTTTGAGAAGCTAATTGGAAAGATAATCAAATAGGAAAGCCAGGACAGACTGATAACGTAAGTAAAAGGACTGGCTTTAGATAGGAGCCCAGATACAAGCACTAAGGCAAAAGAACAGAAATGGAAAAGCTGATAGGTGAGGAGATGCAGCTGTGGGAGACCTTAGTTCTCTTATCAGTGTTTCAATTTTCTCAGTGAAATGACATTATCTGTGATTACAGACAGAGGACAAGGTTTGGGAGGTTTGAGGAAAAGGGACTAATATAGAAGAAGTAGTAAAGAGGAGTCTGTGCTAGTCTATGAAAATTCAGTATGTTTGCCAGGTAGCATTAAAAAACCACTGAGGGACACCTGGGTGGCTCAGTTGGTTAAGCCTCTGCCTTCAGCTCAGGTCATGACCCGAGAGTCCTGGGATCAAGTCCAGCATCAGACTCCTTTCTCAGCAGGGAACATGCTTCTTCCCATGCTGTTCAGCCTTCTCTTGCTCTCTCTGATGAATGAATGAACAAATTCCTTTAAAAAAAAAAAAAGACAGCTAATGTTTGAGGCCATGAATTTAAAGTAGAACCATTCAGCATGTTTGGGTATTATTCTCTAGTCAGAGGAAAAATGTAAGCATGGAGCAGGCAAGGAGCTCTTTTTAACTAGGGTAGTGGCTTTTTCCCAAGTAAGTCAATGAAACAAGAGAGAAACAAAAGAATTGGGACAGGGGACAGAAGTTTCTATAATGATTGCTCAAAGGACTAAATCCTGGTTAGAGTGCAGAATGCATTAAATTAATCTATTGGACAGGTTGTAATTATTAATTATGATATGGTCTAGAGTAATACCATATGAGTGAGAGCTGAAACATGATATAGGACAAGATCACTGTAGGACACAATGTTGAAAGGATCATCAAAGGCCGCCTGGGTGGCTCAGTTGGCTAAGTGTCTGCCTTCAGCTCAGGTCATGATCTCAGGGTCCTGGGATGGAGCCCTACATCGGGCTCTCTGCCCAGGGGGTAGTCTGTTTCTCCCTCTCCCTCTGTGTGCTCACATATTCTCTCTCTCTCCCTCCATCTCTCAAATCAATACAATCTTTAAAAAAAAAAAAAAGATCATCAAGTTGAAGTTGAACTGAAGTAGAATTAAGGTAGGAATGGTGTTGGCAAAACACAGGTAATTAGATGCTAATATCTTTGAAAAAAGAAGGGAAACAACCCAGAGGTTGAGATAAAATCAAAATGATAGAAAATGAGTAATATAATTAGATGACATAAAATGTTTCTGCAGTTTGAAGAGGATAGAATCTGTGAAAGAAAGACTATCAATAGCTGAGTGAGCTAAATAGAGTCTCAAGGGGAAAATAGGCTTTTATTAGAGCAAAAAAATAAAAATAAGTGATTTAAATGTTTTGATAAGAGAGTCATCACATATGAAATATTTGCTGATGCTGGACAGTGAATTCTAGAAAGCACAATGAAAATACTGTGCTTTCTAAATTATGGAAAATACTGACGCTAAGGGATGATAGCTAGTTTAGGGCTTCGCTTAGTGTCTGATGAATCAGAGAGAGATGCATAGGATTTGTCCTGATAGATTCAAAGTAAATTGTGTTGCTAATAATCTGAGTTCA
This sequence comes from Mustela nivalis, assembly GCF_964662115.1. Classification (NCBI taxonomy): domain Eukaryota; kingdom Metazoa; phylum Chordata; class Mammalia; order Carnivora; family Mustelidae; genus Mustela; species Mustela nivalis. Next base: position 53,541,553 of record NC_139020.1, read on the forward strand.
GAGGTAGGAAGGATTAGGTGTCTGGAACTTTCTCTTAACTCCTCTTTATGGAATCTAGGAAGTATCCTGATGTGGGACCTGAGTCCCAAGGCTGTGTAGGGAAAACTATGGTGAAGCATGGTCTTAGTCACAGCATGTAGATTCACCTTTATGCCATATCGGGAAAGGGGTGAACTTATGACGATTGTGTTGACTCATCTTTGACCAGTTTTGTAGATTTCATAGGGAAGCTAGTTAATGAAAATAATCACCCTAAGCTGTACCCAATCTGATCTTCCATCCCATCTTTAAGCACATTATTTGAAACTTCTGAAAATAATTTAAAGTAAAACATTTTAGCATTTTAGGCTGCATCAAAATATCATGTGGTTATTTAACCTTCTACAACTTAATCTCCTACCCCTCTTTTTCCCACCTTCCTACCTATCTCCCCTGCCCCATACACACATACCATGAACCACTTACTCATGACTGCTCAAACTTTTCAAATCCACAATACACTTTTATTGGTCTGTGCTTATACTACCCTCTCAGCCAGAGATCTCACCTGCTGTCCTCTCATCTGCCTGATGTACTCTTACTCAGACCTTGTTCAAATGTCCCACCCCTCCTGGGAAGCCTTCCCTGGTGGTCCCAACATCAGTGCTCCATTCCCAGTCTTGGGCCATACTTCATATATACTACTCTATCAGAGCATGTAGCAGAATACTAACTATTCATATGCTTGTCTTCCTTGCTAGATAGTGAGTTCTTCAAATTCAGGAAATGATACTGAAAATTTATACTATATTACAAGGACCTCAGTGCCTTGTTGAATTAAACTGAATAAAAGTCCTACTGATAGTCAAAATAGGCAGTGTTGACCAAAGCTAGATTCATAGCAAGCTCATCCAAGTTTGCAAAAATGTGATTCATATTCACTTTTATTAAAAAAAATAGCTTATTCACATTTCCAACAATATTTAAGGAAATAGGATTCATGAATTTTGTAAAGGGAACAATTTATTTTATCGGACAATGATTAGTTGAGTCATATCAGCAGTATAGCTGGAGTCAGTAAATTCAAGCTAGCTTAACAATTATCGTTGGTTTCAATGAAGAATTAAAGGATAAAATTATACTCTATTATCAAGTGAAATACTATGCATTGAAATAACATAGATGAAACAAAAGGTTAATTGGAATTTAAACCAAACCCTGTTTTAGTAGACTAAATAAGCTTTCAATCAAAAGGTGAAATTCAGCATTAAACACTAAAATAAGTAAGTGTTACCATCTGAGACCCAGGCTTATAAAAGTATGATAAATCAGGTTAACTTTAGTAGAATACAAACAACTTTGAAATATATAGGAATACAACTAGTTAAGGCATAGTAACAATCTGGTAAGGCACAGTTTACAACATAATTCAAAATATACTGGCCACAGAGTAAAAGCCTAAGTCAGATGCAATTTATCCGGACAGATGAATTAATAATACAATGTTAGCCCAATCCTGCTCAACTATGTAGACATCCCAGGAAGTTAGCCTCACATTTTAAAAGTTGCTTAAAACTGAGGGCACGTATTGCATGGAGCACTGGGTGTTGTGCAAAAACAATGAATTCTGTTATGCTGAAAAGAAATTAAAAGAGAGAGTCAATTATCATATGGTTTCACTTATTTGTGGAGCATAACAAATAGCATGGAGGACAAGGGGAGTTAGAGAGGAGAAGGGAGTTGAGGGAAATTTGAAGGGGAGGTGAACCATGAGAGACTATGGACTCTGAAAAACAATCTGAGAGGTTTGTAGGGGTGGGGGGTGGGAGGTTGGGGGAACCAGGTGGTGGGTATTAGAGAGGGCACGGATTGCATGGAGCACTGGGTGTGGTGCAAAAACAATGAATACTGTAACACTGAAAATAAATTTTTAAAAAAGTAAGGAGAGAGAAGAAATACAACAACAACAACAAAAAAGTTGCTTAAAACTGAATTCAAGTGCAACACCCTGATACAATCAAGTGGCTGCTGAGTGATAATAAATATAGATCTGAGGTTTAATTTTTAAGTATGAGATTTTATTTGAAAATTGATATTCAATCTTTTATTTTGCTATTGCATTAACATGAAAGTTAGTGCATAATAGTGTCAATAATCTGTTTGAAAGTCAGCAAAAAGATTTGCAAGCTGTCAACAGGTTTAAGAGCTTGTCCCAGTCATACTGACAGAAGCAATTCACAGCCTTCTTTGCTGGACACTCACAGAATGCCCAAAGTTGACATGCTAGGAAATTCTATTTTTTCTGAACCATGGTTTATCCCAGAAAATGAGTGCTTCATATTGCTGGGGTAACAAAACGGTGCAATTCACCTATGCTGCTTTTTCACCCCAAGGCAGGTGACAGAGATGGCGTCTCCATCTTGAGAAAGGCTTGAGGAGGGAATGAAGAGACATTAGCATCCTTCTTAAGCAAGGAGAAATAAAAAGTTAACTGGTCTTCCCTCCCAGGAGAGAATAGCCTCCCAATTAGCTACTCCACTAACACTGTATTCCCCAAAAATGTAAAATTCTCTCTATTCTTTTAATCCTTCTGAAAAGTTGAAACTCCTCACCAAGTTGCAAATCATTAGCATTAAGTGACATTTATGAGGTCTTGATTTGCATAACTCTGTTGAAATTGTTAATAAAATCTAAGAACAGTGCTCTCCAGAATTACATTCACATATTAATTTTTTTAATCAAAGAAGGAGTCATATAGAGACAATGACTGCAATTATCCGATCAGTTGCTGCAATCAGCAGCAAAAACAATATCCTTGAATACAAACAGTGTGACCAAAACACCCAAAATTGAGTATCAGTAGTTTTATGTAAGAGTGAGAAGACACTGCCTGTTGTCCATCGGCCTGTATTTATAAAAGAATGTGTTAACAAAAGGAGATGGAATTGAAGAAACCCAAGGCATGTTAAATTAAAAGTCGGAAGCACCTGGTTTCTTAGAACCTCAAGCCTGCTCTGTACATACACCATGGCCTTCTCTTTCCTCTTGCTTCGACATAATATTAATGTTGCTTCCTAATGATGATTTATACACAAAATCATGGTGAACACTGCATTATCAAGGCCTATTGTAAAATTTGAGGCTATCACATTAGCAATTCCAACAAAAAAACTGCAGACTCCAGAATTCTGTCCAAAATACACACACACACACACACACACACACACTCACCCTGTAAACATCCACGCTAGATGTCCTTCAAAAAACTTACTATTGTCGTAAAATCAAGAGTTGCAATCAGTGATATTTTTTGACATTTCAGAAAAGCAGCCCAGTAGCATTCTCATCCAGGATGGTCAGTTCCATGATGCCTGCAGTGAAATTGATAGACACAGAGTTCATAGGCCAATCTGCTCAACTAATGCTAGACTTGCCATGCGAAGTGACAGGGAATTGATATTTTCTACAGCCGCTTAGAGTTAGTCAATTAAGGAGTATGAAAAAATGGGAAAGACTCCTCTCATCCTATTATAGCTTATTAATTCTTGGCAGGTACTTGGACTTCCTACTTCTGTCTCTGCCTCAGGATTCCTAAACTCTGAGCAATGTTATTATTCCTTAACTATGATCTTCACTTGGAGAGCAAAGAATCTTCTGTAGTAGATAGCAAATTTGAGCTCCCCAAAATGATGTTGATTTAAGTTGCTATTAAACACACTGCTATTAGGTATGAGCACATACCTAAATATACTTCTAGTTGTTTTATTTTTGCCACAGGGAAATCCTGCAAATTATAATTATCATACAGAAACTTCATAGCAATGGAAAGTTTTCCTGGAGAAAGGAAGTACCTACCTGAAAATGTTACATATGAATTACCCCAAAATACCCTTTTTGCCAAGTTGAGGAATAATAGATTTGAGTTGTTATTCGAACAGTAAACATGATTCTCTAATTGATTTTTCTTAAAGTCTTACATTTTATTGTAACAGATTTAATCTTATTTCTATGAATATTTCAAATGGAAATTATGGTTTATGCCTTTTCTTTCCTACTTGGTGGCAACTGATAGATTGAGTTCGAATTTTTCAACTATTTAGCAATTATTCTGCTGCTGTGCTTCATCACACACTGACAGAATAAGGTGGAATGGGGCATTAGGAAGCATGGATAACAAACAGATCTACTTTTGGAAGTGTTTAAATCACTATTAACCTCCAACTCAGCATTTTATAACAAACTGTCCCTCAAAGTATAATGGTACACATTAGTCTCAAGAACATACCAGGCACCTAACAACCAGAACTGAATAGATAATCTAGTTGAATTCAAAAATCAAACCCAAAAATATCTGTAGATACCCTCTGAGTAAGGCACTCTGGGGGATACAAAGGAGGCTGTGTACCTTAATGAACTATTGCAAATAACTAGAATACAGGCTTCCAAGTGATTTAATTAGAGTAGAGAGGAAACATTTAAAAAATGAGAAAGCATATTTTTTGGAACAACCAGAAAAGCATCATGGAGGATTTCACAAAAAGACATAAAGAGTTTTTCTAGAGATCTGTTCAGACGGTAATTTATTTTTCAAAATAAATATGAAGAGAGGTAATTAAGATGAATAAATTAAAGTTCTTACAACCCACATAATCTCTTGGGCAAAAAATGGCAGAATCATTCAATTCTTGTACTTGATCTTCCTGTTCCTTATTTCCTACTAATACTACCCAGAGCATAGTGTTTTGTTTCCTTTTGTTTTTTCTTTTAAATCAAGCTGAATATAGTAGAATGGCTAAATATATTTTGATATATTTATATTGTAGAATATTAATAGTTTTGTAAAAGATAGATTTATAAGTGATTAGATGAATAAATTTCCAAAATAGATGTTGAATGGAGAAGCCAGCTGTAAAATGTTGCACATAGTATGATATTATATGTGTCATAAGCACTAAGGAAAACTCATGAGAACTTGTAATTTCATATAACTAAATCTTAAGCCCCTAATACTCAATTGACTGGAGCCTCTAGGCAATAACTGTAAACACCTGGGATTCACAAACCCAAGGGAGACATATTCTAAATTTTCACGATAGGATTCAATCCAGGAGTGGCATGAGAGAGTCAACAACTTTTGCAGAAGGAAGGATTTCAGGACAGGACTATTGTTCATTAACTTAACCTGAATACAGGATCAGATGAGGCTATAAAGGCGATGAGATGGGGGGGGGGGGTGTTCCCTGCTCTGAGCATTCAGCTCGGCTACTACCAGGCACTCAAAAGGACACTGGCAATGTTCACTGAGGAACCCTAAGAGACTCAGTGTCCTGATGGAATCCTTCTCCATCTCGTTTCCACAATCTTCAAGTACACTGGCCCCCATGTATCCAAAGTAGGTTTTATCAAGTAAAGTTATTGATATGAAGCAGCAGGAAAGGAGAATATTCAAAACTCTGCCGATTGACCAGCAATTACAAATATATTCTACACAAGACTAGTCCTGTGATTTTTTTTTTTTTTCTGCTCAGAAGAGGTCCAAATTTGAAAAAGAGCTGCAAAAAAAACCCAAAACCCTGTCTTGGAGAGTCACAATTCACATACATATTTAAATACATGAAAAGCTCTAAGAAGTCATACAGTAACAGAATCTGTTACACGTTGTTTCATTTCTCTCTAAACTCCACTGCCATATCCCTCTTCAACATATCTAAAGGCACCTAAGCCTCCATGTGTCAGAAACTGAATGATTATAGCTCCAAACCCAATCTTCAGGTGACTTCTGAAGTGTGCAAATCATTCATCAAAGGTGCAAGCCACAAAGCTCTCTCCCTCTCTATCTTCTATATACAATCCAACATCAAATCCTATTAATTCTACACGCAGAAAGCCCCTTGCTTTTCTCAATTTCTGCCATTCCCATTGTAGTACATACCACATTATCTCCTCTCTGAACTGCTGCTGTTGTTCCCTACTCAGTACTCCCATATATATTCTCTCTGCCCATATTCATCAGCTTGGCCGCCATAACAAAACATCACAAGCTGGGTGGCTTCAACAGCAGAAATTTATTTTCTCATGGCTCTGAAGATGAGAAGTCCCTGATCAAGGTACCAATAAATTTGTTTCCTGGTGAGACCTCTCCTCCTGTCTTGCAAATGGCCACCTTCTTACTTGTCCTCATGTGGCCTCTTTTCTGTACAAAGGCTGAGAGAGAACTGTGATGTCTCTCTTCTTTTAAGGACACCAGTCCTATCTGATTAAGGCCCCACCCTTATAACCTCACTTAATCTTTATTACATCCTTTTAGGCCCTAACTCCATATACAGTCATATTAAGGCATCAACATATAAATTTGGCCCGACCAAATTTATGGGGTCACAATTCAGTCTATACCACCCACTTCTCCTCTAATACCTATACTACAACCTAAGTGTTATTTTAAAAATGAAAATCTCTTCTCTTCCAAATGTCTCTTTCTTTCAAAAATGGTCTTTAAAAATATCATAGGTGCTTTCCTCATTCTGGCATCTGCTTACCTCAGCAACCTCCCTTCCAACCTCTCTTCCACTATAATGACCTTTAAATTTCTCACATATCATGTTTCTGTTTATGTGAAGTCCTCTGTACATGCTACTCCATTCCTGCATTGCCAATTTCCCTTTCCCCCCGGAAAGCTTCCCTAGCCCCCAAATACTCCAAAACTATACGACACCTCCTAGAACAGTCTATGTGTCCTATACTTCAAATACATTGCAATGATTTCAGTTATGTATTATAGATTTCTGTAATTAGTTAATTAATGTCTTAGTCCACCTGGGCTACTATAACCAAATAGACTAGGTGGCTTATAAATAACAGAAATTTATTTCTGACAGTTCTGGAGACTGAAGTCCAAGTTCAAGCACCAGCATGGTCGGGCGAGGACCCTCTTCCTAGCTCACAGCCACAGCCGTCTTGCTGCATCCTCACAAGGTGCAAGGGGCTAGGGACCTCTGTGTAGCCTCTGTTATAAGAGCACTAATCCCATTCATAGGCTCTACCCTCATGACCTAATCGTCTCTTAAGGGCCCACTTCTATCACTTTTGGCACCAGGATTTCAACATATAAATTGGAAGGCAGGCACAAATATTCAGACCATAGCACTTAATGTTTGTTTTCCTTACTAGACCATAAGCAATATGAGGCAGTGATCATGTCCATTTTGCTGATCATTATATGCACAGCATCTTGCATTGTGTTTACCATGCATACTGTGTTCACACAGTAGGTAAAACATTTGTTTAATGAATGAATAAATGTACCCAGAATTCCTCTAATTTACTTGAAAAAAAGATTGCAAGACCTACTTACAAATATTCTGTTTAACTAATATTATGCAAAACACACTTTTGGAAACATACCAGTAATCTAAACGTCCCTGGGCTAAAGATATAAACTGTCAAATAAACCCATAGGAATTTTCATTCAAATCTAAAATCCACAAGATCACAAACCTGTGAATATGAACAAATAGCAGAATTCTTATTAGAAGAGTTATAGACATATTCTTGAAAATTTTCAGGTGAATTCTGAAAGGACGGACCTCTCTCCCTCTTTCTTTTCATTCAACTTGTGACCCTGTGATCAGAATTAAAGTCCAATTCCTTAGGTATAGTGACCCATATGTATGTGATTCAAATTAATTATGATAGGTTTACTTGGCTCTAGCAATAAATTTTTTATCAGCTGATTGCTATGAGTGTGTATGTATGTGGTTATGATGAAGGAAGGATGCATGTGTCTGGCTCCACATATAGAAAATTCCTGTCATTGCACTGGGGGAACGTTACAAATAAAATATATTTTCAGGAAATTCGGATTTGTGCTATCAACTAGTGGTTTTTACCAACTAATCTTAAAGGTCCTGTCAACTCTGAGATATTATAATCCTACTTTTTCATACTTAAGAATTAATACACCAAAAAGATGGATGATATCTTGAGACCCTAGAGAAATATCATCAAGGATGTCTTTGGGGTGGTATCATCAAGGATGCCCTGGGTGGTACAGCTTGTTGGGCGGCTGACTCTAGACTTTGGCTCAGATCATAATCTCAAAGCCCCTCCTTGGCTTCATGCTGGTGGGGGGCGTGGTCTGCTTCAGGAGTCTCTCTCTCTCCCAGAGCCCCTCCCCCAGCTTGCTCACATAATCTCTCTCTTTCTCAAATAAATAAATAAATCTTAAAAAAAGACGGTGGGCACCTGGGTGGCTCAGTGGGTTAAGCCTCTGCCTTCAGCTTAAGTCTCAGGGTCCTGGGATCGAGCCCCACATCAGGCTCTCTGCTCGGTGGAGTGCCTGCTTCTCCCTCTCTCTCTCTGCCTACTTATGATCTCCCTCTTTCTCTGTCAAATAAAAAATAAAATTTAAAAAAATAAAAATGAATCAACAATAGTTTAAAAAAAAGGATGTCTTTGAATAGCAAAGGTACTAGAAGATCCATTACATAAATGACAAGAGAATTATCGTGCTCCCACCATATAGATAAGTTGAGTTGCCTGATGTCTAATTCCATAATACTAATACAAATTCTATTGTTCCAAATTACCTAGTTCATTTAAAAGGTAGCAGAAAAAATAAAGACTAAAAGTCCATGTAAAACTATGAGTAACTTAAACCAACTTATGATATATTATTGTCCCATATTGAGTTAGGTGATAGAGAAGTCTAGAAATTAAGATCATAAAACCTCATTAATTTGTTTTTCCAAACTAAGGATAATTTATATTCAGTTGATTATAAAGTTTGCTTGTATGCAATCCATCAGAAAAAAAAAAGGCTTGCTAAGCAAATGAATATCATATACAAGATTATAGAGATAATGTTTATCCTTCTTAAGTCAAACTGTTCAAGTACTTAAAATCATTTGCATATAAGCAATTAATATGCTCAATATAAGAGGTGGTTATGTATTCATTAGAGTAATTCCTATAGGACTGCTACTTGGCAAGTCGTCAGTGTGATTAAACATAAATTATATTATATATAATGGTTGAATACAACCATCAAACATTTAGAAAGTTCTTTTTATCAACCAGTTAGTAGCAGATTGTTTCATTTCATTCTTTCTAAATTCCTCATAAGTAGATGCTTATTTAGTATCCGATCAGATACTATATGTCCCATATATTTCTGAAGAATAAAAGTTCCGATTTCTCAAAACATTCCTTAATTCTGAACTTTCAGAAATTCATGCTGCCTTTCTCTACTAACTTTGATCTCCTCTTCCCTGACTTGGACCACCGCAGAGGTCTGGGCCAAAGCAGGCACTGTGGCAAATGGAGCCTCACTTGGGCACCCCCTGTTCAACCAACAAATCTGTGCAGCAAGTTGATGAGATTATAATCCAAGGTGAGGTCACCTCAGTCATGGGAAGATCTTCTAAATAAGATATCCATGGAAAGCGTTGTGTCATCTACCTTGCTCAAAACACTCTTAGTAAAAAAGACCTTGGATGCTCAGTGTAGGTTAAACTTTCATGCAAATCCTCAGAATAAGTTAATTACAAAAGAGAATGATAGGTATGGAAAGACATGGCTAAGACTGAAAACAAATCAGAGGGGCTCTAGAAAGAAAAGCAGGAAGTGGTACTAAATCTTAACTAAACACGTGCCAAGCGGCTATGAAGCTTTTTGGTCTTCCCTCCTTCTTGACTTCCTCCCTCAAAGATAAATTATCTCTCCCCAAAATGGAAATTGTGCTGAGTCTGTAACATAATGATGAATGAAAGCCCCACAAAAATTGGTTTTACATCACAGAAGAGAATAGACTCAATGAAAATTTTGTGTCATAAATAAAATTTGTGGAAATGACTTGCAAGTTATAAATGCAAGTATTATTATTCTCATCCAGGGGACATTCAAGAATTCCTAAGTGTTCCCTAAACTTTTAATGCCTTTCCTGTCACTTATCACTGACAGATGCCACAGGGCATTTTGTCTAAAATTTAATAAAGTCAATGCTCATCATAAAATCAATTAAAATGCAAGCAGCCTGCAGGCTGACTTCTTCCCTAGGTGATGAAGATGGCATGTTCTTCTCAGACCAAGTGTGCCTCTGTGTTGAGAAGCAATACTCTTCAGTTGTGTGTAAGTCAGGATACCATCCACCATTGTCACGGAACACTAATTAGTTCTTCTGAGCAGAGTCCTATGTCAACTTCCATACTTACCTCCTCTTTCCCAAAACAACCAGGGTGGTAATGACAATACTGGTGTTTTAAGGGAGAAAAAAACTATGGGTTTTTAGTATAGAAGTATAACCAATGACTGCATATAAATGACACCTAGGGGAAACAATAAAATACCTGTGTTCTTGGTCAGAATGTTCACTGTTAATAAACAATGAAAGAATCTTAGACAACATAAATGTTCTGATGTGAGTATAAATCATCAATGCTAGATTACAAACTCCTCAACTAATATTTGCATAGCAATTAACATTTACAAAACTTTTATATATATTCTCGTACTTGATATCAAAACAAACTTATAAAGTTGTATTTTACTATTGGTAATTCATACAGAAGGAAAGAGAAACTAAAAGAGGACATACAATTTATTCAAACTTATGAAGCCCAGCAGAGGCAAAAGTGGGCTCAAACTCAGAACTTCCGATTCCAGATACTCTGTTTTCCCCCATCCATCCAAGCTATCTCTGATGATTCCACAGACTTGAGAAAATAATTTCAGGTAAAATGATTTCAAGCCCAGTAGGAGTGTGGTACTCTTTAGAATAAAGAGTTTAGTACTCTTAGAAGTCTGAGACTGAAAATTTCTGAACTGAAAATTTTGAGTGGGCCCACCCAGCATGAAAATATCAGTGGTAAGGCCTTTGCTTTGGGTTCAATTCCTCAGCATGGAAATCTAGGAACATAAATTGTATCTAGAATCCAAAATACTTAGGGTCTGTATTAAAATCAAAAGTGTTCTGCTTCTCTAGGCCCGGTCTAAGTGTTGAATTTGTAGCAATGCAGAATCGTAGGCTCCATCCTAGGCCTGTTAAGTTAGAATCTGCATTTTCACAATGTCCCCAGATGATCCATATGCACTCAAAGTTTGAGAAGCATAGCTCTGGCCTAAATCTCACTGGACTTTATATTCTAGTAGAGGCAGGGTCCTGCCATTATGGAAGTTTGGGAGTGTGGGCAAAATATCTCCTATTGTCATTAGATGTACCTCCAGATTCAGTTTCTCACATTATGCTCACATCTATGCCAGCATGCTTCCCCTCTTGAAGGAATGAGGTGAACACAGTGGTTGGCCAGAGCAATTAAAAGAGAAACAGAGGGGGGAAAAAAAAGAAGAAAAGAAAAAAGACAAGCAAAACTGAAGCTAGGTGACTTGACACATTCTGCAACAAAACACTGAGGAGAGAGCATTAGAGAATCAGTGGAATATCTTATATATTAGGGGTACCTGGCTGGAACAGCAGGTTATGTGACCAACTGCTCAGTTTTTGATGAGTTTTGGCTCAGGGTCATGAGATGGAGCCCCCACATACCAGCCCAGAGTCTGCTTAAGACTCTCTCTCCCTCTCCCTTTGTCCCTCCCCGCTCAAATAAATAAATAAATCTTTAAAAAAAAAAAAAAAGTAGTATCTTTGTTCAGAAACAATGATTTTTTTATTAATTAATTCCTTTATTATCAAAGAAGTACCAAATACTCTGTTAGTCCCAGCCTTATATAGTCCTGAAAATTAGCATGAACTAATCTGTAAGTACCAATAAAACATACTACATGAGTCGAGTCACCTGGAAGCTTCAGTATGTGCTAATAATTTGTTACTGGAACTTATTTTAAAGACAACTATGATATACTTTTTAGATGACACACATTATTCTGAAATGTAATTTGCCTAAGGAAAAACAAGTGAGTCAGCAGCCTGCATCAGATTTCAAAAGTAATTCTGGAGATTTGTTCTTAGAATAATAGGGTTGTGGTTAGGAACAAAGTAGACATCTCACATTGCAAAGAAATCTGCAAATGTCCAGGGAGAGCACCAAGTCTAAGTGCAGCATGCCTTTAGGAACTGATAAAATCTGTGTCAAGACCCACAAGAACACCAACCAACTGGAAGGTCCAAAAGGAAGGGTGTTGTAGGTAACTCCCCATGTGACAGCTAGACCCCTACTAATACCCTACCTAGCAGATTAGCTCATCTTCGCAATCACTGAAACCCATTCTAACTGGAACTATTCATCATGTAAACAACATGGCCCAAAGGAAACAAAATCCTGCTTTAAATGTCAAATAAAAGGTCTTTTTTAAAGCAGATATGAAAGGAAAACAGTCCTTAGAAGAAGCCTTGACAATAGGCAATTAATAAGTTTATTTAAAGATTTTGAATGAAAAAAATCAATAAATCAGTGAAGTTATTGATCATTGCTACTCCCATGCCAGATTTCTATCCAGAGTCCCCTTTGGGGCTCAAATGTTAGGGATGTTTTTGCTTTGCTGTGACTTCCTTTTACAGCAGTGATGAGGTTGACAAAGTCAATAGTATGAAAAAACTGTTATCCTCCAAGCATTCATGCTGAAAAGGGTAACACACACAGAATATATGATACATATTTTTTTTTAATTGTAGGCAGTTGCAATGCACTGAAGTGGAATCCGTAATGCAGAAAACTCAAAAGTAAATTTATAATTGTCACAAAACATCCTACAGTGAAACAAAGCATGTGCCTTAAAAGAAAGAAGCAGAGCTTTATCTGTAATTGAAGGAAGGGTTGCAAGCCAGGGCACATAAATGGATCTTTAAGCAGTAGGGAGAGGAATGTTGATGGCACTACGGTCTTTTGGGGCCACATCAACACACAATTATCCAAGTCACCAGCTATCATATCACCTTAGAAAATATGCGATCCCTGCCTGTGTATATACAGTCATTTCTAAACCCGGTGTAAATCTTTCAAGAGCCAACACAAAAAGTCGAGATTGGACTTAATATCAAGAAATGTTTTCTAAGAAGCTGCTAAGTATAAGGCACTCAGGAACATCAGTGGTAGAAGTAAGATATCTGCATTAGCCATAAGAGCAACCACATTCATGAGTACTTCTTTATGCCCCATTTAAATCATTTTTGAAATTACTTTTTGTTGGAGAAAATGATCTCCTCACTAACCACTTATGCATTTTTACATGAATCCAACTATATCAGTCACAGGATATTCCTTTTTAGATAAAGAATAATTAGTTCCTTTTCTAAAATGGATGCAATAATTCAAAAGAATAGTAGCCATCATTTCTTGGGGAAAAAATGAATTAGCAAAAGTAAGGTCTCTCAGCCAGAACTTTCAACATGTGATATTAGGAATGTGGTGGCCTTTGGTAAGAGGTTAGAGTTGAAATGGGAGGCAAAACTTACCTGAATTTGCCAGAAAGAATGAAATGAGAGCACTGAGTATTTCCATATTCCAAAGCAGAACAATTATGAAGGCAATAAATTATGATAAAATGTGTAGCTCTGTGCAAGCACATAAAAGCATGAAGAGTTGCCAAATGCAAGCAAGTTTATGATCCACCCTGGATAGTTTTCAGTCTCTGAAAATGATAGCTAGGAAATGCATACTTGTTGAGCTGAAGAAGAAAGAAAATGCCTATCCCTAAGGTTGCACATCGTATATTTAGCTCAAGTAGAGGAAATGATCTTATGGCAAAATTACCCCCCACGGCGGGGTCTCACATCACAGCAAACATTTTTATAAAGAAAACTGCTTGCAAATCTGTCAGTAGTACATCCAAGGTAAAGAAAATATACAAACCAGTAGCCCCCTCTATTTTTAAAAAAATGTTCATGTTCTCCTACCCACTTAAGCCCCCATGTTGCATCACCACTTCCTCATATCAGGGAGATCATTGGGAGGGAGACAAACCATAAGTGACTCTTAATCTCACAAAACAAACTGAGGGTTTCTGGGGGGAGGGGTTTTGGGAGAAGGGGGTGGGATTATGGACATTGGGGAGGGTATGTGCTTTGGTGAGTGCTGTGAAGTGTGTAAACCTGGTGATTCACAGACCTGTACCCCTGGGGATAAAAACATATGTTTATAAAAAATAAAAAATTAATTTAAAAAATAAATAAATAAAATAAAATAAAAGGATAAAAAAAATGTTCATGTTATAAGTGAATCGAAAAGGCATGAAAAAGAAGAGAGAAAGGAAGTCAAAATGAAGGAAGAGGAAATGACTCATTCGGGAGTTCTTTAGTGCTCCCAGAGTTTTTAAATTAAATTCAAAATAAAAGTTTCCAAAATAAAGAAACGTCAACCCAAATCCTTGTTAACAAAAGTGAAAGAGTCTCTATTAAATAGTCAGCTTGTTATTTTTTTCTAAGTTTAATTTTATAGTTAAGAAGTGTGACCACAGAGGACGTAAACTTGAAATGAAAATAATGCGTTTATTAGACGAATAAAGGTGAAGCACATTACAGCCAAAGACGATGACATTGCTGAAAGGAGGAACTTTGAAGTGATAAGGAAAAATGAACAGGGGAGGAGAAGAAAAGAATTGGGAGAAATGGAGCACGAAGAACATTATTTTGTGTAAATTAAAATTAAATGTAAAAGGATGACAGTAGCTGTGATCTCGTCAGGCTGAGGTATTTTGGTGGCAGACGGTAATATGAGAATTATAAGCAATTTGCAAACCACAAGTCTGCAGGCATGCACATTTCTCCTCTCCTGTGTCTGTTAATCAAGTTTGTTGTTTTTTTCTTTTTTTTTTTTTTTTCATGGAGAAAAACAAATTCCAAAATACCAGTTTCATGAACCCCTGCCAAAATCAGGAACAGTTTGGTCCCTGGCGATGACAGTCCCCCTGCAAGATGCAGGCAAAATTGGGCAAAAGATGCAGTGTTTTTATGGTGCCTCCATCTGATAGCAGCATTCCTAGAGCCTGCCTTTCAGGCAGAATGCAGACTGCCCCTTTCTCCAGGCTGTCTCTGATTTGGCAACAGTCCCCTGACCCCTCTCCAGGCTTGTCAGCATCACAACTCTCCTTCTCTAGACCCATATCAAAAATGGTCTGGCTCCATCTCCTCTCCTCTACTAAGAGCTAACACATAGTGCTTGCTATATGCCAGGCATGTTGACATATATTAATGCATTGAAAATATGTCATCCTCAAAACCACCTGATGCAGTTTGCACTATTCTGACCCTCATTTCACAGATGTGCAAAAGATTATAATCTATGTAGGGAGTTTTCATTTTGTGCAGAGTGCAACAGAAAGCTTTTTTTTTTTTTTTAGAGTATTTTTTTTTAAGATTTTATTTATTTAGAGAGGCAGGCAGAGAGAGAGGAGGAAGCAGGCTCCCTGCTGAGCAGAGAGCCCGATGTGGGACTCGATCCCAGGACCCTGAGATCATGACCTGAGCCGAAGGCAGCGGCTTAACACACTGAGCCACCCAGGCGCCCCACAACAGAAAGCTTTTAATAGGATTTTAAGCTGCAGAGTGACATGACCAGATTCATATTTTTAAAAATCTCTTTTGTAGGAAATGGATTGGAGGAACAAGAGTAAATACAGAGAGACAAAGAAAAAGGCTATCATAATAGAACCATCCAGAAGGTGTGGTGGTTCCATGGTTGTGCAAGAAAGGATGAGCTATGGTCATTTTCAGGGTGTATTTTAGAAGCTGAGCTGACCAGACATGGTATTGACATGAATGCAGGCAAAGAACAAAAGACAGGACTTTATGAAGACTCCCATGGTAGACAGTTGGGAAAGACTGAAAAAATGGAAAAGCTGAAACCAAGAGTTCAGTTTTTAATATATTGTGTATAGTTGGTCTTAAGCCTCCACCCTAGTGTTTAATCAAAATATGATTTGATTGGCTCCAAGGTGGAAGGCAATAAGAGAAATATTTATGAATCTTGGAAAAAAGGAGACATTCTTTTCCAAGGCAGGGGCTCTAAAAAGGGAATCAGTTCTAGAATTCCCAGCACTGTGCAGTGTCCCTTGTGTAGCTATAATAGAACAAAGCTTGTTTCTGTAGCAGAGAGCCTGAGGCAGCCAAACCATGATGTCTTTTGCCCAGCCAGGAATGGTATGGGACAGAAGCCCAATGTCTCTGGCCCCTAGAACAGTGCTGAATATCTGAATGGGGAGTCCTGAAGTATCTTGCAATCATGACAAGCCCTCTCCCCACACCCCACCACAACTGAGAGCTTACAGCCAGCCTCCAGATGGTAACACCAATATCTCCAATGATGGGAGCACAGAGCAACAGCCAAAGGCCAACGACCAGACAGGATGAGTGACATCCTACTTTGTGTATGTCTGTATGAGAGAAAGAACAAGTTGCACCACATGCTTCCCTCGGATGCCAGAACTTGGGCCACTTTGAAGAAAACGCTGGGGAGGAAGAAAATTCAGAATTAACTCAGTTTACAACAGAAACAATAAGACAACGCATAAAGGTAACTCAGTTTACCTGAGTTATTATTTAACTAGTTACTATTTAACTAGGTAACTACAGTTTACCTGAGTTAAAACTATTACAATTAATGTGTTTTGCCTTGAAGCAGAATGTGGATTGATAAAGTTTCCTCACTTAAGTAAACTTACTTGGAAATTTCCACCAATTACAACAGTAATGACTGGTATTTATCCTTCAGTTCCCCCTCACAATCTTCTGGGAGATTCTGTGAGGTGCTTTACAGGGGGATACAAACATTCAATCCATAACATGCTCCTTTTTCTCCTTTTCTGCCTCTAACTCTTTTAGATAGAATTTAAGTGGCAACTTAAGTATCAGTTCCTCATTTATTCACTTATCCAAAAAAATATTTATAGAAAGCCTATTATTTGCCAAGAGTTGGTTCTAAGTTGCTGGTAAAACATCAGAAAAGAAGAAAAATAAGATCAATAAGCAGTCATTCTAAATGTGAGGAAGGGTGGCTGGGATAGGGGAGTATGGAATAGATAATACAAAAGTAATCATGTCCTACGGTTAGAATAACACAGGTTATCTGATAGAGAACAAATGGGGAAGTATCATAGCTGGAGCTGCCTTAAACCAGAGTTAATTATTTACATCATCCCACTCTTTGCAACCTTAGGTAGTTTGATTTACATGAGAATGTATTATCATTGTTATTTAATTGTATCTCTATGTAAACTTGCCACTGCCATAAAACAAAGTTAGAAGTGCCCTATATGGAGCAGTATAATGGGTTAGAAAGGGTACAGGCTTCAATGTACAGACCTCTACTGCATTCCTATACACTTAATAATGAAGCAGGAAGGGTGCCTGGGTGGCTCAGTGGATTAAAACCTCTGCTTTCGGCTCAGGTCAAGATCCCAGGGTCCTGGGATTGAGCCCCACATCTTGGATCTCTGCTCAGCAGGGAGTCTGCTTCTTCCTCTCTCTGCCTGCCTCTGTGCCTACTTGTGATTTCTGTCAAATAAATAAATAAAATCTTTTAAAAAAAAATAATAATGAAGCAGGAAAAAGGGAAATTAACAAAACAATCCCATTTACAATTGTACCAAAAACAATAAAACACCTAGGAATAAACTCAACCAAAGAGGTCAAAGACCTGTACTTTGAAAACTGTTATAAAATGATGAAAGAAATTCAAGACAATATAAAGAAAAGTTTCATACACTTGAAATGGAAGAATATTGTTAAATATCTACACTTCCCAAAGCAATCTACTCATTTAGTACAACCCCTATAATAATACCAATAACATTTTTCACAGGATGAGAAAAAAGAATCCTAAAATCTGTATGGAACTGAAAAAGACCCCAAATAGCCAAAGCAATCTTGAAAAAGAAGAAAAAAACTTGAGGCATCACAATCCCAGATTTCTAGATATACTACAAAGCTATAGTAATCAAAATAGTATGGTACTGGCATAAAAGCAGACATAGATCAATGAAACAGAACAGAGAACCCAGAAATAAATCCACGATTACATGGTCAATTAATCTTCAACAAGGGTAAAAAGAATATGCAATGGGAAAAAGACAATGTCTTCAACAAGTATTGGGAAAACTGGACAGCTACATGCAAAAGAATGAAACTGGACCATTTTCTTTCACCATATACAAAAATAAACTCAAAGGGATTAAAGGCCTAAATATGAGACTTGAAACCATAAAAATCGTACAAGAGAACACAGTCAGTAATTTCACTAACACTAGTCATAGCAACTTTTTTCTAGACACAGCTCCCAAGGCAAGGCAAACAAAAATAAAAATAAACTTTTGGAAATACAACAAAATAAAAGGCTTCTGCACAGCAAAAAACAATCAATAAAACTAAAAAGCAACCTACCAAATGGGAGAGAAATTTGAAAATGACATCTCTAATAAAGGATCAGTATCTAAAATACATAAAGAACTTATACAACTCAACATCCAAAAAGTACATAATCCAATTAAAAATGGGAAGAACAGGGGCGCCTGGGTGGCTCAGTGGGTTGAGCCGCTGCCTTCGGCTCAGGTCATGATCTCAGGGTCCTGGGATCGAGTCCCGCATCGGGCTCTCTGCTCAGCAGGGAGCCTGCTTCCTCCTCTCTCTCTCTGCCTGCCTCTCTGCCTACTTGTAATCTCTCTCTGTCAAATAAATAAATAAAATCTTAAAAAAAAAATGGGAAGAACACACGAACAGACATTTTTCCAAAGAAGATATACAAATAGCCAACAGACACATGAAAAGATGCTCAATATCATTAATCATCAGGGAAATGCAAATCAAAACTACAATGAGAGGGTGCCTGGGTGGCTCAGTAGTTAAGTCTCTGCCTTTGTCTCAGGTCATGATCCCAGAGTCCTCGGATCAAACCTGCATCAGGCTCCCTGCTCAGTGGAGAGTCTGCTTCTCTTTCTACCCTTCCGCCCTGCTTGTGATCTCTCTCTCTCTCCCTCTCTCTAATAAATAAATAAAATCTTCACACACACACACACAAAAACTACAATGAAATATCCCCTCACACCTGGCAGAATGGCTAAAAGCAAAAACAAAAGAAACAAGTGTTGGCTAGGATGTGTAGAAATAGGAACCCTCACGCACTGCTGGTGGAATGCAAACTAGTGCAGCCACTATGGAAAACAGAATGGAGGCTCCTCAAAAAATTAAAAGTAGAACTAACCTATGATCCAATAATAATACTACTGCCTATTTATCCAAATAATACAAAAACACTAATTCAAAGGGAAACATGCACCCCAATGTTTACTACAGTGTTATTTACAACAGCCAAATAATGGAAGCAACCCAAGTATCCATCAACAGATGAACTGATAAAAAAGATGTGGTTTCACACATGCGTGTGCATGCATACACACACACAGAGGAATATTATTCAGCCATAAAAAAGAAGGAAATCTTGCCATTTGTAACAACATGGATAGGGCTAGACAGTATAATGCTAAGGAAAATAAGTTAGAGAAAGACAAATACCCAAAGACTCTATTGATATGTGCAATTTAAAAGACAAAACAAATGATCAAAGAAAACAGAGAGAGAAAACAAGAAACAGACTTCTAACTATAGAGGACAAACTGATGGTTACCAGAAGGGAAGAGGGTGGAGAGTAAAATAGGGGAAGGGAATTAAAGAGTACCCTGATGATGATGAGCACTGAGTAATGTAGACTGTTGCTGAATTACTGTATTGTACACACCTGAAACTAATATAACCCTGTATATTAACTATACTGGAATTAAAATTTTAAAATATTAATAATAATAAAAAAGAAAGGCTGTAGGCTTCAAGGTCCAAGAGATGAGTGTTCCGATCCCTGATCTGAATCTTGCTAGTTGTGTCCCTTTGGGTAAGTCACCTGACCTCATAAAACCTTATCTTACCTATCTGCAGTGTTGAGAATAGGAACACTGAACTCAAAGTTTTGTTACAGTTATCAAAATAATAATAAAATTAAATAATATACGTTTACTTAGTTTGATTAAAAAGTCTCAACTCATTGAACTATAAATCTGAAATTGTTTTACCATTTTCCAAAGGAAAACCTATTCAAATGTATCTTTTCAACCTCTGTTCCACCTAGGAACAAACTCCTTAAAGATCTCTGAGCCCATGCTTATACCATTTCTTCAGTTTAGGTTTAGTCTCTGAGCCCACGCTTATACCATTCTTAAATTTATCTCATATCTTCTATTTCTCCCTCTTCTACAATAGCAAGGCACCCCATTAACTGACAGTGTTTGGGGTAGGGAGGAAGGAGGGTGGACTCCAGGTAAAGTACCCTCTGCCTAAGCTTCAGTTGCAGGTGGAAGTGGGGAGACATCTGCTCATGTGAGTGACCACAATACCTGGTAAATAATCCACCATTCTCTTTCCTTTAATTGTTGAGATTCTCTGTTGAACACTGGATGCTTGTCAATTCCACCTCTGAAAGAGATATCCAAGTGTGTGGGCTCTTTGTAGGTTCATAGGAGTGATATCACTCTGCATAATCTCCTGGCTGGGAGACCAGGCTGAAGCTAAGTCTATTCCTTTCTGCTCAATACCAGCCTTCATTAGCAGTGTTTTTGATACAAACAGGAAAATCACATATCCTTACTAAATGAGGGGAATAGAGTTGAGCCTGTCACTCTACTCAAAACCCTGTCATCTCTCTCTTTCCTGCCCTTCCATCCACGCCCAGAACCATCAGGTGGTATGCTGGCTCAGTGGTTCAGCACCATTCAGGAAAGAGAAGGTCATCGTTGTAGACCTCATAGAAAGGGAAGTACTCAGGCATTTACTACCAATATCCACACAACATACATCAAGGCCTCCCTGGAACCCACCACACTTAAGCATAATGTCAAAATCATTATCACAGAGGTCTTCCAATCACTGCAAACTCTTACTTACACCACCACTCCAGCCATATCCCATGCCACTCCCACCCCTTGCCATCTGTATCCTTGCCTAACTTTGTCTTAAAGACTTTATTTTTTGAGACAGAGAGATAGAGAGAGACCACACAAGCAGGGGGGAAAGGGGAGGCAGAGAAAGGAGGACAAGGAGATTCTTCCCTGAGCAGGGAGCCTGACCCGGGCTCCATTCCAGGACCCTAGAATCATGACCTGAGCTGAAGGCAGATGCTTAACCCACTGAGTCTCCCAGGTGCCCTCTCACTATCTTCTTTATGATTATCAAATATACCATGCTATTCCTCACCTCGGTGTAAAGACAGATGAGAAGCATTCCACAGTGTGAGGAACACCAATATTTTATGGTGGGTTTAAAGTAGGAAAAGATGGCAAAGGAAACAAGAGAGATATCCAGTAAGGAAGGAAGAAAACCAGAGCATGTGGTATGGCAGAAGTGAAGTAAGGAGAGTGTTTCTACATAAAGTAAGAGGTCAACTGTATCAAATGCCACCATAATGAAGCCCAAGAATTGGTCTTTAAATTCGACCAGCTGGAGGAGACCAGTGACCTTGAAATAAATGTTTTAGTAGAGTAGTGAGGACAGAAGTCAGATTGAAGTACCATAAAGGTGAATGGGAGATAAAGAACTAGATGATCTTTAAGATAATTATACTTAATAGAAGGAACAGTATTTATTAGCACTTAAATTATGTTAATTTAAAGTGTACTTACTCTTTGCCAGACACTGTGCTTAGCACATTACAAGCATTTTTTTCATGACTCCTCACTGGGACACATTTAGTGATGTCACTGAATCTAGACAGACTAAATAAATTGACCAAAAACATAGCTAGCAAGCTGTGGCTGACAGAATAACGGCCCCCAAAGGTATCCAGGGTCTAATCTCTGGAAATTGTAATGTTGCCTTATATGGCAAGAGGGACTTTGCAGATATAAGGCTCTTGAGATGGGATTATCAGCCTGAGTTACCCAGATGGGCCCTAAGTGTGATAGAATTGTCCCAAAAGAAAGAAGGAGAGAAACATGACACAGAAGAGAGAAGACAAAGTCATAATCTCAGCAGAGAGATATGAAGATGCTTTACTACTAGTTTTGAAGCAAGAAGCCCTCTGTCCAAAGACTACAAAGCATGCAGCTCTAAAACCAGGAAAAGCCAAGCAAACAGATTTTCCTAGCAGCCCTGAACTTCAGCCCAGGAAACTGGTTTCAGACTTCTCATCTCCAGAACTGTAAGAATAAATTCCTATTGTTTGAACCCACCAAGTTTGTGGTAATTTGTTATGGAAGCCCTAGGAAACTAACACATATGTGGCTGTGATTCTTTCTCACAATACAATTCCACAATAAATTGAAAGATCAGACATATAAAAAATAAAGAGAAGGCAGAAGAGGAAGAAAGAAAGAAAAAAGGGAAGTGAAGGAAGTAGAGAGGAGGGGAAAGGAAAGGAAAAATGGGGGAAAGTTAAGAAGATAATAAGAGGATAGAGGAGAATAAGGCCCCACATATTCTTGAAGTGACATCACAACTGCCCACAGCAACTTCGCCTCAGACACAACTGGCCCAACCTGAGTCAGGACTGAGTTGGCACTTGGCCCACAGTCCAGAGTTAGCTCTAGGGCATAAAATCACAACACAGAGTAATCTAGACTCATGTAGTCCTAGTTTAGACATGGACCGGCTTAGCAATTGTTGGGGACAGCTAACCATTAAAGATACAGTATTAAATGCTATAAGGTGGGGGCACTTGGGTGGCTTGGTCAGTTAAACATCAGACTCCTGATCTAAGGGTTGTGATTTCAAGACCTATAAAAAATAAAATAAATTCTGTGAGATGAAGTTCAAAAAAATCAACTTGATTCATTTTCGCATCAGCAACTCAAGTATGCCTTAATTTGCTTTTTTGTTTTTTTGGTTTTTTGTTTAATATATTTTGGGGGAGCCTGGGTAGCTCAGTCAGATAAGCGTCATTTGCTTTCGGCTCAGATCATGATCTCATGGGTGGTGAGATCCAGCCCAGCATCCGGCTCCAGGCTCAGCAGGGAGTCAGCTTAAAGACTCCTCCTGCCTCTCCCTCTACTCACTCTCTCTCATTCTCTCTCTCAAATAATTTTTTTTAAAAAAGATAATTTTGTAACTTTTTTAATGTTATTATCTTGTTATTACTTATTAGTGTCTATCATTTGTTATAATGAAATTATGTTGAGACAACTTCACTTAACATGCTCTAATAACTGATCTATTTTCAAAAAGGAATTTTATACATGTATTATTATTTAGATACATTATTTAACTTCATGATGAAATAATGTTCTTTTATATATTAATCAGTGACCATATCTTCTTTTTAAGATTTTATTTATTTGAGAAACAGAAAGAGAGAGAGAGAGAGGAAGGAGCCAAGGGAGAAGGACAAGCAGACCCTGCTTGTCCTTGACCCTTGCTGAGCACAAAGCTGGATGCATGGTTTCAATCCCAGGACTGAAATCATGCCCCCAGCAGAAACCAAAAGTCAGACATTCAACCAACTGAGCCATGTAGCACTCCAAAGGCCATATCTTAAAACATATACCTGTATCCAATTTTTAATAAAGCAGAAGGAAACAAATAAAACAGCAGAAAAACATAATTTGTGTGTCTAACACTACCACTCAAAAAAACTGATGAAACTTATTAAAACGTCTGTCCCTTAGGTTCAAGGGCATCTGAGAGTAAGGCATAATGACTGAGTTCTTAACCCTGACTTGCCATGCTCTCATAGGATTCTCTTCCTAGTTGGGAGTTAAGGTTACATAATTTTTTCCTAAGGAAATGAGAAACTGCATTTTGAAGTTCTCTAAGATTTTGAAGAGATTAGAAGAGAAACATTTGGAGTCCATATATAGATTGTGAATATCTGCAGCTGGGATTTTCCAAATTTGCTAACAAACAGTCCTCATATTATAGAGCTGAAACCCACATTTTAAGGGAGAATTAAGAATTAGTAAGGCTAGAGAGGAAGGTGTGTTGGGGGAAGAAATGCAGAAAGAAATTTAATTCAGTCTCTCCCTTTCAAGAACAAAAAGGGGAAATAGCAACCAATAACATAACATACGGAGTGTCTGTCTGGGGATGAAAATGCCAGGTAAAGAGGTCTTAAATTGAAATCCTCAGAAGACAGACTTATCCTTCCCTCCTGAAAATTCTTAACCCTGCTCCTGGAGTCTGTCACACAAAGGACCGGGTAACAGCGACATCTAGTGTTTAAAGTGATGGAGGACAGTGAAACAAATGCTCAGTGAGAGCTGAGAGTAAAGCTCTGGAACAGAGCTGCTCTATTAAAAGTTTCCTGATTTACATGGCAAAAAAAAATTGTATTCTGATGGAATCAGAGAGCCCTGTCTCCCAGAAAATGATAGTGTTCTGGGTCAACATTTAGAAAAGTCACTTAGTGTTCATTGCTGGACAATGGGGAAAGCTGTAGTCATATCATATCACACCACCTCAGTCTTGGAATGGGAAATGTGGCAATATTGCTGGGATTTAAAAAAAAAAAAAAAAAAGAGCATTATCAAATGGCTACAAGAGGTTATGCTTCCCTGACGGGAGAAAGGCAGCTGAATACGCTTCTGAATGCCAACCCTAAAAACCTATCCAAAGATATTAAATTTCACTTTTTTTTTTTTTTTAAATTTCTCTCCATACTACTTTCTGCTGTCAACAGAAGAGGCCATCGTAGGCCATTTTCTGGCAGCTGAAATTCTGGCACTCAGCCCTGTGAGTTAGACCTAGAGCTACGCTGCTCTGCCCTTCTTTGCCTCAGGTGCCAGCCCAGCATCCTTTTGTCTGGTTGCCAGGTCAATAATCTCTCTTGGCATCTGCCTTTTTCACCCCTTCCCTCCTCCTCCCCCTCCATCAAGAAATCTAATTCCAAGCTGGCAGGCAGAAGGTCAGAAATCTTTGAAAGCTGCTGCTTCCACCGCCTACACTCGGATCTTGCCTCTGTACGTACTGCCAAATGCCAACATACTTTTCTCCCTCCTCCATAACATTCTGTATCTCTATAATGCCCAGGTTGTCATCTGAATCTTGCCCTCACATCTGCTTCCTTCCCCTTCCTCGGCAGCAGAGCTATCTTTTATTAGTAACATTCTGCCGTGTCTGTCCCAAAGGCTCAGCACATCTTGTCATCTGTCCAGGGATCGGCAGCCTCTTCAGAGCTGGTGACTCTGGGGCTTGCCACCGTCAGGGGTGTCAAGAGGCCTGGAGCAGGCCCAGGGCATCTGGGAAAAGGAGAGCTGACAGCACCATGAAACCCACACAATCGTATCTTTGAAAAGTGGGCCGCATTCAGCAAATGACTGTAAGCTAGTGTGACAGAAAAGACAAAGGACAGAGTCACACCCAACCTGAAGAGGTGACAGTTTTATTTCTTTATACATTTTGAAATGACATATTCAAAGCTACTTTAGAACAGTCTTTCAGGGGGAAAAAAAAATCTTTTAAATATCTTGCATGATTTTTGCCCACTCTGAAAGAATGCTTTAGAACACGTTTAGAACACTAGGGATCTTATATATTTCTTAGTTTTAAAGAGGAGACCATGTCAATGTTTAATTTTGAAACTACATTGTATATAAATTATATTCTTAAAAAATGGGATTTTCATCTCACATCTTTTTAACCTCATGTAACCACTGTACTAACTCTCTCAATTCTCTTCCCAAACAGCAAAATCCAAGCTACCCACCCACCCCAAAAAAGGAACAAAAGGTAACACAAGTATTGGAAAAAAAACTAAAAAAGAGAAAAGGTAATTTCTATGATACAAATATCTATCAAATGGAACCTGAAAATTACTCCAAAATCTGTAAAACAAGGAAAATGTTTATTAGTAGCAACTCAGAAAAGATGGCAACATTTTGAACTACTAAAAAAAAGTGAAGTTACAAAAAAAAGTCTCTGAAGTGTACTTTAGAAATTTTATTACTTCTGTGTTGCTGTTATACACATAACATTGTGTTAGGACCCTTGACAAAATTACTTAAACAAGGATATTATATGGGGATCATTTAGTTCTACCCCATTTTTTTTTTTATGTGAACTGAAACAGAAGTCTAAAGATTTGGACTGTTTTTCCTAATGCTAAAGCAGGAAACAGGCCTAACTTTTTGATTCCCGATCCAGTGTTATATGTAGCATTTTTGAATACTAAAAGGATGTGGTTGTGAAACAGATTATGTTAGGGGCTGAATTCTGTCCCGCAGAATTCATATGTTGAAGCCGTAAGTCCCAGTATAGTAATACTTGGATACGGGGTTGATAGGGAGTAATCAGGTTTAGATGAGGTCATGAGGGTGCAGCCACCATGATAGAATTAGTGCCCTTGTAGAAAAGAAAGAGAAACAGACTTAACTACAGAGAACCAACTGAGGGTTGCTGGAAGGGGAGGAGGGAGGGGAGATGGGCTAGGGATGCACTAAGGGGGATTAAGGAGGGCACTTGTGATGAGCACTGGGTGTTGTATTTAAATGCTGAGTCACTGAAATCTCCACTTGAAATTAATATTACCTCGTATGTTAACTAACTGGAATTTAAATAGAAACTTGAAAAAAGACCAAAAAAAAAGAGGAAGAGAGACCAGAGCTCTTACTCTCTGGCTCTCTCATTTTCTCTTTCTCTCTCTCTCTCGTTTTCCAATCTCTGTCTCAGTATATACAACAGAATATTACTCAGCCATCAAAAAGAATGAAATATTGCCATTGCAATGACTTGGATAAAACTAGAGGGTAGTATGCTAAGCAAAATAAGTCAGTCAGAGGAAGACAGATATCATGATTTCACTCATACTGGAATTTAAGAAATAAAACAGATGAACACAAAGGAAGGGAGGGAAAAATAAAATTAAATTAAATTAAATCAGAGAGGGAGACAAACCATAAGAGACTCAATCATAGGCAACAAAACTGAGGGTTGATAGAGGGAAAGGGGGGCGGTCAAAGGAGGGGGTAACCAGGTGATGGGCATTAAGGAGGACATATGATGTACCAAGAACTGGGTGTTATACGCAACTGATGAATCACTAAACTCTACCCTGAAACTAATAATACACTATATGTTAATTACTTGAATTAAAAAAAAATAAATTGGGCACCTGGGTGGCTCAGTGGGTTAAGGCTCTGCCTTGGGCTCAGGTCATGGTGTCAGGGTCCTGAGAACGAGCCCTGCATCCCGCTCTCTGCTCAGCAGGGTGCCTACTTCTCCCTCTCTCTCTCTCTCTCTGCCTGCCTCTCTGCCTACTTGTGATCTCTCCTTCTCTGTCAAATAAATAAATAAAATTGCTTTTAAATTTCCTATAAAAATAAATAAATAAAATTAATCAAATAAGAATAAAAAAATGACATTCTTTCCCCAGATTGTGTAAAAGGAAAAATAAAAGAACACAGAAACAGACTGTAAAGAGTGATGATGATTATAAGATTCAGACATCACATGTTGATGGCCCAGAGACAGTGCTTAGAACTTGCTCCTCTCTCACCATGTTTTATTTGTGTTGCTAAGAAGACACTCAGTTTAAGATGACTGGAAGCCAGTATGTCATCCAGGGACTAATGCTAAAGAGAACGATGGACAGAATGAACAGTCTGCTGCAAGCTAAAAGAATAACAGAAGGTTTCTCTATCTTCTACAGATTTGTGATGGACTGATGGTGAATGTTTGCCTATGGCTACAGCTCTCAAAAGCACCTTTCGTTATTCTTTTAAAAGTGGTACATCAAAAGAATTCCCTGATCATCCAAAAGCAAAGTATTCACTGAAACCAGTTGCAACTCAGTAGAAGACGACACCACAATCCAACATACCTGAGTTGAAATCCACTACTTTTTGATTATGTGATCTTGAGTCAGGCACTTAACCACACAAAGCCTCACTTTCAATCTTTAATGTGGAAATAATACACATCCACAGTCTCTTACATGAAATCTTGGGGCTATTACATAAAGCAATACAGGACAGATACTGAATTTAATATAACACCCATCATGTTCGGGCCAGCACTTAGTAAAGCAAACACGCTGATATTCCATCACAAAAATATATCAATAATCAACTGATTGAGAAAATAAAATTTATCAAATGACAATTCGAGTCAGGTGTTTGTCACCAAATTTAAAAGATAACATTCTCATTTAGAGGTTTCTGGGTTTTGGAATTATAGATACAGGATGGGTGTTCCATAAATATATTCATCCTAGAGTGACAGTGGGGAATAAATGACTCATGGAGGACAGAAACTCTTAAATATGACTATGTAGGATGAATTATAAATTGAATTATAAATGAGAATCCAAGGAATTCCAGGGTACCCATGTCCAAGCAAAAACAAATCTTTGCTGAGATAAACTCCCTCTTCTCAGATAACTGACATCCAGATGCCAAGTGATCTGAGAAGCAATTGTAAAGGTGCATAGATCCCCTGTTTCTTTCTTCCACTCAATATTCCTTTCTTCAAACCCAGTTTCTCCAAGCCCATAGGAGCCAGCTTTTCTGCAGTGTGGGGAAGGGAGGTGCAATCAATAGCATTTTCCTTTTCTTAACACCACATCTGCCCTCTTTTTCCTCACTCCTTGCCCTGTGAGTCCCCAAGGAAGAGGAAAGAGCTTTGGACATTGCTTTATAGTTTTTAAAGCACATTGCTTGCACTGACTTCTTTCATCATCACACCAGCCAATGAATGGCAGGTCTTATCCTACTGCTTGTGGTATCAGAATTTAGGTTGCTCACACACTGCCCTTCAGGCAGATGACATCATCCTGGGAACTTCTCAGCCTCATGGCACACCTCTCCCGGGATCCAGGAAAGCCTGGCTCTTCTTAGTTCAAAGCTCAAGTCCACTTTTCCCAGCAACCCCTTGTTTCCTGCTTCAAATCTGAAGAATGCCTCCACTCCTACCCAGTGACTCATTCTAAAATCATGCCCTCTTCAGTCCCCCTAGGAATCCACCTTTCTCGAATTCTATTACTACAGGTGTTACAATAGAAAATTGCTTTACACTTCAACAGCAACAGCAGCCATTCAGCCACCACAGTGAACAAAGATTGTTCTCTCATGGTTCTGTACAGTTTAACAGAAGTCATAGATGCAGACAGATATTAAATCTGTCATTTACGTCCCCAAAACTACTGCACAGAGATGTAGCTTGGTTTGATTCTAAATTCTAATTTTCAAAACCCCTAGTGACACCTAGTAAGATAAGGGTTTTGGGAAAGAGGACAATTTTCATGGAAAGGCAACCACCCACACAAATATCTTATGACTTAGACACTGTGTTTCTCAAACATCATCTTTAAAAGACTACAGTAAGTCAGGACAAGCATAATAATTTTAAATATTCCAGTAACCAATAACAGGACTAATACAGCTGCTATGAGTTTTGTTTCCATTCAACTCAAGAATCGTGTGTGTTTCTGTTTATCTGCGCATGTGCAGTAAACCTTGAAAGCATTACAACATAATCTGTTTCTATGTTGTTAGAAGGAGTACATGGTATTGGTGCTATTTGGTATCAGATCATTCTGCTCAGAATGATCTGATACCAAATAGCACCTGTGGGGCCACTGTCCTTGTACGTGTGGTGCATATAGATTCTTTCTCTCACATTTTATAACATGGTACTCTGTGGCTATCGGGCCTCAAAACACCAGGTGGTGAACACTTGGAGAATTCAAGATGCTGTTACCATGGGGACAAGATGCTAGTCCTTCTCAAGGCAATCAACACACTTCCTCTTTCCGAAAACTGTTTCCACTGGAAAATAAATGAGCTTAAAAATTGAAGCTTTTAGTTTAAAAAAAATGACTAGTTTCTGAAAAATCTGTATTTAATAGTGAAAGACGGGCAAGCAAACGAGAAATATTTAGAAAGGCATTGTTTTCAAAGACATACTTCTGACTTTGTTCTCCACTGGCTAGTATTAGGTGAAGAAACAATCTTCTATCTGCATTTCTTGAATGTCTGTCCTGTGATAGATTAGCAAGTGGCCACCAATCATTCTTTCTTCCTTTTTCTGTATCTGTTTGTATTTGACTTTTTAACTATTGTCATGAAGAATTAGAATCTACTTCCTCACTCCTTGAATATGGGCCGAAATTGTACCTTGTCGGGCCAACAGAATGTGGCAGAACTGAGAGGTCACCAGTTCCAAGCGTTGGGATCCAGCGCCTTACAGTCTCCCCCTCTCCTTGGGATCTTGCCCAAATTCCTTGTGAACAAGGCTGAACAGTCCTGCAGGAAGATGAGAGACACTCGCCTAAATCATCTCCCCTGTTTCTTAGCCTGTAGCCAGAACCCTCAAAAGCAGAACTGACTAGCAACAGGAAGCTGAGGACACATGACTAAGTCCAGTGAGACCAGAAGAACTGCTGACCCACAGAATCATGACCTAAATAAATGGGAGCTATATACCATATTCTTCCTTATTGTATCTGTTAGTTTCGAAGGACTGTTTATGGATATGCAGCTGGACTCCTGAAACCAAAATCCAAGTGTAGGCTGGAGCACCATGAATGCTTACTGAAAACTCTAAGCAGGGATGTGCAAGCGTGAACAAATGCATTGCCCTCATTTTGACAAAAGGGACAGCAAATAGTTTCCTTTCATACGTGAATTCAGCTGGTTTTCATTCCATACGCTATGGAAAAGAGAAAACTTAATGAAAAATCCCTCTCTCCTGATCGCACATTTATTAAATGAAATCACTCTTGCTCTCCCAAAATAAGTGTATTGTTGTGAATTCTATGGAAAACTCACAAACACAGAATGAAAGAGAAAATTCCATTGATATGTCCACAGCATACAAAGGAGATCATCATCCTTATTTTTCTTATCAGTGGTAGGTGAAAGCCCATACAATGGATAGTAAAAACTTATTTTTAGAATTATCTTGGAATTTAAAATTTTTATCTCTACAGCAATATTTCCTAGAAAAAAACAATAAATGCTATTCTCCCAATTATGTGTGTGCCATTTCCCCTCTTTTTCCCCCTGCCATAGGAACACTGGGAGCCATTTGTTGAGGTGATGACCACATAGGCTAGAGAAACCAGGATCCCTGTGTCAGTCTCATGGGGGAAAACTGCCCTTTAAAAGCCCCCCAGCACCCAATGGATGTTGTATCAGAAAGAGATAAATCATCGTTGCATACAATAAGATTTCAGGGTCTGTAAACTCAGCCCAACAAAGCCTACTGCAGAGAAGCATTAGCATATGAGCCTGCAGAAAGCTGGGAAGGGCACTTGTGCAGGAGAGGGAAGGGTTGACTGCAGGAACAATTTCCTTGAGTAGACAATCCAGAGCACCAGTAAAGGAGTTGCTAGAGAGAACAGAAACTCATCCTTTTTTACAGATCAGATGACAAACTATGTGGGCACAGAAGCAAGGCAAATGAGAGATTTGGTGAAATAAGACTGAAGAGTACTTTTCTGGGTTGCTTCAGCTTGGGCCCTGAAACAAGAGGCAGATCATTGAGAATGTAAAGGGGAATGAAAGTCTGAGGACCAAGATGCTGTCAAACCGTCTCTTTTGAGAAGGGGAGACTAAGTAACTAGAGGAACATTGGGAGTGCAATGCTCGCATGTATACTGATGGGTGTTGAGTTTCCTTTATCCATGCTCAGCTGCTTGGCCATGGGATTTATGCAACTGGTGAGCTGGATCCAAGCAGAGTGGAAGCTTTTCCAGGCAGAATTTATAACACATAACATGTAAAAGATTGATGCAGGGCCAGAAAAACAAAGGTGTATAAAAGGGTGTAGTTATAGTACTAGACCATAAAATCCTATCTGAGGAAACATGTGAGAACGCATGGATATTAGAGGGCTGTACTGGTCCTCTCATGATGCCAAAGTAAAATACCATAGACTGAGTATTTAAAACAACAGAAATTTCCAATACAATATTATAGAGCCTTTGTCTGCTTCTTTTCTAGTTGACTGTGTAAAACACACTCTCTGCCAACCAATGTTGAACATAAAGTATAAGTAACAAATGAGCCTTTACTTCTTTAAGTGCTGGGGTATTTTCTTGGGTGTGTATGCATGTATGGCTGATTTGTTACCACAGTAAAACTTAGCCTCTCCTGATTTGTACACACATCGTGAGTCCCAGAATATACAGTGGAGAAGCCGTGGAAGGAGGAAAACTTGAGACTCACTGGAGAATATGCATAGCTATATAAGGGTCGTAGGGATGGAGGATGGGCTGGGAGGCAGAGGCTTCTTGCAGTGACTGAGAAAAACAAGGATGCAGGGCTTGATGACATCTTCAGGCAGATTATTAGATGTAATTGTGGTCTCCTTCAGTGGGCTGGCCATTCAGGCACTCTATAGTAGAGAGATGAGGCAAGTGGTCACGAGTGAGGGCCAGCAGTGATCCCACAAGGAGCATACAGAGCTCCGTGATTAGTTTTCATAATTTCCAATAACCTGCCACTGGAAAAGGGGAGATGTTACTGTGGTTATAATTTTTCAGGAAACTCATAGGACTAATGTTCCTTGCTACATAGACAGGAAAATGCAAGTCTAGAAGTATGCTGAATTAAAATTTTATGATTTGATATCTATCAACCATAGGAATTCCTAAAAATGAGAAAACATGGAAAAATCATAAAAAGTTTGTCTCATGATTGAGAATATAATTTTCCTGACAACTGCTAATAAAGGTAGGTCTTTTCCATATCAAGAATGAAGTTTCCTAAGCAAAAGACAAACTTCTGTTTTACTTAAAATATAAGAAGTGAAATAAGTGGGACCCGCAGAGTACATGAAACCAATTACCCAATACTTAGGCCACTAGGTTAAGCTAAATCATATACCAGATGGTAGGCAAGTCCAAAGAATGTAAACAGAGTGTGGTATCAGGCAACACAAAGGAAGGAAATGCAGAATACATGAAATAAGAAACTGAAAGATGGGAGAGCAGACAAGGACGAACTCTCCAAATGGAGGGCTAGAATAGGAGGAGTGGGGAAAAGCAGCAGAATCCAGATTTCTGGCAGCAGTGCATGGAGCTGAGAACTTATCTCAGTGAATATGCTGAAGAGAGGAATCACAGAGTCACAAAGAAAAACAGAGTAAGAAAAGTGGCAAAGTTGGGAAATCTTAAAGCCACTGAGAAGATGCAATCCTTCCCAACTTCTACTCACTACATACAACACATTCACAAGAAAAGAGGAAATAGTGGATCAAAATAGGAATACTGGTGGAAACAGGAAGGCAATACAACACAGCAAAGGGACACAGGCTGTGTCTTTCCCTGAACCTTGGCTGTGCCACTGATTAATCAGATTATCTCAATTTCTGTGTTCCTCAATCCCCTCATCTGTAAAATGGCTATGACAATTACATTCAGTGTCTAGGGCTACAGTAAGAATTCAATGAAACCATGGCTAAAAGGATTAACAACATACGATCAACATAGAGAATATTGCACTGAAGACTAGAAATTCTCATTTCTAGAGGGCAAGACTTAAATGTTGAAGTATCCTTGGATGGCTAAAGAATATTTATCAGCTCTCAGTATGAGGAAAGATTATTGGTCTAACTTAAATACAACCTTGTGTATTTTATGCTTCATTCAACTCCATAGTAAATACAGTTAAAAAATTCATCCACAGAGCAAATATTCTCTTCTGCTACAAGTGTAAGTAAAGAAGACTTAAATGATACTGACAAATGGATAGGGATACCTCAATCCCAGGGGACCCTACTGATCATTGGATCATTAGCAAGGAGCCCAAACCAAAAACTAATTCCTGATTATCAGCCAACTTCTCTATGTACCGGAAGGAAAATTCAAACATATGTTTAGGAAGCTCTTTAAATTACTGATGGTCTCCCCACCCAAAAAAGTGCCATTATAATACAGACAAGACTAGAAGTAAAGAAGGGGGACCACCTATGCAGATAGGGCTATCATGAAACCTTTCACTAAGATTTTGCTTTCCTTGGAAGGATAAATCCGGGCAATGAGCTCTTTGAGGGCAGGACTGGTACCCATTCTTCTGAGTACAACCGACAAAGAGGACCTACTACAAGACCTAAAATCTAAAGCCACAGCAACTATTGGTTGATCAGCAAACTTAAAAATGGAATTGTGGGTTGTGCTTATCCCTCTAGGTTATGTAACCCTTTTACAAAGACCAACAGGGCCCCTTTCTACATCCTTGATTCAAACACACTTATTGAGAACATTCCATATCCTAGGCCACATGCTGAGGTCTGAGGATACAAAGTTAAGACTCCTTTTGATAGGGCTGTCATGGGACGCCTGGGTGGCTCAGTCATTTAGTGTTTGCCTTAGGCTCAGGTCATGATCCCAGGGTCCTGGGATGGAGCCCTGCATCCGGCTCCCTGCTCAAACAGGAAGCCTGCTTCTCCCTCTCCCACTCCGCCTGCTTGTATCCCGTCCCTCACTGTCTCTCTCTCTCTCTCTGTGTCAAATAAATAAATAAAGTCTTTAAAAATAATACAAATAAATTTTTAAAATGATAGGGCTGTCACAATGAAGTACCACAAACTTGGCAACTTAAACAACAGAAGCTTATTTTCTCATGGTTCTGAGAACTAGAAATCCAAGATCAAGGTGTCTTCAGGTTGGTTCCTTCTGAGGGCCATGAGAGAAGACTATGTTCCAGGCTCTCTCCTTGATTCCTTCCTGTATCTTCACATGATCTTCCCTTTATGTGTATCTGTATCCATATTTCCCCTTCTATTAGCTAGGGTCCACCCTATCAACCTTAGTTTAACTCAATTCTCTCCATAAAGATTTTATATTCAAATAAGGTGACATTTTGAAGGTTAAGACCTCAAGAGTTAATTTTTGGTAGGGAGACTATTGAGCCCATAATGGACACATTCCTTATTTCAGAATACTCAGACATGATTGTTCACTGAGATGCCCATAAGAATGCCTCAGAAGGCAAAAATTGTGTTGCTATCTAGCACTTGCCTGACAGAATCCTACTTCCCAGCAGTAAGCTCACCTTTTTTTATATTTAAACTGAATTTGCAGTTAGTACTCTGTTCAGAGATTTCTAAGCTCTGCTAACAAGCCACACTGCCAGAGAATTAGAGAGGCATTCTGTATTTTCAAAATCCTTGTGGAACTATAAATCACTGTGACTACATTTGACAAAAAATATGTATGCAAGAAGAAGCCAAAATGGTAGTGAAGTAACCAGATGGGTCCATTCCAGAAAGAGCAAAATGGCTATCTGTATACTATCTACACTTCCATTTTATCTGTATAATTCTCACAAAGGATATTCATTCTTCACAGGACTCTGTTCCCTGTTCTTTGTGTCCAGTCCAGACTTTGAGAGAAGAGAGTCACATGCATAAACATATTTTCTGCTTAAATAATAAGGTTTAGAAACCAAAGGCATAAGCATCTTAAAGCAAACTACTCCTTGTCTGCTAATATTTACACAACGTTATTAAGAACCACTTGGATACAAAAAAAAAAAAAAAAACCACATACACAACCAAACATTCCATTCATACATAGCATTCCATTTCAGGCAAACTCATGAAATTTGATTGCGTGAAGCAGATCAGTTCCTCATAAAACTTAAGGTCAGTTTCTGCTTCTGCATGAGAAATGTCAAAGACGTAAGGAGGAATACTTGGAGTCTGACCAATTAAGTCAACCTACTCTTTCCTTTTATTTTAAGGAACTCGAGCTTTGTTTACTTGATATATGCAAAGGATAACAGAGCCTTCTTAAATTGGGGGTGAGGGGATGAAACCCAAATTTTTAATTATTAGACACATAATATACTTAGCCCAATGGAGATTACTATTCCATGGTCATCTTATCATATTCAACATGCCATATGAACAAAGCCAAATTTACCAACTCTCCTTTTCACCATCAGATTCATATCATTCTCTGGAATCTCCGGTTTCAGTTAACAGCATAATGATCTTCCCAGTTACCCAAAGGAGATATCTTGGAACCATCTTTCACTCCTGTCTCTTTTACTTTCTGTATCTACTCAATCCCCACATTCTTGTGATACTACCACACTCACTCAACTTTATTGGCCTATCATATGCCAGGGATTGAGTTAAACATTGGGGAAATAAAGACATGAAACAATGCCTTCTATCAAACAGCTCATAACATAGTTGGGAAGGAAAGTCAATTATCAACTACAGTGATAGAGTCATGATAGAACTAAGTTCTGGGTGTTTGGGGAGTCTCAGAAGCAATATTCTTGAAGGGAGTTTTAAAGAACAGAAGAATTAAACAACCTAACCTTATACCTAAAGGAGCTAGAATAAAAAGAACAAATAATGCCCAAAATCAGTAGAAGAAACAAAATAATAAAGATTAGAATGGAATAAAGACTGAATAAAATAGAAGCTAAAAAAAAATCAACAAACCAAGAGCTGATTCTTTGAAAAAAATCAACAAAATTGATGAATATTTAGCCAGCTTCATTCAAAGACAGAGACAGAGATCGAGACAGAGACACAGACAGAGATATAGATAAAGGACTCAAATAAATAGAATCAGAAATGAAAGAGGAGTAATAGCAACCAATGCCACAGAAATACAAAGGATTATTATGACAGATTATTATGAAAAATTATATGAAATGAAAATGTAACCTAGAAGAAAGGCATAAATTCCCAGAAACATATAACCTTCCAAAACCAAACCAGAAAGAAATAATTTAAACACACCAAATACTAGCAGTGAAATTGAATTAGTAATCACAAAACTCCTAATAAATGAAAGTCCAGGTCCAGATGGTTTCACAGGTTAATTCCTCCAAACATTTAAAGAAGAGTTAATGGCTATTCTTCTCAAACCATTCCAAAAAAATAGGAGAGGAAGGAAAGCTTCCAAATTCATTTGATGAGGCGGCATTACCTTGATGCCAAAATCAGATAAAGATACTACAGGGGAAAAATAAAACTATAGGTCAATATTTCTGAAGAACATATATGCAAAAATCCTCAACAAAATATTAGCAAACTGAAGTAAATGATACATTTAAAAAATAATTCACCACGATCAAGTGAAATTTATTCCTGGGAGGTAAAGGTAGTTCAATATTCACAAATCAATCAAGGTGATACATCACATTAACAAGAGAAAGGGTAAAAACCACACAAGCATTTCAACAGAAGCAGAAAATGCATTTGATAAAGTACAACCATCTATCCATAATAAAAACTCTTAAGATAGAGAGGAAAGAAAGAGTTAAGAAAAACTCTTAACAAGATAGAAAGAACATACCTCAACATAACAAAGACCGTAATGTGAAAAATCCACAGCCACCATCATACTCAACGGTGAAAGACTAAGAGCTTTTCCTCTAAGATCCAGAACAAGACAAGGATCTCTGCTCTCACCACTTGAATTCAACATAGTGCTGGAAGTCCTAGCCACAAAAATCAGATAAGGAAAAGAAACAAAAGGCATCCAACTTGGTAAGGAAGAAGTATAGCTTTCACTATTCATAGACAACATGATACTGTATTTCCATGTACAGAAAACCCTATAGATGCCTGGGTAGCTCTGTCAGTTAAACATCTATCTTCGGCTCAGGTCATGATCCCAGGGTCCTAGGTTCTAGTCCCACATCAGGCTCTTCGCTCAGCAGAGACCCTGCTTCTCCCTCTCCCTCTGCCTACTGCTCTCCCTTCTTTTTTTTTTTTTTTTTTTTTTTTTAAGATTTATTTATTTATTTGACAGAGAGAGATTACAAGTAGGCAGAGAGGCAGGCAGAGAGAGAGAGGAGGAAGCGGGCTCCCTGCTGAGCAGAGAGCCCGACGCGGGACTCGATCCCAGGACCCTGAGATCATGACCTGAGCCGAAGGCAGCGGCTTAACCCACTGAGCCACCCAGGCGCCCGCTCTCCCTTCTTATGTGCTCTCTTTTTCTGTTAAATAAAAAGAATATTTGAAAAAAAAGAAAACCCTAACGAATCAAAAAAAAAAACTATTAGAACTAATAAATGAATTCAATAAAGTCACAGGATACAAAATTAATATATAGAAACATGTTGCAGTTCTATAAACTAATAATGAAGTAGCAAAAAGAGAAATTAAGAAAACAATCCCATTTACAACTGTGCCCCAAAAAGTGTAAAATACATAGGAATAAACTTAACCAAGGAGGTAAAAGACCTATACTCTGAAAATTATAAAGATTGTTTTTTTTTAAAGAGTGAAAAAAATTAAATAAGGGCCGGCTGGGCCAGGGGATGGAAGCAGGTGGCAGTGCAGAGATGTAATTGGAAGAATATAAAAATGCACACACATGAAACTGCATGATGTCATTGGGAAACTATCAAATTTCAAGACAACTACAGCAGAGTCTGTGGTAGATTGGCAGCAGATAAAACTGCATAATAAAGGAGGAAAGAGATTTTAGAATATCTTGTGTTTTAAATTATGGTGATCCATTAAAGGCTTCTGAACAGTGACACAATCAGATTTCTTTCCTAGAAAGCCTCCTTTTTCTGCATTGGATAGGTTAGATGGAATGTGTAAATGAAAATATACTGAAGGAGAAAAATCAGATAGGAACTACCAGATAAACATGGAGAAGAGAGAAAATTATCCTAACCTGTTGTCTCCATTCTTAGCATCAGCTATAAAGGTGAGAAAGCAAATTTTTTTTTTTAATTTAAACATCAATGCATAAAATTGGATGTGCAATGGCTACTCCACCAGGAGACCATATTGGTTACCAAAGTAGCAGTAGAAAAACGATACTTAACAATTCTGGTAGTAGAGGGTAATTGTTAAGAAAAGGATCTTGGAATGAAACAGGTCTTAGTCTGAACTTAATAGTGCTGTAAACTTAAGCAGGTTATAGAACCTCACCAAATATCACTTTATTTATTAATCAAATGAGATTAATAACCTTGCCAATCTCTTAATTTATGATGCGGACTAGATGGGCAAAAGCATAGTCTGCACAGTACCCGACACACAGTGAACAACCGATACAGAGGAGCTAGTCTTAACACCAGTATGTGGAATTGTTCGCCTCTGCAATAAACCTGCAGAGAACTTGAGAGCAGAGTCCAGGACTGGGACATCTAGGTCTATTTCTTATCAGTTATTTAAGTTCATCTAAGATACTTAATATCTCTACCTTTCTTGTGATTAACTAGACAAAATTCTTGCTCTATTTATGTAATGGGGTTGTTTTTAATATGAGGTAATACATGTGAAAGTAGTTTTAACAGTCTAAAATGATGACACAAATAAGATATTATGGTCTGACCTTAGCATATTCTATATTGAGCATTTCTGGCCACATGGAAATAATTACGAGCTGCAGCACACTAATAGTGACAAAAAAGCAGTGGGCTCAGATGAGGGAAACTAGACTCCAGCCCCTGGGATCACCACTGACCCGTGACCCAGGGCCACCCACTTATCTGCTCCAAGTCCCCACTTTCTCATCAACAACTTAAGGGGATATATCCCACACCCTTCAAACCATCCTACTACAGATCCAATAACCTGATCCCCTTCATTAAGACAACTTTAAGTGTTCCACGGTCCACATTTTCCTCTAGGCCAACAAAACTGCACTGAAATGAAGCAAAGACAGGATTTACTATGGGTCAAGAATCTTTCTAACCCAGAGTCAGTGCAATCTCACATTATTTAATTTTTCACATGCTTTAATCTGTGATGACATTCAGAAATGAGCAGATTAAATACAATTAGCCCACCAGAACACAGTTATCAGGCTTCACCCTGAAAGGGATTTATGTCTCACCTTTTGACTCAAAGATGGCATCTGTGCAGACTCTGCTCAGCACCACAGAAAAAGGCGCTGCTAATAAAACTCAGCAAGTAACTTACAATCTTTTAGTATTTTTCACACAAATCTAAAATAGTTATTTACTATTATTCCCTGCTATTCAAGTTTCGTCTCTCTGCAGTATATTGGGTTTTTCCATAAGCCATATAATCAGAAGGTTAAAAGGGGAAAAGGCTAAGGGTTGACAATGCTATGAGAAAATTATTTTTCTGGATGAACTAGTAGGACACCATATCCTCCCCCATTATATTCTGAGGTTCAAGAGCCTGAATTATAAACACAGTGAAAAACTGCATAGGATTTTATCACTATTGACACTGTTGCCTATTTTGAGTTGTTTCTCTGAATGAAAACCACTGTTCTCCAATGGCAAAAATAGTTCACGTAAAGCAGAGTTCCTCAATGCCGGCACTATGCATTTTGGACCAGATAATTCTTTGTTGCAAGGGGCTGTGCTTGTGCCTTGCAGGATGTCTAGCGGCATTCCTACCCTCTGCCACTATGTGCGGAATACTCGTCGCCCATCCCCAGTCATGGCCATCAGTGTTTCCAAACACACTGATAAATGTCCCTTGGGGAGACAAAACTGTTTCTATTTGCAAACCACGGACCTAAAGAAAGCCCAGACATACTTGCCTGGTTCCGAATCTCTACCATCCTACCTGTCATTATCATCCTTTACCCATTATAATAGGAAACACAGGAATTAACAATGAGGTGGGGAAGGTAGGGTAGGTAAGGAAGGTAGGGTCTTTAACATGACCCCTTCTAAGGAGGGCCAATCAAATGACTGACCACCAGGGCAACAGTCAAGAAACCACCATTCTACACATGCTCAGGCACCAAAAACTGGTTCCGATTCTCAGCACCCCCAGAGGCTAAGGAAAGCACATGGCTTGGGATACAAATGCGTGTGTGTGTCTGTGTGTCTATTCCCATTCTGATATATGCCATCTGGAGGACTCTTTTTTCTTTTCTTTTTTAATGGTTTTCTCTTATGTGCTCTCTATGTCTCTGTTTAACTTTCTCCTTTAAAAAAAACAATCTTGGAAGCTAAAATTTGTGATCAAAATAGCTCTGAAAGGAAACACAGGAAACAACATTTGTTTCTGCAAAGGGTGAGTTAGGTGGGTGGGAGTCACTAGATATTTTTTGTTGTATTCTCTTCCATGCTGCTTGAACAGTTAATAATTGCATGAACTTGTTTCCAAATTTAAAGAAGTAATTATCAAAATACATTTAAATCATGATCTGCCACCAACTGTACACAGGGTAATGTGGTTTTAAATTAGAAGACAGCTGCCAACACTGATTTCCCCTATAGACAGCATGGCAATTACCTGGGTCTGTGATTTGAAAGTCTCTAATATTTTTCCAGAATGACAGTACAGCTATCATTGCCTGTAGTATGAATAATGCAAAGAAATGGCAGGCGAACTTGAGACTGTTGCATAAAATAGAATTCTAGGTCCCCAAATGAAG
Source organism: Mustela nivalis (assembly GCF_964662115.1). Taxonomy (NCBI): domain Eukaryota; kingdom Metazoa; phylum Chordata; class Mammalia; order Carnivora; family Mustelidae; genus Mustela; species Mustela nivalis. The sequence continues at coordinate 53,582,742 of NC_139020.1, forward strand.
CTTGCAGAAGGGGATTCCAAGTAGCCCACACTTCTGAGAATATGTTCTTAAATTTCTTCAATAATTCAATCTCAAACTTTGGGTTGCATCTGCTCTTTTGGACAGGGACTTTCACACTACATAGATTAACTATGAGTTTGTTGTGCATCACTCAGTAAGAACTAGATGGCATATACATGCAGAATAGTTATGAGTAGTTTAGCTCCTGCTAATCAATACACCTTATATGTCTGTATCAGTTTAGAATATATGGCACGTATTTTTTCAAGGTCAGCTCAGATCCAGCACTGTGCTAGACAGGGAAGACAGAAATGTGAAACAGAGACAGACCCACCCCTCCTGGGGCACATTATGTTGAAATGTATAGAGAATTGTAGCTTTTTAACCTTACATTTCTGTAAATTTTTCATTTACAATGAGCATTTATTTCCCTTTTATTATTGAAAAATATCTTGAAAGCAAAAAAGAAAATGACATTTATTTATCAAAATAGAGCAAAGTATCCTATCTTTTTCTATATAAAATTAGTTCCACAAAATGTCATCTGAGGAAAAAAAGTACATTCTGTGGTTAAATAAGTTTAGAAAACAATACCTACTCTATCATATATACTCTCTCAGAGAACTGAAATGTAATCAGATGGGAAACTGTACTTACCCTAAATCCAGGGTATTTATCCCCACAGAAAGAAAGGCGGAAGAAGGAGAGGAAGGAGAGGAAAAGAAAAAGAAATACAGCATAGACTGTGTTAAATTTCCAAGATTGCTACGAAAAAAATAAAAAGATTTTCATTTTGGGAACAGAATCTATATATGAAGAAACGTGGATTATTAGAAGAGAATGGAATAAATGGATTAATGAATGGGTGGACAGACAGACCAAAGGACAGAGAGAAAGACAGACAAATGGGGGAAGCAGAAAAAAAGGAGAGAGGCACAGAGGAAATATTCTTTAGCAGCTGCTTTAATGATGGATGCTTTGCTTTGTAATACACTTCACAAACATTATCTCTTCAATACTACTGATGGTTACAATCCACATTGTTCTTCAGGGCACTTGGAGTCAATGTGGTGAGTCTGGGGAATACACCAACAAAGACAGACTGCAGAGTAGTTCAGCTCTGTTAATGTTAAGCACATCAGGACCAATGAGGCTCAGCGAAGCCTGGCTGTATGTAAGCCCATTTGCTTTCACTTAATTAAAAGCCCACAGAATTAAGAATCAACAAATTTTAGGAAGCACTAATGTTGAGAGAGAAAGTGTACTAAGACTTGCCAAAAAATAACAAGAACCTGATTAAAGAAAGTGGAATAATACTAACCTGATAGATTATAGATAAGAAATGAAAGAAAGAGAGAGAGAGAGAGAGAGAGAGAGAAGGGAGGAGGAAAGGAAAGGAAAAGAAAGAAAACGAAAGGAATAAGTGAAGAAGGGAGGAGGGGAGGGGAGGGAAAACTCTCAAGTGCTCTCTCTCAAAAAAAAAGAGAGTTAATTTTAAAAAATGTCTCACCCAGCAACTGATTTTGTGATTCTGATAACTGAAAGGCATCTCTATCATCATGAATTTTTTTTGTCATTGTAATCATCTGAAACCGGTTTACGATAACATTTACCCTGGTTCAATGAATGGCCACAGAACGTTTATATAGAATATATTCTAATTTTAATATATTTTTAGATTTTATTTGCTAATATTTTACTAAAGATTTCTGTGCCTATGTTCATGAGGGATGTTAATCTGTGTTTTTCTTATCTTGAAATATCCTTTTTAAAAAGGTTTTGGTATCGGGGATATGACCAAAATACATTAGGAAGAGTGTTCTCCTCCTCTATATTTTGGAAAAGTTTGTATGAAATTAGTAGGCATTCTCTTCCTTAGATATTTAATAGAATTCATAAAATTATGTGGTCCTGGAGTTTTCTTGTGATTTATTACAAATTCTATTTCTTCCATTGACACAGAGCTCTTCAGATATTCTGTTTATTCTTGACTCTGCTTTGATAATGTCTATCAACAAATTTGTTCATTTTATCTAAATAATCAAATTTGCTAGCATAAAATTGTTTAGAACATTCCTATATTATCCCAGCAGTGATGTCCCATTTTCATTCTTTGTATTCATAATTACTGGGGTTTTTTCTCTTTTTCTTTAATGCTGCCTTGCTATAGCTTTATTGATTTTCTTAATCTTTTCAAAAAACTAGGTTTTGGCTTCTTTGCTGATTTTCTGTATTATAGTTTGTCCACTTTAAAATTCATTAATTTGTGCTCTTATCTTTATTAATTGCTTTCTTCTTACTTTGGATTTAACTTGCTCTTGTTTTTCTACCTTCTTAAATTGGAAACTAAGTCATTAATTTTTAAACTTTTTTTGTATTTTCTAATACAGTTGACCCTTTAAAGACATGGGTTTGAACTGCATGGATCTACTTATACATGGATTTTTTTTTCAATAAATACTGTAAATATATTTTCTCTTCCTTATGATATTCTTAAGAATATTTTGTTTTCCTTAGCTTACTCTATTGTAAGAACCTACTTTACTGCAATATACCTACTTTATTGTAAGTATATAATACATATATGAAATAGGTGTTAATAGACTTTATTTTATCAGTAAAGCTTCCAATCAACAGGAGGCTATTAGTCTAAGTTATCTTTGGGGGGGAGTCCAAAGTTGTACATGAATTTTCAACATGCAGGGGTTGGCACCCCTTAGCTCCACATTGTCCAAAGGTCAACTGTATAAGCACTTAACATTACAAATTTGTAACATTAACATTTCTATGTTAGCTGTATTCCACAAATTTTTATCTTAATTTAACTTTTTAATTTGTTAATAATTTCAAGTTAGCAGAAAACCTACACAAATAAACATAGTATCAAGACACATGCATATCCAATGCACATACTATTAATATTTTATTCCATTTACTTTATCATTTGCTGTCCATCTCTCTTCATAATAGTATTTTTTTTAAAGATTTTATTTATTTATTTGACAGAGAGTCATCACAAGTAGGCAGAAAGGCAGGCAGAGAGAGAGAGAGGGAAGCAGGCCCCCTGCTGAGCAGAGAGCCCGATGCAGGACTCGATCCCAGGACCCTGAGATCATGACCTGGGCCAAAGGCAGCAGCTTAACCCACTGAGCTATCCAGGCGCCCATAATAGTATTTTTTAATTTCAGTAGAGTTAACATAGTGTTATATTAGTTTCAAGTGTATAATATAGTGATTCAACATACTATACATTCATTACTCAGTGCTTATCACCATAAGTGTGTTCTTAATACCTTTCACCTATTGTACCTACTCCCTCATCCACCTCCTCTCTGGTCACCTCCAGTTTGTTCTCTGTATTCAAGAATCTGGTTTTTGTTTGTCTTTTTCTTTGTTCATTTGTTTTGTTTCTTAAATTCTACATATGAGTGGAAGCATATGGTATTTGTCTTTCTCTGACTGAGTTATTCACTTAGCATTATATTTTCCAGATCCATCCGTTTTGTTGCAAATGTCAAGACTGTCTTCTTTTTATGGCTGAGTAATATTCCATTATCTGTATAAACCACTTCTTTATCCATTCATCTATTGACTCTTGGGCTGCTTCCTTATCTTAGCTATAGTAAATACTGCTACAATAAACACAAGGGTGCATACATCTTTTTTGTTTTTTTATTCTTTGGGGGAAATAACCAATAATGGAGTTACTGGATTGTATGGTAATTCAATTTTTAATTTTTTGAGGAATCTCCATACTGTTTTCCAAGATGGCTATGCCATTTTGCATTCCCACCAACAGTGCATGAGGGTTCTTGTTTTTCCACATCCTTACTAACACTTGTTTCTTGTGGTCTTGATTTTAACCATTCTGACAGGTGAGGGTGATATATCATGTTTTGATTTGCATTTCCCTGATGATCAATGTTAAACACTTTTTCATGTGTCTGTTGGCCATCTGCAAGTCTTCTTATGAAATGTCTGTTCATGCCTTCTGCACATTTTAAATTCGATTATTGTTATTTTGTGTGTGTGCATGTTGAGTTGTGTACTTTTTTTACATATTTTGGATCCTAACCCCTTATCGGGTATACTGTTTGCAAATACCTTTTCCCATTCAGTAGGCTTTTTGTTTTGTTCATTGTTTCCTTTGCTGTGCAGAAGCTTTTTATTTTGATGTAGGCCTAATAGTTTATTTTCACTTTTGTTTCCCTTGCCTTAGGAGACATGTCTAGAAAAAAAGTTGCTATGATCAATGTCAGAGAAATCACTGCCCATGTTCTCTTCTGGGAGTTTTATGGTTTCAGGTGTCACATTCAGTTCTTTAACTATATAAGCACTTAACATTACAAATTATCCTCTAAGTACAGTGTTAGCTACATTGCACAAATTTTGATAGACTGCATTTTCTTTAAGTTAGAAATATTTTCTAATTTCCTCTGGCTTACTTAAAACTATGGCTCATTCTTAAAACTGTGGATTATTTACAAATGCACTGCTTAATATCATAATACTCTATAGATATGGACCCAACAATTTTTCTCCTCTCCATACATGCTACTGCTCACATCAAGAGAGAGAGATATTTATCTTACCTCTGAATCCACAATGGCCTTGTTAACTGGCTTTGACCAAGAGAATGCAGCAGAAGTTATACTGTGCTAGTTCCGTGTTGAGTCAACCTAATCCGTAGTTGAGCTGATTTGTTTTGAGCTGTTTAGATTTGTTTCAGCTTTACGTAAATTCTAGTAACCAATGGCTTTCAATATTTTAATGGCAGGATCAGGAATTATGACTTGAACACCAGTAATGCTTCAAAAGTTTCTCTATGCTTTATAATCTACCCATCAGCTTTTAAGACCTCTGTGGAGTCCCTTTGCTCTGTCCTAAGCTCTGAACATCTTTCTCCAGCTTACTGTCCTGCCCCTAGTCTTCAGTGGACCACTGCCTCACAATTAGTAAATTCCTGGTGTACCAGAGGGATTTCTCTCAGCTCTCCTGCTCTGCCTCCAGCCTTTAGTGCACTACAGTGACGTGCATTTGATTTCCCCCAAACCCTAAGAAGCTATTGTGTGCCTCAAGGTAATTTTAGCTCCCCAGGTGCCCCCACCTTTAGCATGCTCTTTACTCTCAATAGGCCAGAATTGGAAGGCAGGTATGGCTTTGCTTTCAGACTAGGGCTTCTTAGGGTTTAATCCAACAAATGAACCAGAATGCTTTGTTAAATATTTATTAAAATTTCACCTGGTTTCATTTTACCCAGTTTAAGTTGGGTAGATGCCTCCTTTGCCATTCCCCAAGGGAAAAAACAGCCTTGAGGAAGGATTGATCCCTTTCTAGAATTTAATTCACTTATGATTAATTAGCTCGTTGCTATTAGAATTTATCTGATTGTTCTCACAGTGGAAACAATGGTCTTTTGCAACTTTCTACTCAAAACAGGAAGCAGAAGTCCTTGAACTTAAACATATTAAGATCCATACCTTTTCACTTAACTGATTACCAATCATTAATGAGCTCTCAGTACCTCCTCAAACTTCTTTCCCATTTACTAGCTATACAACTAGAGTGATTGATGCCTTCCTCCTGTTACAGTTCATAAGCCAATATTCATAAGGGCTGGAGATCAGCAACCTCACTGCTTTGTCTTACCAGTCTCTGGTTGTATGCACAGGGATGAAGGTGGAAGGTTTAGGACTAGAGTCTGTTTATGGGTTAGCCTGGCTGACCATACATTAATATACTAACAGTTCCCCACATCACAAAAACTTTTCCTGATACCTACCATATTGCTTCTATTTATAGGATTAATCTTATTTGTTTCCCATCTGACATTTCAATGAAATTAGGATCATACCCTGGTCTCCACCCTACGTGGCCAGAATAATGATGCTACCTAAATTTTGCCAGCCATCCAGAGTCTTCCACCTGTCATCTCCATATGTACTAACCACTAACCAGCACCCTGCTATTGTAAAGAATGGATGTCCTGCAAACATAATACTGTGCTCACCTAATTAAGCATTACCCACCCATATTTTCCTCCAAGATTTTATATAGAACTTGTGGGATTTTTTTTATTACTATCTTCCAAGCATAGTGTGTGGCACCAAGCATTCATTCAATAAACATTATTATTTAATTAGAGATATTATTGACTAAAATTTCTATCTATATCAAAGGTTAAGTGGGCATGGCAGACAGATGAAAGAACACAGTTCAGGGATGAGTCTTACCACCAATAATTAGAATTGGCTTCACAACAAAACCAATGATCTTAGTAATAGTCAAAAGTAGATTCCCAGGGCGCCTGGGTTGCTCAGTGGGTTAAAGCCTCTGCCTTCGGCTCAGGTCATGATCTCAGGGTCCTGGGATCAGGCCCCACATCAGGCTCTCTGCTCAGCGGAGAGCCTGCTTCCCCCTCTCTCTCTGCCTGCCTCTCTGTCTACTTGTGATCTCTCTCTCTGTCAAATAAATGAATAAAATATATTTTTAAAAAGTAGATTCCCTTTCTCTGTATACTTCTCCAACTCATGGTTCAATGGTTAAATTTCTGGTTTGAAATATAATGTTTAGAATTCAGATGTGAAACTGGGTGAGGTGAGATGATTCTACACGCAAGTAATGTCAACTATCAAGAGCTACGCTCAGTTGAGCTGTGCTGCCAGATGTCAGATTAAATGTACTGTCAATTAAGATGACAAGCCAAAATGAAAATGGTCAAGCCTTTAATCATTTACTGTGATAGTATAAGCAAGAAGTCAAATAGGATTTAAGTGCCAGCTCCCTCACTATTCCATTTTTCCCCATGGATCACCACTGAGTAGCGGTCAGGTGGATCAGCCCAGATGTGGGGAATTATCTCACTGCCAAAATGGTCCCAAATAAAAAGTTCCTGAAATTTTAAGAACCTAGAGGCCAGAAGGAGAAAGAGTGGGAAGGGTTAGAAATGGAAATGTACCAAGAACTGGGTCAGAATGGAGAATATTGTCTTCAAGGCTTTCCTCCCTCCTCTGGATAAAGGGATCTTAGCAGAGGCACTGGGAGAACAGTTCTGCCAAAGTCCCCCAGTAAAGAAGCCCCTGAATAGAGGGACCTGGGCTAAGAACCCAGAAATGCATGAGAGCATGGCAGCTAGCCAGGCGCTGGAGTCCGTGACCAGAACTCCTTTCAGAGACTACATTACATTGGCTGTGCACCAAGCCTGGTTATGGGCAGAGTAGCTTTCTCTTAGAGTCTTTGTTCTTTCCTGTGATCAGGTCTAAAAAAAAAAAAATCACACCACAGATTTTTGCCTGGGAGCATCAGTCTTCATCATCTACCAGCAATAAAGAGGAACTAAGGTGGAACTAAGGTGGACAGTAACCTAGAAACTCCACAGGCCCACTCAGTTACACAGCCCTGAGGGCCTGGTCTCCTGTCAGAGGCTGGAGGTGATTCAGAGCTTAGAAAAGTTATTTTCTGGGGTACCTGGGTGGCTCAGTCAGTTAAGTGTCCAACTCTTGATTTCAGTTTAAGTCATGATCTCAGGTCCTAGGAGTTGAGCCCCAGGGTGGGCTCCCTGCTCAGTGGAGAGTCTGCTTGTCTCCCTCTCCATCTGCCCCTCCCATAGTTCCCTCTCTCTCTCTCCTTCTGAAATGAATAAATAAATAAGAAAGAAAGAAAGAAAGAAAGAAAGAAAGAAAGAAAGAAAGAAAGAAAGAAAGAAAGAAAAAGAAATGAAAGGGAGGGAGGGAGGGAGGGAGGGAGGGAAAGAAGGAGGGAGGAAGCAAGGAAGGGGGAGGGAGGGAGGGAAGGGGGAGGGAGGGAAGAAGGAAGAGGAAGGGAGAGAGGAAAGGAGGGGGAGGAAGGAAAGGGAGTTCTTTTCTAAGTAAGTACCTGTGGCATTCTGTCCTGTCTAAAGAAACTGAGTCTTGTGGCCCACTGCATACATATGCAGGAACTAACCAGGGGAAAGGGAGAAATTCTGAGATGGTTTATGAAATCACCTAAAAAACAGTGAGATCTTTGAGATTAAAAGCACTGGTATTATTATGATTCTCACAATAAATTAGAATTAAAACCTAGAGACATCTTCATTATAATCATTATCACTTCATACTTTGTATCCATGGATATTAAATACTATAGACTCAAATAACAGCTTCAAAAGATATAGCTCCTGTCCTGAGACAACTTATATTTTACAGATGTGCTTAGGTCCTGGGCTTGGGGGTTAGAGGGGAGCCCTGAGAGAATACAACTATGCAGGTTAATGTAAACAATAATAAAGGAAATGAAGCAAGCAAGTAGGAGTCCCCATTAAAAACAGTCTCAAATAAAGGGTTAGTTTCTTTTAAAGATGCAATAGGCATTCTTTTACTATGACATATACACAGATTCTGGACAGTAGAGCTTTATTAGTTTTGTTTGATATATCAAAAAAGAAAGGTATAGAGTGGTTTATAATATCAGCCTTGAACAGCGATTCTGGATAATGTATGAAGTACTTGAGACAGTAAATCACATTTTAATGGGATTTGTAATGAAAATGCCATGGAAGGATAATAGTCTAAGGGTCTCTGTCATACTATGTGACTAACAGTAGTAATTGTGGGTGATTATTTCTAGAGTCAATGCCCTATAAAATCATGACATGCAGAAAAAAGTGTGCAATCCTGACATTAGCCTTGGTAATAGGCTGGTATCCAGTACTGTGTGCCTGGCAGAGGTAAGAGCAGGTATATGAATATTTAGATAGGAAACAGAGGAAATCATTTCAATCTCTAAGACATTTTTTCTGAATTTCTTTTCAGAAATAAATACTAAAGCTCTACTGTCTGTCCAAATACCTAGTTGCTGCCTATAGGGGAGGAGGGAGGGAACATTGCCTTGAAAATGACCACCATAGAATGCAAGTTGGTACAGCCACTTTGGAAAACAGTGTGGAGATTCCTTAAGAAATTAAAAATAGAGCTACCCCATGACCCTAAAATTGCACTACTAGGTATTTACACCAAAGATAGAGACGTAGTGAAAAGAAAGGCCATCTGTATCCCAATGTTCATAGCAGCAGTGGCCACAGTCACCAAACTGTGGAAAGAACAAAGATGCCCTTCAAAAGACGACTGGATAAAGAAGATATGGTCCATATATACTATGGAGTATTATGCCTCCATCAGAAAGGATGAATACCGAACTTTTGTACCAACATGGATGGGACTGGAGGAGATTATGCTGAGTGAAATAAGTTAAGTAGGGAGAATCAATTATCATATGGTTTCACTTACTTCTGGAGCATAAGGAATAACACAGAGAGTATTGGGAGATGGAGAAGAGAAGTGAGTTGGGGGAAATTGGAGGAGGAGACGAACCATGAGAGACTGTGGACTCTGAGAAATAAACTGAGAGTTTGGGAGGGGAGGGGAGTGGGAGGTTGGGTGATCCTGGTGGTGGGTATTACGGAGGGCACATATTGCATGTAGCACTGATTGTGGTCCATAAACAATGAATTTTGGAAAACTGAAAAAAAGTAAATTAAATTAAATTTTATAAAAAAAAAATAAAGAAAGAAAATGACCACCATGAAAAGTCATGTAAGTTAGGCTTGGCAAGAAACATTATTTTTTTTTTTTTTAGCTTTTCTGTTTTTAACCAAAGGAAAGTTTATTTTTCTGATGGTTTTATGGGCAATGTTTTCTGCAAATATCATCTACAGCCCTAGCTTTCATTTTACAATCACTAGAAACCATTCTCACTTCATTTCACAATCATCAAAAAAATGTAAGGTGTCTTTTGGATCCACTATAAGGGTTCCCACTGAACTGGTAAGTTCTAAATGAGTCTCTAGTAGTATCTCATTAGGTCAGTGAAGTTATTAAATAGATGACCTTTAGACTGAAACAAGAGCCAGGGCATTACAAATCCCATTTGGATTAAAGTTTCCAAGAAAGCATTAGTTAACACTTTCCTGAGTATCATCCTTGCTGAAGAAAGCTCACAGCTGATGATTCTATCACAGCTGATTTTAAGGCCAACACTGAAATATTCAAAAACACAAAAAAAATTTCAAGAAAAAAATGCAAACAACTCAATATTAGAGACAAGACTATTTATTAGGTAATCCAAGTGAATTCTTATTTTACTCTTAGTATCACTGAATAAGACTAGGTATTACAGAAGAGGATAGTCCTAGCAGTCATCTTGCCAGTGTATATATAAGCTATAAACACTAAATTTTTCATAAAGCTTAAATATTCAGCTTAGTAATTACGGTAATTGCATTGTTCACTCAAAGGAAAATTTCCATTAATTTATCTTTCCATGTATATTTGCCCTCCTTTTGTGTCACAGTTCTGCAGTGAGAACTCTTTGAAATAGCACAACACTTAAATACTAGAAATAAGAATGAAATTCTGGTCACTATTTCTCATTTTGTTATTTTCCCCGTGTATTCTAGATACTCACTTTAATGTTCTTTTTCTTACCAGAGCCCTCTGAGAGCAAAAGGCAGTCTCTCATTTCCCAGCATTTAATCACAGTTTGTTAAATGTTAAATCATCTTCCTATCCTAAATATTTGTTGTGTCCTAATATAATTTTAAAATTCCATTTTATCTTATTATGACATTTTCAACATTTATTTTGAATCAAGTATAAATTTTAAAATCACAATCTCATAGAGCAAATGGGACATGTATATGGTTTATTAGAATACAAAGTCAGCAAGCGTTTTTAGGAAAATCCAAAGTCCTTCCTAGTTCTAAGGTAAGAAAGCTCCAAACTGGATGAGGAGCTCAGGATAAGCTCACTAAGAGCACTGAATTTGAAACAAGACTTGGAAATGAATTCAATTTCAATGCAATACTCTCTATTTACTTCATTTTTCTTATTTTATATGATAAAAGGATTCAAACATCCTATCAAAATACACAAAACAGGAAAGCAGGATCCACAGGTTTTACTTGGCCCTCTGTGAATATACAGCATTCATTAAAATTGTATACAGTTGATTCTATTTTTCACATAGTAATATCACAAGATGAAGAGATCATGTTCATAATTATTGCGAAAAAGCTACTACAAACTAAAAGATATTACCTTTACCCAAATATGCACTCTGTTGGTTGACTTGTTAGTTTTCAAGGAATATCCTGTTAATCTTTTATTGATTCCATTATTCCCAGAAAGAGAAATCTCTGACTAAAAGCACATCTTACTGAGATGAGCCTGAAACAGAAAGATTTGCATGATTGGCCTCATCAAGACCTGCACACTAGCCACAGGCCACTGGAAATCTATCACAATAATGCTGCCTCCCCTAGTTTCTGCTTTCCAGTCTCACAAAACTCAAGTTACTGACAATAGCATTTATTGCAGCAAATTTAACATGTCCTTTAAACTCTCACAAGTCAGATGTACAGTACATGATACAAACAAAATACACACTAAACATGTATTTACCTCATCCCAGAATGTCATATCCACTTTAAATATAATACCTCAGGGTTCCTAAGAAGACAATATCACACCTTATCTTCCCCACATCTTAGTTGAATAATCTCAATGGGGACATTTTTCAGCACAAACGTGTTCTGAGTGCCAGCTAGGGTGCCAAGACCTGGAAATACAGCATGAACCAAAGAAGCAGAAAACCCCCTCTTCTCATTCACACTCCAGTCGGGGGAGCAACAGCAATCCATGTGCCTCAGGGAGGGTGCGCACCAGGTGTGAGAATACAGCCCAGTGGAAGGTAGAGGAGCTACAGAAAAAGAAACCTGAGCCACGTCAGCAGGCAGGCGTGTTATGGCCTAGACAGGGCACAGGGCTCTCAGTAGCAGGCTCCCTGTGTCCCCAGACTGCAGAAATGGAGCGAGTGGGCCTGGAACCCTGGTGAAGAGCACTCTGGTCAAAGCCGCACACATGGCAATATAGACAGAAAAGCAGGGCAGGCAGGTGGCCAGGGTCAAGTGAGAAGACTGGGTCGGGGAGGTAGGAAAGGGGGTCAGAGAGGAAGAAACCAATTTCACCGCCCACTCATATTTGTATTTTGTTCTTTTTCATGTACAGTCTCACTAGTTTTATATTCTTCAGATTCTCTTTACTCTTTTCATTGTTCTCATTCCTGAGTACAGAGTTTAATTAATCTGCAGTGACTATGAAAAGATCTGAACACATCCAGTGTGAGGGCAGAATTGGTAATGAGGTGGAAGGAAACCACTGATTTGTTCCAACTCTGCTTAAGCTTTGGGCAATGGGCTGCTCCCTTTTCAGGAGGTCCTTTCAAACCTCTGCCTCCTAGGTCCTCCCAGCCTTCAGCCAGTTGTTCAGGTTTTGCAATCCAAGAATATGCTTTCCAACATGTGATGGCCCTGCATCTTTGGAGACCAGCCAGACTAATCCAGGAAGGAGAAAAGACCTACTTCTTGCACAGTGTATACTTCATAGAGGGGCTGGCGCAGAGCAAAATGGAGAAGGAATTCAGAGTCCTCACTAGGATGGTGACTCTGCTCTCTGAAAAGGAGCCCCTGGCTACAAAGCATCAGAATCCTGCTCTTCTGCTCTCCGTCGAGGGACACCTCTATTCCGTTACCTGCACCGGATGGTGAGCCGGAATGGTGAAGGCAACAGGGAAAATAGTCAGAAATCCACCTGCCCAAATGCCACAAATTCTATGTAAAAGAGAGATAAGAGATTTTTTAAATAAATTTTAACATGGATAGAAATGCATGGGGTGCCTTGGTGGCTCAATCAGTTAAGCAGCTGCCTTCAGCTCAAGTCGTGACCCCAGGGTCTTGGGATGGAGTCCACTGTCTGGCTCCCTGCTCAGCCCAGAGCCTGCCTCTCCCTCTGCTTACTGCTCCCCGTTTGTGTACTCACTCGCTCTCTTTGTGTCAAATAAATAAATAAAAATCTTTTTTTTAAAAAAGGAGGAATAAAAATAAAAAGTATTATATAATAGACGTTTGGAGGGTTTCCTTAAATAAGATTCAAATGCTTAAAAGGGTTAAGCATTTTAAAATTAGAAATTTTAAGCATTTTTAAATTTAAGAATTTTAAAAATAAAAATTTTAAATTTGTAATCATAAAAGGCTTCGTTAACAAAGTTAGAAAACAAACAACAGATTAGGAGAAAATATCTGCAATGTAAGTAGCAGAAAGATTAGGAACCAGAATACTTATGAAGAGCTACAAATCCAACCACTCAAAAATGGTTAAGGGGAGAGAAATAGGAATAGATCACAGAAACAGAACTGAACTGCAGAGATTTCAACTTCTAGTAATTAGGGAAATATAACAAGATACAAATTTTTAGTTCTACTAACTAGCAAAATTTAGAAGGTTTGATACTATTCAGTTGTGGCAAGGCTGTGGAGAAATGGACAAAGGTTTTAAAGGATAATTTGATAGCATCTATCAAAATATAAAATGTGCCTCTTCCTTGACCCAGAAATTAAATTTACAGTTGTTTTTTTTTTTTTTTTTAAATCTGAAGTGATGTTAGTATAAGGAGGAAAGAGTCACATGTAAGGATGGGGGTATTAGGAGATGAACCATGAGAGACTGTGGCCTCTGAGAAACCCTCTGAGGGTTTTAGAGGAGAGGGCAGTGGGGAGATGGGTTGCCCCGGTGGTGGGTATTAAGGAGGGTACATATTGCATAGAGCACTGCATGTTACATGCAAAAAATGAATCTTTGAACACTACATCAGAAACTAATGACATACTGTATGGCGACTAACCTAATTTTTTTTAAAGATTTTTAAAAAAGGAGTCACACATAAAGATGCAGTTTTGCTTCTAATGGTAATAAAATGGAATATTCTAAATGTCCACCAACAGAAGCATAGATAAACTGTGGCAGAACCCATACTCTGGATACCATGCAGCAATTTTTTTAAAATTAAGGATATCTTTTTATACCCATGGTTTTCAACTGACAGCAATTTTGCCTACCAGGAGACATTTGGCAATGAATGGGGTATTTCTGGTTGGCACCACTGGCAGAGGGGGAAGTGTTAGTGGCATCTAGTGAGCAGAGCCAGGGATGCTGCTAAACATTCTACCATACACAAGACACCTTGCCTCCAGACAAAGAATCATATAGTCCCATAAACCTACAGTGCCAAGGTTAAGAAACTTTGCCTTATATCAACCATAGAAAGAACTCCAAGTCATCACGTTAACGGGGCGGGGGGGGGGGGCAAACAACAATGCATATAGTATTATGCCACCTTGAAAGAACAAAATATAAATTTAGAACTCTGTACATCATATCTGTATATAAATATTATTTATCTGGAAGAAGAGATATTAAGACAGTAACAGTGTTTGACTTCAAGGGGGAAGGAAACTAAATATAAAATAAAGAAGGCAACAACGTTTTATGTTTTCTATACAGTTTAAAATTTTCTCACCAAGCACATTTGAAGGTATTATCTGCGTAATTCAAAGAATAAAATTAAAAATGCAGGAGCAATATCCCATTCATTCTAAGAGCACTGAATAAAGTTCTCACTTTCTCACCCAAGTTTTGGAATCTCTAACAAACCATCCCCTATTCTAGTGTTTTACAGTCTGAAAAGCAGTAATGGTATTAACATTTGTTTTAGTAATGGTTATGATTTAAAGGTATTTTGAATTCCGTAGAATACATTTGCTCCAACAAGTGGCACTGCGTTCAGCCCAAAATTCATTTGTTGAAGTCCCAACTCCCATTCCCTCAGAACAGGTCTTTGAAGAGGGAATTAATTTAAAATAAGGCCATTAAGGTAGTACCCTCATCCCACATGTCTGGTGTCCTTATAAGAAGAGAAAGAAACACCAGGGATGCTGTACACAGATGAAAAAACCCTGTGAAAACACAGGGAGAAGGGAGCCATGTGCAAGCTAAGGACAGAGGCATCAGAAGAAACCAAACCTGTAGATACCTTGATCTTGGACTTTCCAGCCTCTAGAATTGGGAGAAGATCAACTTCTGTTGTTGAAGCCACCCAAGTCCCTAGCAAACTAATGCTGTTGCTGTATAAAGAATACCACAAAAATAAAATTATCTATTGGTTCCTATCCCATTCTCATGAAGAAAGGTTAAAGGCAAGAAGCAAACAAAAGTTATTGAGCTGGTTTCATTTCTCAACTGAGAAAAATACAATGAATGAAAGCAAATTCATACTTCTAGATGGCAACAGGGCTGCGTTCCTGATTGCTGACCCTACGAAATGATTGTCAAAATTTCTGTGATGGATCATCCTTCCATGCCCCGTGTTCCTTCTCCTCTCCCTACCAATGACCTGCTAACATCCATACCACTGGCTGTACTTCTGCACCCACAGATGCCACAGGAAAGTACACACCACATAGCAAGAGAGCAAGAACTGGGATCGGACATGACTTTGACTCAAGATGACAGGGAACTGATCACTTCTTTTTTCCCCTTTTTATTTACCATGTATACATGGTTCCTTCCTCATGGGAAAAATAAGAGGAAAAGAGCAGTGGGAATCAGAGGTTACAAAGACCTACGAATCTGATTCTGGCATCAGATTGAAGGGCAAGAGAAATACTCAAGATTGGTTAAAATGGAAGTCAGGTGCCATGGGGAACCCTGAAAGATCACCCCTCCAACCAGCTTTATCAATGCTGGGCAACTGTGGAGGAATAAAATGGCAGGCTTTGACAGAGAGAGGGCCTGATGTAGTATCCCACATCCTCTGTGGCATCAGTGTGACATATAAGTAATCCAGAAGCTTCCTTTGTCCCAGAGAGAACAGCAGATGCTGGAAAGCTCACCTGCTGGGGTACCACAGTGAGATAAGTGATCCTGAGGAAGGAAGCCAAAGGGCCAACTATCACGCTGGGGTAAGTGGGAGTCATTACCATGTGTAATCAGAGCATCATAAATGTACAGGTGGGGGCACCTGGATGGCTTCAATGGTTAAGAGTCAACCTTCAGCTCAGGTCATGATCTCAGGGTTCTGGGATTGAGCCCCACGTGGACTACCAGCTCAGTAGGGAGTCTGCTCCTCCCTCTCCCTCTGTCTCTCCCCCCTGTTCATGCTTTCTCTGTATCTCTCTTTCTCAAATGAATAAGTAAAATCTTGAGAATAGAACAGAAGAGAAAAGGAGAGGAGAGGAGAAGAAAAAGGAAGGGAAGGGACGGGACGGGACGAGAAGAGACGAGACGAAATGAGAAGAGAAGAGAAGAGAACAGAAGAGAACAGAAGAGAAGGAAAGGAAAAGGAAAGAAGAAAAGAAAAGAAAAGAAAAGAAAAGAAAAGAAAAGAAAAGAAAAGAAAAGAAAAGAAAAGAAAAGAAAAGAAAAGAGAAAAGAAAAGAAAAAAGAGCCAGTGGAGAAGGAGAAATGCTCAGGAAACGCCCAACCACTTAGAGCCCACTGTACTACTGTGCTAAGAAAACAGGAGCAGACATGTTAGTGACAGAGGCAGAGAGGCAGACATCTCTGACCACACACAAGCAGAACAAGACACCCTCCCCCAGAGGCCTGGCTGGACCAGGGCTTCCTCCTGCCCCAAGTCTGGTACTTCCCACCCACTGCAGTGAGAATACTTAGTCTCCTCCTGCCCCGACCTGCCTTCCTGAGAAGGAAAAGATGGAAGTGGTACCACCTGAAAGGAAAGAAACAGCCCTGACAGTGATGTTGAGCTTTGAACAGATGGAATATTTATCTAAAAGAGGCTGTTGTAGCCAGAAGAGACTTAATTATCACTAATGATCAAGGTTAAGTTTTCACCTCACTAGAAAAAGGGGGTCACAGTACCTGATAAAGTCAGTTACAGAAAAACCTCAAAGCTTTATTCCCCTCATGAGTTGAGCTGCACATTTCTACTTTCTCTTCTCACGTTTTAGACATTTCTTAATAAATAAAGCATAAATGTGAAGGACCCTCTGGCAGCCTACTGAAAAGACCACTTTATAAAATGATGGATGCGTGCGGCATCCTGGCCGCAGGCACGTGGCTGAGAATGACGGTGCGCATGTGAGCTGCAGTCCCACAGAGTCATCCCGCTGCACAGGCTGAGGGCAGAGGGACTCTGGCAGGAAAGGACAGAAAAGGAAAGACCTGGGCATCCATGTTCCAAGAGGAGTCTCTGAACCTTAGCTTCTAGCCCATCACTGACAAACACTGGTTTGTTGTCTTGGCTGCTTTAAGAGAAGTGTGGAGAATGTACAAAAGAGGACACAAGAAAGGTTTCCCCCTTCTTTACTAAAATAACTACCTATTTCCAACGTGCCCTTCAATATTTCAAGGGTTAATGGGGCATCTTGCTTGACATGCATGCTCCTAATTTCTTTTTGATTACATAATTATTGCTGTAAGTAGATGCAGATGTTTAAATTAATTTTATTATTAATGCCTCAAGGCATTTTTAGGAAAAGTGCACAAAGCTTTTAAAAATCCAATAAATTATATAGAACTTTCATTTACTTTGCATTATACCTTCAATTGATGAAGGACATAAAGTGTTCTTAAATTTAGATCTTGCTTTTATCATCAATATAATAAGTATTTGGCTTACTAAAGTAGACAAGACACACTCTTGGTATGTTATTTACATGCTAACAATCCCTCATTAGTTGGAAAAATAATTACATATTGACAAAATTGATAAAAAGCTTATAAAGTATCTTATTAATCTGTACATAATGATAACTTGTAGGCATATTAGGTTAAGCAAACACCAATAGAAATGAAAGATTTTCTGGAACCATTCTATCAAAATGTCTATACACCCACTCTTCCCTCTAGGCACAAACTCCCTGCTGCAATTGTCAGCAGAAATTTCAATTCAGTTAATTATGCCCAATAACACTTCAGGGAGATTAAATAAGTATTTCATAAAGATAAACAAAAATGGAGAATGGCTAAACATACACTATAAATTATGGAAGAATAATTGTATACAGTTTAAAATTCAATTTATTCATTATAATCCACATGAGACCAGCCCTCACTAGACTTCCTTTTTCTCCTCCCAAATGTGCCCTGGGGTCAGCCTTGATATGTCCCATCTCAATACACAAAAATAACTCCAAATATAAATAATGTCATTTTTACTGAAGTGTCCCTGTAGAAATGAAAGAAAGTGTTCTGCCCTGTAAAATATAAGAAATGCTCTTCTTTAACCTGCTTTTATATCACTCTCAGCTTCCTCTCCTACTTCAAGCATCGAACCCTTCTCTGCATCTGCGACCCCCTCTCTGCTCACAGAACTATCTCCCCCAAGATCTCCATCTGCTTTCTTTAAATTGGACATTTTGGTTCATCCTTCACTTCCCCAGTTTGTATCCTTACCCATCACCCACCTCAACAAAATAAAAGTCCCCCTGAAGAGTGTTCCCTCGTTATAACTCGAGAGAGGTATTAAAAAATAAAGACATACCAGAAATTTTAAGAGTTAATTTGAACATTTATCACTTCTAATAGGGCAGTGCCAAACCAGAAGTGGTTCAGGGACAGAATTATATATAGAGAGAGAAAGTGCAGAAGCAAAGAAAGGAAATCATTTGATTGGCTGTAGCATAAAGCCAATTTGTGATTGGTTCTCCTTGGCATTTCAATTTTGTAACTTTGAGGCATTTGCAGATTTATATTTTGGTTTGCTGACCTAGGCCAGTGGTCATTAGAACCAAATCAGTCTAATGGGCTCTTCATTAAATTAATTTAACAGGAGCTTTTGAGTAACAAATGGTTTGTTATTGACAGTGAAGCTTAAGATTCTCTTTGCCTCAAACACACTCAACTTTACACTCACTCAGCTATGCAAGCAGCCAGGTCCTAGGCAAAGCATCTAGCTGCTCCTCCTGGCGAACCCAGGAAGCCAAAAGAAATGACACAGCACTACTCTGGTTTGGCTTCTAGTACCTGCTAGTCATCAAATTCTTTTCATCTGCAGACCCTATCTGCATTTGACACTGATGATACCTTCCACCACAAATGTCTTTTGGAATGGTCACGGGCCACTTTTTTCTATCAATGTTCTCAATACAACTCAAAAATAATTTTTGGTCTCTTTTTTTTTTTTTAAGATTTTTTATTTATTTATTTGACAGAGAGAAATCACAAGTAGGCAGAGAGGCAGGCAGAGAGAGAGAGAGAGGGAAGCAGGCTCCCTGCTGAGCAGAGAGCCCAATGCGGGACTCGATCCCAGGACCCTGAGATCATGACCTGAGCCGAAGGCAGCGGCTTAACCCACTGAGTAACCCAGGCGCCCAATTTTTGGTCTCTTTATTACAGATGGCAAAATTGATCATTTCAACATGGTCTCCTCTGACTGCATTTCAGTGACTTCGCTTCCTTCCCAAACACTCTGCAAAATCCTGACTGCAAGTGTTTTATTACCTGAGAAAATTTCTCTCAGCTCTGTATAATCTCCTCTGTGAGCCTGTTTTTTTTTTCTTTTTTTGCTGTATTACATCCCTTATCCACTGTAAGCCGTATCAGTGGAGGGATTTTTATCACACTCTTGTTATGGCAGAATTTTCAGGTTGCATTCATACAGAAAGAAGTTCCTCTTCGTGATCGGATAAGATCTCTGTGAAATATTCTATTTGTCCGCATGAACTAATCCCTGAAAGAATCACTAGAGGATTTCTGTTTTGCTATTTCACTCACTTGTGGTATGCTGAGGCCACGGAGTCACCAATACTCTTGGACCCATTTGGCTGGGGGGTGCCTCCCCCTGGCGGTCCACGTCACTCATCCCGAACAGCCCGAGTTGCCTGGATTTGGTACAAAGCAAATATACACAGAACTGAAACCATGGAGATAAATATTGATATTTATCACTCCTAACATAAAATCACTGAGAGAGCGGCTAAGCTAATTATCTTCTAATTATTGTTCTAAAACTAATGGGCATTGGCAAAAGATGCTCCAAACTGAGTGTTTCACTAAGAACTAACAGTTTCAGAAGAATTATCATTTTGGAAGTTTGTTATTGACTTTTATGCCAGGATTCACAGCAGCACTGTACCCTCAAGCTCCTTGGAACCACACATCCTATACTGTAGAACCCAAACAAAAACAGGCTACTCTTCAGAAGATCATTCAAATTTTCAGTTATTTAAACCCTGCCCCAGAGACCGGCCTCAGTTAGTTGTGTTTCTGAATACCATTCCTTTTCACCAACTCCCAGCTGTTTTTCATGGCCATATCAATGGAAGGATCAATGGAAGACTACTTCCATTAACAACCTTCAATCATTCAACATTGAGGGCTTTTTACAAAGCACTTGAAGTTTTATGTAACTGCCAGAAGCAAATGATTTTTTTTAAGGAACGTGCTTTGCAAATGCCTTTGAACTATTTCATTTACAAACATGGCTCAACTGGAGATGTTTCAATAGATACAGAAGATTTTCACTTGTTCCTAATTTGATGACTTTTAGCTCACATAGTTTTCCTTATTAAAGAGCTTGCCTGCCAAACAGTTTGATCCTGGTTCTCCCCTCTCCTGCCCGTGATAAAGTCCTTAAGTAGTAAAGGAGCATTCTATTTTCATAGATACAAATATGTGCTTAAGCCAAATATAGGAGCATACAAAGCAGAGCTCGTGGTAAAGCTGGAAAGTTATGTACAGGTGAACACAGCTCTTCGTCCCAAATCCTTTTTGTCAGTGGCAGTGGCAGTTGTGACTGTAGAAGGGTCATTAAAGTGCACTGTGGCAGCTAGTTTTGATGGCAGACATGTCAGAACAGAAGTAACATATTTTACTCATCCACCCACAAGTTCTTTTCTTCAGAAATCTAAAGCGAGCACCTTCATGAATAAAAATGTATTCTGAAACTTCTGTTTTTTTCCCAGGGGGCAGGCACACCTAGCCCAAAGAGGACAAAGGAATATATACCTGCAGATTTGTATTCAAGTTTCTACAGCTAAATGGAATCCTGTTGGAACCTGAAGAAATCAAGTAGTGAATATTAAAGAATATCTTCTGCTTTATTTTTATTGTTCTATGTTTTATTAGTCATTAGCACTCGATGAGCTTAGTTAATAATATATGCTAATTTTTGCAAGTCTGATCACACAAGTTTTAATGAAACTGTAAGTCAAGGAAGATATTTTCAGCCTTGTAGAGCACATTGTTTCCATCTGTCTTCAGGTCATTGCAGCACAATATGGCAGGTGCAATCACAGCAAAGGGTCCAGGATGGAAAAGAGAAACAGGAACGTGTTTCTCATTAATGGGAAAAATCTCGACTTTCTCCCTTTTTCAGATCACATAAAATGTTTTGTCTCTACTTTCATAGCATTTATTACTTATAAGAAAAATTTAAAAACATGTATTACTTATTTGTGAAAGTAGTATCATCATATAAGATTTAGAAAAATAGAGAAAATATATATTTTTTAAAAGAAAGCCATCTATGATCCCAGTGGTAAAATAACCAAGATCTCTGAAACTAGATAGAGCTAGGTTGAAATCTTGTCATAAGTAGATGTGTGACTTTAGGCAAATTACAGTCTTCTCTATGTCTTAATTTTACTTATATGGAAAAGAAGTTACTAACCAGTGTTTAGATATTATTCTCAAGAGAAGAATCAAAGCCTGATTCTACTCTGTGTTAAAACCAGTTGCCCTGCATTTGCATGCTCAGGCACCATAACAGAATATGGTGATTCTTAGGAGAAAATGGCTATCCTAGCACAAACATTTTATTACTGACATTTACCCAACCCCTAAAATCTTAAGTAAAGGCTATTAGCTCAAGAACCAATACCAATCTTTAACCCTTGAGATGTCAGGGTAGCTGAATGGAGAAGAGCAACAAGAGCAGAAGAATGGCAAAGGACAATTCTAGAAACTTTGGGCTCCAATCATGCTGAGCCTTTTAGTTCTGCATTGGGGAAAATGGCTTCTCTCGAGTTCCTCAGGGAAAAATCACCATGACTGGAATTCAAGCTCAATCAAAAGGACTACTCCATATTACTGAGGCAAAATGGTTTGTCTTATGGGTGCCTGGAAGTGTTAAGGAATAGACAACCTAAAAGTTACAGATGGAACCAATCACTGGAAAGTATTTTAATGTCTACATGTACGTGGCTGGTTTATACTTTAAGAACCAGTCCCAACAATAGCAGTTGTTACATCTCCTCTGAAAAAACACACTCTTAAAATCAGTGACATTCACTACATTTACATAATTTCTTCCAATAAACAATCTACATGTCTCCAAATTGTTGACCTATGACTTTCAACTTCTAAATTGATCTCCTAAAACTAGTCATGCAGGGAATCAGTCCTTGACTTTGTAATTTTCTGAGTTGCCCAAAATAATCTCACTGGGCTCCTGTGAAGATTAAATATGATAGGACCCTCAAAGTGCTCAGCACTTTGCCTTATCCCACTCATTTCGTCTTTACAAACCAAAATTCTACTGTATATGCAGTTGGTTTTCTGGGTTTGTTGTTATTGTTGTCATTATGTCTTCTTACATTAGGAAAAATGTCCTGTGCTTTTAAAACTTCCTCAAAAATATTTTTAAATTTTGCCTAATAGTCCATTAAAGGAAAGGTCACAGTTTTTCTAACAATATATTTATTGTTGGAGAATTTGGTAGTTCCCAATTATTTTATATAAGTAATACTTTTAAGTATTAATGCAGTAAACATTTATATATAGTATTAAAGCAGTAAACATTCATTTGAAGAAATCTTTATCTGCAAATTTATTGCTATATGCCTGGTTATTTTCTTTCAATTTCTACTTTAATATAATCAACTTACAACATTTTCTAAAAACCATACAAAGCCAAATAAAACCAAAATGCAAAAACGTGTAATACATTCTTTGGAAAGCCGTGTAACTTGTTTCCTATTAACTCAAAAAATTTCCAGCTGAAAAGAAAAATAACTATCTAAAAATTTAATTTCACTTTATGGAGTAAAAATAATGCTCAATTTAATAAGATTTTTGTTCAAACAAGATGACAACTTTATATGCCACTAATTTAAACCAGAATATACTTTATGTAGCAAAACAATGCAACTGATATTTTTCTCTTGCATTAAAGAGAATCAGATCTTTTGTCAAGTCATTCAGAGAAAGGGTGAGGTCAATGTAGCCATCTTCATAAGACTATGTGTTTATTTTCTTACAGCATTTGTGATATCATGCTAGTTGACAGCAGATTAAAAGCTAACCCTATAAAGTCTGCAGCCACAAGCCTATGTTAGCAAGCAAGCTCCAAAATCCATCCATAACCATGCTTCCACTTACCCACAGGTCCTCCGGTTGATCTAGATCCAGATATAACAGAAACTTATGATCCTCTTCCCATCTGGTATTCAGTCATAGCCCTAAACTAACAAGGAGAGGAAAGGACGAATTTGTAGGCATTACTTAGAAGAAAACATTTTAAAATCTTGTCAGAATTTAAATTATATATTCTTATAATAATACTAATACCAAAGTCCATAACACAATTACAAAAATAATCATAACCATTTATCCAGAGAGAATATTAATTTATATTACATGTAACCCAAAGAATACTAATTTAATTTAAATGCCTATGAATAGTTTGAGAAAAAATTGTTAAGAAGAAGGAAAAATTGAAACTGGAAAGGGAAAAGATAATAATCCTGATATCTTATTTATCAGTCTGTGCTAAAATACAATTATAATAATGAATTGTGAAATCTAAGAAAACAACTAAATATAATCTCTATAGAAAAGATTATTTTCTTCCTAGCTGTGTGAAGACAAAGGCACCTCTAGTAACCTCAAAGAAGTTTTTTTTTTGTTTTTGTTTTTGTTTTTAAAGATTTTATTTATTTGACAGATTGAGAGAAATCACAAGTAGGCAGAGAGGCAGGCAGAGAGAGAGAGAGGAGGAAGGAGACTCCCCATGGAGCAGAGAGCCCGACATGGGGCTTGATCCCAGGACCCTGGGATCATGACCTGAGCCATTCAGGCGCCCCTCAAAGAGGTTTTAAATTTGGTCATAAATGAGCACTTTACAGAATTTTCTAGTCAATTACATTTGGCAATGTGCCAAAATGGAACAGCAAACTCAAAAAATTATATATTAGAATATATTAATTATGCCATTCAATATTTATTAAGAACTTACTATGTGTGCCTAACAATATGCCTGACATCAAGGCCCCAGGGAGCTCAATATATATTGTGAAAGTAAATTACTTCACTGGTATGATAATCATAAACTCAAGCATTGTAGCCTGGTAAGATACATCTGTCTCATCAGAACAATTTCATAGTTTTTCAGAAGACTTTAAATAAACATTCTCCAATAATTTACTAGAAAACCTACTCAGATAAGCGTTGATGACTGACCTTACGTCTGGAACATCTAATCACAGAGCTCCTTTATCCACCAAAGAGAAAACTTCCAAATATTTCAAGGTTTCTTCCATGATTACTACCACTTCTATTCAATAGTTCTTCCACAAATATTTGTTGAGCCACTTAATTTTTTCTTAAATATTCTTTGGGGTTTTCTGGCTCCAATTCCAACAGGTCAGGGGGAGTTTCCCCACACCCACAAGCCAGCAGAGTATCCATAATTCAACCCAATTCTGAATCTAGTCACCTGGAAATAGCACCTGATTTCACAGGTGAAGGACTCAGTCCTATGAGACCGCCCCCTCTGCCTCTACTTCAGATGGCAATCTCAAGCCCAGCTTGATACTACTATAAATTAGAGGTTCCCATAACCCCCTCCCTGGGTTTAACTAATTTGCTAGAATGGCTCACCAGTACTCAAACATTTTACTTAATTGGTCACTGGTTTATTGTGAAAGGATATAATTCAGGAATAGCCCAGGTATCAGAGATGCACAGGGGGAGAAGGCTTTGCATTCTCCCTAAATTTCCACATGTTAACCAACCTGGAAGCTCTCCAAACCCTATTCTTACGGATTTTCATGGATGCTTCATTACAAAGATTAAATCACTGGCACTGATAACTGATTTAATTTCCAGTCCCTCTCCCTTTCCCAGAGGTCTGAGGCTAGAACTAAAAGTTCCAATCCTCTAATCACATTCTTGATTCTCCTGGCAACCAGTCCTCTTCCTCTGGAGGGGTCCAAAAGTCACCTCATTAACATTAAAGAAACACTTCTGTCACTCTCAACACTGAGGAAATGCCAAGGGTTTTGGGAGCTGTGAGTCAGGAATTGTGGATGAAGACCGAATGTATATGAGGAATATATTTTGGTCATCTGGATGACATTTTCCTTACAAATCCAAACATCACAAATACTTACACAAATAGGTTTTATAACCAAATAAACAATCCCAGCATTATTCTTCCAGGCGGCCAGCCCCATATCACCATCCTGAAATGTCCAGGAATTCTTTAAAACATTTACAGGGATTTGAGACCAACAGTTTGTACCTCTTATCTCAGAGGACAGAGTTCAGTTGTATCCCTTGAAGCCGGCCAATGTCACAACCCCTAGGGAAAACCTGTTGCTCCTGTCTCAGGGCCTGCTCACTGTCTACACTGTCAAATATCAGGCTTCAGTGCACAGCCAAAATCTAGACTTTCCTATGATATCCTCATTTCAAGGACACTGCCCTTACCTGCACGAATAAAAGTGATGCAGTGAGAAGATTGCCTCTCCCCATCCTGGGCTTTGGACAAAAAAGGGGGTCCAAACTGAACTAGAAATTATAGGTCACAGGAACCACCACTTGGCTTCAAGCCTGACAGCTACATGGTGGGATTAGGAAAAATTTTACGAACGTCAATTCATAAACTCCAATCCACGTTCTACCTTGGAATGTTGGGTGAGGCACAGGGGGAGTCCATTTCCCAACTGTTATCTTTACCAGTATTATGACTTTTGTTAAAAGACTTGTTGACAGGGTGCCTGGGTGGCTCAGTGGGTTAAGACTCTGCCTTCGGCTCAGGTCATGATCCCAGAGTTCTGGAACTGAGCTCCATCTGGCTCTCTGCTCAGTGGGGAGCCTGCTTCCTCCTCTCCCTCTGCCTGCTTCTCTGCCTACTTGTGATTGCTGTCTGTCAAATAAATAAATAAAATCTTAAAAAAAAAAAAAAAGGATTTGTTGACTTCCTTGAACCCAGGACTTGTTCACAATCAGCCATGTCTATTTTGGCGGTATCAGTCATATTCGTCTCAAGAGGTTGGAGAGTTTGATCTCTCAACTCCACCTCTTCAGAACAATCAAAGGGACCTGAACTCTGCAAATTTGCCCACACTTTTCCAAATGCCCTTCAGTTGCCACATTTTAATAGTTCCATAAAAAAGGTAAATCCCACTTCACCAGATACTTGTCGTAGTTAGGAAAAGATAAATATTTTGATTGGTAGCTAGAGAGAGAGAGAGAGAGAGCAGACACATAGACTACTGAAGTCTTAGGTTGTTATTACACTGGTTCTTTTCTATCACATTAACGACACTTCAACAAATACAATTTAAAGTTAAATGCAACTAATTTAGTGACTATAAAAAAGAGTCTACAATTGATTGGGGCAATAGCATGTTGAATGAAAACATTTATTGTCATTTCATAAAAACTGGCATTTACCATTCAAGTGTCCCGAAATGGATGCTAAAGAGATCTGACATATTTTTAAGGTAATTTATTCCTCAGACTTAATATGTAGATGTTTTCAATTATGATAAAGCATTAATATTAAATGCTTGCTTGTTAATCTTTTCAGGACAGTGAGAAATGAAATATGATGCAAAGATGTCTTCCCAAATTAGAACAAAAATAAAGGACGCAATTCAAAGAGCGAGGGAGAATTGGCATATCTTAATGTTTTAAACAGAATCCTGCTTATGTTTTAAACAGAATGTTTAAAACAGAATACCTAATGTTTTAAACAGAATACCTGCTGCTCAAAATCCAAAATTTTGTTCCAAATCAAAATTTACAATGGAGTATTCAACTATCAATACAGGTGAGTATAAAAATCTACAAGTCACTGAAGATTTTACCTATTCTATGATATCTAAACATCTAAACTCAATGGTGATTTAATACTGAGAAAGGAACAGTAATGATTAGGCTACTTGAGCCCCTCAGGACAAACTGAATACAGCTGTGGAAGAAGAGTCTCAACTGTTTCCAGTTTCTGAGAATACATTAGGCCACTTAATATAACATCCTGGTGTATTGTTTGCTTTTTGATAGCAAACAAGATAGACTGATTGATTGAGTCACTCACAGGTATTCCTTCCTTCAACAAATATTTATTGAGGGATCACCATGTCAGACACTGGGATAAAGGATTCTCTCACATAACTTAATTGAAATTCAACAAGTATTCTCATGTTATAATGAGGATTAAATGAGTTAATATTTGTATAGTGTTTAAAACGGTGTGGGGCACATCGAAAGTGCTATATCAATGTTTGTTAAATAAATTATGTTGAGGAGTCAGTTGTAATATGATCTTTGTACAAGATTTTGGCATAGGAGATAATGGTAGAGTTCTGAAATACCAGCCTGTGAGCTGAGTGCAGGAAACACCTAAGTCGGTGTGTACCCATATAAAAACTCACCTGATGGCAAATTTCTGTGGAAAAATAAATATTTTATGAGACTGTTATAATAGGTTTTACATTGCCTATAAATATTTACTTAGCACACACTTCTGAAACACTGCATACCAAGTCCTGTGTAACTGCTTCACATATGATAACTCATTTAATTTTCACAATAACCCTATGATACTATTACTCCACTCTACAGATGAGGAAATGGAGGCACAGAGAAGCTGAACACCTTGCCAAAGTCATACAGCTATTAAGAGGCAGAGCCTAAACTGATACTCAGGTAGCCTGGCGCCAGAGACCAGGTTCTTAAACACAAACTTAAAATGTGACATATTTGGGCACCTGGGTGGCTCAGTCGGTTAAGCGTCTGTCTTGAACCCAGGTCATGATGCCTGGGTCCTGGGATCAAGCCCTGTGTCCAGTTCCCCACTCAGAGGAGAATCTGCTCCTCCCTCTCCCCCTGCCCTTCCCTCCTCCCCGGCTCATGGTTTCTCTGTCTCTCTCTCTCCCTCTCTCTCAAATAAATAAATAAATAAATAAAATGTGACATACAAAAGGGCTGGCATTTATGGGATCCTCACAGGCTGTCTCTCTGAGTCAGAACGGCTCTGTGCACTGGTTCATTTGTCAAGCACTACCATAATGGGAAAAACAATAAGCCCAGATGCCACCTTACAAAACAAGATGGAAAGGACTTTGAAATACTCCTTGAGGGACGCTTGGGTGGCTGAGTCGTTAAGCACTGGGCCTGCTTCTCCCTCTCCTTCTGCCCCTCCTCCTTGCTTGTGCGCTCTCTCTCTCTCTCTCTCTTGCTCTCTGTCAAATAAATAAAATAAAATCTTTTTTTAAAAAAGAGAAAAAGAAATACACCTTGAACATACAGAAAATTGAAAAGGAGAACTGAGGGGATAAATGGGAGTCTGGAGCTAAAATGAGTCTTAAATTTCACATTTGGTATTCACATATATTTCACAAGACGACTTAGGACCCTTTGAGAGTTGGTGAAGAACACAGTAAGCATACCTATATCCTCCTCAATTGAATAGAGGAAATTCCAATTCTTCGCCTTCATCCCAGCACCCCCACCCCTCCTCAAATTAGTCCACCACAAATAAGGATATATAAGCAAACTACAGACCACAGTGGTAGTAAATACCACTACACAACTTTTCCACACAAGAGAAAATGCAACAATTGTGGTAAAACAGTTTTGAAAGGTATCTTCAACTTGGAAATCCTGCCTACAGCAAAGGACGCAGACTTTTTCAAATAGCCACAGATTTTTAAAAAAATGAATTTTAAAATGTGATAAATTTATCCCCCATCCCGAAGACCAAAGAGACAGACACTTCGGCAACTTACCAAGAACAATTAAAGCTAGAAAACTGCCAATAATTTCTCTGCCTCAGAGAGAAAGATCAAGAAAGAACCATCCCAGTGCCTTCTCAAGGACATGGTGAAGTTTATTTCTCAGTTCTTCCTACAGTTCAGCTTAGTGAAATAAGAGTTTAAGAGTACAGAGGTTTTCTAAAATGTTTGCAGTCACAGATCCTGCCAACTGCTGCTTCCCCATTAGCTGAGTACTTTTGCTCTTCTAAAGCGGGAATGTTAGCTCCTGGTTTGACAATAATTCAGTAAAGAGAAAAACTTCAATGTGCTTTCTGCCCAAAATGGTCAAAACAGACACACAGATTTCAACAGCCTGATGCCTGTGCCTCCCATAACTGCTCAGACAAACCCTCTATCAATCATGATTATTTGGTGCCCCCCTCTGGCCTTTCTGCAGCAATTTTATTTAGCTCCTCTAAGAAACTGAACAAGATTTCTAAACAAAACTCCAGAGTGGAATCACAAAAATCTGCCTGTGAGAGAAACCTCATTTTGTCTGCACTTACAATATAATTATTCCAATTCTCCAAGGCAAAGGAAAATCTGGCAGGGCTAACTGTGTGCTTTTAAATTCATAATGTACTTTGGGTGATATAATTTTGCTTTATGTATTTTTAAACACCCCTCAAGGAACCAGAGAACTCTATCAGTTCTTCACAATTAAGATTAGGCTACCTAGGGTCCCCTCAAAAGAGTTGACAATTTACTTAGGAGAAATCATTCTGTAAAACAGACAGCCTTAGAACCCAGGGCAGTTTAAAAAAAAAAAGAAAAGAAAAGAAGACTGGGCAGTAGAAACCTGTATCAAATATCAGGTTAAATAATATTATTAATTAACACTTACACAGTATAATTCCCATCATTTAAAGCTATTCATTGGCTTTCACCCAAGTTCCCTGGGGTTCTTAACTAAAGAGACACAAGTTGTGTCTGGTCACAGAAAGCTTCCAGTACCTCAAAGTGAGTCTCTTCTCTGTATCCAAGAACTCCTTTGCTGCAGCCACTCACAGGATGACCAGGCTCTTTCTGCTAGATTAACATGGTCTGACTGCTTTTGGGGACAGCACACACCTTGGTTTCCAGTTTATGTCACTGAGGAGCTGGGCAAGGGGACAGGGCTTTCACGCCGGTACTTACCAAGAGAGAGCTGAGCCAGTGCAAGGTCTGGAGATAAGGGGAAGAGATCAGACCCCATGGGGTTTCCAGAACAGTGCTAAGAGTGTCAGATCCTGACAGACAGGATGACAAGGGGAAGTAAAGCTATAAAGGTAAGAGGGTGATGAGCCAAGGAGGCTCCTTGTGGGTGACAAGAAAGTTATTGTGGAGGAAGGCTCTGTACAGGGTTTAAGATGTTAGCAGCAGTCCTTGACGTAGCAGGCAGGAAGAAGATAGATATAAGACACACACAGAAGATTTCCAGGAATCCCTAATTCTTCTTTCCTTTTTACTTATTTATTTATTTATTTATTTATTTATTTATTTATTAACTGATGTATAGTTGACACACAAAGTAAGATGGGTTTCAGGGGAACAACACAGTGATTCAGCAAACCTATATGTTATGCTATGCTCACTGTAAGTGTAGCTACCATCTGTCACCATATAAAGCTACTGCAGTACCACTGACTGTGTTCCCTGTGCTCTACCTTTCATTCCCTTGATTTATTCATTCCATAGCTGGTAGCTGATACCTCCCATTTCCTTTTGCCCATTTTGCCCATCCCATCACACCCTTTCCCTGGCAGCCACCAATTTGTTCTCTATAATTATGGATCTGTTTCTGCTTTTTGTTTATTCATTTGTTTTAGTTCAGATTCCATATATAAGTGAGATCAAATAGCATTCGTCTGTCTCTGTCTACTTCACTTAACATAATGCCCTCTAATTCTGCCCCTGTTGCCACAAATAGCAAGATCTCATTCTTTTTTATGACTGAGTAATATTCCCTTGTGTGTATTTATCACACCTTTTTTATCCATTTGTCTACTGATAGAACACTCAGGTTGCTTCCATGTCCTGATTGCTGTAAATAATGCTGATATAAACATAGGGGTGCATATATTTGTTTCAAATTAGTGTTTCTGTAAATAGTAGTGGAATTACTGAATCACATGGTATTTCTATTTTTAATTTTTTGAGGAACCTCCATACTGTTTTTCACAGTGGCTGTACCAATTTACATTCCCAAAAACATTTCATGAGGATTTCTGTCTCCACATCCTCACCAACACTTAAACTGTCTCTTTTATTCTAGCCATTCTTAATAGGTATAAGGTGATAGCTCATGGTTTTGATTCACATTTCCT
This sequence comes from Mustela nivalis, assembly GCF_964662115.1. Lineage (NCBI taxonomy): Eukaryota > Metazoa > Chordata > Mammalia > Carnivora > Mustelidae > Mustela > Mustela nivalis. The sequence continues at coordinate 53,613,927 of NC_139020.1, forward strand.
TGATTAGTTATTCCCATGTGTCTGCTGGCCATCTGTAGTCTTCTTTGGAAAAATGTCAATTCAGGTGCTTTTGTCCATTTTTATTCAGATTATTTGCTTTTGGGGTGTTGAGTTGTATAAGTTCTTTGTTTTAGATATTAGTCCCTTATCAGATATATCATTTGTGAGTATCTTCCCTCATTCAGTAGGTTGCCTCTTCATTTTCCTAATAGTTCCCTTTGCTGTGCAAAAGCTTTTTATTTTGGTGTAGTCCCAACTGTTGGCTTTTGCTTTTTTCCCCCCTTGCCTGAGACATGTAGAAAAACATTGCTAAAACTGATGTCAAAGAAATTACTATCTGAGTGGCATCTGGGTATGTCAGTGAGTTAAGTGTCTTAAGTCTTGATTTCACCTCAGGTCTTGATCTCAAAGTTGTGAGTTCAAGTCCCACACATTGGACTTCACACTGAGTATAGAATCTTCTTTAAAAAGAGAGAAAAAGGAGAAAAAGGAATTATTGCCTATGTTTTCTTCTAGGAATTTTATGAATTTTATGGTTTCAAGTCTCATACTCAGGTCTTTAAACCATTTTGAGTTTATTTTCATGTGTGGTGTAAAGAAAGTGGTCTAATTCCTTTCTTTTGCATATAGCTGCCAGGTTTCCCAGTACCAGTTTTTGAGGAGACTGTCTTTTCCCCACTATATATTCTTGCCTCCTCTGTCATGGATTAATTGGCCATGTAAGTATCAATTTATTTCTGGGCTTTCTATTCTGTTCCATTGATCTTTGTGTCTATTTTGTGCCAATATCACACTGTTCTGACTACTACAGCTTTGTAGTATATCTTGAAACCTAGGATTGTAATATACCTTGAGCACTATTCTTCCTCAAGATTGCTTTGGCTATTGGGATCTTTTGTGATTCTATACAAATTTTAGTATTATTTGTTCTAATTATGTGAAAAATGCTGTTGGTATTTTGATTGGAATTGCACTGAATCTATAGATTGCTTTGGGTAGTGTGGACATGATAACAATATTAATTCTTCCAATCCATGAGCATGGAATATCTATCCATTTGTTTGTGTCATCTTCAATTTCTTTCATCAATATTGTACACCTTTCAGACTACAGGTCTTTCACTTCATTAGTTAATTCCTAGGTATTCTTTTTAGTGCAATTATAAGTGGAATTGTTTTCTTAATTTCTATCTCTGCTACTTCATTACTAGTACATAGAAATACAACTAACTTCTATATGTTAATTTTGTGTCATGCAGCTTTACTGAACTCATTTATTACTTCCAATAGTTTTTTGGTGGAATCTTTAAAGTTTTCACTATAATATGTTATTTGCAAAGATAATTTAACTTCCTCCTTACCAATCTGAATGCCTTTTATTTCTTTTTCCTGTGTGATTGCCATGGGAAGGAATTCTAGTACTATGCTGAATAAAAGTGATGAGAATGGACATCCTTGGGCTGCATAGGTGGCTCCATCGGGTGAGTGCCCAACTTGTTTTTGGCTCAGGTCATGAACTCAGCATGGAGTCTGCTTTAAATTCTCTGTCTCTCCCTCACTTTCTGCCCCCTCTCCCTGTTCATGCTCTCTTTCTTTCTCTTTCTCTCTCTCAAATAAATAAATAAAATCTTTAGAAAGAAAGAAAGAGAGAGAGAAAGAAAGAAAAGGAAAGAAAAGAAAGAGTGAACATCCTTGTTTTACTCCTAATCTTGGAGGAAAAGCACTCAGTTTTTTAGCATAAAGTATGATATTAGCTGTAAGTTTTTCATACATGGCCTTTATTATGTTAAGGTATATTTCCACTAAACCCACTTTCTAGTTCTTCCTTTCTTGCCCTTCATTCAGAGTTCTGAAATTCAGGGACTTCATGGACTAGAACATGCAACTGCTTCTTTTTGCTAAGTGGTAAAAAAACAAAAAGTCACTGAGGAAAAAGAATCAATTAAATTTTAGTTTTAGGATAAGGAACAAATCATAGGCACAGCCACAGTACTTTTTCTGGAACCTGTGATATGATACAATTAAGTTAATACTCAGTAAACAATCTCATTTGGGAAAAAAAAATGGCTCAAGGAAGAGAGTGATAAAATTAATCTAGTGAGGACCTGGCTTTAGTACTATATTAGATCCTACAGAAAATAATTATTTAGTTCTTCAACAAAAGACCAGATGGGCAGAAGGTTCATATGCACCATGTACTCACTAAACATTATGAGTATCACAGTTTATAAGCCAAAGATGGTTCTATTAAAAATAGTTTTATTTTCACTCAATATCATCTTTAAAGCAATATCTGGTAAAATTATCCAAGTAAATGACAAAATAATAAATAGTTCTCAGCGGTGAACATTGGTGCCACTTCCTCATTACAAAAATATTTTCCTGGGCAGATGAACTTAACTGAATCAGAAATCCACGGACACTGAAGTCACACAACCAAATTCCCTATCATAGCACTTATCACATTGTGTTAGAGTTGCTTATTATTTTTATTTGTAGATGGTATAATGTTTACGTTCCTCTCCAATGCCCTTCACAGAGTTCAGCATATAATAGGTCCTCAAATAATATTTTCTTGGATTCAACTGAATCTCTCTTCACAGTCATTTTGCTCAGTGACTTAATAAGGAATAGTACACTGCAAATGGATTTTCTATTCTCTCATAGCTGTGTATTTTTTTTATTTAATAAAAGAGGGTCTGATCTGGGAAATATTGTGTTATTTTAGGTCAAATATTTTAGTGGGATCTTGGAAAAATGGTAGGAAACCTGGGCCAGGTGGACAGCTCCAAGTGTCCTATCAATTATTCTATTCTAGCACCCCCAATGGGGAACACAATTTATTATTTTACATTTGTGAAATGAAAAAGTAAAAATATAAAGTTATTTAAACTGTGAATACCCATAAAAAGGAAAATATCGTGATCCTCAATCTCACATTTTAACAAGGATTTCAAAACTGTTCTCTAATACTTCCATGTGTTCTCTGGAAAATATATGTGAATATGCAATAATAATTTCTTCCAAAGTATACATGTAGAGTACAACAGAAAAACACCCTTTATTTGTGTCATAATTAAAACAGTTTAGGGGTACCTGAGTGTCTCAGTTAACTGTCTGCCTTTGGCTCAGGTCATGATCCAGGGTCCTGGGATCAAGTCCCATATCAGGCTCCCTGGATTATAGTGGGAAGCCTACTTTTTCTTCTCCTGCTCCCCCTGCTTATGCACATGCTATCTCTCTCTCTCTAATAAATAAATAAGATCTTTAAAAAAAAAAAAAAGAAGGAACAGTTTGCCCATTTAATCAGACAATTCATTTGAGTTTGTCTGGTTTCCACCTACACAGTCTAGTGCAGCAAGAGAGACAAGACCCCAATAGGCACATTGAAAAAAATGCTTTAGTTCTATCTGATTTAGTGATCCTCTTCTGACATTATGTCAATACTGAAGGGGATAATAATGAGTCAGATAGTTTCAGGTAACTCATCTTCTGCCATCCTTTCTACTCAAGAAGTAACATAACTCACCTGTCTTATGTGCAAAGAGGAGACACAGCCTTGAATCACGAGTAGGTCCAAGAGCAGACACAGCGAGGCCTCTCTGAGCAGCCCTGTCACATCCAATAGGCAAATCTGTTCCAGATGACCAACAGCCCATCAGTGCACAGACCAAGAATTCCAATATTATTCTCCTATCTAAGACATATGCCTATGGGAGCACAGATATTCTTAGGAATGATAACAACCATAAAATCATGTTTGATTTGATTCTATTTTCTGGCTTCCTGCTCTATGATGTTTGTACCAAATCAACCATTGCCTTTTGTAAGGGAAAAAGATATCTGCAAGATTGATGACTTCCTTATCTCACTGCCCCTCCATGTTGAAATTAATAAGAAAAGAAACTTTCAGTCATTAAAATTCTTCATGCAAGTACAGCCTCTTCCTGCTCTCCACTTCACACATTTTATCACCTGCAAACGATTGCAAACTTATAAGTTTCCAATCTAACTTCCACAGGAGAGTCAATGCTACTGTCTATGGCATGGAAACTTCCCTCTCTCTTTAGAGATTTTACACAGTTCCAAGGATGCAACAAATCTCATTTAGGAGCGGCACACCATCACCCACATATTAACTTGTCACCCTGAGTAATAAAGTTCACAAACTCCATTTCATTTTTTTCTTCACCATGTTGCCTGATAATATAAAAAGGTGTCACATCCCTTTGATTTGTAGCTTGCGTGTTTGCGAAATAGCCTCTCCACAAACAACCTGACGAAGTCAAGGAAGCTGGATGATTTTTTTCTTTAATGTCCAGGTCTATTTCCCAGTAAATATTCATGTGCATAAACATAAAAGTGTTCAATGAGGTGAAATCTTGGTAATTGCACAAATAGGAAAAAGTCAAAGCATGATTGTTCTGAGGTGGGTAGGATTTCTAGACTCACTGCCTACATTAAAAGCAGTGACCCCAAATGACGAAGGCAGGTATGGCATTTCCCAACCTTTCAATTACTGAGTAAGATATCAAAAAATACCACATTGGTCATATATAATTGAAAAGTGCCTATCTGCTCTTCCACAGCTTTCCTTAATTTAGGAGTCTTTTGTGATACGCAAAATATATTTATACTTGATCTACTTTAACAGCCTGTTTTCTAATGACCATATTTGTGGTACACTCTGACAGACACTTAACTACCAGTCATTCTTTTACCACCATTATACACAGAGAAAAGAAGAGCAATCAATCACAGACGCCGTGTGGCTTTCTAACAACCATGTTTGCAGATAAATAATGGAGACTCTGTGTGTGTGTGTGTGTGTGTGTGTGTGTGTGTTGAGATCATCAGCTATTCTCCTTACTATTTGGCATATTAAATCTACTTGGGAGTATCAGAGTTTATATAAAGGACATGATAAAATCCAACACTTCTTCCCTGAAATAATCACAAACATAATTCAAAGGGATCACAGACTTCTAAATTTCACCAATAATGGACGATTTCAGGTTAAGAACCTCTGTTCTAGGGTTATACCTATGCCTGATTTTAAGCCATTATATGGCAGCAGTGTGGGGAACAGGTTGGAGTAAGTCAAGAAAGGCTGAAGTGCAAGTGTAGAAGGTATTTGCCATTTTCATCAGAACAGTGAGCAATGAGGGTGGTTTGACCAGGGTGCAGGCAACTGAAAGTAAGAAAACTAGGAATGAGAATCAACAAAACGTGAAGATTGAAAGGGTTTTTTTTTTTTTTTTTTATCTACATGGAAAAAAAATTTTTTAAACCCTAAGTCTTAGCAACATCTGACAGCAAATAAACAAACAAAAACATCAAGTAGAAACTTGGTCTTTGACAAATGCTAAGGCATTTATTGTTGTGTCTTTATTTTACATGAAACTAACCTTCTGAAAACTAGAAAAAAGAGATTCCCACACAGAATTCTTTTTGTAGTGATTAGGTAATTCAGCTATGTAATTTTTTTCCAGAATTCCTAAAGAAGGCTAGTTTCCAGTTCATCCATAGGCTGTGTTCTGCAGAGGGGGCAGTGCCAATGACACACACTACTGCATTTATAGTAACTAGAAAGGGCAAATTCAAAGAAAAGTTTATAAAGAGGTTAGATCCATGGGCCCTTCCCAGCCACCCCTCCCCACCTGGTGGTTATCTCCACCACCACCATCACCCCTTCCACCCTCCCTAAAAGATAAGAGGCTTATTCTCTGGAGAAATCAAACCTGAAGAGGTAGGAGGTGAAGACATGGAGCAAACAACACATAGAAGTGAAATTTCACAGTGAAAAGTAATCCCAGCCCTCTTCTTCTAGACTACCACAAACTGGGCTTAAATCCCCACCCAGGGCAGTATATCAAAGGATTCCTCTACCCCACCCCACCCCAAAAATCCAATAGTCCCAAAGAGAAGATACCACAAATTTTAAGGCTCCTAAAGAAAAGGCTGAGAGCTCTCAGAATAAGGCACCAGCAGATAAGCCTCTCTGACCCAAGGCTTTCAATCAACTTTCTATTGCCTCACTCTTAATATAAATAAACATCCAAGTAACACCAGCCTTGAGCAAATCCTCTAACAGGAAAAATAAACAGAGCAAAGTATGACTAGAGGAAACAAAGAAAATGCAGGATAGTATAAAGTGTTTTTTAAAACCTATCATTAACATTTTCTGAGAAATGAGTTTATATTATTAACAAAGAACAGAGTGCCATCGAAAAGGAACAATGGGAGACAAGAAACTCTTTAAAATTAAAAATAGGATAGCTAAAGTTTAAAACAAATCAATGAAAGGAAAAGAGAAAGATTCTGTTTTGTGTTTCAAATAGTATGCCCTTTTTGGTTGTGCTTGGTAACTAAGAAGTTAAACACCTGTGAGATTATAAAAAATGCATACTACAGTCTCTGCCTCTCCCTCCTGCCACAGCACTCCTAAAACCCTAGCAATTTCCTGTGACAGGAATACTGGGAACAACCTTGTTTCTAATATTTGGTCTTTGACTACAGTTTCTGACATGGGGCTCATAAAAGAATTTAATTTCCTGGGTGATGCAAATGTCTTTGGTTCTGAGCACTGTGGATGGCTTCTGGATCACTGGAAAAACCTCACCATGACTAGAAGCTTAGAATTTTTACCCGCAACCCCTCATTCTCTAGGAGGGAAGAGGTGCTGGTAATGGAGTTAATAACTGATGAGCCTACATGATGAAGCCTCCATAAAAATCCCAATAGTAGGGCACCTAGGTGGCTCAGTCAGTTAAGCATCCAGTTGTTGGTTTGGGCTCAGGTCATGATCTCAGGGTCATGAGATGGAGCCCGGCGCCCTGCACTGGGGTGTGTGCTCAGCGAGAAATCTGCTTATCCCTCTGCCTTCCCGTCTAATCCTCCCGCTGCTTGCATGCACATGTGTGTGCGTGCGCATGCATGTGCTCACACACTCTCGCTCTCTAAAATAAGTAAATAAAATCTTTTTAAAATCTTTTTTAAAAGAATTCCAATAGTATGAGGTTCAGAGAGTTTTCCAGTTAGTGAACACGTCAATGTACCAGGAAGTTACTCCCCAACTGCACAAGGACAGAAGTTCCTGTGCTTGGGACCTTCCCAGACCTATTCTAGCAAATTAATCAAACTTGGGAAAGGAAGTGGTGGGAACCTCTGGCTTATAGCCTATGAGTCAGAAGCACAGGTGACAACCTGAACTTGTACTTGGCATCTGAAGTGGGGTAGAAACAGTCTTGTGGGACTGAGACCTTAACCTGTGGGATATGATGCCATCCCCAGGTAGATACTGTCAGAATTGAGTTAAATTGTAGGGCACCCTGATGGTGTTGTAGAAAATTGCTAGGTGGGGGAAAACCCCACATATTTTAGGACTAGAAGTGTGGTCAGTGTGGTAGTTGCATAACAGTAAAGGAGAAATATAGGAGGTAGGCTAGAGGTTTTTCCTAATCCCCCACTCTTTCCATCTCTAGCAGCTGCACATTTCGTATGTTAAAGGAAGAGATCCTCAGGACAACAGACTGTCTATCCATAATTTTGATCTCTAGTTCTCAGATTCATGTGCCAAATAAAATTCTTAAGAAGATACTCTGTCTTTTAATTCTACATGCTTACATCTCATCTGGATTGTAAACTTCTGGAAAACAGAAGTCAAATTTCCTTGGTTTATACCTAGCATTTCACAGCACCTGGTACACTTGTGGTCATAATTAGGTGCTCTAAGAAATCCTTTTTTGAAAATACACTGAAGTATTCCAAACATCTCTAAATCTTTTGGTACAGAAGAAATAGGAGAGATGTTCAAATGAGTGTTAATTATATGATGGTAGATCTACTAAAAGAACAAGAAAAATTATCACTACTTTTGAGTTACAGAATGGTAGTTAATTAGATAAGGAAAAGTAACACATTTATTTCAAACTGAAAGCAACAGAAACACTCAACTAATATAATCAGCAAAGTATTTATGATATTTGCTAGGTACAGCATTAAGATAGATGCCCTGAGTTTTCTTCTAATACAGTACAAGAAATCTTTATCAGTGTCCTAGCATGTGCTAAACAATGCGCTAGACATGTCTGAGATAGAGATGCAGAGATGAACAAAACAAAGTTGTCTCTCTTCAGAGAGCACAAAATGTAGCAGGACCAGATTAAAGTAGTATATGGTAATCCCTTGGAGGATATACAGATACATTTCAGCCCAAAGGAAAAATTGAGTTGGAACAGGATTTTAGAAGAAGTCAATGTAAGCACTCTTGAAGACCTAATGAGGAAAACTGAAGGGAAAGCAGTATTCTGAGCAACAGTGATAAACCACCCCTACTTGCCTGGGGATGAGGGACTGCCAGGCAGAGACTTTAGGGCTAAATCTAGGTAAATTCTGGACACACTGGAACAGTTGATTATCTTATTATAAACAGATGGAACGACCTCATTAAAAGACAAAAGAAAATATAGATTTTTGGAGACCTAAAGAATTCCAAAGTTGCAGAGTGTACATAAAGGAGACAAACAGTAAACAAAAATGGAGGAAGCTCATCTTTCTAAGGGGCACTATGTGCCATACAAAGGAATCTGTAATATAATTCTAAATCAATAGAGAACCCCTGATGGGTTTTGCTGAAAGGAGTGAAATGTTTTGATTTGTCTTTGGAATGATCATTATGACTGCCCTGTGGATGATAAATCAGAAAACTAAGACAAGGGGGAAGTGAACTGGTTAGGAAGCTGCTATATCAATTGACGAGGGGGGAGATAAAAAGAAATATGGTAGCTTTACCAAAAATAAATTTACCAGAGATAAATTCCAGAGATATTTAGGCAATGGAAACAAAAGGATTTAACACTTATACATGAAGGATCAATAATGACTCCCATGTTTCTGGTTTAATGGCTCAACAGATGGAAGTTGCATTCATCAAGAATGGAAATTAAAAAGAAAGAACAGACTTTAAGGTGGAGACACTTGGGGAGGAGGAGATCATGAATTCTGCTTGATTTGTTAAATGTAGGAGTCCCATAGAGGATCCTAATCAAAGCAGCAGCAGGCGAATATTTTCAGTATAGTTCTTGTGCCCAAGACTGAGCTTTAACACAGAGACAAATAGAAACTCCAAGTTAGAGTGGCATCAAGGAACAAAGGAGCAGAGTTTTAAGAAGGAAACGACAGGTCCGTATCAAAAGCTGCAAAGAGATCAAAATAATGAGTCTGAAATGTGTCAAAAGATCTTGGTAATTTGGAGCAAATTAGAGACCTTTTCCAGAGCAGGCTTAGTGTGGAGATGGTGACTAAAACTTTACAACAGTAAGTAAAAATGTCAGAAAGCAGAGAAAGAAATTATAGGCTAACCTCTTAAGAAGCTCAGCTAAAACAATACAACATTTGGCTCCTGCCTCAAAAAAGTGACATTCTGTTGGAAATTAAGAGTCATCTAGACTCTGCCAACAAACTCAGCATTTTTAGGCATCCCCCAACACTCGATCATACTTGTGGCTGTAAAATTCTACATCAATAAAATGTGTTTAATGGCATAACCCCCCCCAAAAAAATCTATCAATTTTTGCATCATATTAATATATATTATAAATCAAGGTTATGTTTAGTTGAAGCTTCAACTTTGCTAAGAAAAAAACTAGCATTACTTAATGGGATATCCTAGGCAGTGAGAACTGGTTTCTACTACTGAAAACAGTCCATGAACAACTCTAGAGGCAAAATATGGAATTTTCTAAGTGAGGTATGCCGCTTAATGTCCTAAAATTTTTACAGTACAGCAAACTCTTTGGATTCCTAGTCAAAAAACAAAGTGCAATCTGTAAAAATTGAAACAACTGACCTTTATATCTAGAGATGGCAGCTCCAAATACCAAATAAGATTTTTCTCCAACCTAAGTCATCAGAATTACACTTCTGGTAAATTATCCCCAAATCTGCCCTAATAATACTTACAGAAGTCTGAGTAGGCTCAGGTATGCTGTGATAACAATGTTTTCAATGACTTAAAGAGAAAAGATTTATTTCTTCTATTACATATCCATACCAGCTTAACCAAGTGTTCTGCTCTTCTTAGCCATTCAGAAACACAGACTCACAGGACAGCCACATTTCAAACATCACAGAGCAAAAATCCTTGCAATCAGCCAGAATAACAAATGTCATCTTTGCTCATAAATATTTAGCTCAAACTAGTCACGTGGTCCAAACCTAAATATAAAAGGACCATGGAATGAGGAAATTCAATCCAACCATGCACCCTAAAGGTGAAGAGACAGACACATGGGAGAATTCTGTTAGTGATTACAACACATGCTATCCTGAGTGGACTCACATCCTCCCACAAGGAGGATGCACACTCACTTATGTATGTGCATTAATGAGAAACGGATGATATATTTTCAAGTTTTATGAATCCTGGGTGGGGAGCATCCTTTAAGTATTGTTTCTATGTTACCATACTAACATCTTACTTTATTTATCTACTCAGATGTCCTAATCAAAGCAGAAACTATATCACTCTAAATGGGGTTATCGCAGAATACTGTATCACTATAGTATATCACTCTAAATGGAATAATCGCACCCAAGGAAACGTCCTATCTTTTTAAAGTATGTAACAGAAAAATAAAACTATTTTCTATAAGGATAACTGGATACCATACTGTACAGGAGATGCAAGTTCTACATTTCATTGGCAAATGAGTACCCTTCTTTAATAAAGGGCTAATCAGGATTTATTCTTCACTTGGGAAGACAGAAAGAGAAAGGAAGGTTTTCACGGGCTGCTACTGCCACAAGCCTTCTCCCTGAACAATTCCCTCTAGGTATATTTTTAATTGATTGGCTCCTTTCCAGACATCTTTACATTATGCAATGAAGCAGAAGAAGAAATGCAATGTTTCGACCTTGACCTTATAGTAAGAATTTCTTTAGAAGTTTTTCTCCTAAGCCTGTTGCTTCCCAAAGCCAGACAAGCATTCTTTTGGGGCAATGAAATTATTTCTTCAATAAACTTAGAATTGTTAGAAACCTACCAATTAATTATAAAATGAAATTAATAGCACATTCAGATATTGTGTTTGTATACTCATACCAATGTTATTTGTATAAAATATTTCTTTCCACGTTAACTCCTTCCAGTCTCTCTCATTTTCTCATCCCCTTCAAGATTTTTGCAAAACTAGTCCCACTGGTCGTTCTAAGAGAACACTGGCTTCTCCTTACTAATTTATTCAGAGCCAATTAGTATGAAGCAACCCTCATCTTAAAGCAAAAATCTGCCTTTTAAAACAGAGCTTCTTTTCTGTGTTGTTGTTTTTCCCCCCCCTAAACCAGGACACTTCTCTGAGCATCTCAAAAGAACAAGTCAGTTTTCTTCTCTTACAAACGAATCAGTTCTCCCCTTTGCTATCTATTGTATTAGATTATTGCAGTACCTGAACTCTTGCAGATTCGGGTATAGTCTAAATTTGTATAAATCCCTCAAGCTAACATTGAATAAATGATTTAACTAGGTAGTTCTTCTTAAGAGCAGACTTATTTTCAAATTAAGGCAAAATAACCAAAATTAATCCCTGACCGCAACATTAAAAAGTTAATCTATTAAAAGCTAAACATTAAAAAGTCAGATCTGTTCCCCATGTACATGTATACACATGCAATGATGCTAATTAAGCCTAAACTTTAGGACCTCTCATTTGCCCAAGGCCCAGAGAAAATCCCTAGCGTTGCTGTATTCATAAAACTTACTATTTTTCTTAAAGAGGGGCCTAAAGATGTTACAAGCTTCAGGCCCCACAAAATCTGTACCTAACCTATATGTCCTAGAAAAATTAGATGCAACTCCTTCTTGCTCATCACAAGACAGATAAAAAGAAATTGTCAAAGGAAGAGGTTTTTTCTCATTTTTGAAAGAATATTATGTAAAATGAACAAAATTATGGTATGACAATACCTGAGAATAAGGTGATCAAATTAATAAACCTAAGTGTTAAAAGGGTAGAATATTTTAAAGAAGTGGTTGCCATGGAAACTGGTAAAACAAAAATTATTATATATACAGACAAACTGAATTTATTTATATTGCTTTCAGTGGAAATAGATAGCAAATTCCCTCTTCTTTTGCCTACCTTTAATATTGACTTTAAGGATTGCAAATGTTTCTAATAACAGCAACCCACTGAAGGCTAAGGCTCAGACAGAACCATCACTAGTCAAAGCAACAGGAAAGGCTTTAGTGAAATCACAAAGACAGAATTCCCACAATGAAACTCAGTGTCTAAACAGTGGTAATCTCTAAAACAGCAGTTTATAACCTTAGGGATCAATAGTCTCCATCAGAGACTTTAGTGCATGCTATGGACGCTGCATCCAGTAAAATGCATCTTTATATTGATGCATAGAATTTCAGGGAGTCCCTGGACCTCAGTCTGTATGTCCATAAAACTTAACTAACAAACCCTTGATTTATCAACTAGAAATTATCATATATTATACTCCTTGGTTGCAACAGAAATGTTATCTAGTGGCCATATCAGTATTTTGGCTATTATATATGAAAGACACACCTTCTCTATAAATAACTTATTATATAACTTACTGCAAACAATCCTGACATGTGGCTGTGGCCCAGACTTTCAATTTATTTGTTTACTTAAATGAAAGCAATAATCTCTTTTAACTGTAAGAAATTAGTTCTGTAACAGAAATGAACCTGAAAAAAAGAGAACAGGGCAGGAGAGGCACAGAACATAATGGGAGTCACACTGCCCAGAGCTGGGAGGAAAGGCAATGCTGCCAAGACCAGCGTGCCTCATCAAACCTCTTTGGTGTGTGTTGGGATCCTGTGTTGAATGAAGCTTCTTAAGTTTTTATGGATGCTGGAAGTGAAAAGGGATAGAATAAAAAGCTCAATTAACTAAACAATTTAATTCTTTGGTCAGGACTTCGTCTCCCTCCTCCCTGGGCTGCAACCATCTTCCTGATCTCATCTATGAACACTGAAGTGATCCACAGCCTGCAATTCGTTCATGCTCTATCAAGAAGCACCTAAGTAGGTTTCTCCCTATAGCTGGCACATCAGGTCTACTGCCCAGGTGTTTGCTTGGTTTCTATCCAATGGGGTGCGAGTGCTGATGCTGGTGGATAGAGGCTGACCTTATTCTCTCACCTGGCCCTACTGTTCTTGTGATTTTTTAAAATTATTTATTTCCTTGAGTTATTCTACGATAATTATGCTCTCTTTGTTCCTGCCAAGTTAGTGATTTCCTTCTTTTGGATTCTAACTCCATCGTGTCCCCTAATCCCCAAATGCCTACTTGATTTCGGTCCACTTCCTTGTCTGACTCCCAGCGATATCAGCATGTGGACCGACACACTCGGGCCCATTCAACACACCAAGGGGCACATGCTCACTCACCCTCATAAGCAGCCCCTCCCAGGCCCTTGCTTTTACACACTAACTCACTCACATCCGGTCCTGTCATCTACAATCACTCAGCCCTACTCATGCTTATTCATACAATCATCCGCAACCAGCCCCATGCATTCACATTCCTGCTCAAGGCCACAGCACCCTACTCATACTCCATCACACTCACAACTAGTCAGCCCATTGACTTCCATTCAGTCTTGCGCAGTCTCACTCAGCCCCCCACACTCACACCCAGGCTAGTCAGCTCACTCAGTCACACAGTCACTCACTCATGCATGGTCCCTCTCCCTCACACACTTGCCATCCTGCACACTCAGGATGGAACCACATTCATACTCACTGCCATTGATACTCTTCATATTCACAGACCCAGCCATACCCTGTCACAAAATGTTCCAATTCACACCTAGTCACACCTAGTTCTATGCACACCTAGTCCCACTTAGTCTCACTCACACCTAGTCATGTGCAGTTTCATATAGCCCCATGCAGTCACACTCATACATAGTCTTACACAGTCCCACTCACACCTAGTTCCACTGCATCCTACTCACTCTCAAGTCATTTGCTCTCACACTCACCCAACCTCATGAACAGAGTCTCTCTCCTCTACACACATTCACACTTGCTCAATTGCAGCACTCATGCAGATGTTCCCCATAATACATGAGCTATCTTTGTCTGTCCAGGCTACATAAATTCAGTGAATTAATAACAATAAACATTTACTTCTTACAGTTTCGGAAACTGGAAGTCCAAGATCAAGATGCCAACAGACCGGGTGCCCACTTCCTGGTTTATAAAAGGTGTCTTTTGCTATATCCTCACATGGCAGAATGGTGAGAGAGCTCTCTAGAGTCTCTTTTACAGGAACACTAATCCACTCATGAGAGATTAAGCATCTTTTAAAGAACCCACCATCACATTGAGGGTTAAGTTTCAACATACAAATTTCAGGGTAGGGGTGACACACACACTTCAGACCTTAGCACAAGTATACTCATACACTCACACCTAGTCCCTCTACCCAGGTATGGAAATACCCAACCCCATTCACACACGTGCTCACCCACACTCACTTACAGTCCCACACATACACACACAGTACAAATATACACATACTACCAAGTCCCACTACACACAAGTTCCCATGCTAAGACCTACTGACTCATACACAACCAGTGCCACTCCCTCACACTGAGCCCCACCTACCCCATTCCACACTCCCTGTCTCACACTCAGTCACAGCCTCACTCACCTATCTTCCCTCTCCCCACCCTCACTGACTTTCATACCCAAAGTCACTCGCTCCTTCAGTGACATGGTCAACCAAAGGGCTACCTCACTCAACAATAATTTTTCTTCCCCAAGTGTTATTTTTTCACTAAGCAATAGCAAAGAATGACATAGTAGTATGGTCTCCTCTTTTTTCTAAGATTTTGAGTGGTATCCATTTTTATTTAGGTGCTAAAGGAACAGGGCTATCTGTCCTCAGAGAAGGGCACTTTAGGTTTTGAATGACTTGATAAGCTTCCTTGGGATAAAGTTGAGTTCAGTTAGGAAAACAACAGCCACACTGTAGTTCAAAAGAGAAAACTGAATGCAGGGAACAGCTTCACAAAGGAGCTGAAAGCACTAACGAGCTTGCAGGGGACAGTGCGACAATTCTAGAATTACCAATTAATTCTAGAAAGCCACTATGACTCTTAAGGAAGGGAAGAAGCAGTGTATTAGCCAGGGTTCTACATAGAAACAGAACCTAGAAGGAAGGGAGAGAGGAAAGAAGGAAAAAAAGAGAGAGATTGTAAGAAACTAGCTCATGGGACCATTAGGGCTGGCAAGTTGGAAATTTATAGGGCTGGCTGGCAGCCTAGAAATTCAGGTTAAGATTTGATGTTGTAGCCTGGAGGCAGAACCGCTTCTTAGAGAAATCTCATTCTTTGCTCTTAAGGCCTTCAACTGACTGGATGTAGCCCACTCACATTATGAAGGACAATCTGCTTTACGTCAAGTCAACTGATGGTACATGTTCATTACATCCACAAACACCTTCACAGCCACATCTAGTGTGTGACCTAACAAGTGGGTACCAGAGCCGACATGTTACATTTACCCTCACAGATACTGTTACAGGAGCTCAGGGTAGAGGTCACCTAGCAAAAGCTGTCTATAGAGGAGACACAGCCAGTACTGGACCCTGATGCAGGGAGAAGGGAAAACCTGCAGTGGCTCCCTCCTTCTGTTCTCCAGTTTGCTCCAGTGCCTCACATTGGCCTAACGTAACTGAAACTAGTTGGCAAGAGATCTGGGAAAGGTCATTTCCAAGGGTCGACACCCTAGGAACAGAGGGCAAAGGAGGGAAGGGCAGAAGTGGAACTAAAAGTATGAGGAAGGACTAACACAGTAGTATTATGAGTTTGAGGTCTGTGAAGTGTTTGATTTCTAAAACCAGCTGTCATTTGACCCAGGAAGAATATGTGTGTATGAACTGAAAACATTCACAGACTAAACATAAAGCAACCTCAGCCATGCTCTTCTCAGAAGACTAGAACTACCAACCCTCATAGAACCCCTGGGGCCTGGGTTACAAAAAGGCTGTTTAGTGCCTGGAAACAATGATATTCCTGGGTCAACCTAACTTCAGTTCCCTCTAAGCCTGAGTTGTAGGAGAAGAGAAATGCTTTTGAACCAAATAAGCCTCCTATGGGACCATCCTTGATTTCACTGGCAACTGGATGAAATGATACCTCAAAATTGCCATTCCCCCAGTGCCCATCAGAATGCCAGGGGATATACAACAAAAAAATTGGAGTGAATGACTTCTTACAGGTTTTGTTTGTTTTGGTTTGTTTTGTTTTGTTTTTAATTTTATTTGATGTCAAGATGCTTAGGACTTTCCAGTGATTCCATTATATTCTTAATCATCCTGGAAAGACTAGGATATATTCAATATTTGGATGTCATATTTATGAATCCATGTCCTGCAGTTTTGTCTTGATGAGGTAAAGATCTCTTTTATCATTAAAATGTCTTTTCCAAACGAGGGACTTAATTATGTTGTTAATTATTATATAGTCACATTTATCTTCAGGTAAATAAATGTAAATAGGACATTAGAGGCTAGCCAAGGAGAATTTCTTCTTCAAACACTCCAGAAGCTACCAAAAAAGAATGCAGCAGAACCTTAAAGTTGATAGGGAATCCAGGTTTCTATGCAATGCGGAAATCTTTTATATAGGGGACACCTGGCTCGCTCAGTTGGAAGAGCATGCAGCTCTTAATCTCAAGGTTGTGATTCAGCCCCATGCTGGGTGTAGAATTACTCAAAAATAAATAAATAAACTTTTTAAAAAGGTATCTTCTTACAGAAAATCTCAGAAAGTGTTCATCTGTCCCTTCATAATACTCAAAATTCAATTTTTTTAATTTATAAAACTCAAAAAAATACTTGAGGACCTACTATCTACAGTTCCTGAAAGGGCCAACATACGGGGATGAATATGAAGAACAAGTTCCTCTTCTCATAAAGATGTCAGTCTAGTGACAGGAGATGAAAATAGAAAGAGAAAGAAGCAAGAAAAGGAAAGTAATTTCAGATCAAGACAAATGCTCCGATGGAAGCTGGGACATGCTCTTGGAGAAAGTGATATGGAGAATGAAAAATAAGAAGTACTACCAAACATCATGGGAAGAAGATCCAAAGAAAATGTAACAGCCCTGACATAGGAATAACTTGGCATGTTAAAGTGATGGAATACCAAAAACCCACAGAGCGAGTTGAGCAAGTCTCTACTGGCATATGAGAAAAGTGGAGAGGTACTTTTGATTGTCACATGACAGCCTGGAGGTGTTGCTGCTATTTCATGAACAGGGGCCAAGGGTGCTAATATCTACCACTATTCAAAGTGGTCCTACTCCAGAAAGAATTCTCCTACCCAAAAACCCAGCACCTCCCTTGAGCAACCCTGTCAGACAACATTGAATGAAAGAGAACTAGATAAAGGGGAGGCCAAGGAGCTAGATTGGAAGCACATCAGAAGGGCTTTGGGGTCACAGTAAGAGTGAAGAAGTATAACCGAAGTCATTAAATGCCTAGTAAGCAAGGAAATGTTTTTGAAAGTCTTAGAGATAAGACACATAAAGTCTTTATACAACATTCTGCTCCACTGAGTCCTGATTTAAAGGATCCTTTTTATACTTGAGTGGCTCTTTGTAACTTCCACTTAAATTCCTACTATGACAGAAGGAAACTCCAGAAAGTTCCCTCTTGGTCTGGGAACCTTCCACCTTCAGATTCCATAACACCCTGGTCTGGGATCAGTTCTATAACCATTAGAGCAAATTCCGTAATTCTCAGGTCCATATATCCAGTGAAAATGAAATCCGTTTTTCCCATTTCTTTGTTGTTCCCACACTGCCCTTGTCCCTAGCTCTTCTTAGGAAGGGGCTAATAGGACTCGGTCCCCGGGTTAATACTCCAGATGAGTACTTCTACTTGGATGGAGGGCCTGCAACTGATAACTGCCAGGAGCCCTCTAAGGCTAGACCCTACTCAATTTTTGCCAATACTTTGAGCGTTCAAATCCTGCCCATGAACACTAGGCCCATAGCAGATGTTCTATTACTTCCAACCAGACTTTCCTAATGCCCACCATATGGCTACCTGGCTGCAGTTCCATGAATCATCTTGTTGCTGACATGTCTGTGTTCAAACTATGCCCATCTGCTAAGACACCCACAAGGGAAGTAGTCCACTGTACAAGAGCAGTGACTTGGGAGTCAAACCTGGGTGTGAATCTGATGCCATACTTGACTAACTGTGGAATTCTTTTTAATCTCTTAGTTTCCTAAAGCACTGATGATGCTGATGATAATAATAATGATAGAGCCTCAAAGCTCTGTAATAAGTAACTGAGCATGACATGGGTCTTCAAATGCAGCTATTGTTATCTTTATTTATAATCAATGTTGGGCCTTCCTTTTTTTTTTTTTTTTTTTTTTTTTAAGACACAGAGAGAGTAGAGGGAGAGGGGCAGAGGAAGGGGAGGAGGAAAGACTCCTAAGCAGGCTGCACACCCAGCATGGAACCCAAGGTGGGGCTGCATCTCACACCCCTGAGATCATGACCTGAGCCAAAACCAAGAGTCAGTGCTCAACCAACTGAACCACCCAAGCATTCGGGGCCTTTCTAGTAAAGTCTAAAAGCTTACATCTATCACCAGCCCTCATTGTCCTGCCCTTTTGCCTCCCTAAACCTCTGCTCCATGTTAATGAGTGTGCCCGTTTACTGGCTCTGGTCCCCTTTCATGAAAAAACTGAGCTACAGGAATGACTCTAAACCAGTGTAGCTACTGAGTTAACCAAGTCATGAAAGACTATTGAGTAGGAAGGGGTGGGTGTACACAGGAAGAGGTAGATGCAGAGAGGTATTCTTGGAATGCCAAGAAGGTAGGGCAATTGCTGAGGATAAGGCTAAATGGAGGTTTGAAGACAGGAGAAAATAGCAGGGAGTGGGAAGGGAGAACAAAGGAAATCTTATCCTCAATTATCCTGACAGTTCTGGGCTTGGCCTACATTAGCAGAATCTTTGTTTAGATGTTCATTTTGCTTTGGCTGTAGAGGCCTCTCCTGGTGGGATTGCAGGGAGTTTTATAACCCATCGTCCCACTGCTCTCTCCTGTGGTTTTAACTGATGGGGAGGAAGGGAACCACTCAGTACAATTAGGTCCCTTCCATACAACACAGCTGCATGTCTTCATAGAGATTTACTTTTGACAAGTAATTTATGTTGCTTTCAATGACTATGGGCTGTTACTGGGGGACGGGGGAGGAAAGGATTGGAGACAAGATTGCTGGGAGTGTTCTGAGGTTGCTTGTTGTAACAGGTGGTCTGAAAACTGCTGACTTGAAGCAAGGCCACAGCTGCTCTCAGCTGGCCTGACTGATGCAGAGGCCTAAGTGAACCCGGACCAGGCATAACCCAGGTGCACCAAGGGAACAGCTGTCTCTATTTTAATTGGGGGAAGGAAGTGGCATGGATTTGAAAAAATAATATTGCAAGAACCAGAGTGCAGAGCGATAGCTTGATTCCATTCCATTTTATTATTTGCCATAAACAGTTTATTAACACATGCTGAGTGAATGATGGTGTCTCTTTAGAGGGTTTTCACCAATGTTGATGACCAATGCTTCTCAGACTTTAATGTGTGTAGAAATCACCTGGGGACCTTATTAAATTTCAAATTCAGATTCAGGAGGTCTGGGATGTGCCTGAGATTCTGCATTTCTAACAAGTTCCAGGCAATGGCAGGTCTGCCAGCCGGTCCATGGATGACACTCTGAGCAAGGAGTCTGTCAACCGCACAGCACTTCCGAAGAGACTGCTAAAAACACTGGTAAGCTGTCAAATGTTAGAAATGGGCTATCAGTAGGAAATGAAAGTAAACTACATACTGATGAGATTTTAAAGGAAACTGAATGACTAAAGAGGTCATTAATATTAATGATCTAAAATTGCTTTTTTGACCTCTTAGACTTCTGATCATATTCTATGGGCTTATAAGTATCCATTACAATTGTATCGGAAATGGTTTGGTGTATGAATATTTCAATTTCTGAGAAACTTAACTACAGCTTTTTTTTTATTACTATGACCAAAAAACCAAGCAACCAAGGGACTCTTTAAATTATTGAATTCATCAATTTAACTATACAGAAAGTTTTAGAAAGGCTTTTCCTCCACTTTAGCGAAATGTTTAATTCTGATGCCTAAGTCAGAAAACTCAGGGCAAATACCAGTGAGAATGCACTGCATGGAGAAAACTGGAGCAGAGACCCAGCGCAAATGATTCACTGCCCTAGCTGACAGAGAAAGAACATCTGGCAATATTAAGCCAAGGCGCTTTCGATCTTCTCTCTGTCTGCCAATATGAAATTTCACTATCACTGCTCTGTAAAAGAGAAGAAGATGAAAGGAGAGAGCTGCCATGAGTCAGGAAAAAGAGCATAAAGCCGGGCAGTGCAGCCCTGGGGAGTTTGCGAGAGGAAGAAAGAACAGCAAACATGTGCCATGCCCTCCCTTCCAGCCAAGGCAGGAGCCATGTTAGAATGAGAGTCGCACAGAAATACAGAGAACGGGGTACTGCCAGCAGGAGGAGTCATGAGGGATGGGCAAAAACGGGTGATGGGGAGTAGGAGCTACGGCTTCAGTTATGAAGGACGAAAGTCCCTGTGGATAAAAAGCACAGCATAGCAAGCACAGTCAGTAATACTGTAACAGTGGGCCTGGTGACAGACAGTAGCTACCCCTGTGAGCACAGCATCACATGCAGAGTTGCTGAATCACTGTACTGTACCCTGAAACTAATGTAGCACTGTGTGTTACACAGTGCACATAAAACAGTTTTTAAAGAAAGAGATTGAGGATCAAGCCAAAAATCAGCGTGCTTTGACCTCACTTTTGTCTGAGACAGTGAGGTAATTTAATCGGCCATCCTCAGGTCAGCATGAGGGGTGGCCACTCCAGGGCAAGAGCTGGAATACTGTCGTTGGTCACAGAAGGCCTGCCCCTGACTGTCTCTGGGACCTCCTCAGCCCCTGAGAGGCAGGGACAGAGATAGGGGTTTCTACATGCACTGTGGAGAGACAGGGAAGACAGCTAATAATGCTGGCTGGCAAGAGAGGTCAAATGGCCCAGAGTCAGGAACCAGCAGGGAAGACCAGAGCTGAAAATCAAATTAGTTGCCAGCAGATTGCTGAGAGGCCTGTAGAGCCATCAAAGGCACGGGGAAACTGCATCTTCAGGAAAATCCTTGGAGACATGATGGAACCAGAGCTGAGAGATCTCAATGTGCCCTGTGCTGACCATAGCGGCAGTTAAGAGAAATTGCTGGCAGAGGAGAAGAGGCAGTACTGGGGCCTGCTCATGGCTTCTGGGGCCCCCACTCTTCTTTCCTAGCACCAGCAGGCCAGATCACATCCACTTCCATGTACCCTGGTATTGCTCTGGAAAGAAAACATGAGGGGAGGGTAAAAAATCTAAAAGACTGGAACTTCATCTAATAAGACTCTGAATTACCTTAAAAGCCTGCATAAATTATTGCATTCGAATGACTAAATTTAGGTGCTTTATTTCTACCTCCTCACTAGCTAGACAGAAGGAGATTCTTAAAGAAAAGCAAATCTACAGAAAATAAAGCTATTACTCCTTTGCACCGCTCAGTGTAGTGTGAGTTTAATTCACAAACCTGTTTGAGCTGAAATGAATCATCCCCATTCAGTCAGTGGATTACCTCATTCTGAGGTGGAAACATGGAGTTTCACATCTCTGATCTGTCCTTGCTCCTCGCCCAGGTCTGCTCTTCTGTGCACTAAGTTCAAACCAAGGCCCCCACTACTAAGCCTTAGGAACCGTGCAGCCCTGAGCGTGGCTCTCAGGAGTGGGGTCCCACAGCCTGTGGTTTATCGAGTCTGAGGCCACTCCAGGATCTGCCCTGGTTTTGAAAGTTGATGTGACTTAATTTCCTGCATATATTCAGGGAATAGAATTGGAAAAGCAGGAACTTAGGAAAGAGAGCGTATCAGATTCTGCTCTGGACATTTATCATCCACAGAGCTGTGGATAAGCCACTTTTCCCTCTGAGACTCCTTTAATAAAGTGGAGTTCAAAATATCTACTTTTAGGACTCTTATAAGAATTAGTAAAGAAATCAATAAATCAAGTTCATATTGTGCTATTCCAGTTCCTTCCATTATGCCCTATAATGCCTATTCAAGTGGGACCATGACCTCAACTTCTCACCCCACACAAAGAGTTGATTCCAAAACCCCACACATCTTCCTTTTTACAAACAGGTAGATATTCTGTTTTGTCATCCAGGCCCTCCTTCAGAACCAAAGAATGGATATCTCCCTGATGGCTGGTACTCTCTGGAAATTTCCTCAGCCATACCCATTTTCTGGAGGGTGCTCCTGTATCCAAAGACTGGTGGGTGTAAGTGGGTGTTGGCGTACACCAGAAAAAATTCTGAAAGGACATTCCAACATCAGAGCAGGGCTGGCCAAGGGAAGCTGTATCACACAGCCCATCTTTTCCTTCAGCTCAGTCCTGCTTCTCCACCTTCTTCCTATAGATAATCAATCCTAAGAGCCCTCCTTCACAAACATCCTACATGGTAATCTCTGCCTCAGAGCTGGCCTCCTGGGGACTCCATCTGGTAGCAATAAGTTACCGCATTCTCTGCTCAAAACCAATCACTGACCTATTATTGTTGATACTACGCAATCATCTTAACACAAAATTTGGTAAAATAAATGCTCATAACCCTCTTCGCCACTATTTTTGGAACCCTGCTATGGGTCATAGCCAAGGTAATCCTTTAGCCCTGATCCTTCCTTCCTAAGGGTCTTAGTTCAGCCAACACAAACCAGAGAGGCCATTACTTACACAGTGGCTTTAGAATACTTGCCACACTGCAGTGCTGGCCAACCCAGACACAGCCTTTAGCCTTCCCTTGATCCAGAACAAAAATCTGCAACTACCACAAGAAGGTTTTTATAGCATTGTCTCCAAGCTATGTGAATAAACAATGTCTAGCTATAGGAAATTGTCAATTCCTCTCTACAAACTAAACACCTGCTTGTATTTTGCCCTGTCGTATACAAATGGACCATTTCAGGAAATGAGTAGAACAAATATGCTCTAGAAACTGCAATATAAGCAGTGCCCAATTTTCAGACAGGCTGTATTGCCTGAGTTGATTTGCAAATTGGCTATTTGGAACTCAGAATACATTATCCCAAAAGCAGTGTTATAAATGATGGCGAGCTACATGTGTTGTCCACAAAACCCTAGTAAATTCACAACTTCACATTGCCTTTAATAATGGACTGTTGGACTCTTCTGCACAGGGAAAATACCCTCCACAGGGCATAAGAGGGAAACCATGTGACACCAGGAACATCATGTCTCTCTCATTCACAGCTGTACTCTCCTCTCTGCCACATGTTTGCTCTAATCACCCATTTTCGAGGTGGCATTGAGGCCTGACAATGAACCTGATCCTTTTCTTCTCTCTTCTAGAACTTGGGCACAAATATAACATAGACTTGATGAGTTCTGGCTTTAAGTGGCTGATAAGCAACATCCAAAGGTTCTAAGGATGTTTCTTGATCCCAAGACCACAAGGAGAATCTTCTTTAGCATAGTACTATATATTTATTGACTAAAAGTATGAGTATATTTGCAACAGAGTAAATCCCAAAGGAATATCATTACTTTCTATGTCTCACCCTAACAAACAACAGTTGAGGCCCGGAAACCTAACCTCTGGTTTTACTGCATCCCCCAACAATACTATCTTGTCACACATATGCAAAACAATGTCCTTCTAAAATACTTCTACAAGGCTCCAGGAAGTAGGATAAGTGTATCTGTAGCCTAATGCAGCATTCCAGAATGTAATCCCTTAACTGACAGCATCAGCATAAGAAGCCTGCTTGTTAGAAATGCTACTTTTGGATATCACCCCAAATCTATTAAATCAGAAATTCTATGATTGGGGCCGTATTTTAACAAGTCCTCTAGGTTATTCTACATACACTTAAGTTTGAAAAACAGTGATGTGATTAATGATTTTAGAAAAAATGTTTTAAGAAAATCAAGAACCATTTCTTTTTAAAGAGAAATGGCTAGAAATATTGTAAATCTAGTTATCCTACATATAACATAAAATATTATCTTTAGGAGCTACCCAACAATTCAACTCAAAAACATGTTTATTTCATGTCTAATATGTATAGGCTACACCTTGTCTGCTAAGGAATATTAAAATGTGAGATGGAGTATAAATCAAAGACTCTTCAACCTAATGAGGCTGCAGAGAAAGAAAAAGTAACAAGAATTGACTAATATGAGACAGATTATTTGTAGTTTTAGAGAAAATGTAAAACAAAATATATTGGGAAAAATAAAGAAAATAATTTTAGAGGAAGATATCAGAGAAGGTTTTGAGCTACATCAGAGTCAGGCCTGGAAAAATAGGTGTATATCTTGCTAACAGAGGCCATGTTGGGAGGAGGAGATGAAGGGCCCATGGAACTGGTACACGATGAAGTCGCCCAGCGAAGAGGACATAAGCAAAAGCCTTGGTATAAAGCTTCTTCCAAGGCATATCATAAATAGGTTATGCTTGTGATTAAATAAATTTTCCTCAGCTCTTGAAACAGATGGGTGAAGAATGGAAGAGCCAAAGACCACAGACCAATTACCATTGTCATAAGTAATTGTGTGCAACTACCCCAGTGTGACTTACTAACGTTCTTTCTATGTGAACCATGATGCCAAGAGCTTGTTCAAGGAATCAAGATGAACACATACAGCAAATAAGGTAAACAGGTGTGTCTTGGGTACCTTATTCAGTAGGCTGGATCTTATTTAGAAGGTAACAGTGTGTTTGGAGCTGCCACCACCACCACCAACAACAACAACAACAAAAAAGCATGAATTGTCCTGGCTTGTGAAACTATTACCACATATGTAGATTGATTAGACTAAAAATAGAGTCAGGCAAATAGGTTAAAATGTTATCAAATTAGGACAAATAGGAAATATCAAGATCCCAAACTACTGTGGAACAGGGAAGGAAAAGAGAAAGTTGCAGGATAATCAGTTCAGTTCACTAATATCTGGTCATCTATGATAGACATGATATGTATTGTTGCTTTAGAGAAAACCAAAATTGCAAATACTATCCTTTATTTTAAATAAATTAAAATCTTTTATGCAGAGGTATAAGGCCACTATAAAATTATAAGAAGTAGTAAAATAATTCTAATAAAGAAAGCATAAATACTATGGAGTTTCAAATGGTTGCAAGGTCACATTTTTATGGAGGTATCAGGAGTTATTTCATGGATGAAGTATTGGATTAGTCATGAGCCTTCAAGGATGAAAAATGTTAGCACAGAGGTACAGATAGGGCATTCTAGGTATAGAAAAAAAAAATGGGTCAAAAAAATAAAGGCATGGTGCCTTGGTGGCTCATTCAGTTAAGTATCTGCCTTTGGCTTAGGTCATGATCTCAGGGTCCTAGGATCGAGTACTGTGTCGAGTCTGCTTCTCTCTGCCCCTCTCCCCTTTTGTTCTCTCTCTCTCAAATAAATAAATAAAATCTTTAAAATAAATAAATAAAGACAAAGGCAAACAAACTTGTACTAAGTTAATAGTGCAATATATTTGCAAGAGGTGGGAAATGAGCTCTAATGAACTCATTAACGAAGTGTAAATCCAAACTTCAATGAGATACCACTTCACTCACAAAAACTGCTACATTAAAAAAATTATAAGTGTTGGTGAGGATGTAGAGAAAAATCAGAACCTTTATATACTGTTGGGGTTATAAAATAGTGAAGCATTCTTAGAAAACAGTTGTTAGTTCCTTAAAAAGTTATACACAGACAATAGCCAACATCATCCTTAATGGGGAAAAACTGAGAGCTTTTTCTCTAAGGTCAGGAACAAGACAAAGATGTCCATTCTCACCATTTTTATTCAACAAAGTGCTGGAAGTCCTAGCCTCAGCAATCAGATAAGAAAAAGAAATAAAATGCATCCCAACTGGTAAGGAAGACATAAAATTTTCACTATTTGCAGATAACACCAAGCTATGTATAGAAAACCCAAAACACCACCAAAAAATAACTAGAATTGATAAATGAATTCAGTAAATTTGCAGAATACAAAACCAATATACAGCAATCTGTTGCATTTCTATACACTAATAATGAAGTAGCAGAAAGAGAAATTAAGAAAATAATCCATTTATAGGGGCACCTGGGAAGCCTCTGCCTTTGGCTCAGGTCATGATCCCAGGCTCCTGGAATCAAGCCCCACATCGGGCTCTCTGCTCAGCCAGGAGCCTGCTTCCTCCTCTCTCCCTCTGCCTGTCTCTCAGCCTACTTGTGATCTCTGCCTGTCAAATCAATGAATAAAATCTTTAAAAATAATAATAATAATCCCATTTACAACTGCACCAAAAAGAATAAAATAGCTAAGAATAAACTTAACTGAAGAAGTAAAAGACCTGCACTCTGAAAACTATAAAGCACTGATGAAAGAAACTGAACACAAATGAAAGATATTCATCCATGCTTATGGATTGGAAGAATTGATACTGCTAAAATGTTTATACTGTCAAAAGCAATCTATAAATTTAATGCAATCTCTATCAAAGTACCAACAGCATTTTTCACACAACTAGAACAAATAATTCTGAATTTTGTTTAGAATTACAAAAGATCCCAAATAGCCAAAGCAGTCTTGAAAAAGAACAACAAATCTGGAGGTATCACATTCCCAGATTTCAAGATACATTACGAAGCTATAGTAATCAAAACAGTATGATACTGATACAAAAACAGAAACACTGATCAGCAAAACAGAATAGAAAGCCCAGAAATAAAAAAATTTTAAAAAACCACACTCATATGGTCAATTATTCCATGACAAAGGGGACAAGAATACACAATGGCAAAAATGAAAAAAAAAGTCTCTGCCACAAATGGTGTTGGGAAGACTGGACAGCTACATACAAAAGAATGAAAATGGACCACTTCCTCAAACATTACACAAAAATAAACTCAAAGTGGATTAAGGACTTAAATGTGAGACCTGAAACCATAAAAATCCTAGAAGAGAGCATAAGAAGTAATTTCTCTGACATTGGCCATAGCAACATTAGATATGTCTCCAACTAGATAAGCCTCCTCAAGCAAGAGAAACAAAAGCAAAAATAAACTATTGGGATTATACTAAAATGAGCAGCTTTTGCACAGTGAAGGATATCATTAAAGAAACAAAAAGGCAACCTACAGAACAGAAGATATTCATAAATGATATATCCAATTAGGGGATAGTATCCAAAATATCTGAAGAACTTACATAACTCAACACTTTAAAAAATAGTAATAATAATAATCCAGTTAAAAATAGCCAGAAACAAAACCCCTGGCTACACTCATCAAAAAGAAAAGAGAAAGGACCCAAATTAATAAAATCATGAATGAAAGAGGAGAGATCAAAACTAACACCAAAGAAATACAAACTATTATAAGAACATACTATGAGCAACTCTACACCAACAAATTTGACAATCTGGAAGAAATGGATGCATTCCTAGAAACATATAAACTACCACAACTGAACCAGGAAGAAACAGAAAGCCTGAACAGACCCATAACCAGTAAGGAGATTGAAACAGTCATTAAAAATCTCCAAACAAACAAAAGCCCAGGGCCAGATGGCTTCCCGGGGGAATTCTACCAAACATTCAAAGAAGAACTAATTCCTATTCTCCTGAAACTGTTCCAAAAAATAGAAATGGAAGGAAAACTTCCAAACTCATTTTATGAGGCCAGCATCACCTTGATTCCAAAACCAGACAAGGATTCCATCAAAAAAGAGAGCTATAGACCAATAACCTTGATGAACACAGATGCAAAAATTCTCACCAAAATACTAGCCAATAGGATTCAACAGTACATTAAAAGGATTATTCACCACAACCAAGTGGAATTTATTCCAGGGCTACAAGGTTGGTTCAACATCCACAAATTAGTCAATGTGATACAACACATCAATAAAAGAAAGAACAAGAACCATATGATACTCTCAATAGATGCTGAAAAAGCATTTGACAAAGTACAGCATCCCTTCCTGATCAAAACTCTTCAAAGTGTAGGGACAGAGAGCACATACCTCAATACCATCAAAGCCATCTATGAAAAACCCACCGCAAATATCATTCTCAATGGAGAAAAACTGAAAGCTTTTCCGCCAAGGTCAGGAACCCGGCAGGGATGTCCATTATCACCACTGCTATTCAACATAGTACTAGAAGTCCTAGCCTCAGCAATCAGACAACAAAAGGAAATTAAAGGCATCCAAATCAGCAAAGAAGTCAAATTACCACTCTTCGCAGATGATATGATACTATATGTGGAAAACCCAAAAGACTCCACTCCAAAACTGCTAGAACTTATATAGGAATTCAGTAAAGTGTCAGGATATAAAATCAAGGCACAGAAATCAGTTGCATTTCTCTACACCAACAACAAGACAGAAGAAAGAGAAATTAAGGAGTCAATCCCATTTACAATTGCACCCCAAACTATAAGATACCTAAGAATAAACCTAACCAAAGAGGCACAGAATCTATACTCAGAAAACTATAAAGTACTCATGAAAGAAATTGAGGAAGACACAAAGAAATGGAAAAATGTTCCATGCTCCTGGATTGGAAGAATAAATATTGTGAAAATGTCTATGCTATCTAAAGCAATCTACATATTTAATGCAACTCCTATCAAAGCACCATCCATCTTTTTCAAAGAAATGGAACAAATAATTCTAAAATTTATATGGAACCAGAAAAGACCTCGAATAGCCAAAGGAATATTGAAAAAGAAAGCCAAAGTTGGTGGCATCACAATTCCGGACTTCAAGCTCTATTACAAAGCTGTCATCATCAAGACAGCATGGTACTGGCACAAAAACAGACACATAGATCAATGGAACAGAATAGAGAGCCCAGAAATAGAGCCTCAACTCTACGGTCAACTAATCTTCGACAAAGCAGGAAAGAATGTCCAATGGAAAAAAGACAGCCTCTTCAATAAATGGTGTTGGGAAAATTGGACCATTTCCTTACACCACACACAAAAATAGACTCAAAATGGATGAAGGACCTCAATGTGCGAAAGGAATCCATCAAAATCCTTGTGGAGAACACAGGCAGCAACCTCTTCGACCTCTGCCGCAGCAACATCTTCCTAGGAACATCGCCAAAGGCAAAGGAAGCAAGGGCAAAAATGAACTATTGGGATTTCATCAAGATCAAAAGCTTTTGCACAGCAAAGGAAACAGTTAACAAAATCAAAAGACAACTGACAGAATGGGAGAAGATATTTGCAAACGACATATCAGATAAAGGACTAGTGTCCAGAATCTATAGAGAACTTAGCAAACTCAACACCCAAAGAACAAACAATCCAATCAAGAAATGGGCAGAGGACATGAACAGACATTTCTGCAAAGAAGACATCCAGATGGCCAACAGACACATGAAAAAGTGCTCCATATCACTCGGCATCAGGAAAATACAAATCAAAACCACAATGAGATATCACCTCACACCAGTCAGAATGGCTAAAATCAACAAGTCAGGAAATGAAAGATGCTGGAGAGGATGAGGAGTAAGGGGAACCCTCCTACACTGTTGGTGGGAATGCAAGCTGGTGCAGCCACTCTGGAAAACAGCATGGAGGTTCCTCAAAATGTTGAAAATAGAACTGCCCTATGCAATTGCACTACTGGGTATTTACCCTAAAGATACAAACGTAGTGATCCGAAGGGGCACGTGCACCCGAATGTTTATAGCAGTAATGTCCACAATAGCCAAACTATGGAAAGAACCTAGATGTCCATCAACAGATGAATGGATAAAGATGTGGTATATATACACAACGGAATACTATGCAGCCATCAAAAGAAATGAAATCTTGCCATTTGCAACAACATGGATGGAACTAGAGCGTATCATGCTTAGCGAAATAAGTCAAGCAGAGAAAGACAACTATCATATGATCTCCCTGATATGAGGAAGTGGTGATGCAACATGGGGGATTAAGTGGGTAGGAGAAGAATAAATGAAACAAGATGGGATTGGGAGGGAGACAAACCATAAGTGACTCTTAATCTTACAAAACAACTGAGGGTTGCTGGAGGGAGGGGGGGTTGGGAGAAGGGGGTGGGGTTATGGACATTGGGGAGGGTATGTGCTTTGGTGAGTGCTGTGAAGTGTGCAAACCTGGCGATTCACAGACCTGTACCCCTGGGGATAAAAATATATGTTTATAAAAAATAAAAAATTTTAATAATAATTTAAAAAAAAAATAGCCAGAAACATGAAGAAACATTTCTTCAAAGAAGACATACAGATGGCCAACAGACACATGGAAAGATGTTCAATATCAGTAATTACCAAGAAAAGGCCAATCAAAACTAAAATGAGATATCATCTCACACATGTCAGAATGTCTAAAATAAAAACACAAGAAATAACAATTGTGGAGTAAAAAGAACCCTCATGCATTGTCAGTGGAAATGCAAACTGGTCTAGCCAATGTGGAAAACAGTATGGAGGTTCCTCAAAAAATTAAAAATAGAATTACTGTATGATCCAGTAATTCCACTACCCAATGAATACAAAGACACTAATTCAAAAAGACATATGCACTCCTATGTTTATTGCAGCATTATTTACAATAGCTAAATAATGGAAGAAGCCCAAGTGTCTATCAATGGATGAATGGATAAAGAGGTGGTACACACACACACACACACACACACACACAATGGAATATTACTCAGCCATAAAAAATGAAATTTCACCATCTGCAACATGGCTGGATCTAGAGAGTAGTGAAATAAGTCAGTCAGAGATATGATTCCACTCATATGTGTAATTTAAGAAACAAAAAAGAGATAAACCGAAACACACTCTTAACTACAGAGAACAAACAAGTGGTTACCAGAGGGAGGTGGGTGGGGAGGTAGGTGAAATAAATTTAAGGGGACTGAGAGTACACTTATCATGATGAGACTGAGAAATGTTCAGAATTGTTCAATTGCTATATTGTACACCTGAAGCTAATATGTTAGTTGTTAACTGTACTGGAATTAATTTTTTTAATTTTAAAAATTAAAAATTAAATAAAAGAACTGATGCATAACTTAAAAAAAAAAAAGAACTTAAATATAGAGTCCCCTGGGTGGTTCAGTTATTAGGTGTCTGCCTTAGGCTCAGGTCATGATCCCATGGTCCTGGGATCAAGCCCTCCATTGGGCTCCCTACTCTAGAGGAAATAGAATTGCCATGTGATCCATTAATTCCATCAGGTGCATAACTGATGGTAGACTTAAAACATACATTTACCAAAAACCTATATATAAATATTCACAGCAGCAAAAAGGCAAAAACTGGAAACCACCTAAATATTCATCAAATGATGAATGAATCAGTAAGATATGGTATATCTATTCCACATAATGGAATATTATTCAGCTACAAAAAGAAATGAAGTATTTTACAGTTTATAACATGAAAATGAAAACATTATGCTAAGTGAAAGTAGAAAAACACAGAAGACCATATACTTTATGCTTCCATCATATAAAATATCCAAGTAGGCAAAACCATAGAGACAAAATAGATTCATGGTTGCCAGGGGCTTGATGGAGGGAGAAACAGAGAATTAATGTTAACAGGTATGGGATTTCTTTCTGGGGTGATGAAAATTATTTATAATTAGATAATGGTGATGGTTGCACCACCCTGTGAAAATACCAAAACCTGCCTGCCTCTCTGCCTACTTGTGATCTCTATCAAATAAATAAATGAAATCTTAAATAAAAAAACAAAAACAACACCAAAAAAAAAAAAAAAAAAAACTATGGCATCTGCTGCCTTTCCTGGTCTGAGGGTAAGGCAATTCCTCACATTAGACAAGACAGTTATTGTCCAAAGAAACAGAATAGGATAGAGAAGAGTATCAAAAATAGGGGAGTTGTGTTTATGTAGAAAAAAGGATAAGAAACACTCTTGGGCTATACAGTTTGTCTAAAAATAAGAATGATCATTACCCAGCCATGAAAAAAAAAAAAAAAAAAAGGATGAGATCTTGCCATTTGAGACAAGATGGATGGACCTAGAGAGGATTATACTACATGAAATGAGTCAGACAGGGAAAGAAAAATGCCATGTCGTTTCACTTATATGTGGAATCTTTAAAAAAGTGAATAAACAAATAAAAAGAAGAATCAGACCTATAAATACAGAGAACAAATTCATGGTTGCCAGAGAGGAGAAAGTGGGGGAATGGACAAAATGGTGAAGGGGAGTGGGAGATACAGGCTTCTAGTTTCGAAAAAATCACAGGGATGAAAGGTACAACATAGGAGATTTAGTCTGTGGTGTCGCTAGTGTTGCATGGTGATAGATGTTAGCTAGATAGATGTTACATTTGTGGTGAGGACAGTGTAGCCTACAGAGTTGTTTAGTTACTATAGTTGTACACCTGAAACTAATGTAACGTGTGTCAACTATACTCAAATAATAATAAAAATAATAAAGAATGATAAGTTTTGAGAAAGTAATAAATTTCATCTGACTAAATTTCATAGACAATGAGATAAACCCATTCTACATCACAAAACAACCTCAAAAAGTTTAAAAAAATTAAAGTCATACAGAGAATATTCTATGACAACAATGGAATCAAACTAGAAATTGATAACAGCAAATCAACATAAAATCTCTAAGTACAGGAGAACTAAATAACACATCTCAATAATCCATAAGCCAAAGAGGAAGTCACAAAGAAAATGTAAAATACAAAGAACTGAATGAAAATGAGGATACAACATATCAAAATATTGGGATACAGCTAAATATTGCTGAGAGGAAATTTTATTTATTTTTTAAAAGATTTATTTTGGGGGGGGAGGGGCAAAAGGAGAGGAAGAGAGAGTCTCAAGCAGACACTGGCACTGAGTATAGAGCTGAACATGGGGCTCAATCTCTCAACTCTGAAATAACAACCTGAGCCTAAACCAAGAGGCCGACACTTAACCAACTCAACTGCAGTACCCAGGCACACCTGAGAAGAAATTTTGTAGCACTAAATGCTTATACTAGAAAAGAGAAAGTCTCAAATTAAAAAGAAAGTTGTTACTTCAAGAAACTTAAAAAAAAAAAAAAAAAGCAAAACAACCCCAGCTCAAGCAAAAGAGAGATAATAAAGAGCAGAAATCAATGAAATTGGAAACAAGAAAAGAGGAGAGAAAGATCAGTGAAACAAAAAGATGCTTGTTCAAAAAACTATAAAATTGGCAAACCCCTAGGAAGACTGACAAAGGTAAAAGAGAAGACACAAATCCACAAATCCAATATAAAGAATAAAACAAAGGACATCAAAACAGATCCTGTAACCATTTAAAAAGAAAGGAATGTTATACACAACTTTCAGTTCATATATTCAACAATTTAAATGAAAGTACCAGTTCATTGAACTACCAAATTTCAATTTAGTAAATAATCTGAGTAGTTCTATAATGAATTCATAACTTAAAACTTCCAAAAAAGAAATCTCCAAGCCAGATGTTTAAACTCTACAAATGCTTAAAGAAAAACTGCATAATCTCTTACAGAAAATACAAGAAGGAACACTTCATATAACAGTATTAGCTTAATATAAAAGTCAGGCAAGGGTAGAACAAAAAACAAAACTGCAGATCAGTATCTGAGACACAAAAATCCTCAAAAATATTAACAAATCAAATTGAGCAACGTATAAAATGAATTAAGCACAACCAACTGTAATTTATTTCAGGTGTAAAACTCTGATTCAACATTTGAAAGTCAATGTAACCCACCACAGTAACAACTAAAGAAGAAAAAAAAATTCTCAGTAAGTTAGGAGTGGGGAGAAGTACATTAGCCTATAGCTAACAACATACTTAATAGTAAAACACTGAATGCTTTCCTCCTATAATTAAGAACAAAGCAAAGATGTCTACTCTCACTTCTTTTAGTCAGCAAAGTTCTAGACACTGCAATAAGACAAGAAGAAAGAACAGAAGGCAAACATTATGGAAAGTAAGAAATAAACTTTCCTTATTTTCAGATAACATGATTTTTTAATGTAGAAAATTCCAAGAAATCTACAAAACACCTGTAGAGCTAAGAAATGAGTCCAGCAAAAGTAAAGGATACAAGATGAACACACCAAAATCAACATTTCTACACACTAACAATGAATATGCAGAAACTAAAATTAAAAACAGAGTACCTTTTACAATTGCTCCAAATAAACTGAAATACTCAGGTATAATCTTACCAAATATGTACAAGATCAGTATGCTTAAAACCACAAAATGCTGATAAAAGTAATCAAAGATCTAAATAAATAGACAGATGATGTTCCTGAATTGGAATTGGAAAATTCAAATAGTAAATATGTCAATTCTCCCCATATTGATTTATAGGTTTAAAACAATGTTCATCAAAACCTCACCAAGGTGTTATACATATACACACACAAGCTTACTCCAAATTTTTTGGAAAGACACAGGTTCTAGAATAACAAAACCAATTTTGAATAGAGGAATAAAGTAGGAAGAGTCACTCTGTCAATATTATATATATATATATCTACATTATTAAGACAGTATGGTATTAGTGAAGCAACAGACAACAGATCAATGGAACAGAAGAGACCCAAGTAAATACTTTTTTTTTCATTTTATTTCTTTTCAGTGTCCCAGAATTGTTTATGCACCATACCCAATGCTCCATGCAATACATGCCCTCCATAATACACACCACCAGGCTCACCCAACCCCCCACACCCCTCCCCTCCAAAACACTCAGTTTGTTTCTCAGAGTCCACAGTCTCTCATGGTTTGTCTCCCCCTCTGATTTCCCGCAATTCACTTTTCCTTTCCTTCTCCTAATGTCCTCCACGTTATTCCTTATGCTCCACAAGTGAAACCATATGATAATTGACTCTTTCTGCTTGACCTATTTCACTCAGCATAATCTCCAGTCCCATCCATGTTGATACAAAAGTTGGGTATTCATCCTTTCTGATCGAGGCATAATACTCCATTGTATATACGGATCATACCTTCTTTATCCATTCTTCCATTGAGGGGCATCTTGGTTCTTTCCACAGTTTGGTGACTGTGGCCATTGCTGCTATGAACATTGGGGTACAGATGGCCCTTCTTTTCACTACATCTGTATCTTTGGGGTAAATACCCAGTAGTGTAATTGCAGGGTCATAGGATAGCTCTACTTTCAATTTCTTAAGTAATCTCCACACTGTTTTCCAAAGTGGCTGCACCAACTTGCATTCCCACCAATAGTGTAAGAGGGTTCCCCCTTCTCCACATCCTCTCCAACACCTGTTGTTTACTGTCTTGTTAATTTTGGCCATTCTAACTGGTTTAAGATGGTATCTCAATGTGGTTTTGATTTGAATCTCCCTGATGGCTAATGAAGATTAACATTTTTCATGTGTCTGTTAGCCATTTGTACGTCTTCTTTGGAGAAGTGTCTGTTCATATCTTCTGCCCATTTTTTGGCGTGATTATCTGTTTCGTGGGTGTTGAGTTTGAGTCTTTATAGATCTTGGATATCAGCCTTTTGTAGTGTCATTTGCGAGTATCTTCTCCCATTCCGTGGGTTCCCTCTTTGTTTTGTTGACTGTTTCCTTTGCTGTGCAGAAGCTTTTGATCTTGATTAAGTCCCAAAATTTCATTTTTGCTTTTGTCTCCTTTGCCTTTGGGGACATGCCTTGCAAGAAGTTGCTGTGGCCGATGTCGAAGAGGTTACTGCCTATGTTCTTCCCTAGGATTTTGATAGATTCCTGCCTCATGTTGAGGTCTTTTATCCACTTCAAGTTTAACTTTGTGTATGGTGTAAAAGAATGGTCAGGTTTCATTCTTGGAAATGGACATAGCTGTCCAATTTTCCCAGCACCGTTTATTGAAGAGACTGTCTTTCTTCCACTGTATATTTTTTCCTGTTTTGTTGAAGATTATTTGACTATAGAGTTGGGGGTCTATATCTGGGCTCTCTACTCTGTTCCACTGAGTAAGTGGAATTCTCTCATTTCCCTTTCTATATTTTCATTGTTAGTGTATAAGAAAGCAACTGACTTCTGTACATTGATTTTGTATCCTGCCACATTACTGAATTGCTGTATGAGTTCTAGTAATTTAGAGGAGGAGCCTTTTGGGTTTTCCATATAAAATATTATGTCATCTGCAAAGAGAGAGAGTTTGACTTCTTTGCCAATCTGAGTATCTTTTATTTCTCTTTATTGTCTGATTGCTGTTGCTAGGACTTCTAGTACTATGTTGAACAACAGTAGTGGAAGTGGACATCTTGTCGTGTTCCTAATCTCAAAAGGAAGGCTGTCAGCTTTTCCCCACTGAGGGTGATATTCACTGTGGGTTTTTCATAGATTTCATGAAGTTGAGGAATGTTCCCTCTATCCCTACACTTTGAAGCATTTTAATCAGAAACGGATGCTTTATCTTGTCAAATGCTTTTTCTGCATCAATTGAGAGGACCATGTGGTTCTTGTCAATTCTCTTACTGATTTCTTCTATCACATTGATTGATTTTTGAATATTGAACCACCCCCTGCATCCCATGGATAAGTCCCACCTGGTCATGGTGAATAATCATTTTAATGTACTGTTGGATCCTATTAGCTAGGATCTTGTCGAGAATCCTATTATCCATATTCATCAGGAATATCGGTCAGAAATGTTCCTTTTTGGTGGGACCTTTGCCTGGTTTGGGGATCAGGGTATTGCTGGCTTCGTTTTTGACAAGGATGCAAAAGCAACTCAATGGAGGAAGAAAAGTTTTTTCAACAAAAGATCCTGGAATAGCTGAACATCCATGGGGGGATGAATAACTGAATTTCAATCTAAATCATGTACCTTACCCAAAATTAACTAAAATGTATCATGGACTTAAACATAAAATGAAAAACTATACAACTTTTAGAGAAAAACTAGAGAAATCCATCTGGATCTAGAGCTAGGCAAAGGGTTCTTAGACTGGACACCAAAAGTAGAGCTCATAAAAGGAAAAACATAAAATGAACTCCACCAAAATTAAAAACTTTTGCTCTGCAAAGTCCTGTAAGATTTTGGAAAGACAAGACATAGACACAAAATTTAACAAACCAACAAAGAACTAATAGCTAAAATATATATAAAGTCTCAAAACAAAAACCATAACACCACACCAAGAAAAAGACATTTCACTGAAAAAGACATACAGATGGAAAGTAACATATGAAAAAATGTTCAAATCTTTAACCATTAAAGAAATGCAACTTAAGGGGCGCCTGGGTGGCTCAGTGGGTTAAGCCTCTGCCTTCAGCTCAGGTCATGATCTCAGGATCCTGGGATCGAGTCCCGCATCGGGCTCTCTGCTCAGCAGGGAGCCTGCTTCCTCCTCTCTCTCTCTGCCTGCCTCTCTGCCTACTTGTGATCTCTGTCTGTCAAATAAATAAAGAAAATCTTAAAAAAAAAAAAAAAGAAATGCAACTTAAAACTACAGTAAGATAGTACACACCTATCAGAATGGCTACATTATACACACACACACACACACCACACCACCAAATGGGGCAAGAATGTAAAGAAACTAGATCACTCACACATTGCTAGTATGAAACTGAAAAATTGGTCATTTCTTCAAAGACTAAATATGCAATTACTGTACATCAATTGCATTCTTGGTCATTTATCTCAGAGAAATAAAAATCCATGTTCCCACAAAAAACCTGTACATAATTATTCATGTTCATAATAGCTGAAAACGGAAAATAACCGAGATGCCCTTCAACAGATTAAATACAGTATATTCACACTACATAATATTCTCAGCAATAAAAAGAACAAACTCTTGATACACAAAATAATTTGGAATTTGATCCAGAGAACTTTACTTAGTGAAAAAGCCAGTCCCCCCAAATCAACATACCATGTAATTGCATTTATATAACATTCATGGAATGACAAAAATTATAGAAATGGAGAACAAATGAGTGGTTGCCAGAAGTTAAGGATGGGACTGGGAAGGGTAGCAGGAGGAAAGGGGATGTGTCTATAAGGGCAACACAAGAGATATTTCAGGTGACGGAGATGTCCAGTATCTTAACTATGACAGTGGATGTACCCACATGGTAAAACTGCATAGAACTCGATGCACAAATGCAAAGGTGTACAAACCAAACTGGGGACATCTGAACAATAAATATAGCATCAATATCAACATACTGGTTATGGCAATTTACTACAGTTTTACAAGATAGTACCATTGGAAAAAACTGAGTAAAAAGCACGTAGGATCTCTGCATCATTTGTTTCAATTGCGTGCGATAAAATCCATAATTGCCTTAAAGTAAAATGCTTAGTTTTTAAAAATACATAGTTCATATAAACTATTTACTACAATGTCTACTTTATTTTTTTTAAGATTTTATTTATTTAGTTGACAGAGAAAGAAAGCACAAGCAGGCAAGAGCAACAGAGGGAGATGGAGAAGCAGGCTCCCCACCGAGCAGGGAGCCCTACTGGGATCATGACCTGAGCCAAAGGCAGTTGCTTAACCAACTGAGCCACCCAGGCGCCGTTCAATGCCTACTTTAGAAAAAAATGTAAGCTGTTACTGTTTTTAACTAACATGTGCAATTCTGGCAACAACAACCTAAGACTACTGCAGATATCAGGAGATCTTAATGAGGGT
Source organism: Mustela nivalis (assembly GCF_964662115.1). Lineage (NCBI taxonomy): Eukaryota > Metazoa > Chordata > Mammalia > Carnivora > Mustelidae > Mustela > Mustela nivalis. Next base: position 53,652,764 of record NC_139020.1, read on the forward strand.
GCTTTACAAGACCTCTGGAAATCATGTCAATATTCTGAGATTGAAGAAACTGCAAATATTTACCATGAACTATGGAAAACTGACTAAATGGAACATATCAGTCATTAAAAGTGTCGAAATAATAGAAGTTGCATATTCTACTAATCCTTAGGGCATTTGAAGGCTACTGCAAGAAAGGTTTCACTTTAATATAAAAGTAAAACTGTAACCATTAAAGTTGTCTCAACTGATTATCATTTTGATCTCAAAATGTCTGCAATAAACCCACAGATTCATTAGGTAGAGACTCAGAGATGCCAAGAGGGGACTCATGTTTGCAGTCAGAACCTGAAACTTTAAAGTCATTTCCAATCACAATTCTGTGATTCTGCATGACAGAAATCAGAAAACCTTGGCAAAGCTACAGTTAAACCTAATATTAAAAAGTAAGAGAAGAGTGCATGAGGTTAGGAATAAAACTTCTGATGAAATGAGTCATCTTTTAGAGTGAAATATCAATGAATTTCTAAATATTATAGTTCAATTGAAGATCATATATTCAAGTTGTGTAGTTATGGGGACTAAAAGAAATGGATTAAAATGTCAGCCTCTTGAAAAGTAACCAAATACTGGAGGAACAATAAATAAATACCAGCCACTTAGCTCATAAGGAAATTGTGGTGATCAATTAGTGAGTGACCACATAGTCCTTCATGAGCTTATAACAAAAGTAGCTATACAAGCATAAATCACCATTATGATCAGTCCCTGAAACCCAAAATACCTCATCAGACTCTCTAATGGGCATATTTATTAGCTGCCTACAGGAGCTGATAGGATTCTTGAATGTTTTAGTCATGTTTCAGCACCCAGGCCGGCATAATCATGTCGCAACAATTCACCACACTTAAGTAAATGGAAATTCTCTCACTTTAAAACCTGATCTATTAGTAGTTCTTAATATTTATTATACAAGTTTATGTAGTACTAGATCCTAGAACTAATAAAGATGGTTTTAATGCTTCCAACTAATATTTTCAATATTAACTAAGGTAATCGATTTGTCCAATTTTAAGCAGCATAGCTCCATAAATGAGATATTTGGTATGGAACCTGATTTAAAATGCATTCTTTTCTCAAGTGATTGAATAGTGGTAATGAAAATTTGTAATTTGTAGTATATTATAGACGGAAGTGAATTGAATTTTTCTATCAAAATTATGCATGGTTCAAAATCTTTTGTGCTGTAACACACAGAAACTGGCAGACAAATGCAATTACATTAGATATGCTGTCATCCAGAACATCTGAAGAATGCTATTTATCCAATCTCATCAATTTAAACTTACTTTACTGCCATAGCTGAGTACAAATACCAGGGCATGACCACCACATTAATACCAGAAGGCTATCTCAAATGCCATTTCTGGAAATCAATGGAGAGAATTTTATTGGGTCCAGGCTATTTCACTTTAAGGCAATTGTCAAAATCAATCTGTGTCTAACTTAGATTTCTAACTTAATTTGTAAGTTGATTTATACCTACAATGCTTGCAGATTAGACAGCTGATTAAGAAGCATTGATTTATTCTCAGAAAAATGGACCTTTCAAATAAATTGCATTATTATTTTTCACAAAAATTAACACACGGTATTTCTAAAACATATAAATTATTCAGTAGAAGTAATAAAGGAAAGCCCCCTTTTTGTTAAAAGCCATTTCAATGATGGTACTGCTTATGACAATTCTGTAACATTCAGAAAATCTGTGATTCATCAGAATATTCAGGTTGTAAACTGACATAAAAGATTTCACTATTGAATGTAGGGATCACTTTATATAAAGATAGATGAATATCATGCTACTTTGGCTTTGAAATTATCTCTAATGTAAGTGCAATGAATTGTTTGCCAGATGACAAACATATGGCTCATTCTACCTACCAAGACTGTTTAGGTCTAGTCACTATAAACCTGTATGTTATAAACTGAACATGTGAACTAAAGACCTTCCTATGTTCTGCCCCAGAGTATCCAAAGCAACTTCTGTTCTCAATTTAAAAACCAGGAGCCCTGGCCATGGAATGTAAGGAATAAGAAAATTTGAAAGGACCTCAGATCATGGGTTTCTTAAAAACTTCAAAGTACCGTTGTACTTTTAAAAATGAATACAAATTTTATAATTAGCTACAAATTAATTTTATTTGCTTTTATCCCCCAAAAGATATCAGTAGAATTAACTGAACTTTTTTTATTACCGTAAAAGTAGCATTCTACATAAGGCTGAAATTATAAAAAATGAATAACTATATCTTTTTAAAAATATTATTTTGGGGGTGCCAGGGTGGTTCAGTTGGTTAAGTGTATGACTCTTGATTTCAGCTCCAGTCATGATCTCAGGTTGTGATGCTAAGCCCTGGGTCCAGACTGGTTGTGGAGCCTGCTTAAGATTCTCTCTCTCCCTCTGCCCTTTCCCCTCAGTCAGGCACACTAGCTCTCTCTTTTAAAAAAACAAAAACAAAACAAACAACAAACAAACAAAGCCTTTGAAGCCTCCGAACTTTGTGAGGTGATCACTGTTCCATCCCAACCATAAATATTCACAGCAACAGATTAGAGGACAGGGACAGGCATCCCTCCAGCCCTGTGCCTGTGTCCATGTTATACTCACACCACGTATCATTTGTGACATTTATCCCATCCCCTTAACACCCCCTCCCATGGTGTCAGTTTCTTTGCTAGAATCAGAACCCAGAGCACTTCAACACACCCCCCTCGTGCAATTATCCTCACTGCCACAGCTCCTTTCCCCCATCTGCTATATTCATTTATCCACCCAAACTCTAGCACTCCTAGAAGAAAGCAAACACTGTTTCCGAATTAAGGCAGACCCGAAGAACAACTGCTACGTACCTCCAGTGAATTCCTAACAGCATCTATTACAAATGTTTCTTCGAGTCCCCATCTCACTACAACCGATCTCACCTCCTTTCTATCCATCTTGGGGTTAAAGGAGGCCTTCCCAACTTCCCATTCTACTGCTCAGGATTAATTGTATTGCAGCTGCTCCTGAGCTGGTCCCTTCCTAACTGGTGAATTCTCTACTGCCCCAGTAATTCTACCCTGTATGCTCCTGCCCTGTTCCCTGCATGCCTCCATATAGTCAAGTAGAAGAGCCTTGTGTCAAGGCTGACCTACCATGCATCACCTCCATCTCCTGACAATTCTATTTCTTGGAAGAACAGTCACAGCACTTACCATTTGCTATACCCACATCCTCATTTCTAATTATTTAATTATTTTCAATTCACTAAAGCCATTTTTAGCCCCTACTTCCACAGTATAGATATACTTTGGCAAGGGTGAAAATGACTAATCCCATCATCTCAAATACCATGAATTCTTTTTTTTTTTTTTTTTTTAAGATTTTATTTGAGAGAGAGAGAGTCAGAGAGCATGAGCAGGGGAGAGGGGCATAAGGACAGGAGAAGAAGGCTACCCACCGAGCAAGGAGCCTGATATGGGACTCCATCTCAGGACCCCAGGATCATGACCTGAGCTGAAGGCAGACGTTTAACTGACTAAGTCACCGAGGCAGCCCACCATGAATTCTTTTCATTGTACCTCTTACTTGTCTTCTCTATGAATATTAACATATAAAAGACTGCTTTCCATTCCTCCTTGACCTTGCAACCACCACCTTCTCTTAGTTCTCCGCCTTTGGCAACTCCCTCTCCATCTCTTCTCTGGGCTGCTTCCATTTTCCTCAGCCCCTAGGTACGAAGGTACAGCACTGGCTTTCTTCTAATCCTACCAAAATAATATAAAAGTTCCATGCCTTCATCTGCCATATACGTATCTCCCAAAAATCTTACCAAAAATCTACTGAAAACCTTCTATATATGGGCTTTCTGCTGAGGCTGGGGTTAGATCACCTGGCTCTGTCAATGGCATCTCAAATCCAATATCACAAAAATAATATTTTGTCATAAAATCTGCTTATTAGGCTTCTTTTCTTGTATATTGATACTACCCAGTCATCCTGGCTAAAAACATAATTATACTAGTTCCTTCTATCTCAGACCCAGAAATCACTAACCAGTCAATTGAATTGCCTTTATACTTGTTACCTAGCATTTCTTCATCACTCCTGCAGTATCATGTTATTTCTTCTACTGTTCCTAAAATTTGCTCTGCAATTCTACTTTTACAACCTTCACAGGATTATTTTGCAAAAACATTAACATAATATATGGCTTGCTGATCACATTCTGTATGAAGAACTCAGGAAAACATCTAAACCCCTTCACATGGTATAGAAAACCTTTCATTGCTAGTGCTAGGAAATGACAGCTACACCTTGCCAGTGTTTACTATGTGACGGACATTGTGCACACTCTAAAAACCCATCATATTATTTATTGTCAATAAACTGCTAGGAAGAAGATTGAACTGTCATGACGGTTAACTTTGTGCCAACCTGACTGGGCTATAAGATACCCAGATATCTGGCTAAACATCATTTTTGGGTCTATCTGTGAGGGCGCTTCTTGAAAAGAACAGCATGTAAATTGGTAAACTGAGTAAAAGAGTATACCCTCCCCAATGTGAAGGCCTTCATCCAATCTGTTAAGGGTCTGAATAGAACAAAAATACAGAGTAAGGCAAGCTCTCCCTTTCTGCCTGACTGCTGAGCTGGGACACTGGTCAGACTGGGACTTCCACTATTAGCATTTCTGGTTCTCAGGCCTTTGGAGACTGGAACTATACCCCTGGCTTTCCTGGGTCTCTGGCTTGCCCATGGCAGATTATGAGACTTCTCGGCCTCCACAATCATGTGAGTCAATTCCTTATAATTCTATTTATCCAGCTATCCAGCTATCCAGCTATCTATCCATCTATCCATCTAGCTATCTATCTATCTTATAGCCTATTGGTTCTATATCTCTAGAGAACCTCAACACAATTTTTATCCTCATTTTAAAGATGATGAAATTTAAACAATCAGAGAAATCAATTGCTTAAAGTCACACAGTGATAAGTGACAGTGACAAGATTTACCCAACTGATTGTCTCCCAGGATGATGCTCTTAACTACAAGGCTATACCACCTCCCTCCCTGCTCCAAACCCACTGTTCTAGTACTTTCCATTCTGGCCGTGACGACTCTTTTAGAAGACCCCAACATGTGTGTCCAGGTCTTCATCTGGATTATCTTTTCTCACTTATACCCTTTGAGAAAACACTGCCTCATCCTGAACATACACCACAAATACCATGCCCTTTGTGGTTTGTAAATCTGCTCTGAAAGCAATTTCCAAACACTGATTGCTAAAATGCCATTAACAGAGACAGATTTTGGTATAATTCCATAGTTTCTTGAGGTATGTGATATTAGGAAATGGTTCTTATTTGGTACAAAAGAAAAGGATATTTTTTAAATGAGCCTCATTGATTTATATTTACATATCATAAAGTAGGTAATACTTTGGCCAACAACCTTGGAGATGATAATAGGACAGGTAAATAGCCTTCCAAAATCAACACATTTGCATCTATACATTTACCAAAGTAAGAATGAACCAAACTTGGGACACTGTATCCAAGTGAAAGAACACTGACTTTGGAGTCAGACCCACCGAGATTTTAAACTATTTCTACCACTTACCATCTATGTATCCTAGAACACGATACTTAAACCTCTGAACCTCAGTTTCTCTATTTTTAAAGTAGAAGTAAAATAACTAGAACATAAGGTTTTTGTCAGGATTAAATGAGAAAATGCTTGTAAAGATCCACACGTGGCTGCTGGAACAGATACATGTTAGTTGCCTTCCAATCCCTCTTTATCCCTGTCCCTTCAGTGCTGCTACTCAAAAACATCAGTATCAGCTATATTACAGACTCTTTAATAAGACCTCATTGGACCAACTGAAATAGTTGTCACATCCATTACTTCACCCTGATAAATCCAGACTGCCATATTTAGGGACTGGAGATAGTAGGAAACTAAAGGGATCATTTGAATAAACATGGCAGATCCCTTATGAAAAGCTGCCAGAGTTAAATATCACCACTGATTAACTCATGCTCAATTTATATCTTCATTGCTACAGAGGAAAAACCTCCTGCTCAACAGTATCATTAAAGTTAACCCAGTCACCTTTTTAGCAAGAAGCAACAGACAGGACTTGAAAAACATTGGTGAGTAATATTTAACCCATTCATAAACTGCTCCTTTAAACCGAGTCCAGGGTGGGGATGGGCGGGCACCACACAAGCAAAACTAAAAGAGCCGCCCTCTATGAACTTAGAGTATGTGGTTAAGAAACAGAAGGAGAACATGAGCTTGAACATGAGAGAGAAAGAGAAAGAAAGAGACACAGAGACAGAGAAACCAGTCTCCCAGTTTTGCCTATGAATGTGAAAGCGATCCGGGTGGTAACAACTGGGAGGACTTCTGGCAGGAGTGGTGGAATCTTCAGGAGCTCGGAAACACCAAATTGAGACCAGTATAACTGTGGCAGCTGCAAGCCCCACACAATTAGAATGTTGGCAAGTGGAGCAGAAAACAGAGCCAGGAATAATACTGAGTAGCAGCAGAGTCTCTAAACCGGACCATTCCTCCACATGTTTTAAACATATGTTTAGCCCAGCAGGGGTCATGGTGACAGCTGAAAAGCCCCTTCAGAAGCTGTCAGAGATGGCATTTGTGAAAGCCTCTTAGTGCCTTAATGTGCCAATAAGGGTGTTTCTCTCTCATGTTAGCAAGTAATATGCCTGAGAAAATGCAGCATGCAGGCCCAGGGGTGAGTGAGCTGTCACTGAGAGGGCAGGATATCTCCCTTAGGCCAAGCCACCAGTCCAACTCTCACAGCCTCTGGAGACCATCGCCTCATCAAGACACTGTCTGACTACCCCACAAGTCACCCAGGAAATACCCGAATGTCACTGCAACGGCTCGGCTTCCAGGTCTCCAAACAAAACACCACACCACTGGTCTCACACAGTGTATCTCAATAAAGACAATTTAGAGTGGGTAATTTGTTTTTTCGAAACTGAATCATCAACAAAATAAAATCAATTCCTGGGACACACATGGGTAGCGAAGTCAGTTAAGCATCTGACTCTTGGTTCTCCGCTCTGGTTGTGATCTCAGGGTCATGAGATTAAGCCCTACATCAGGCTCTGCACTCAGCAAGGAGTCTGCTTAAGATTCTCTCTCCCTCTCCCTCTGCCCCCTCCCCTAAAATAAATAAACAAATGTCAAAAAAAAGTTTTTTTTTTTAATCAATTCCTGTTATTGTCACGAAGAGCAGGAAAGCCACTGGAGTAGCCGTATTGAGAGTTTACAATTATCCATGCCTCTCCAAGGTCATAAAATGAACATTTTCTTTATTTGGTCCCTTCTTTTGCTTAACTATTTTACAAAATATTAATACACCAAAGCTCTGGCTCTGCAAATATATTTTTAAGTTTAAGCTTTTTTAAAACACTTAATCAGAAAAAAATGAATTGAAATAACTTATAAAAACAAAGCAAAAAATAGAAGTAATCATCATTTCATGTAACCATTTGAAATTAAATGAATGCTTCATAAAAATTCACGATTACAAATAACACCCAGTCACTACTCTTATTAGTAGTGAAAGACCAAGGGTCATGTTTCAATAAATTAGAATAGATTAGTTTTGCAAAAACAGGTTTAAGAATCCCAACCTCTATCCTGTTGGTATCATAAATGAAAATTAACAGTTATTACCCAAACGTCTAGAAACCTGCATCTCTTGCCTCCTGTCTCCATCCCAGGTCATTCTTTTACTCATTGTTCAGGGCTGCCACCCAAAATTCAGGCTCTAGAGCCAAAAACGGGGCAATTTATCTTAAAAATCTAGCCAAGTGTTGGAGTGATTCTGAAAAACTGGAAGACAGTTCCCCATGTTGATACAAACATGACAATAAAGTCAAACCAACTGAAAGAAGTTAAATTCTCACAGTCAGAACATAAAAACTTCCTACAGCCCAGGACTACAGCTCTCTTAAGAGCATCACAAGAATAAAAGATAAAGCACTTAATTATTTGCCTTGAAATAAGCCTGCAAATTTGAATATGAATGCCCCAAGAGCAAAGATACTCAAATGCACATTTATGTTACTGGAGTTTTTTAAAGGATGGGGGTTTACAGTATAAGTCATTTATTGGATTACTAAATTGCATAAATTTATCAAACACATTTCCAATTATTTACTAAATAAATGTACCTCTTTCAAATATCAAAAAGTGCTCTTATTCCTCACATTCTAAAATCTGATAACTAAACATCATCTTTTCCAAATCTTTGACTGATCGATTTATCTTTCCACTTTAACTTTTCTTCTCTAAGTCTTTCAATACCGAAAAGATGGTATATCCTCGTGCTTAAAGCTATCCTATTGTATTGGGGAGGGTATGTGCTGTGGTGAGAAAAAAAATAAATAAAACAAAAACAAAACTACCCTATCTGGTTTCCATTCCCAACTCTGCCATGGATTAAATGGAGTCCTTGAGAAGGTGTTTCTACTTCTCCTACAGCAATGTCCTACATCCCCTCACCTTTAAAATAGGGTAGTAATAACAAAAGTTCATGTTATTGCCAGAATTTTAAACAGATGTGTTCCCCATTTATTATGCACTATTATTATTATGAATATTTATCACCTCATTTGTTCTTAAATCAGCAGCATTTTCTGGGGAATCAATCCCTTCTACTTACACGTCACTACCATAGTTTAAGCTGGCTAGATCTCCAAAAATTTTAGATACAACCATTCCCTGGAGGCCGAATGTAAGAGAAAACAAAGCCCAATGAACAGAACCTATTTCAGCCAGACAAAAGACAGGCTGGAGAAAAAAAAAGAGCTAGAGAGAGTTGATTGGTTAAAGAGAAGAACCATACAAATCTGAATAAAACTATTAGCAGGCAAGAATCTTCATCTTCTGATACTGTTCCAAATAAACAATGGAAGTTTTTTCTTCCTCTTAAGGATCCAAAAATAGCTTAGAAAAATGTCACACTTCATCATATTACAGTATTGGTTACTAAGCAAAATACCTTCTAATACTGACAAGATATGGGGCACCTGGGTGGCTCAGTCGTTAAGTGTCTGCTTTCAGCTCAGGCAGGTCATGATCCCAGGGTCCTGGGATTGAGCCCCACATTGAGCTCCACATCAAGCTCCACATCAGGCTCCCTGCTTGGCGGGAAGCCTGCTTCTCCTTCTCCCACTCCCCCTGCTTGTGTTTCTCTCTCACTGTGTCTCTCTCTGTCAAATAAGTAAATAAAATCATAAAAAAAAAAAATACTGACAAGTTAACAGTAGAAATTTACCAAGCAAACTCTTTCCTCAAAGCTACAAAATTGTTCTGTCTTTTCACCAATCTTATGATTCACAAACATTTCGATTATGTTGGAGAGATTTTTTTTTTCCTCTTGGGTTTCATTTCCTATAGAGAGTGGTACAATATTTTCTCCATGACTTGTCATCATGGTGGTAATAGCAGCCGCTGGAAATTCTGTCCACAGATATTCATGAAATTAACACCCTACAGACCACCAAAGACCAAATAGCCAAAGCAATCCTGAAAAAGAAGAATAATGTTCAAGGTACCATAATCCCAGATTTCAATAATACTACAAAGCTATAGTAATCAAAACCATACGGTACTGGCACAAAAATAGACATATAGATCAGCAGAACAGAACAGATCCATAAATAAGCCCACACTTTTATGGTGAATTAATCTATGAAAGAGGCGAAAATATACAATTGGCAAAAAGACAGTCTCTTCAACAAATGGTGTCAGGAAAACTGGACAGCTACATGCAGAAGAATGAAACTGGACCACTTTCTCACACCACACACAAAAATAAACTCCTGTATTAAAGATTTAAATGTGAGACCTGAAACCATAAAATTTCTAGAAGAAAACACAGGCAGTAACTATCTTTGACACTGGCCAGAGAAAAATTTTTCCAGGTAAGTCTCCTCAGGCAAAGGAAACAAAAGTAAAATTAAACTACTGGGACTACACCAAAATAAAAAGCTTTTGCACAGTGCAGGAAACCATTCAGCAAGACAAAAATGCCACCTATTCAATGGAAGAATATATTTGCAAATGATCTATCCCATAAGGGTTTAATATCTAAAATTATTAACTCAACACCAAAAAAAAAAAAAAACAAATAAAAAAAAAACAAACAAACAAACCACAAACAATCTGATCAAAAAGTGGGCAGAGATCCTGAATAGCCATTTTTCCAAAGAAGATATACAGACTGTTAACAGACATGTGGAAAGATGATCAACATCAGTAATTATCAAGGAAATTCAAATTAAAACCAAAATGAGCTATCGCTTCACACCTGTCAAAATGGCTAAAGTCAAAACACAAGAAATAAAAAGTGTTGGCAAGAATGCGAGAAAAAGAAACCCTTACGCACTGTTGATGGAAATGCAAAATGGTGCAGCCACTAGGGAAAACAGTATGCAAGTTCCTCCTAAAATTAAAAACAGAAATACCATATGATCCAGTAATTCCACAACTGGGTATTTACTCAAAGAATATGAAAACACTAATTTGAAAAGATATATGCACCCCTATGTTTATTACAGCATTATTTACAATAGATAAATTATGGGAGCTGTCTAAGTGTCCACCAAAAGATAATGAATAAAGAAAATGTGGTATATATATTCTACAATGGAATATTATTCAGTCATAGAAAAGAATGAAATCTTGCCATTTGCAATAACATGGATGGACCTAGAGGGTATAATGCTAAGTAAAATAAGTCAGAGGAAGACAAACACCACATGATTTCACTCACGTGGAATTTAAGAAAGAAAACAAAGAAAAAAAAAGGAGACCAAAAAAAAAAGACTCTTAAATACAGAGAAAAAACTGGTGATTGCCAGAGGGGAGGTAGGTAAGGGATGGGCGAAATAGGTGAAGGAGATTAAGAACACCAGTATCTTGATGAGCACTAAGTAATGTATAGAATTGTTGAATCATTATTATACTGTTAACCTGAAACTAACAATGTATGTTAATTATACTTTAATTTATAAATAAACACCCAACATATATATGCACACTTTTCACATTTGTTAAAGGACTTTCCTTATCTTATTCCATGTAATGTACACAACAAACTGAAGAAGGAGCACGTCTACTTTTCCAATACACGAAGAAACTGAAGCCCAGAGAGACGGTTTCTCTCACTTCTGAGGCAATTCTTTCCCACCACTGACACTGGGCCTTACATCCAGGCTGCACCCAGGACCGCCACACATACTGCCTTGCTGTTAACATGGACTCCTGTATTCTCTCTCCCTATCTCATCTTGGTGACAAAGTTTTCTGGTTTAGGGCTTATTAAATTCTAACCCAGCTCCATCATTCCCAAATAAGATTGCCAAGGATTATTTAACCTCAGTCTTTCTACCAGCTTGTGGTTAATCATATGCATGTCATCTGCCCCAGTGAATTAGACTAGAAATCAAAATAACAGTAACAATATTAATAATAGCAACCACAAGGCAGCACTATGACAACCTTTCATCTACAATATATTTCATCCTCACAACAACCCTGCAAGGTAAATTATTACAAAATACCAGTTCCTTTAGGATAATATCAAAGTCTCAAGATGATATCATTTATATCAATAAACAAAAACCTCTTGCTTTGCTTGTCTCTCATCAAATAAATACCATCCACTATAAGCGAACATCTAAGAATAGAGAAGCAGCACACTAGAGATCTGTCTCCTCTGAGATTGGCTCCATTTTCCTCTTCTCTGACCTACCTCCAGGGGGCAGTACAGTCCAAGGATAAGCTGTGGAGTCAGGCTGAAATCCCTGCTCTGTCAGTTTCAGTTACACAAACTAGGACAAGTTAGTTATCTTGAGCCTTAGTTTCTCAGGCATAAAATGAGGAAACGAACAGATTATTATAAGGATGAAATGAGAAAATGACCAGTATATAACAAGGGTTCCACCAATACTTGTTTGCTGTTATTTTATATTATCATTATTTTAGCCTTTCTTATAATATCATCACTAAACATAATTTATTCACTTCATATATTTTAAGCAGCTAATATTTGTTAGACACTGTAGGTGATAAGGCTAAAAACACAACTCAATCCTCATCTCAGTACATTCACAGACCAGCCAGAGAAAAAACACTTATAAATAGAATAATGCAGTAAGACAGACATACTAAGTCTTGTAAAGGTAAAAAAAAAAAAAAGGGTGGATGTCTTCACCTCCAACAAGGTAAGTAAAGGGCAGGGAGCAAGAAGCTTTCTTGCCACTGTGGGACAATGGATAGATTTAGACAGAGTGGAAAATGCCCACCTCCCAATCTCCTGACACATACACTCCTCCCCCACACATACATTAGGCACTATCCTTAGCTCTATGGACAAACACAGATGACGTGAGCTTAGCCAGTTAGGTTCTCCTGACTGGCCTTTTGATTCTGGAGAGAGAGGGGTCAAGTTGAAAAGCCAGAAAATATTCCTGGCCCCCTGGCTGAGGGCAATGGCCAGTGGTATGGTGGTGAGTACCCAGGGGCATCAAAGCTAAATGGCAACAGGAATAAAGACCAGTTCTAAGCCTGCTGTGCCAGTGGAGTGATCCCAGCTGTGTCCTCAGCTGCTTAGCTTCCCTTGGTCCCTAGTCTCTTCATGAATCAGATCTCCGGACCTCTGGCCAATTGTGAGAAACCCAATATCCTTCCAACAATTATTTCTTTGCCTGTGTTGGACAGAGGTTCTCTGTTACTTGAAACCAAGAACCCCAGTTGGTACCGTGGGTTATCAAATAAAACTTTCCAGCCTTATTGGAATTGTGGCTTTGGCTTTCCAAGCGGCCTCTAATTACCACTTTCTTCTATGTTAACTAAGATACTATTTTGTTGCCTTTTTCAGCGTAAACAGGCTTTATTGTGGAACTTTATCTTAGCAAAATGTGTATCAAGGAAAGTATTGTCTGAATTTCCATTTATCAAAAGAACCAACTGTTCCTACTTGCCACAAAAAATTCTTCCATGACTCATCCCTCCACACCAGACTCTTAATCTTTTCATTTTGTGATAAGCAATGAAGATGAAAGCCAAAGATAAACAGAAGAGCATGTAAGCAAATGAAGAAATAAGAAATCATTTATTGATTTCTCGTGGGAGTCAACAACCCACTCCTATCTTTGTGTTCTTAATATTAGGTTGATCAAATTGGCATAATTTTGAAAAGGCAAACAGCAGTGAGGCACCTGAATGGAAGCTTCAGTCACAGTCACACCTTAGTCTGTGGACTGCTGCCACTGCTGGAAATGAAGAGGGAGAAAATGTTGATTTGAAAATGCCCACCCTTCTGGAAGGAGCCCAACGACCACCAGTTTGGTCCTGGTGTGAAGAGAAAGATCCTGGTACTGTAAACTACTGGGGGAGAAAAGAGAGAGAGAGAGAGAAAGATCAGGTTGGCTTCTCTATTTGGAGTTCAGGGTATACAGGCAACAAGACCCAAAGAGAACATTTAATAAGAGCTTTTCATCACTTTCATATCCCCAAGCTTCTTCCTCCCCCCCTCCTACTTTATCACTTCCCAGCTGTCTCTAGATTTTATTTTGTATCCACTTTAGCTAGGAGGTCAGAGTTAAGCCTTCAGGAATGTGTCTCTCTATAGGCAGAAACCTGATTCCCTCTGAAAAAACTCTTAGTAGACCTTGGGAAAACTGCAGTTGCTATCACATGTACAGAGAGAGCTTTTGCAGTCATTGGACTTTAAATGTTCTGTTTGTTGGACTGCCAAAAGGTTACTGCTCCCTGGAGAACTGAGCCAGTTCCTCTAAACCCCTCCCACTGACTCATATGTTTGTCTGGCTGCAGCTGCTCAAAAAGATGGGAATTTAAAAGCTGCTACACAAGTGCAAAAGCAATAACCAAAACAGTGGCAATATCCTCAGGTCTCGAATAGAAAATACCCTTCCTGAGAAATGCAAGGGTAAGGGAAGGAACATGAAAGAAAACAGTGGAACCCAGAATGGATAAAGATGAAAAGAAACAGGAAGGAAATCACGAGTTCTCAGGGCTGGAAACGATTCTGCTCTGTGACCTTGCTAACGGCAGTACCATGGATTCATTTTCTTCCCCCTGCAGTTAAATTTTCTGTGCCCTAGATTTATGCAGTGGTTGATACTGATAACTTATCAATATCACAATGTTAAAATCATATTCTTCAGCAATGCTTAATAACGCTTATTATTTCATTATTACTTCCATCCTAACAATATCCCAGTGAGTTGGGACACAAAATATTTCCTACACAAAATAAAAATGTCTTAGCTCTCACGACCTTGTACACAAATCCCAAATTTCCTTCAGCAGAGCCCAGAAAAAAAATGGTAAGCCACACCATAGTATTCCAGGATGCTGACTCCATCTCTGCAGCCTCTGCCCCACCCCCCAACTCCCTTCCATACTCCCTAGTGTTCTCAAGTTTTCCCATCTCTCTCATCAAACAGGAAATTGACCTAATAAGTATTGATCTAAGGTGTTGAAGGAGAAACAGTGCTGCTACTCTTCCACCTTCAAAAAGAGGCAAAGGGAAAGAATGATGCTCACTGCACAGAAACTGCCAATAGGACTTTTACTCCTAAGTGTGAGAGTTAATAAGAGATAAGAAGCCTTCCCTGAAACCCCTCAAACCATGTCATGAACTACATTAAAGGTACAGTCTCTAAAATTCCAAAACCTTTTCCACTGATGCCTACCACGTCAAAGATCCCCACAATCCATTTGATTCAAAAACAGCTATAACACTGCAAAATAAAGCCCATCCCCACTGATTACAAATGTCATCTTTAGTGTTTGTGACGAAACGCTCTTGCTTACCGGAAACTTTCTTCCATAGCCTTTCTTCATCTGTTATCAAAAACAGGGGTGGTCTTTCGGTTGATTCAGCCTAAGAGAGCACTTCAGAATTTCACTACCTATATCTCACTCTCTTGTGGTTGCAATCCTATCGTCCACTACCTAACCTGTAGTTCTGCATGAAGGTCTCTGATAAGAGGTACATAATCCATGGGCAACTCCACTTGATTTTATTTTTTTTAAGATCTCAATTAGGTGAGTCTTGTCAAATGCTCCAAAGATTCATTTTCTGCCAGTTTTGGTATACTTCCACAAAGATCTGAAACTATTTATAAACTGCTTCACTTCCTGGAAAGTTTTTGCTACTCCAAAGAAAACTTCTAAAGTTTTAGAACATCCCTTTGGAACTTGTCCCTTTGGTACTGATCCCATTTTCTTTTTATTTTGGGGGAAACTGTTTCAAAAACTCGTATTTAAATAATCCTAACTAAATTGCTTATTTGAGTTTGTGAAATTGTACCTCCCCAGCAAGGCTAAAAACTCTGAGAAGGCAAGAAAGATGCCTGCCATTTGTTTGTCCAGTTTATCTTCATAATCACTCTTCCCAGTACCTACCACAACTCCCATGCACACAATGGGGGTACAACAGCATTGAAGTAATGAGCACTAAACTAGGTAATTCAATATTTAATGCTGTGTTTTTAGGGGCCAACATTTCTGTCTATACCAACAAATGAACATGGAGATGCTAAAACAGCTTGAGCTTTGCAATACAAACTGACACTTGTCTCCTAGCTAAGAAATGTCAAAATGTAGAGCTGGGGAAGGAATTATATCATTTGCTATCTAGAACACAGGCTAATAACTCTGGCTTGTCAGTGACTAGTTATAGATATCAAGGAGTTCAGCACTCTTGCCCTTAAAATCACCAGTGAATGTGTACAACAAAATCCTGCATTTTCACAATTTTTTAGATGCATTATGGCTTCAGATGATTTTTTTTCCTTTATGTGTATCTTATGTTTACTTTAGGCCATTACTCTCCACAGTAGTGTTTGTAATATATGCACACTAGAATAAGTTAAAAGCTGTTAACACTTATTAGCTATCATTTTTGGCGTACATTTAAACTTTTTTAGTTTCAATATTTCTTTCATATTTAAATTATCCTTGTTAAGAGTAATCTATGCATCAGGCATTTTGCCTGCAAAACTGTAGCTTTTTTATTGCCATTAAAATACAAATAAATCATTAGCCTTAGTGGATATTAAACAAGTTAAATCAGTTTTTACCAAAATATAACAGTTACTTTCAACATTAAACAGGGTTTGGAACTGGGGCACCTGGGTGGCTCAGTGGATTAAAGCCTCTGCCTTCAGTTCAGGTCATGATCTCAGGGTCCTGGGATCGAGCCCCACATCGGGTTCTCTGCACAGCAGGGAGCCTGCCTCCCCGCCCTCTCTCTGCCTGCCTTTCTGCCTACTTGTGATCTCTGTCAAATAAACAAAACCTTAAAAAAAAGGGGGGGGTTTGGAAGACTCTATGACCTAGGTTGGATCCTAACTGTGAGGAGTAACATTTAGAACAGGTTTTGGCTCTCTTGGGCCACATTAACTGGAAATATATATTCATATATAAATATCTATACATTTATACATAAACACACATCAATATTTATGTTCAATATTTTTCAGATAAGCACCTGTAAAGAGTGTCTTTCTCACTTGTGTCCCAATCAGATCCAATTCTTTTTAATTTAAAAACAATATCGGAGTGCCTGAGTGGTTTATTCAGTGGAGTATGTGACTCTTGGTCTCGGGTTGTGAGTTCAAGCCCCACATAGTAGGGGCTATGTGGGGCCTACTTTAATTTAAAAAAAAAAAAAAATGAAAGCAATGGAAAACAAATTGCTTAGGGAAACAAAACAAACATCTGTTGATCACTTACTACATACCAATATCCTCTGTGATTCTCTCCTAACAACCCTGCCAGATAGCTATTATTCATATTTTATAAATGAAGATTCTGTTATTTTCTCCAGCTCTTATGACTAGGAAACAAAAGAGCAAAAACTGCCTGATTGCTAAGCCAGTACTCTTTCTACTACACCAGATTCCTAGAGGACCCAACTGAAAATCACACCCAAGGCAGCTGTTTGCACAAAACTCTCTGACTCTACAGAGTGTTTGCAGATATTTGTAAGATTGTTTCTTAGAAGAGTAAAACTTATCTTTCCCATAAATATAATATTAATGTTTCTGTCACCAACTAGTTTACAGAGCCTGTTTTACCTAAAATGTATTTAAATAACTTACCCTTTTGGATTTTTTTTTTAAAGATTTATTTACTTGAGGGATGCCTGGGTGGCTCAGCCATTAAGCATCTGCTTTTGGCTCAGGTCATGATCCCAGGGTCCTGGAATCGAGTCCCATGTCAGGCTCACTGCTTGGCAAGAAGCCTGCTTCTCCCTCTCCCACTCCCCCACTTATGTTCCCTCTCTTCCTGTTGTCTCTCTCTGTCAAATAAATAAATAAAATTTTTTAAAAAACAACATTTATTTGAGAGACAGAGAGAGAAAGTGCAGGGGTAGGGGCAGAGGGAGAGGGAGAAAGAGTCTCAAACAGACTCTGAGCACTGAGCCAGACACAGGGCTTGATTTCACAACCATGAGACTATAAACTAACCCAAAACCAAGAGTCAGATGCTTAGCCAACTGTGCCACCCAGGTGCTAATTTACATCCAGTATTTTTGCAAATGTGCATCCAGTATTTCAATCTAAGTGGCTTATCATGTGGTCATATAAACCTCATGAAATATGGTTTCTCAATATACAATCTGATAAAAACGTGAAAACACATCCAAAATGGAGTCTTTTATGGTAAGCCCCATGTCACCAAACTGAGACTTAATTAGTTTCAGCTACCAGAAATGGTATCTTAAATCAGATAATCATGAATTGCCTGATCAGCACTAGTTTAGGGATCTGATAGACCCCTACATTCTGCTAAAGGAAAGTAATCTTACAATAACCAATAGTAATCTTTGTTCCCACCCTTTTTGCCTATAAAAGTCTTTCACTTTGTATAGCTCCTCAGAGCTCCTCTTTATCTACTAGACTGGATGCTACCTAATTCAAAATTACTGAATAAAGACCGTAAGATCTTTAAAATGTGTTCATTTGAATTTTGTTTTTTAACACATCATAGGAGATGAAGATTAAAAGAAGCCCTACAAACAGGCTGACCAATTCTCAGTCTGCCCAGCACTGTGAGGACTCCTAGGAAAAGGGACTTTCAGTTTTAAAATTGGGACTAAGGGGCTCCTGGGAAAGTCCCAGGCAGACAGAACAAGGTGGTTACTCTGCATCTCATCTCATCCAAGCCCTCATTTCACAGGTAAAGAAACCAAGGCCCAGGGCACAAATCAGATCAAGCAGTTAGTGACCCACAACACCTATACTTTTTCTCTTATTTATATGGACTCGTTCAGCCTGTGGACATATTGTGATTTCTCTGATTTAATCACTGGTTTAATCGTTTATCATGTACACTACCCATTAGGGTCTGTGTATCAAGAACCAAATCTCTGTTCCCTTTGTATTTTCAGCACTGGTCCAGTTCCTGAATCAGTGTGTGCAACTTGATATATGCTTGTTGGCTGCTAGTGAAGAACGAAAGTCTGTGGTCTGGGGGAACCGAGATCTTTATTCAAGTTGTATTGGACCAGAAAGACAATAATACATCACAGATAGAAAGCTGAGAGCTGCATGAAGCAACAGCTTCACCAATTTTTTCCTTTATGTCCTATGTATTATATAATAAACATGTATTACTTTATAGTGAAAAACAATCATTTTTAAAAGAATGCTTATCAGTGCTTTGTGTTTCCCGATGAACCAGAGGACCGCTGATCCACAGGCAAAGGATAAATGTCATAGGATAAATTACCACCTCAAATGTCCTGCTTGCCACATTTCTTGCCAAGAGAGCAACAAGAGAGAACCTTCTTATCCTCCCTCATTGTGCCTCACCTGTGGTCCTCACAGATTATTTGTGGAGACAAAAAGGGCAACCAGTGAACAGATTCTGATATGTTTTCTAACTATACCAATAAACATTCCCTAATTCCTGTTCATATTAAAATCTGAACTGGCAGTAGAACATGCTTAAAAATTGATGTAGCATTTGAGATACGAGATTTCAAAGAAGGGACTTTTTCTCCAGCTGTGCTGCATCTCCACATCTGCCAAAATGCTCATAGTTTGACTTTGCACATTCCGACTTACATTCCTCCCTCTTAAAGAGATGAGAATCATGTGCCAGAACTCATTAAGAAATTACCCAGTAAACACTCTGGCTCCCAAGCGGCTTTCTGACACCAAATAAGTTTCTTTGATCAGTAGAATGGTATATTATAATCACTATAAACCTTTAAGGGGGAAATCACTGCCAAAAAATTCCAACAGAGATGAAAATACCAGAATTTTGAAGTTGACCAACATTGCTTCTTTATTCTACAGTCCACAGTGATTCAAAGAGTTTAATTCATTAATATTTAACTTTGCAAGTCTCTACATTCACTTAGAAACATCCTTTTTCATTTTTTTCCTCCTTAAAACTTATTGAGTATCACTGTCCTGTAACTTGAAACTATACCCTGGGATTACTTTATAATAAGTGTGAAAGTAGATTTCCAGGGATCTGTGAGCTGCTGGTTGTTATTTAATGCGTGCAACAACTCAAAAGTGGTGGTGCATGTGTGGATTTCCCACTCCCTCTCTCATTTCCATAGGTTAAAATGAGCAGTGCGTGTATACAGGGAGAGAAAAACACCCATCACCAAAGGGTAATCTGGACTGAGCGTTTAATAGGAATCAAGGCTAACTCTTTCTTTAGGAAAGATTATAAAGAATTTTCTCAACATAGATGGGAGATGATTTTAGCATCAGTTTATAGGGTCACTTTCTTCTGTGCTATTGGCTACTTTTCTTTGAGTTACTGAGCAGAACAAACCCTCAAACCATAAAGCTTTGTTGGACAGCCTTGACGAGCTCAATACCAAATACAATTCTTAGAGCAGCATTCATACTTTTGGGTACGAAACAGAGAAACAAATTTTAATCCAGTGGAATCTATATTAGAATCACTTGGAAAGACTGGCCAAATTACTCAAGCTCACTCCCATTCCCAAGACACTCTGAAAGATACTCATGTTCACCCACACACACTCCCATTAAAAACTGTTGATTCTTGTAGCCACAGCCTATGTACCACAGATCCACAATCAACTGTCGTCAGGAGGCCACTAGTTAACCTACCATTCCAAATAACAGATATCAACATCTGAAATGTGCACAGCCTGTGATCCATCAAGTCCCCCTGTAGGTGTTTATCCTACTGACACCTGCACAAGAAGGCAAAAACATGCAAATGAAATATGAAATTTTCCAGCTTGCGGTAAATAAAAAAAAAACTAAAGAATTAAATAGATTATGGTATCAAAGCATTGGAATTATTCTACTCAGCTGTTAAAGAGGAAGAGGAAAATCTATATTCACTTATATGGGGAAAAATAACTCCGTTTCTCAAATACTTTGACTGTCTCTGAATGGGCTTTTAGCCATCATTATTACATAGGATTACATAAGAAAAGGGATCTTGGATCTGGGTCTCTACAGCACATTCACAAGAGCACCTACAAGGTGCTGTGACATGAAAGCCAGAAGACTTGCAATAGAATTTCCTGGCTTGCATGGCACAGTACACTGGGAAGATGTACATTTCCTATAGCTATGCCAGGACACCCCGCCCCCAACCACCCCCCTCAAAGTGGCCCTGTAAGGCATAGAGCTGTCTGGACCTGTTACCTCCAACAGTGAGCAGCCTCTTCATTCACTCTGACTGTCGCACCAGTATCTGTGGTTCCTTGTGTGCGGAGTGGAACAGGTTTGGGAAGTTGTGAATTTCAGGAACTGAAAAAGTTACCAGGATCCTGTGTCACTGTTTGTGTCAAAGGCTAATTTCTAAAGGAAAGAGAACAAAATACTAACTGTAACTAGAGCATCTTATGCAAAAGAATGAAGATAACTGGGGTTATTTGAAACTTTTACCTTAAAGTCACTTTGAAATGTTAAATGAAAGAAGCCAGACACAAAAGATCATAAAATACATGATTCCATTTATGTGAAATGTCCAAAAAAGACATATCTATAGAATCAGAAAGTAGACTGGTAGTTGCCTGGGGCTGAGGGTAGGAACAGACTTGATTGCAAATGGACATGAGGAATCTCTCAGGATGATGAAAATGTTCTTAAATTGGACTGAGTGATGGCTGCACAATGCTGTAAATTTACTAAAAATTGCTGGTGCTGTCAAAATGGGTGAATTTCAGAATATGTAAATTGTATTTCAGTAAAGCTCTTATTAAACAATTTAAAGTAATACTACACAATTTATAATTTTAGCCATATTACTTAGATGTCTATACAACAGAAATACATCTAGGTTATAAAAAGCAAGTTACGTATATTGATTTTTTTTATTAGCAAAAAGCTGTAATTTAGGAGCGCCTGGGTGGCTCAGTGGGTTAAAACCTCTGCCTTTGGCTCAGGTCATAATCCCAGAGTCCTGGGATCGAGCCCCGCATCGGGCTCTCTGCTCAGCAGGGAGCCTGCTTCACCCCCCACCACTCTGCCTATCTCTCTGCCTACTTGTGATCTCTGTCTGTCAAATAAATAAATAAAATCTTTATTTTTTTTTAAAAAGCTGTAATTTAAAGAATCAAAAAATGTATTTAATCTTCAGTATGCACAGAAAATAACTAGAAGGAAATAAAAGGAATGTTGTTTTTAGAAGGTGAGACTAGAGTTCCCTTGCAGGGAATTTTTTACTTCTTACTTCATACATTTTTGCCCCATTTAATACTGTTATAGGCAAATATTCCTGTTATTTAATAATGTGTAAATTATCTTCAATGTCTACATTTTTCTTTTTTTTTTTAAGATTTATTTATTTATTTGACAGAGATTACAAGTAGGCAGAGAGGCAGGCAGAGAGAGAGAGGAGGAAGCAGGCTCCCTGCTGAGCAGAGAGCCCGATGCGGGACTCGATCCCAGGACCCTGAGATCATGACCTGAGCCGAAGGCAGCAGCTTAACCCACTGAGCCACCCAGGCGCCCCTACATTTTTCTTTTGCTCTCAAAAAACCTTGTTATCAAGGTCCTCAGAATATAAGTATTCTTTTTAAAGGTTTTATTTATTTCTTTAAGAGAGAGAGAACAGAAGCTTGTGGGAGAGGCAGGAGGAGAGGGATGCAGGGCTTGATCCCAGAACCCTGGGATCATGACCTGAGCCAAAGGCAGACACTTAACGAACTGACCCACCCAGGTGCCCCATAAAGTAAGCATTTATAATTAAATATTTCAATTCCAGAATAAAAAAGTAAAATATTGACTGATTCTGGAAAAGGTGATTAAATATAATACATATTGTCTCTTGACAAGTGCACTACAGTAATGTTTTACAGAATTGTTTATGTGTTCTACTGATGGCATGGAGATAATTTTAGGTCAGAGGCTGGTAAATTTTTTCTTATAGAACAAAATAATAAATACATTAGTCTCTGTGTGCCACTCTGTCTCTGTTTCAACTACTTCATATGTCAAAAGCAGCCACAGACCATTCATAAATGAAGAGATGAAAAGAACAGGTTATAATGATCTCTGTATTAGGTGGGAGAATAAGGTTTTTTTTTTTAATATGTGCCTGGAAATGTATTAGAAAAATATAACAAGCTCATGAAGCCCATGCATTCTTAAGTATTATAACTTGGGTTAGGATAATTTTATGTAAGTTTTTAAGAAAAATATTAAGTAAATCTACAACAGAAGATACCTGGGTATGACAGAAATCATGGGAAAAAAATAAGTTGTGAATGTTATCTGCAAATGACAAATATTTGGGAAAACTGCATTTGAGCATAAATAACAATTTATTAGCAATAAACAGTAGGATGAAGAAAATCTCTCCAGACTAGGTAATTCTTACTAGAACTCAACCCAAAGCAAAACTCCTGAAAGAAATATCAAAATGTAGACCAAAATCCCCCAAAGGTAGTGATCCTTAATATTTACTGGATCATAAGTGACAAACCTATTATCCAGGGGAAAAAATGCAAAAACACTGTGCTTTCTGAAACACTTCCAAATTCAGAGACTTCAGCTTGGTGAAAGAAAAGAGAACATACACAACAGCATCATTCCAAGATTTTTTTGAGGCACTCCAGTATACATGACCCATGCTCAGCACTTCACTCAGCAAATCAAACAGGCAGACAAGAATGCAGTGCCCTCTGGGAACCAGTGCCCTCCTCACATACCAATTGTGATGACACAGGAAACTGTGTATTGTCAAAATAAAGTAATGTTGTTGCCGATGACTGCCCCCATTCAACTCAACATGCCACAATCCAGGTCAGAAAAAGAACAGAGTTTTAAATCTTTTCATTCTTCCTGTACTTCGCTAAATACAGCCATAATTTACAAACTGATACCTTAACCAAAGATAGGGTGTTTTCTACTTCAGAAAATCTGAATTGAAAAAGGGCAGAAGAGGATAGATGGTGGGGAGAAAAAGGAGCTAATAATTTTGAGCCACTATGTACTAAGTACTCTCTGTTCTATGGAGTGCTTACAACAAATCTAAGAGATATATATCATTATCTTCATTTTAAGAAAAGGAAATGGAACTATGTGTCTAGATTTATCTCCCTTGTCTCCTCAAGATAAAACTTTTATATCAGTAATACTGAAGAGCAAATATTGATCTATAAATATATTACTTCATGTTTCCATTAACTTTTGCTCATGCTGCTAGAATGTTCTTTCCATACCTATATTCAACTGAATTGTACTTGGCTTTGAGGCTCAGCTTAACCATGACTTTCCCTGAAAAGCCTTCCCTCATGCCCTCCCCCATTCGTGATTCACCCTTGCCGTGGTGTTACTTCCACAGGGCATCACCACCGTACACAGTCTCATGTATACTACTGAAATTGATGATTTAGTTGCCAATCTCCCCTTGTAGGTTAAAAACTTCTGAAAGTTCAGAGACCACTTCAATCTGACTTCTCTCCTCAGAGCTTTAATACTGTGTCTAGCACAAAGTAAGAACTCTGTAATCTGTTGAATGAATGAATGAACAAACTGCATTGCCCAATGTCTAACATGCAAATGGTAGAACCAGGATTTGAACCTAGTATCTCTTTCCAATATACCATCATGTGAGCACCTAAATAAATAAATAAATAAATAAATAAATATTTATGATTAATTAATTAATTACTAGTTGCTCTTTAGGATATTAAAGGATTGTCTACCAGTGACTCAGTTGCTCCAAACTGCCTTGGAAGTCCTTCAAGAAGTACCATAAACTGCCTTTTAAGGGACCAAGGAAAATGTTCTAAAATGTCTTAAATTCAAAGAAAATAAAAATTCTGTCATAAAGAAACTGGGGGTTTCTCAGAATTAAATTGCCAAAGAACTAGGAAGCAGTAGTGTGGTACTCAAAAATAAAACCATCAAAGTCAAATAAGTGTATCCTTGTTAAGTCCCTCTGGCCTCATAGCAAGCCAAAAGTATTTCTGTCATTCCATTTTTAACAAACCCTTAGGAAGGTCCAAGGTGGAAGCTGGCTCATATCAAATTGCCTCTGAAATTTCCCTAGAGTAGTTCATAACCCCGAGCACCCAGGAATCTATATATACCCCATCACCCCTGGCTGATTAGGAAATAAGCTAAGCTCCGCTTTACTACCAAGTTGCTTGTTCCTGCTTCTCTTGAGTTTTCTCAGATAGTTTTGTGATGTATGAATGTGGGGAGGCCTGAAGGCCTTTGCCAGAGTACATCCCCATCCTCCTGCAGGGGTTTAAGAACCCACATGCTGCTGGCCCTACCACCATACCCAGCCCTGCAGTTCCAAACAAATTTTAGAGACTGACATTGGGCAACAAGAAGCTATTGCAAGGTTATAAACAAAATAGTGATCAGACTGATATCTGAAATCTTCCAACTGTACCCTTATAATTGTTATTATCATTATCATTACTATTATTGTTAGTATTATTACCTCTACAATAATGTGTTCTCATGCACATTCTCCCCAGAATGGGACAGAAGGCACAATTACCGCTGGTATACCAGCTGTACATGAAACAATGTTGAGGAGGCATGTAAAAATGTATTTAGAAGCTGAAACAGTATCTTTCATGCCTGTCATGAAGGGAAAATGACTAGCAACTGTTGCTTTAGACTACTATATTCTACTGCACTGACAAAATTAAAAAGTATTTGTTGCAGGCCTACTATGTGCAAAGCATCACACCAGAGGCTGCTGCATCTCTATATATAAAGAAATGAAAAGATTTGTTGGCTTCTCAGGCAAAAATCTCTAGAGAAATTTTGGGGGAATCATAACCATTGTTTAATATTCTTGAGCCTTTCTGCTTCAATTTTTCTAAGACATGGCACACTCAAAATACTTAATTAGAAAGAATCTTCTACTATGTTTTGCAAAGAATATACTTTTTCCCGTGACCAAAATATTAGTATCTGCTTTCTATGCTATTGTCTTTTAAGTATCAAGGTATTTGAGAAATTATTGATAAAAACTTCGTGAGCACATACTGAGAAATAAAAGAGAACTGGTTAATTTTAAAGGGTTATCATGCTCCCAAGCTATCCCCGGACCAAATATGTCTATGCCTTTAAGTCATAGGATCTCTCTTCTTTGAATAAAGAGGTCAACTGCCTACACTCAATCACCCTTCATGAAAAGTAACACAAATACCATCGTACCATGTAATGGAAGTTGGAATACAATGAAATATATTATAGTTTTCATTTACATTCCCACTGTGTCTCCTTAAGGATATACCCTCATCAACTCCATTGGATTTAAGCACTGCTCAACTCTGTAACAGCAACACAGTTAGAAACCAACTCTTACAATGGCCACAGACACAGTTAATTCATGTTATAAGCATTAACTGAGCTTATGTGCAATATATTGTTCTAGATGCTACGAATTCAAGAAAAGATGATGTGGCAGGTAGCAGATAAATACAATCAGTGTGGTATGTCTGATGATCAAAGAAGTGTACCTAATTAGGCTCTCCTGGTCACTGGTATAAGGTAACCAGTTGAAAAATCATGCTAAGCTCATCCACACTAAGCTAATTTAAAGGAAAAATTAGCTCAGTGGCTGCTCCTGTCAGTGGGCAATCTTTTTCTGATTTCAACCCCATGGACACTTCCTATGGGAGATACCATGAACAGTAAATACCCTCTTCACCCAATGACCTATAATCTAATTAAGGCAATAGATACACATTTAAAATGATGCTCCAGCAACAGAAAACGTGGGATGAAGTCCTAGACTTGCCACTTACTAATTATGTGATTTGGGACAAGTTGGTAGCATCTCAAAGCCTCAAGTTTATTGTATGTATAATGGGTAATAGAATATATTTCATGTGACTGCAATAAAGATGCAATGAAATAGTGCAACCAAAACACTAAGTCCAAGCCTGAGAACTCAGAAACCATTAGCTATTATAAAAATATCATTAACATGATTAATCTTAAGTTGAGTGCTCAAATACTCAAAAGAACCAACAGTCAGTTTCAAATGTGGTTGTTTAAAAAAGACTTAGCAGAAACACTAAGATTTGAGCTCCAACTTAAAGGCATCACAAAAAAAAGATGATCCATGATAGAGCAAACTGCAGTAAGGAAACTCAAGATGATGACAATTTCTCCAGCAGGTAATGAAAAGACAGTATGAGCAGAGCTTGTGTAAGGAAGTGAAGGAAGACGGAACTTGAAAGGCAAACTGGTGCCAGATGACAAGAGGCTTTCAGTGCCCGACAAACAAGTTTGAGCTTTGTCCTGTACTTGATGGCGACTGAAAGGTTCTGTCGAGAGAAAAGTAAAATGACCAAAGCAGGGCTTTCTAAGACTAAGTGAAAAAGTTGGGGGTAGGGGGTAAACAAATCAGTTAGAATGGATTGTAACAGGGCGCCTGGGTGGCTCAGTGGGTTAAGCCCCTGCCTTCGGCTCAGGTCATGATCTCAGGGTCCTGGGATTGAGTCCCGCATCAGGCTCTCTGCTCTGCTTCCTCCTCTCTCTCTCTCTCTCTGCCTGCCTCTCTGCCTACTTGTGATCTCTCTCTGTCAAATAAATAAATAAATCTTTAAAAAAAAAAAAAAAGAATGGATTGTAACAGTCCTGCTGTTTGGCAATAAGGACATACTTTGCAGAGGTGTCAGAGGAGAAAGTTGGAGACTGGAAGCACTTCGAAATGAAAAAAAAAAGAGAGAGAGAGAGAGACATTTACTGAATGCCAAGTATTAGTCACAGTCCTGCTCTAAAAAAGGTTGTCAGGCCACATTTTCCCAAGGAGTAGTTAAGTCTCTAAATTAAAGTTATAAAATTCAGAGATATGTTGATTCTTCCAGGTATTTTAATGACTAAGAAGGGTACCTTTCTTGCTCACTATAAGCATTAAATCCATGTTGGTGCTCATAATAATGTGATCTGCATTTGTTACACCTATGCTGCTAGCAACATTATTCACAACAGCCAAAAGGCGGAAAACAATCTAAATGTCCACCAATGATTAGGTAAACAAAATGTGATATTCACATACAATGGATTATTATTCAGTTTTAAGAAGGACTGAAATTCTGAAACATGTTACAATATGGATGAAACTTAAAGACATTAAACTAAGCAAAATACGCCAGAGACAAAAGGACAAATACACTATGATTTCACTTATATGACGTACCACAAATAGTCACTCACAGAGACAGAAAGTAGAATGGTGGTCACCAGTACCAAAATGAGAAAACGTAATAGTGGGAATCTGATGCCCTGAGAAGCAGGATGTTTACTCAAAACGAGATGAAGTTAAGGCCTGCTAAGTCCTTTAGCCTAGATGCCCAACCAAAGAAGACCACCTCTCTCCCCAGGTCAGACATCATTAGATAGGTTGTCCAGTATGAAAAATAAAAAGGAAAAAAGCCAACAATCACCTCCATCAGAATGATAATGATAGCCCAATGGTGCATGCCTCTCTGCTTTTAACATGCCCTGGTCTGACACTAAAGGAGGGGGTAGGGGGAAGCCATTTTACCAAAGTAACCCCTTACCTTGGCTCCTTTAAAGAAAGGAAACTTGAGGAAGGAAAAGTAACTTGCTGAGATGTCTCTGTGCCCTTAATGCCACAGCCATGACAAAGGCTCTAGAGACAAATTCAGTGAGCTTTGAGGGACCAGAATTACTTAATATATTTCTAAATTTAAATTTCCCAAGTAATACAAATGTAGTGAACTGAAAGGGCACCTACACTCCCAATGAGTATAGCAGCAATGTCCACAACAGCCAAACTACAGAAAGAGCCTAGATGTCCATAGACAGATGAATGGATAAAGAAGATGTGGTACAATAGAATACTACTCAGCCATCAAAGAAAATGAAATTTTGCCATTTGCAACAATATAGATGGGAACTAGAGGGTATTATGTGAAGCAAAATAAGTCAATCAGAGAATGGCAATTATATGATCTCACTGGTATGTGGATTTAAGAAACAAGGCAGAGGATCATAAGGGAAGAGAGGGAAAAAATGAAACAAGACGAAACCAGAGAGGGAGACAAACCATGAGACTCCTAATCTCAGGAAACAAACTGAGGGTTGCTGTGGGGGTAAGGTTGCTGGTGTACCTGGGTGATGGACATTAAGGAGGGCACGTGACGTAATGAGCACTGGCTACTATAGAAGACTGATGAATCACAGTACCTCTGAATCACTGTACCTCTGAAACCAACAATACATTATATGTTAATTAATTTAAATTAAATCAAAAGATAATAAAATTAAAAGTAATCTTAAAATAATAATAAAATTTCCCAAGTAGTTTACTGTTTTCAGAACTATGCTAGAAGGAATGCAAATATAGGAAAAGTTTAAGATATGGTCCTTGCCTTTTAAGATCATATAACCTACTCCAGAAGACAAGAATCATACAGTGATATAATAATGAACATTATGAGACAGAATATAATTAGGTGCTAAATTGTGTAGTACAGATTGTAAGTACTCCAGGAGGTCATAAAAATGTCTAACGTCCTGTAGAAATGAATAATGGGTCAGGAAATCTTTACTCACTGCCCACTTGTAGGAGCAAGCAGAGAAACCTATAAAATGGAATGAAGGCTTTTAAAATATCTATTATATTTTAATTTTACATGCAATATACCTCCTCTACCAAACAGTCCTTCTCTTAACTTTTTTTTTCCAAATTTGCTTTTTTCTCAGCCTGTTTACAAGTAATTAGAAAATGCCTCAAAGGAAAATAAATAAATGTGCCAACCACCATTTGAAAGAATGTGTAAATTACCGTGAAACAGTGGTATTCAATGAAAAATTAGTAAATTCAAGCTTCATAAAAATAAACCTTTTATTGAAAGCCTGACTTGTTCAAAGCCAAGAAGAAATAGCTGTATGAATTCCCCTCCTTCCCACATGAGGGCTAATGAGATCCAAGGACAATTTTATTCATTTAGCTTCAGAATTCAGACCATCTGTTTTAAAATGGGAATTTCACATCCCTCTGCATGACACAGATCAAAACAGACAGGGATTTTGTTTCTATAAGGACTCAAACTGTGAGTGTGTATCTTTTTGTTCTGGCCAACCTCACACGTTAAAAGTTGCGTGACTATGTAGCGGAAGCAGTGAGCTGAAGAAGCAAGGCATTAAATTCTATTTCCTAGGCTGCCAGTGACTATAATCTCTCCTCACTTTCTTCATCCCTTCTCCCTGAGTAGCAATCAAATATATTCTACTCCATCAGAACTGAGTAAATAGAGGGGTATCTGGTATTTCGCCTCACCTATCAGCACCATGTGAATACTGGCACATCTTGCAGGTAGTTGGGGTAATATACCGCTACATATCTATACTTTGTGGTTTAAAACCACCATTTTGTTTCACTCATGATTTTGTAAATCAGAAATTTAGGAAGGCTCAGCTTGGTGGTTCATCTCACAGACCTGGTGCCAGCTGGTAGCTGAGGCCAGAGGATCAATATTCAAGAAGGTTCTCTCACTTAACTGCCTTGTAAAGCCGTGGCTCTTCATGCTCACTCTGGTGCATAAGTGCATGCACCTGCGTGCTGTCTCCCCCCACTCCCTCTCTCTAGCTCTCTCTCAACAGATGGTGTATCATCCTCCAGGAAGGGTGACAACTAGAGCAAGGCAAGAAAAGGTGCCTTGGCCACAACATTTAAGGAGGCAAGTTCCCAAGTGCAGCCTCTGTACTTGTTCAACCCTAAGACTGAATGCTTCCTTAAAATGAAAGCTCCCAAAGTGCAAAATTTATAAACTTGTCTTCCCATTACTCCTGGAACACCATAACATCCTTCTAATTAATATCACCCCCTCTAAACTTCATCTTCCGTTCAGTATATGGAAGCAGATTGCCCGTTAGCGGACCTTCCTGCAATAACTCGCATTAGTACCCTTGCTTAAAGTTTCCAGTGGTCCCCCTGGCTTATAAGTAAAACCCTTACTTATAAGTGTTCCCTGATTTGGTGCCATCTCACTTGTTTTTGGTTGAAATGTATCCCCCCAAAAAATATATTCAAATCCTACCCCTCCCATACGTAAATGTGACCTTATTTGGAAGTAGGGCCATTACAGACATAAGAAAATAAAGATGAGGTCTGGATCGTTGGGCTTGTACCCAGTGACTGCTGTCTTTATACGAAAAAGGAAAGAGATCTAGACACAAAGACACAGAGGAGACACAGGAAAGTAGGCCATATGAAAAGACAAAAAGAGAATGAGTGATGCATCCACAAGCCAAAGAATGCCAAAGACTTCCACAAGCCACCAAAGCTAGGAAGAAGCCAGGAAGGAATCTTCCCTGAAGCCTTCAGAAGGAAAATGGCCCTGCCAAAACTTGATTTCAGACTTCTGGCGCCTTGACCATAACACAACAAATTTCTGCTGTTTTAGGCTACAAAGTTTGTGTTAACTTATTACGGAAGACCTAGGAAATTTGTTCAATTCTACCCCCAGTGCTTCCTAACATGCCCCCTTTATTTAGGCAGAGGTTTCTTCCCTGTCCCTAATCTGCCAATCAATTACTACATCTGTCTCTGTCCTTAACCTCCATTAAAAGGACAAAGCAGAGGAGTGTACATACTTATATATTGTAGCTGACTTATAGCTGGCATGTTCTGGTACTCTGCCAGTTAGGGCTACTAGTCCCAAACCTGAGTCAGAGCACGTTTGGCATAGAGTTGCACACATGGGTTAACTTTAAAAAAAAAATGTTGAAAGGATATTGAGTTTTCTTAATAAATGCTTAAAGTTAGAAGCAAAACAATTCTATCCCTGTCATGTTCTCTGTCCATCAAAAAGGAAAAGAGAATGTTTAAGTGAGAACTAATTTA
This sequence comes from Mustela nivalis, assembly GCF_964662115.1. NCBI lineage: Eukaryota > Metazoa > Chordata > Mammalia > Carnivora > Mustelidae > Mustela > Mustela nivalis. The sequence goes on from NC_139020.1 coordinate 53,684,180, forward strand.
TAGAAAGAGATAATGCAAAGCTATAGAAGCCCTCCCTTGGCTATTTACCTCTTAGCTGTCAAAAATGTATGAATTACAGTGATTTTAATCACCTGGACCAAAAATGACTTATAAGTGGTAATTCAATAATCTGGAGCTTAAGCAAGGTTGCCCTCATTATTGCTCCCATTTCAGTTGTTGGAAAAAGTGTATTAAAAGCTCCTCAAGGAATTAGGGATGTCATTTATCCTTTTTCAAAAACGACCTTACAGGGTAAAATGAGCAAAATAAATACAATTCTTTTTAATGTGGTAGGAAAAGGACATCTTATAAGCACATAGTGATCACTCACTTGTGAATAAAATTCATGCCAGAGATTGGAGGGACAGTATCAGGAATGTAGGAAGTGATCGCCGGGCTGGAGCCCTGAATACCCCAGTGGGTACTACATCTATAAGGGAAGTAGACAACCTGGAAGGTATTCAGGTGAGAGAGCAAGACGGAAAAGAGGCTTGAGGAAAAGTAGCAGAATGCAGTGGTGCTTAAATTGAAGGGTATATATATAGTAAAGAATCAAACTTGGTTTTTGTGCCCCAAAGTGTAACGCTAATGCAAACAAATGAAAATTATAAGAGGACAAATTTTGAATTGTCATAAAACAAATTTCTAAAAATCAATTTAGTAATTATGAATAGTCCCTGGAAATGTTCATGCAAGGATATGTAACTTTTCACAATAGTGACTTATTTATCTTTATAGCCCTAGCGCATACCACAATTACTTCCATGTAGCAAGTGACTAACACACATTTGATAAAGAGAAATTCCAATGGTCTCATCTAAACCTAGGATTCCAATATTTTAGGATTCTAAAGAAGCTCAACCATGAAGCAGTCACTAGTAGGTCTCATAGTCATAAGTTTCCTTATGTTGGATATGAATCCCTCAATAAAATAAAAAAGAATCCCAAACACCTGTTAAGAATATTTTTGGTAGTACCATGCAGTAACTAAGTATAAAATGTGAAACACTTAACAAATTCAAAGATTCAAATAAACTATTTACATAAACACTTACCCTCTTATTCAAGAAAAAAGTGACCTGCAATTTATCAAATCTTAAGCACAGACATTACCCTCAGTGTTCTCAGTCATTCCAAAACATTTATTGAACATTAACTGTGTGCCTGGCATGTCTAGTACTTTCAAACAATTTAGCGAGGTAAGTATTAATATCTTCACTTGAAGGCCAAGAGAGTTATGTAACTCGTCCAAGTTCAGGCTGCTACTAGCCCATATAAAGCATTTGTGCAAATTTTTAAAAAGCAAGGTACCTCTTTCTCAAGACATTTTACTTCCATTTGTCAGAACATGTGTCACAATGTACGAATTTTACTAGAGCAAGAAACTTTACTGTCCCCTACCATAAAACCAACACATAAATATTCAAATTGATAATATCTATTATATAAATAGTGTACATTTTGGATAGGTTTCTTTGTGCAGTACGCAATCTACTCAATAGTAAATGACAATTTTGTATGAGCTCTGATAAATGAAGCACAAGGAGTATTACCCCAAAGTACTCCATTAACTCTCAACCTATATGAGAATGATCAAGAACTCACATGAGTTAAATAACCCTCCGGCTGCATAGAACTACTGTCTCCTTTTGGCATTGTTTCATTCTCAAAGCACTCATAAAATGTATTTACGTGGATATAAACCCACTGAATACATAGAAAACAACTAATGCTGAATGGATAAGGTTTCTCAGAGAGACCACCATCAGCATCTTCCAGACAAGAGTTGCTTCTCCAAAGCCTATTTTTACCTAAAAGGCAAACTGGAAAATATTCTTAAGATTAGTATAAAAAAACAGGGATGTCTGGGTGACTCAGTCAGCTAAGCATCTGCCTTTGGTTCAGGTCATGATCCCAGGGTCTTGGGGTTAATGCTGGCATTGGGCTCCTTGCTCAGCAGGGAGTCTGCTGCTCCCCCTGCTTGTGCTCCCTCCATGTCTCTCTCCAACAAACAAATAAAATCTTTTTAAAAATATATACCTAAAAAAAGATCAGTACAAAATAACTGCTCTCACATCAACAAACACTCAGTCTAAACCTGCAGATCTTAATTATTACAAAAATTACTTGAATTAGATTTCATTAAGATATCAAGTGTCTCAGATCAATATTCAGGCAAGTTCTAGAAGGAAGATATTTAGATAACAAAGGCTCTTATAAAAAGATTTTGTTTTTTTCTAGGGAAAGATATCTCACAGTATGAAATGGCCTGAATACCCAATGAAAACAAAAATTCCTCAGAAAAAGCAGTGTGTGTTTATGTGGTGTTTTATTTTCCAAAACACCCTTTTTGGGTCTCTATTGGGTTTTGTATTACATACTGAGAACACAGTGATGATCAAATTCAGACCATGTGCTCCCCTCATTCCAGAAGGCGCAATTAATGTAAAAAAGGAGTTTGATAGGTGCTACCATAGAAATCTAGAGATTTCTAGGTTAGTGATTTCTAGTGTGATAGGCCCACTTGTTCTGTTCTCTCTACATGATTTCTTAGAATTCAGGTAAACAAAGCTTACAAAAATATAAGTAAGATTTAACATTCACTTAAAAACACTAATCACTACCATCATACCTGGCACACAGTAAATATGTAATAGATGTGGAATGAATAAATAGATGGGACTTCCTAGCTAACAAATTAGAGTCAACGGTAAGCAAACATCCACATCAATTATAAAAGAAGTGTTCATGAATACAAAATATTTTTAAATAGCCAGAAGCCTAAGGCAATTTGAATTGAGAAAGGAGGCCATTTAAATACAAACCTCATACTGACCGGCTTAAAACATACATAAATTATTTGTGAGGTCTCTTACGGCTATTTAATGATATATTTTCAGCACCTCCGTAGCACATTTATTTTTATTTGCGAAGTCATGTGGACTCCCCCCCCCCCCCCCATCTCCCAACCAGATCTATCACTCTGGCTTTGGCAAGAGTAATCAATTATAAGGAGCTCTAGTAATTCCCATTGTTTTCAGCCACCCAGAGAAGATCTGGGTTTAAAAGCAAAGAGAGGCAGAGGAGGATTTCTTGGTGTCCAGAGGGTATCAATACCCCGAATTTCAACTTTTCAAGTGGATAATGAGAGATGAAGGTTTGTAGCTTCAACAGTTTTAACCACGTTTACTAACCAAGCCTCTCCAGAGATATGTTACCGAAACAGAAACAAAACGCTACAGACAGTATGCACTTTCTCTTCTAGCTCTGTGCTTTAAAGTTTTTTTGTTTTCGTTTTTGTTTTAACTTCGTCTCCCATTCTAGTATAAATAACCCGAGGATGGGAAGGCGGTCTGTGCCGGTCGGCCTCACGAGCACCTGCCCGGCATCATACCTCAATGAAGCATTTCTTAAAAGGCTCTGGGGTGACTGTCCTAGACTCTCACACAGGAAACTCAGAAGTTGGCACTTTTTAAAAAATACTCTTGGGCAATGTCTGATGAGAAGAATCACAAAACTCTAGGATTCAAAGAGGACTTAGCACTGTTTAAAATACGGGTGTCCGCGACTTTTTCTTTTTTTTAAGTCTGTGAGTTTCTTCCACCCTAATTCCCACCACCACTTACCAGAAAACAGTTCCGAAGTTTCTAGAAGGAGTCTACGGAACTGTAGAAGAGGAAGAAAGGAGGTCCTACCCGAAGCGCAAACTCACACCCTCCCTGGAGCGTCGCGGGGCGCCTTCGCCCTTGGCCTTTTCCGCTTCCGGTTCCCTCTCGTCCCCGGCGGCTCCTTGGTTGGCGCTTGCGCAGAGGACCCGGCCCAGGGGCCTAAATGGGCCCCTGCAGAACCCCAGTTGTCTAAAGTCCCTGAGAGAATAATGGGGCACGTCACCATCACCGATGCCGGAAAGAGACATTTGTGCCTTGCTTTGTTCTTTTCTTAAGCTCCAAATTAGGCTTCCTATATCCAGTATGGACTTTTATTCCTGAATTTTGGCCCAACTCCTCAGGCCTCAAAAATACGAGGCAGTTGCATTGCCTCTCTACCTCCTTGTAAATAGTAATCGGTTATGTACTCTTAATTAGAATAAACACGAGTAACTATTCACTCAGTTCCATTCATGGAATCACAGATAAGTATGCTAAAAATCAACAACAGACAGCATCAAGAGATAGTCCTATTAGTCATTTGTGTAGCGGAAGAATTATGCACCAAAAGGAATAGTATGTCGCCTAACGCCAAGCATGTATTGTAAGTTTTTGACATAATAATTTTAACTGTAATTATTTTGACCAGTCTCTTATTAATACCCGGTATTGAAATTGTGTGTGTGAATTATTATATATATATATATATATATATTTCTATTTATATATATATATATATATTATATATATATATAAATATTATATATATAAAACTTCTCTTAGATTAAGTCCCATTCATATTATAAACGTTCTCAAATATTAGTCATTAACAGGCAGAATAAATAAAATATTGCATTACCATTGGGAAATGTATGTAACTACCCCATACCACACTTGCAAAGAAGATCCATTCCTCAGCAACTCGATGAAATTCTGGAACCAAAAAAAAAAAGAAAGAAAGAAAAAGATTTGGAACCATTTATGCCTACAGTTTTGTTTTATATTGGTATTCAATACAGTTTATGTAGAACAATTAAATAGGAACAGACAATTTGAATTGCACAATTAAGGTGGCAAAAAGCAGGTTCCAAAATACTGAGAACTTTGTATACTGAAAGACTGATAAGTTAGTTCTTGATTCAAAAAGAGAAATAACTAAGTATGAATTTCTTTTTGAAAAATAGGTATTATGTTTGCTCTCTAGGTCTGATGAATAAATACACGTTTCTACCATATCTTCAGAAGGTGTGTATGTGCAGGTTTTTTAAGGAACTACACAGACAGAAACATTAAAAATCCTTGTATATATTAGCAACAGAAGAAAATCATAAAAGAGGTGCAGACCTTTCTGTCTATGGGTCCTCTCCCCACGCTATAATAAAAGCACACTTTAGGGCGCCTGAGTGGTGCAGTCGATTAAGCCTTCATCTCTTGGTTTTGGCACAGGTCGTGATCTCTGGATTGTGGGATCCAGCCCCACACAGGACTCTGCACTCAGTGTGGAGTCAGCTACATTCTCACTCTCCCTTTCCCTCTGCCCATCCCATTGCACTCTGGCTTGCAGTGTCTCTCTCTCTCTCTCTCAAATAAATAAGTAAATCTTTAAAAAAAAAAAAAAAAAAAGAGAGAGAGAGAGAGAGAGAGAGAGAAAAGCACCAAAATTTTTTTTTTTTTTTTTTTTTTACAAATCATTAAAAGAGAGGTTTCCTCGGTACTTATAGGGTGGAATTTTTGTGTTCCTCTAGCTTTTTTCATTAAAAAAGTTCCTCACTACCCCCACAAGTTTGGATACAAATAAATATTCCTAATACTTCCTTCCAGGTCTATATAAATTTCCCCCAACTTCACTCCTCTCCTCTATTGAAATCAAATGTACATCTGGTTTACACAGACACAGCATAGTGCGAGGCAACTAGTAAGTACTCACATTCATTCAACAGATATTTATTGTAAATATACACCAACATTGTATTACGTGCTGGTGTACTAAGGAGTACAAAAATACATAAAAAAATATCCAGCACTCCTGGTTCATAATTTAAACAAATAAAATGAATACAAATACAAATAAAATTGAACAGTAAAGAGGAGAAGGAATGGAATGGGATAGAATGAAATAAAATGCTAAAATGAAAAGGAATAAGGAAATTATTTTTTACTTTTGTCTTCTTACATAATTATCATGCCTATAATACTATAAAAAGCTTAAGAACATAGTCTATCCTATTTTTTGTAATATCTTTAACACCTGCCACAGTTGAGAATATAAATTTAAGTGAGTAAATAAATAAATAAATAAATAGTAAGTTGTTACACAAGAGAAACAGAAAATGCTATGAGTACTAAAAATACCACTGTGAATAAACCACTCAAGCATTAAAGAATCGGCTTATTAATTGTTACTGAACTAAATTATGTAAATGTTTTCTCCAATTCTTATTTCTTGAAATCCATCATTTATGCCTTTGAAGTGGGGACTGAGGTTTTAGAAGTGACATTCTTATTGATCTTTAGAGCAAAAACTAAATCTTTCAGGAGTAGTTCAGGCTGGATTGTTCAGTTTATCCTAACAGGATGTAACTTTGTATGTAAGTATGCATGTAGTTTTCTAAATATTAAAATATTCTTTTTAATCATATTCCTCATGGAGAAATTGTCTGAACAAAAACCAAATGCTGAAGCAAGGCCCCAAGCTTCTAAGCTGTTTTTACTGAGTGAGAGGGAATCCTGACACCTTATTACCCAATTCTACTGGAAACCCTGGCATGCAGGAATTAGCAGCCCATAGACTCTACAGGTCTGAAACTTCGAACAGGTTTGAAACACGGAACAGAGTGCCAGAGGTCTAAAACCTGACTTTAAAAAAAAAGAGAAAAGGGGTTACATAAAACCCCATGCTCAAACAGGCACATCTGACTTCCACCCAGGATATAGCCCTGACCTCTTTAGAAATTGCAGAGTAAGCCAAGAAATCAGCTCCAAGGATTATGTGCTCTGCTTTGCTTCAGGAGCCCCAATTTACATCCTAATGGTTCCGAGGAGTTTCCATGACCAAACCTAAGAACAAAAGGCAAGAGACCTGAAGGCTCACAAGTGACGCATGCTGGCTACTCTGGACACAGGCCAGTTTGTACCCTACTCTCTGAGGAATGCAAACGGTATGTTCAGGATTGAACTGCTTTCTCCTTGTTGTACATAAATTATTCATTACCCCCTCCTTTTGTACATTTTGTCCTCTATCTTCTCTGTGTTCACCCTGCTTTCACTTTTCCGGTTTTTCTCTAAGCTACCTCAATTGCCTTGGGCTCTGCTCCCCTCAGAAACTTAAATAGAAAACCAGATTTATTAGCTAAAAAACGGAGTCAAAATTTTATTTTCAACATATGAGAGAGCAGGGGGGGGGAAGCTGTTTTGTGATGTCTTTGATACTCAGCTTTTCAGAAAGCAGTTGCTTAAATTACTGTTTTAAATCTTTGAACTATGTGTCCTAACATTCAGTGATTGCACGCTAACATTGCACTAAAACATAGAATGTTATGGAAACTCATTTCTGTAAGTCAGTGCCTCCACATGAACAGCAGGGGGCAATAGCATACCAAGAATGGTGGAACCGGTCCCAAGCTCTCAGAAACACGGTTGAATTGCTGCACTGGGTCTGTGCACAACCCCACGATGATCTCAGCTCTCTGATGAAGTCTTTTGTTTTGTGTCCTATCTTACAATGCTCTGTTCAGTCTTCTGTATGAGTTGTGACTTATTCAGACAGCATTTCGCTGTGGCAATTTAGCTTAAGAAAAAGAAAGGTGAAAGAGAAAGAAAAAGAGGAAAGAGGAAGGGGAAAATTAAAATGCGGCCAACTGAAACACATAGACAAGGAAGAAGTAATCCTACGTGTACTTAAAGTTTGTCCCTTCTGTGTTCCCATCCACATGAATCCTTAACACTGTTTTTCTGGATGGCAGGCTACTATAATTCCCTACTTCCCTCACCCAATACCACACACCCATTTCATTCTACCACCTCTGCCATACAGTTTTCTGTTAAAACAACAGATGTCTTTATAAAAAGGAAAAAAAAAAAACTGTTTTAAGCCAAATACTTGACTTTTGAAAAGAATTCAGAAAACTCCTATGTCATGTTCTGGCCTTTAGTCAAACTTCCCAGTATAGAATTTTAACGTTTTTATGCTTTCTGAATATTTTTAGTCAAGATACATTACACTGATATGTTTCAATAAAAATTCTTTCCCTGTAAATTCATACCTTCAGATAAATTGTGAAAAGCCATAGTTGTGAAGTGATATCTGATGTGTTTGGGGTGGAAACTAAAATATTAGAGATTTTTAAAAGATTTTATTTATTTATTTGAAAGAGAGACAGTGGGAGCAGGGAGAGGAGGAAGAGGAGAGGCAGAGGGAGAACCAGACTCCTGGCTGAGCAGAGAGCCCTGCATGGGGCTTGATCCCAGAACCCCAGGATCATGACCTAAGCCAAAGGCAGATGTTTTACTGAGCCATCCAGGTGGCCCATAAAATATTAGAGATATTAAAATTATACTCAAGGATTATTCCCATTACTCTAGGCAGGTGTTTAGTAATCTAGTTCTCAAAGTCAGCAGGGATGAAAGTACTTTCATGCATAAATTGAGTTGTACCCCAAAATATAATTCTTACAAGCCTGGCTTCCTCTTCTACCTAGGCTGGAATACCCAGAGTTATGAACGTATTCCTATTGAGTTATTGATTTATGACCGTGGACTGGCAGCAGTAATATTATTTTAACATCTTGCACGAAAATTCCTCTCGGAGGGGTTGCCTTGTTACCTCTCTGACTGACAGGGCCCTATCTGATCCTCTTTGATTTGTCCCGGCTGGCCTATCTCCTACGTCCTGCATACCCCACTCTAGCCTCCCCAGCCTATTTGCTGTTCTGGGAAAACATACCAGGTAGTCCTGTGCCTGGGGGCCTTTGCTCCAGCTGTTCTCTCTCATCAGGATACATCTTACCTCACTTATCCAAATGACTCATTCCTTCACCGACTTCAAGAGTTGTGCAAAAGTCACCTTTCCAATGAGGCCTTCTCTGACCACCTATTTAAAATGGAATATTGCCCTCATCCCTTCTCCTTTATTTTCCTCAAGAGCACTTAGCATCATCAAGTATGCTATATGTTACATATATAAATAAAATATGAGATGAGATATCTGAGACCAAACACATCAACCATTAGAGGGCTTGCCTCTGCTATTAGGACAAAGAAAGTTGGTTGATTCCAAAACAATACCCAACTGTACACTTCACTTAAAAGACAAAGACATGCCTAAAATAAAATAATTCAGAAATGCTAAGGAAGAAAGGATGGGCAACGGTATACCAAGAAAATGCAAATAAAAAGAGAGAACTGCAATTTTGAAATCCAAACAACTAGAGTTCAGTCCAAAACCATGACTGAAACAAAGAGCACCTGATAATGCTAAAGGCTACAATTCACAGTGAAAATATAATATTTATGAAAGATATGTAACAAATAATACAGCAGCTTCTTTCATATAGCAGAAACTACAAGAGATTCAAAGAAAATAGAAACACATAAATAATAGCAAACTTTTGTACACTTCTCTTAGTCCAAGACAAAAAAAATTTACAATAATTGACTCTTCACATATAATAAACACATGTATACCTAAAATAATTAAGTAAAGAAAAATACAAATATTATGCATCAACAATACCATAAAAGTAAATATTCAATTTATCCAAAGGATACAAAAATGCAGATTCAAAGGGGTACATATTCCCCAATGTTTATAGCGGCATTATCAAATATATATATATATATATCTCAGCCATCAAAAAATGAGATCTTTCCATTTCAACGACGTGGATGGAGCTAGAGTGCATTTTTTTAAAAGATTTTATTTATATTTATTTATTTGACAGAGAAAAAGCAAGAGAGCACAAGTAAGGGGAGCAGCAGAGGGAGAGGGAGAAGCAGACACCCCTGCTGAGCCCGATGCAGGGCTCAATCTCAGAACCCTGGGATCATGACCTGAGCTGAAGGCAGACACTCAAACCACTGAGCCACCAAGATGCCCCAAGATCTAAAGTGTATTGTGCTAAAGTGAAATAAGTCAGTAAGAAAAAGACAAACACCATACAATCTCACTCTTACGTGGAATTTAAGAAAGCAAATGAATATATGGGAAGGGGGTAAAGGGAAAAAAAAGAAAAATACCATAAGAGACTCTTGGCAATGGAGAACAAACTGAGAATTGATGGAGGGAGGACTAGATGGGTGATGAGTATTAAAGAGGACACTTCTGATGAGCTCTGGGTGTTGCATGTAAGTGATGAATCACTGAATTCTACTCCCTAAACCAACATTGCACTGTATGTTCACTAACTAAAATTTAAATTTTAAAAAAAGGGGCACCAGGGTGGCTCAGTGGGTTAAGCCTCTGCCTTCGGCTCAGGTCATGATCTCAGGGTCCTGGGATCGAGCCCCGCATGGGGCTCTCTGCTCAGCAGGGAGGCTGCTTCCCCCCCCTCTCTCTCTGCCTGCTTCTCTGCCTACTTGTGATCTCTCTTTTTCTCTCTCTTTCTGTCAAATAAATAAATAAAATGTTAAAAAAAAAATCCATCACTATCAAAACATTAAGAAAGACTTCCCATCTTGAAATTTTAAATTTTTCTACTAAACATAGCCTGGATCAAAGGGAAATACCAATTGATACAGAGAATTTTTAGAAAAAAAAAAAAAAAAACCTAATGAAGGGGCGCTTGGGTGTCTCAGTCCATTGGGCATCTACCTTTGGCTCCCGTCATGATTTCAGGGTCTTAGGATCCAACTCCATGTCCTGCTACCTGCTCAGTGGGGAGTCTGCTTCTCCCTCTCCTTCTGCCCCTCCACCTCCACCTCCACTCTCTCCTCTTTCTCTCTCTCAAATAAAAAAATAAAATCTTTTTAAAAAATAATGAAAATATGGCATCAGAGTCTGCAAGATAATGTTGACTGTTTATAATAAAATTCATAGATTTAAATATTTATATCAATAAAAATGAGACAAATAAGTGAGTGAGACATCACACTCAAAAAGTTAGAAATACTTAAGTCTTGTTTGGGGGTTTGTTTTTTTTCCAATTTGGATTTAATATATTTTTTAATTAACCTAGATTAGAAAACAACCTGAAAAAACTAAACCTAGTTGCATTAAACTACATTTAGCACTTTTATAATTAGCTATAATATTGGTACTGTTATTTTGAAACTATATATTATAGGAAAAAGTAAGTAATTTTGTTAATATTATTAGGTATCATGTGTTTCAGCAGAAAAGTGATGTAATATAAAATCAAATCGGTTAAGTAAAAACTTCTATAATGTTTCATTAGAATTGGAATATTAGCACAACTTTATGATTCATCTTTATCTTTCTTTGAAAGATATATATTCTAGATTTTGCATTGTAAAGTCTGAAAAGTAACAACAAGCTATTTAGCCATGAACATCCTTAAGTGCATGGATCGCGGTCACCAAATAGGATTTCCACTGAAAGTAATGAGGACTCCTTCGACAAACTGCTGATTTTGGTCTAGGACAGTAAATGCTCCAATATGACACTGGGACTCTTACAGCATCAGAAAGCAAGGAAGCTATTAAAACATTTGTGGTTGTCAAATGAAGTTAGGAGCCAAAGATGGGCAATTTGAGCTCTAAAATGAATAATCACTGCAATTACATAAAAATGAAAATAGAGTTTCCAATAGAATCAATGGAAAACTCCTAGAAGCAACAGGATTTTCAATACAGTAGCAAGATGTAAGATGACATATAAAAATCAATATCTCAGTATACTTAAGCAATAAGCAGTTACAGGGAAAAATAGAAGACCTGACCTTGTATACAGTAATGACAAAAAAAAAATACAGTAGGAATAAATTTAATAAGAAATGGGCAAACCCTCTATGAGGAAAACTTCAAAGACTTCCTAAAAGACACAAAGCTGGAATGTGAATAAAAGAAAAAGTGAAACCATACTCTTCAATAGAATTATGCAAAATCATAAATTAATACCAATTTTTAAAAGTATTTTCATGGGTGTAGATTCCATACTTTATATGGAAAAATAAATAAATGAGAATATCCAAAAAAGACCAGAGGAAAAAAAAACAGTAATGAAACAGGCCTAGCCCTACCAGATATTGGAATATATTATACAGTTCCTGCAATTAAAACAGTATATTAACACAAGAGTTGACAATCAGATCAATGGAAAAAAATAGAAAATAAAGATGTAGACTCAGGTACAATGCGGAAATTTATGTATTTCTCACTGGGAGAAAAGTGTACTTATTAAAACTAGATATTGTTTGAAAAACTAAATGCTACTTTGAAAATAAATAAAATTGGATATAAAATCATCTTAGTGGAATTCCAGACAAAAATCAAGAAAAAATTTTTTTAAACTTGGATCGTATAATGAAGAACCAATATGAGTATCCAAATAGAAGGAGATTCTGGTAAACCACTGGCCCGAACTTTTCAAAAATGTCAATGCCAAAAAAAATAAACAAAAAAGGCTGGGGAAGTGTTTTAAATTTAAGGGATCTCAAGAGGCTTGATAACTAAATGCGATCTGTGATCCTTGTTAACTCCTGGATTTATGTTTTACAAACAACGATAGAGTAAAAGCAAGGTTTTAGCGGGGGTGGGGGGATCAATTGAGGAAATAATATGAACTATACAGTCGATTATAATAATGTAATAACGTTGAGAGGATTCGGACTCTCTATGTCTTAAGAGTTTATGATCCATTGTCTAAAGACACTGTATTGTAATCCTATAGGACAGTAGTCCTCAGTAGGAGTAATTTTGCTGCTCTCTCCCCTACACACATTTGGCAGTGGTTAGAAACATTTTTGGTTGTCGCAGCTGGGGGAAGGGAGGGCTGTTGCTGGCATCTAGCGTGTAGAGGCCAAGGATGCTACTAAACATTGTACAAAGAGCAAGACAGCTCCTCCGCCCACCCCCCACCCCCGAACAAAAAAAAAAAAAATCATCTTGCCTAAAATGTCAATAGCGCCGCGGTTGAGAAACCTCGGTGGGCGAGAACCCCTTATTCTTAGGGGATAGCTAGACACCAGGCTGAGATCAATGAAAACGCCCTTCGAGCAGGTGAAAACACTGGTAACACTTAAGGGCGAGGGGTTATGAGGTTCATAACTAACCCCCAAACTGTTCAACAGAAACCACTGTACGTGTCCTTCCGCCCGGACTTCCCTCCTCCCTCCGGGACCCAGGAGGGTCGCCCCCCACGCTAGCGTGGAGCTGACGGGCGGAGCCTGCGCGGTGAGAGGAGTCTGCCAGTTGGCCACTGCGCAGGCGCCGGGCAGCTCGCCGCACTCCCGCTGCGTTTTTCCAAAAGTTGCAGTCCAGAGGGTGGACCACCATCCAGCGCAGCTGCACACAACAGAGAAGGGAAAAGAAAACTCCCCGGGGGCTCCGCTGGCTTCTCTGAGAGTGACAGAGATGCTTTCCCACTAGAAGCCCGGACGCCTCCTCCTTTGCAATCGGATGAGGGCTGCAGTGTGCACCACTCATTCTTATAAAGCCCCTGCTAGGAAGAGCCAGTTGTGTTTGGGCCCGCGGTGCCTGGCCATCCCCTTCCAGGCTGGATTCTGCAGAGGTGAGTTTTTATGCTCTCTTTAGTGCATTCCCCTTCCCGCATCTGACACGCCTGGGCAGTCAGTACTCCATCTCGTGACACCACTGACTGAAAGTGCCCCGGGCAGGCGCATTCCACACCCAGCACCTCACCAGCAAGCGCTAATCTAGGTGACGTTTAAAATACCTTAAAATTCTTTAGCCTAGAGTCCCTTAATCAAGGAGTTGGCACACTTTTGCGGTGAAGAGCCAGATACAACTATTTTAGGATTGGCACAACAGGAACGGTCTCTGTCGCATAGTTGTCTCCTGTTTCAACAACCTCTTAAAAAAAAAAAAAATCTTAGCTGCTGGCCTTATAAAAACATGCACATTATAATGATTAGATTGATCACTCACTTTACCCAGCTTCTTTCAGGCCTGCACCCACCCGTCCCAGATCCCACTACAGTTTTGCAGTAAAGACTTGGGTTCCACAAGGGCTGTAACCCACCTGAGTTTCGTGGCTTCACCTTCCCAGATTTGTTTTCCATCTTCTGGGTGCCTCCACCTGCACCTCTGCTCCTCCTCCCTGCCGGATGGCCCCTGGTGAGTTCCTGAGTCAGCAAGGCTATCAAGAAACCGGCAGAGGAGCAGCCAGACCCTTCTCTACTCTAAAATGCCAGTTGATTCCTATCTAGGAGCAAAAGCCAAAGTTTCTACATTGTGAATAAATTAGAATATAAAGGTAATACAGGACTATGTCAGGCAATTGTGCTTTTATAGCATTTTTTCTCTTGATAAATGTAATCTATGTCCACTATAGTAATTGGGAAAATACTGAAAAATGTATAGAAGAAAGTAAAAATCCTCCATAACCTAACCGACAAAAAGAGAAAAAACAAACTACTAAATGTTTATGTATTCTTTAGGTCCTTTTCCCAATACAGATCCTTAGGACGAATTACTGAACAACTGGATTTTTAAAAAATATTTCTTAAGTAACTTTTGTTGAAGTCCAAAATATAGAAAAGTGTGCAAACTATAAATGTACAGTTCAGTAAACTTACAAAGATACAAAGACTAAAGCAGATATACCCTTGCAACCACCATCCAAATCAAGAAATCATTCCAAGTCCCCTTACTTGGTCCCCCTGCCCAGTCAGAAGCAACTTCTCCCCCAAATAAAATCATTGCCTTATCCTCAAATACACAGAGTAGTTTTTGTAAGTTCTTGAATTTCAATGAAATGAATTATCCATTACATTTTCTGTAACATTTGGTTCTTTCCATTTATATTTTAATTGAGATTCATCCATGTCATTATTGCTTATAATAGGTCTTTTTTTTTCTTTCTCTATTTTATGCTGTTTGGCACCATTATATGAATATAATAGATTTTATCCTTTATACTATTATTTTTCAAGTGACAGATTTATCAAGATATAATTCTTCTACAATTCATCTATTTAAAGTATGCAATTCAGTAGTTTTTTGGTACAGTCACAGACAGAGCATCATCACAATTTTAGAACATTTTCATCACCTCAAAACAATTCCATACTCTTCAGTTCTCACCTTGTAGCCATGTCCCACCATCCTTTCCAGCCCAAAGTAACCACAAATCTACTTTCTGTCTTTAAAGGTTTGCTTACTGTGGACATTTCATAAAAATGGGATCCAAAAATGCTGAGTCTTTTGCAACTGATCCTTTTTACTGATACTGGATGTTCATGTCATTCCTAGGTTTGGGGTTATTACAAATAATACTATGAGGAACATTATTATACATATCTGTATTATATGTATCTGTAGATAGATTTGTATCACACAGATACATATTTCTATTGGGATATTTACCTACGAGTGGAATAGCTCTGACATAGGTTATGCTTATGGTTAGTTATAGTTGATAGCGCCAAATTCTTTTTAAGTTCACTCTCCAACCAGCAGTGTGAAATGAGTTTTCATGACTACACACCCTCACCAACATTTGGTGGTTGTGTGATTTCAGCTTATACTTCTCTGATGACTAATGAAAAAAACATCTTTTCATGTGATAGTAAGTCATTTGAATATCCTCTTTTAGTAAAGGATCTTTTGAATTCTTTTCTGTTGGGTTTTTGTCTTTTTCTACTTGACTTATTTATT
This sequence comes from Mustela nivalis, assembly GCF_964662115.1. Lineage (NCBI taxonomy): Eukaryota > Metazoa > Chordata > Mammalia > Carnivora > Mustelidae > Mustela > Mustela nivalis. Next base: position 53,699,620 of record NC_139020.1, read on the forward strand.
CTAATGTGAGTCCATTTTCATTTATCAGTGCTGTAAAAACACCTTACCCTAATCTGTGGCTTGCATTTCAATTATCTCATTGTTAAATGTTAATAAATATAAATTTTTTTATTTTTATAAAAGTCTGATTTATCAGTTTTCTTTTATGTTTCATGCTAGCCTGCTTAAGAAATCATTGCCTAGAGGTGCCTGGCTGGCTCAGTTGTTAAGCATTTGCCTTAGGCTTGGGTTATGATCCTGAAGTCCTGGGATCCAGCCCCATAGGGGGCTCCCTGCTCAGCAGGGAGCCTGCTTGTCCCTCTCTAGCTCCCTCATCTTGTGCTTCCTCTCTCCTATCTCTCTGTCCTGGGATCATGACCTGAGCCGAAGGCAGAGGCTCTAACCCACTGAGCCAATCAGGCACCCCCTCTGTCATAAATAAATAAAATCTTAAAAAAAAAAAAAAGAAATCATTGACTACAAGGACATCTAAAAACTATTATGTTACATATAGAAACTTACAGCTATGTTACAAGTTACATCTAAAAACATACAGTTTTTCTTTGAACAATTAAATCTAACCATGTAGAATGGATTTTGAAATATGGTATGAAGTAAGGGTTAATTTTATTTAGTTAGTTAGTTATTTAGTTAGTTATAATATAGTTATCCTACTGACCAGGGTCCAAAAGACCATCCTTTTCCCACTGCTCTGCAGCACTGTCTTTGTCACAAGTCAATAGAAAGGCAAATCAGTGAAAATGTTGGAATTAGTAGACAAGGACCTTAGAATAACCATGACAGATGCATCAGAGAATCTTTTTTTTTAATGTATCAAAGAATCCTATTAAAGAGAAGATAAAATAGATGAACAGATAGGAAATTTCAAAAAGATACAGATAATATTTTTAAAAAACGGAAATCCTAGAACTAAAAAATATAATATCTGAAATTATTTGATAGGTTTATCAGTGTGTGTTGGACTCAACAATGAAAGTATCATTAAATTTGAAGACAGGTCACTAGAAATGATCCAAATTTAAATCTACTGAGAAAAAAGTTTTTAAATAAACAAGCATCAGTGACTGATGGAGTAGTAGCAAGTGATCTAACATACATGAAATTGAACTCCTAAAAGCAAGGAAAAGAGAATATGAGGCAGAAAAATATTTGAAAAAATATTAGCAAAACATTTGAATTTGTTCAAATGAATTTATCCTAGGATATTTACTCGTTTTTAGTGGAGAATTAATCCCAATATCCTAGCTTGCTATGAATGGAATTTAGAAGTTAACATAAATCTACACGAATAAGCAGGACATTTTAAACTCACAAAATATGGAAAAATACCTTATTGATTGGAACTGTCCTGAGCATTACTGTATTTTTATAAATGTTGCCTACTTCCTAAAAGCCAGTAGCACCACCCCAATCATAGTAACATCAAAATGTCCTCAGTTTTTCAAAATATTACTTGGTGTATATGTAGCCCTGTATACACTGAGGACCCCTCTCTCTGGTGGCCTGCCACTTTCTCCTTTGTCCACCTCTTTTGAACCGTATCTTCTAATCCTCCCATCTGTCTAACCACACTGACCCCATTCCATCTCAAGGCTTTCCTCAAATGCTCCTCCCGCAGATACCCATATGACTGATTCTTTTCTCCTCCTCCGGTCTTTGTTCAAATGTTATTTCCTCAACAAGACCTGTAGGTTGAACAAGACAAAATAAAAACCTTTCACATTCTTTCCTTCTACTTTGAGATGCTTTTATTTGAAATGGTGTGTATCTTAATTATTTAATTTGCTATTGTCCGGGTGCCTGGGTGGCTCAGTCACTTAAGCATCTGCCTTTGGCTCGGGTCTTGATCCCAGAGTCCTGGGATGGAGTCCCACATTGGGATCCTTGCTCAGCAGGGAGACTGCTTCTCTGTCTCCCTCTGCCTACCATTCCCCCCAGCTTGTGCTTTCTTTCTCTCTGTTAAATAAATAGAGGTTTTGGTGTTTTGTTTTGTTTTTGTTTTTTTGGTTTGTCTGTTTGTTTTAATTTGCTTTTGTCTCACTTACCCCACCACTAGACTATAACTTCCTGTGAGGAGGTAGGCAAGTTTACCAATTTTGTTTTCTGTGGTGTCTTCAGTATCTTAAATGAGTAAAACATTATCATTGTTAACATTTTTCTCAGGACTGACATGTAGGCAACCTTAATTTATTCCTGCTAAGTCCCTATATCTTTCAGGCTATTCCTTCAGTTTTCATGAATAAGTAGGCCTGGTATTACTCCAGTAATTTACATTTTTAAGGTATGTTTGAGTTTCTTAGCCAAAAGAATTACAGCAGTCACAGTTCCAGCTTTTTAACCAAGGAGAATAAGAAATACCATATGACTGTTTCCAAAGCAACAAAAAGCTTTACCTGATTAAGTAGACTGAGGTTTCCTCCTTATTAGATTGAAGTATCCAACCAAATTGTCAAGGGCCCCCTCACAGAGAAAAACTGCTTAGAGCTATTGTCACCAAAAAAAATTTGTCTATTCAATTATAAGCTAATTTGAACCCAACTTTTTTTCTTTAGGCATTCAGGCTTCAGGATGGATGATGAACTTTCAAATAGGAAAGAGGTGGAAAATCATCAAAATTACCATAAACTGTGCTGCCAACTGAATGCGTGTTTCTCTGTAGCATATGCAGAGTCAAGGACAGTTATATTCCCACATTATACAGTCTGCTAACCTATTGTCTTAATCCAGGTGACTCTTGAAAGTAGAGCCTGAGACAAAGGTAGATGCATACTCTATTTGTGAATGTGATTCCAGGGAGCAGGAATGAAAGAAAAAGGAGTGAACACGGGTAAAATGGAAAGAAAATCCAGGCAAAATAGGTAGTGTTATAGAGTAGTCTACCACAGTTAATGGGTACTTCGCACATGCAGATCCTTCTAGAGATTCTTAGTTTTGTCTCAGAGTTGCCCACCCCTGAAGGATGAAAGGAAGAAGCATTTCTCTCTCCGCAGCCATCTCCTCCTTGCCGAGGGCTGCTCCCATAGGGTGTTAACGTCTCCATCCCTGTGGGCTGCAAAGGTGGAAGAGCCTTCGGGTACCAGAGTATCATACATTGCCACACCAGAGGAGCCTTAGGACAGGAAGCTAGATTCTTGGAGCATATCTGAAGCGAGGCACTATCAGCACCAAGCAAGGCGAAACCTCCTCCAAACTATTCACCAGAGCTGTGGCTGGAATTGGAGGTTACAGAGAGATGTGGAACAGGCATCTCGTAAGTCTATAGAAGGTGTTCTTATCCTCATCTAAATCTGTATCCTCCTTCTATAGTCAAAATTTCAGTTTCCAGCATCTGGGTGGTTCATTCGGTTAAGTGTCTGCCTTCAGCTCAGGTCATGATCTTGGGGCCATGGGATCAAGCCCTACATCAGGCTCTGTGTTCAGCTTGGAGTCTGCTTGTCCCTCTCCTCCCTGGCTCACGTGTGCTCTCTTTCTGTCTCTCAAACAAATAAATAAAATCTTTAAAAAAAAAAGTCCAGAACAAGGTTAGCAAAAGGCTTAAATTAGAAGGTTAAATGTATTAGACGATGTATGTTAATAATCATTCTAACCTGGAGTGATGTTGATTAGAAATTGATATGAGAACTTGGAAGATTCAAAAATGATTCAACTTGAAAAATTGGACCATTGGATAGAGATATTAGACTTTGCTGAAACTCATGTAATCTCAGAAACAATCATGAATTGTTTGGGGGGAAATGGAAAAATAAAATTAACCATTTATGTGTCTCTGTGAGCTTTATAAATCAGTGTCATTAAGTTTTCGTGAAATACTGTTTTCTACTGTCACATAGCACCAGTGATATGGAGCTTCTAACCAATTAAGGGAAAATTGGTAGAAACACAGAAAGGAAAAATATTGGGATGATCTCTGTCACATAAAGTGCTGTCATTAATATTGGTGGGAATTGGGGGGATACTTTATGCTTTAACTTAGAGTTCCTCTATGAGGTTCTGTCTTACCAGAAATGGTTTTCTCTCTCCCTATACCTCGTGGCATTATTATCATCCTCTCTTATTTGGTCTAGAATTGCCACAAATGAGAGAAAGCTTTCGAGTTATTCAATTCAATATAAGTTGAGCTTCCACTATTTCCTGTGTATTGGCACCATACATATCAATAAGACATAATATAAAATATTACATACAAAAATTTCAGAATACATATTCTTTTATGGTTCACCCAGAACATTTACCAAAATTGACCATATGATGGATCACAAATCAAACCTCAACCAATTTCCAAAGGCTGAAATCATATAGAGTATGAATTAAACTAGAAATCAGTTATATAAAAATAAATAAAATTTTTCCAAGTGCTTGTAATTCTAGGAACATACTCCTCATGACCCACAAGTCAAACTCAAATCACAATGGAATTTAGAAAATATTTTTAAATGAATGCTAATGAAAGTACAATATATCAAGACTTGTAGGATGCTGTGAAAAGAAATGCTTATGGAAAATTTATAGCTCTAAATACATATATTAGAAATTTTACAAAAAGATTGGCTGTCAGTGTTCCAAGGAGCCAGCGGGAAAAAAGTGTGCGAAGTAGCTTTTCAGACATTGGACAACTGGCAGTAAAGAAGTGCTCACTGTAGAGGAGGAGTAAGGTGTCTATACTGTTGCCCTGCTTTCCTGAGTTTCAGCACTCTGGATCATGTTGCAGTCTTGCTGAGTTAAGGAGGCAAAGACTGGACTTGAGTGAAACTGAGATGTCTTGAATTTTCAGGGCACAGTACCAGCGAGGAGGAAGTTTTGCAGAGAAAGAAACTTCAGAAATCCGCACACAGATCCCTTTGTGTTCATTGCTGAACACTGAGCTGAATTCCCAAAACCAGCATGAGAATGGGAAACTCTTAATTTCCATCCAGCCTACTCCTCACTGGGAATTTCAGACATTACTAGGATCCCGAGAAGGTTATACCTTATGTAAGAAGGGCTAAACTAGCCTGAGAGTAAAATCTATACTAGACTTGCCCCCTAAAACAGCTTAAAAACAAGCCTTAGTAGTATGGAGCTGATTCATAAATAGCTACCTGCCAAAACAAAGTCCAAATGTGTTCGTTCAGGTTCCCTGAGAAGCACAGGCAAAGACAGGATTAGATTTACAAGAGGTTTATTTGGGGGAAATGGCTATGACCATTTAAACAGAAAGGAAGTCCGAGAAAGCAGAGGAAAGAGGGAAGGAAGGAGGTTTGAGTAGTAAGAGTCTCAGACTGCAACACAACTCCAAGAAAACCAAATACCTAACAACCAGGAAAGAAGATGGAGGCATCTCATGAAGGGCACCTACTCATTATCTTGTCAAGGAGGGGCTTTTGGACCATCTTCCACCACAGGGGAAGTCCCTAGCTTTGCATAAAGTACTATTCAGGCCCATATGACTGGATCGGTAAGTTCTTCCAAATATTTAAGAAGAGAAAAATACCAATCTTACACAATTTTTCTACTAAATAGGAAAACAAAATCCGTCCTAACTTGTTTTATGAGACAAGCATAATTTTGATTCCAAAACTTGACATTATAAAAAAAAAGTATATTATAGATTGAGATACTATAAAGCAGGATCATCAAATCAGACTCAAAGACTCACTGGAATAAGAGATTTTATCCATTATAAAGTTTTGCTAATAATCTCAAGAATATAAGCAATCAAGAGGACAGGCAAAGCAGAAAGAAGTCTTGAACAGTGTCTACAGTTTCCCAGATTCTTCCTTGTGGCATTGGATGGGCTATTTGGCTGAACTGGAAAGATACCTTCCCTAAGTGAATTCACTACATACAAAATGGAGCATTTTAGGTCATGACACTTCTCTAGTTTATACCCATATAATTATGCAACTTATATGACATTTTCCTGGGGGCCATGCCCCATCAATTCATAGATTTTTGTTTACCATAGTCAATCCTGAAACAAGGGCTTCCTGCTAAAACACTTCATAGATAAGGACTCACCTTCTAATAATTCATACTACTTTATTTACATGAACTCTGTTATCAATATGTTTACAAGGAGATTAGCTAGCTTATCTGGGTTATGTTCCTTTTTTCTTTCCAGGAAACACCCCCCACTATGTTTCCAGGTGATAAATTAATTGGAGGTTAGCTACTTAACTCTCTCCTGCTCAAAAACCAATAAATCTCACAAACATAGATGCTAAAGTACTAAATAAAATATTATCAAATAGAAACTGAAATGTAAAGAGGCTAATACATCATGACATTGGTTTAACATTTGAAAATTAACTCATGTAATTAATCATGTAACAGAATAAATGAGAAAAAAAAGACATGATAATCTCAATAGATGCAGAATAAGCAATTGACAAACACCAACACTCATTAGTACTATAAATTATCAGCAAACCAGAACTAGAAGAGAATTTTCCTAGCCTGATGAGGCTATCTACTAAAAACTTACTGCTAACTTAATAGCTTAATGGTAAAATCTGGAATCTTTCCCTTAGGACTGGAATTAAGGCAAGGATGTTCACTCACATCACATCTATTTAACATTGCATGTGATGTCCTAGCCAGGACAGTGAAGGAGAAAGAGGGAGAGAAAGAAAGCAGGAGCATATGTTGCAAAATAAGATAAAATAAAATAGTTAACCATGTGATTGTGTAGGTAAGAATCTGAAATCATCTACAAATAAGCATTTCAAATAACTGAATTTAGCAAGGTCAGAGTATCATAATACTGGGTCACTATCAAAATCCACTGCATTACACATCCTAGTATAGGATCAACTGGAGAAATTAAAATATTTAAAATTTACAATAGTATCGAAGACATCAAATACCTAGAGGTAAACCAATTGTAATATTTACAATTTTTCTACAGGGTAAATTATAAAATACTGCAAAGAGAGGGGGGCACTTGGCTGGCTCAGTGGGTCAAGCATGTGACTACTTGATCTTGGGGTCATGAGTTCCAGCTTCACACTGGGAATAGAGCTTACTTTAAAAAAAAAAGTTTAAGAAATTAAAGAAGATTTAAATAAATTAAATTATAAATAATGTTAATGGAAGGAAGACTCAATATTTTTAAAAAATCAGTATTTTTAATTTGTTCCAAATTTATCTATAGTGTCAATGTAATGCCAATCAAAATCCTAGAAGGGTTTGGTTTTTTGTTTTTGGGGTTTTTTTATAGAAAATTAATGAACTGAATCTAAAATATATATGGAAATAGAAAGGACCAAGAACAGCCAAGAGTCTTAAAGAAAGGACAAGCTGGAAGACTTAACATAACTAGATATCAATACCCATCACACAGCTATAGAAATGAAGACAGATAGTGTTTGCACAAAGATAAACTAATAGACGAATAGAATAGAAGAGAAAATAAAAGTATGGGTATTTTTTTCTAAAGCAAACAATTTGTTCTTACACCAGCACCTATCTCCACCAAGCTTATCCCCCCACTCAAACTAGATAGTAATCTTCACACCTTGAGGAAGAGAGACCATAAAACCAACATGCATTAGAAATGTTAGTTATTGACTTTTCCGGTTCCAAAGACCAAAATCATGTCATAAAATTTACGGTTAGAGGGATATTTGTCTAGCTAATCTCTTCCATGCCGTACTCTCTCCAAACTCACTCAAAGGAAGGAAAAAAAAAAAAAAAAGCACTAAGTGAGAAGAAAATAAATCACAGTTGGAGAGAAAACAAATGAGTTAATGACTGGTGAAGGTTTCTGAAGAGCTTCAATATTCTAAATTAGAGCATAAAAGAACCCCCAGAAAAAATTTTATCTGATCTAAGAATGGAGAGACCAGTGCTCTACCTCCTATCTGGTTATCTTGAGAAAGTCCCATGGTTTTGACATTGTGATATTAGAAACTGAAGTAGAAATATCTGCATTTGAACAATTAGGCAGATGGAACCTGAACTACTTCACAGACATTATGGGGTCACAGGATCGAGCCAATGTTTTTCTTGATGTGATTAAAAACACTTGAGAAATGACTCCAAGAACTGACAGACCTGAGGGACCTCTTGGGCAAAGATGTGGTATGAACTCGCTGAAGAGGTTCTGGATGGGAATGCAGACATCTCAAATGATGTCAGCATGAAGGGTGATATCCGTGAACAGATGCCAATCCAGAATCAGATATATCCTGTAAAGCATGACATAACCTAAGACCTCTGGAACTCAGCTGCAGCCCCAGGTAGAAAAGGAAAAGACATTGTAGTAAATCATTTTAAAATATAAGGTCTACATGCTTGGAAAATTATTAAAGTGAGGGACTTGGTGAACATGTGTGTGTTTGCCATTGCAGAATGGGAGATTAAGAATAAATTAAATTAAATTAATTCCATAAATTCAGCTATGGAAAAATAAAATCACTTTTCCCACATACCCACGCATGGGACTTACAAGCCTATCACAAACTTGTCATATTCCAATACCAAAGTTTTTGAGCAGGACCACTGGGCAGGATTGACTGGAGAAAACCATCTGTATTCAGTCCTTTCAACACAGCCTGCAAGGCACTGTAAGATCAGGGAGACATTTACCAAATTATATTCTGTGGAACACTAGCTCCGTAAGATATGACTTGATGTTAGGAGACAAACGAAGTGGGAAGGTTTCTTCAGTGCCAGATTCTCAAAGGCATTCCTATTTGAATGTTTAATGCAACTCTCCAAATGACATGATTTGACCTGGCCCATGTGACAGCATTGTGATATATGGGCCCAGATCCCCCTTCAAAGAAGGACTTGTTCCTTGTTTCCTGGGTACCGTGAGCAGGCAGCCTACAGCTCTCAGCCCTCTTTGGGAATTACCCTTGCTGCAGAGAACCAGTTTACCTAAGGTCACTCCTCTTCATGGGGTTGCTAATATTAAGTGACCTATCAGTGCAAGGGTACAAAGCTGTTCTCTTGCCCACTTTAGGACAACTCTGAAGGTCATTTCAACTTCAGATCTCCCCCCATGACACTGGCCAAAGCTATGATTGGACCTGAATTACAACTCAGCTTCTCCTTTTCTTCCTCTTTTCTACAAGTGTTGGTCCCATTGTCTCTTCTTAATAAACCTCTTACAGAAAAAACCCATCTCAGTGTCTGAATCCTGGAAAACCCAGTCTGAGACGCCTCACCCCCCCAATTCTATTTGCCCACTAAAACCTTTCTTCTCCAAGTACCTAACAAGCATAGGGTTGAAGCAGCACATTTTGGATGACTGTAAGTACAAGTGTGAGAAGTGGGTATTTGTGTGGAGGTTGGAGGAGGGATGCCTGAGACTTGAACACCAGCCCATGATTTCCTTTGCTGTTTGAAACCAGCCCAATTTTGAAATATAACTGTCTAATATTTTAAGTGCTACAGAATCCATTATCTATTGAAGTAGATGCAGAAGTTCTAAGTATTATATGATGTATGCAAATAAGTTTTCTTTTTTCTACAAAAATGCTTAAGTCTCTAAGGTGATCAGTGGTATTGGATAAAATGCACTCATTTCCATTTCTGACTTATACAACTATTTTGTAATCACAGCTGTCTTCGGATATTTAGTGGGAGAAAAAAAGGAAAAGTACAAGAAAAGCCTTTGAAAATCAGTTTTCAAGAAATAAAAACTGGGCAGTAGGATTTCCACAAAACTGAAAAAAAATCTTCAGAACTGGAAAATCTATCCCAAAGAGTCCAGTGAATTATAACACACTTAACTTAAAATACTTGTGTTTGGCAAACCACTGAGTAATATCATTTCAAGATGTTAATTGTATTACCAAAAAAAGGGGGGGGGTAATTTTTTTTTTTTTTTACAAATTTTTGAAATAATCACTGTTTTAATTTTAATATTCTGGGACAAGGAGCTGGCTTGAAAGACTAACACCTAAATGATCAGAGACAGTGAACTATCAGACAGCATGATCAGCACAGAGCGATTCCCAACCAAGAGGAGATGCATGCAGCCTCTAGAAATGTGGCTGGGGAGGAGTTTGCTTCAGCTCACTTGAATAAGCTACTGTCTATGGCTCACAAGGGTCCCGTTCTTAATGAGGTGGTGCGTAGCAGCAGCACACTGTGAATCCAAATAGCAGATGGCAACACTGTTGAGTAGGCTGGCAGTCTGATGTCTAGCCACCAACTGGCAGCAATCATTATTAAACTGATTCATGTGCCCAGGGAAAATCTTCGTAAGAGTCTTAGCAAATGTGAGCAGTGAGAAGCAAATGATCTGCTATTCCTATCTTCTACGGATACTACGTGTATTTTAAAAAATATTACCCCCCAAGGCAACCCACATGAAGAAATGGCATGCCCCAGTGTGAACTAGAGCCCTTATTCCTTTCTTATATACTCACGTACCTTTAAACATGATAGCTATGATTTCTCTATTGGGCAAATAGCTTTTACTTGAAGGAAATAACTTCATAGCTTTGACCCTATGGACTCAAGGCAAATATTCAGTGACAGGCAAGCACTTACAGATCCTCTAAATAAAGCTTCCGTGAAAATGGTACTGTGAATCCAGTGATAACATATTCTGTCTCACATAACGAAGCAATGGCCTAAATTGCTCATGGTCTATCTGCTGAAGTCAGGTAACTCATCCCTGGGTGAAAAGCTTGTTATTGTAACTCTTGGTTAGGAAAGCAGAGTGATGGAGCCACTAGATTTAGAAAACTGTTCTCATATAAGGACCTTTCTCATAAGTGAAAAATCTGGAAGGGATTCATTTTTAAAATTCTGTCTTTACAAATCAAAATGCTAAGCAAACAGCATTTTTTTCTTTTCAAATGTTAAAAGGATCTGTTATTTGTCACCAATAAAGCCAATTTCTACATCACTATATATTAATAAAGAAGAGTTAAAGTAAGGTTTTTATTGAAAAACAAATTCCTGCTTCATTTACTTTTAATGTTTGCACTTTTATTAAAACAAAACAAGCCGACCTGTTCTCTAAATCTTTATTACACTTGTTTTCTAAAATGAAGAAACTAGGTTTCATTTATGTCATGTGCTTAACATAACAAGGAGAAAACGCTATAGTCAAATGTCAGGAATATCACATATCTTAATCACAAATACATTCTTTTTACGGTAATTTTTAATGGAAGCAAAATTTTAAGCCCTTTTTTTTTTTTTTAAGTGTTAGGCTCTCTCTGAACAGATTCTCTTTGGCTCTAACAATGTGATCATCCAATTCAGGCAGTAATATCATTTATAACTTCTAGAGAGAATTCCTGTGTCCTGGGCCAAACATGAGGGTGATTCTCTCCCAAAGTTAGATACCCTAGCCCTGACAAGAAAGCTCAAAAACAAGGCCATACCACATCTCTCGAATCTTGCAATATTATCCGAATAAGAAATCAAATGCCATAAGTCATGTACTTTAATATATAAAGATTTTATTTATTTATTTATTTGAGAGAAAAAGAGAGAGAGTGAGAGTGAACATGAACAGGGGTGAAGCAGGGCAGAGGGTGCAGAGAGAGAAGCAGACTCCCTTCAGGGAATCTGACGTGGGGCTCAATCCAAGAACCCTGGGATCATGGCCTGAGCTGAAGGCAGCCACTTAACCAATGGAGCCACACAGGCACCCCTAGATTTCAATACCTGAGGCCAAAAAATGAAAATCAGTGAAAGGCTTACTTAGATTTGCTTGTCTCTTTGTTACTTTATGAGAGATAATTTATATCAGTGTTAAAAGATAAGATGTCTGTATCTTTCTGGGAAAATAAGTGCCACAGGAAAATAAGTATCGTGTATTAAAAGATGTCTAAAAATGGTAGCACATGAGTTCCTTAAAATGTCTAGACATTCTTAAAATATTCAACAACTCATTAGACAATGAAAGTTATGTTTTTAATCAAACATTACAAAATGCTATATATTAGGAAAATAAGATAGAATGATGAAAGTTTGTCCCTGGATATTAGACCCTACCCAATGGTAGGTAAAAAAAGAAAGCCAGCAGTGAATAGGTTAGCCCAAAGGACATATTGCCAGGTATTTATATACAATGATTAAAAACTTGAAGGTGAATAGGAAATAGGATAGTAATATTATAGATCCTCAATTCAAGTCAATTGGCCATGTTACCAAAAGAGGAATATTCTCCTTTAGAAAAGAATATTAGCAGTTCTGAGCTAGGGATGCTAATTCATTCCTGAGAATTTCTATGTACCAAATGATTGTTTTCTCTTCTCCCACCTTTTCCTAAAATGGCCTTTGTCAAAGACATCTATGAAATCTTCTTGCCAAAATCAAAGTTTCATTCTGTGGTTCTTGCTTACTTTGACTGTCATGGGTATTTAATGCAACTGATCTACTACCACCATCTTTTGAAACACTTTCTTGGCTTGGTTTTTAGGCCAGCAGCACATTTGTCTGGTTTTCTTCTTCTCTTACTGCAATTCATTGTCCATTTCCTGCTTAGCACTTCATCAAAAACCTGACCTTTGGACATCTGAATATTCTTGGATATTCTGCTGTGTACATTCTCATATCTGAATGAACTCAGGTATTTTGCTATGTACACTCTAATCAGGGCAAGGACTGTGTGTGTCTGCTTTACTGCACAATGTCTAGTACGTAGTGGGCATTCAAATATTTGTTAAAGGAGTGAACGAATACTGGAACAACATACCTAGTTTGAATAAATGAGTGTAAGCATGATGATGATGGCCTGGAAATTAAAGAGTTCCTAACATGATTTCATTGAGGTAGGTATAAAGATCATAACCCTCATCTTTTTAGAACCGGAGATTGAAGTTTCAGCAGGTCAAGTTGCCCAGTAACATGCAGTGTCTAAGTGTCAGAGCCGACACGTGTACTGTTGCTGTCGTAGTTCAAAGGCCGTGGTCATAATTCACTGCTGTACTTACTGATGAGTACAAGAGAAAATGAGGACTAGGAACCCTAGTTCAGCTTATGTATCTCCTGTTCCCTTGCTATAATAATACAGTTTTGAAGTTGATGACTCTGGTGATAGTCGGACTATAAATGCTATTTTTCTCAAATTCAAAAGGAAAATGATCTGCATCATCTCACAGTGGTGGGTTCAAGCTCCATATTAGGATTCTCATTCCCACTCTGCTCCTCCCCGCCCACATGCTCTCTCTCTCTCTCTCTAAAATAAATAATTAAAATATTTAAAAAAAAAGAAAATGACCTGTTTCCTTATCTAGAAAATGGAGATGAAAATACCATTAGTCTATCTTTCATAGATTGTTATTTTTAGGGTAAAATAATAAATATGCAAAATATACATTGTTATACAAAAAAATTGATAATTTCCATTCATTAATTATTAGTACTAAGAGGTACTAAAAGAAGTGGGCAGAGAGAAAAATCTCCCTACTGACAGGAACAGACTGGAGGAACAAGAGGACAATCAAGAAAGGGCTAGAACGTCCCTCACTTACCTAAGCTGGTTAGTTAGGCAAATAGAAGGGAAGAGGACTAATGTTCTCTAGTTTCCAAGTAAAAGATAATGAAGACTCTTTACACAATGAAAAGCATTAAAAGAATAAAAAGATCATTGACTTAACCATACTACATTCAAAAAGAAAAAGAAAGACAATCGAACGGACAAGTCTGCCAAAGCTATGAAAAAAACCTGGTAATTCTGCAGTTAATTTGTTTTGTACCTCTGTGATTTTACCTTCCATTGACTCCAGAGACATTACCATTAGCATATCCCAGGGATGACTGGAGATAGAATAAGCAGGGGAAATTAGGTTAATGAGGCAGCATGGAGAAGGCAATTCTTTGACCTCCTGGTCCTCAGAATATACAGGTCTTTAAACTGTAATCAGGTAGCACAGTTAGGAATACTACCAAGATTTCTTTTCACCACTGGATTCCAGGTTGTAGTATTCAATTTTTATAGCAAATGGTGACTGGGTTCAACTTATATTCTGGGATTTCACTTAAAAATTTACTAAGGGTACTTTTTCCCTTTATTAGCAATATAGCCATCAGATCCCCCTTAGGGAGAGTAAGGCCTGTCACTACATATACCCAGATTTCTTGGTGATGTTTGTGTCTCCACTGTGGACATCACATAAGACATTTCACTTACATAACCAAAAGTGTTTCTTAACTCAAAAAATACAAAGGTATGGCCTTGTGGATAGAGCTCTGGAGTCTGTTAGATCAATATCTGAGTATCAGTTCACATACTTAGCAAATAGAAGAGTCAGCTTCAGCCTCACTATGCTCATTATTTAAATACATACAACCCTTCACAAGGCAGTTTTAAAAACCCATGATAATATACTTAAGGTGATCATATTGCCTGGATGAGTCAGTTTTCAATAAAGCATGGCCGTAATTATTATCAAGGTTGTTAATCATTGGAGTGGTGATCCCAAAATTGGCTATAACTTTATTTTCACCCCATTTGGGGTTTTTTGTTGTTGTTTTTTGTTTGTATAAAAAAAGAAATCCTTAAATGTGTTTGTATAGCGCCTATTATAAAGATTTAGGAATTTATGTGACAATCAACCCCCAGTTCTCTTTCAACTTTATTAATAGACACGAGGAACACTAAATGTCAACTATGTGCTAAGTATCAGGAGTCTAGGATCTAGAGTAGACGCAAAAATAAATATAACACAGAGCCCACTCTAAGATACTAAAGAATAATTTCAGGAAGAAAATAAACATCACAAGAGAGGCATAAACAAAATACCATGAGCGCTCAGAGTACACGGCTCTTCCAAGTGAAGGAAACTGGGAAAGAATCATGGAAGAGGTGGTATTTGATCAGCACCTTAAAGTAAGCACAGAATTTAGCTATGCAGAGATTGAGGAGGAAGTAGATAAATGAATGGATGATTCATGAATGATTCATTCATTCCAAAATCTTCCCATGGCTCTATGCTCTGGAGATCAGACTTCATGGTGCCTACACTCTGGTGATGAATAGCAAGGCCACAAGAAAGCGAAGAGACATGAGTAAGAAACACAGAGTTGTTTATGATGGCCGAAGGGAAGTGTAGCTAATAATAAATCTGAAACCTGATCATGGAAGGTATTAAATACTGAGGTAAAATATTTGGACTTTATTCAAGCCTTTTGGAAAGAAATTTCAAAAACATCAACCCCATATTGAAGTTAAAAACAAAAGTTAGAAGTCTGGATGAAAAGACAAACAGACTCAGAGAACATTGCTAAAAGATAAACGGAGGCATATGAAAAATTGCAAGAGTTCCTGTAAGCAAAAATCGATCTGAATCAGGCATCCCCAAATCGGAAGTGGTCTGGAGCACTCTGCCAACAGGAGCCAGAGGAAAGACTTACACAGGAAGAACGCAGAGGCAAAGACAGGAAATTATTGATCAGCTGTCGCTTGAAGCCTAGTTGACAGGCTGTGATTGGTTCCCCTTAGTGTTTTGGTTTTTTAACCTTGACCCTGGTTTAGGCTTAGACCCTGGTTTGCTTAGACCCTGGTTTGCTTACTAGGCTACCACGACATTAGAGTTACGTCAGGCTAATGACCTCCTTGTTTAATTTAACAACGTGCATATTAAGATTGGGGGAATGAGAACGATGTCTAAAGCTCTTTCTAGCATTGTTTGAAATGTATCAGAAGGTAGGAAGTCTGGAGATAGGGACACAATGGATAGGAGACAATTTCAGTAGGTTAGGAATGAAGTAATGAGAACCAAAATTGAGGCCGGAAGAGACAGATGAGACACCATGATGGTGCTTCATGACTCTTCATAACTCTTCTCCCTTCTCCCAAGAAAAGGAACTTGGTTAAATTAAAAAAAAAAAAAAAAAATTCAAGACCGTGTCTCATTCAACATTTGCACTTAACAGGGATGTAAACATTTCCATTTCAAAATTATACATGAAATAAATAGCAGGTGATCAAAAACTCAGTTATTCTGACTCTAACGTGAGCCCATATTGTGTAAGACAGAAGCCTCCCAAACTACCCATTATTTTTCACTCCAATATCACCCCATCTGTCTGCCTCCATCTTACCTGTGTCTTCCTTAAAGATTTTCAGTTAACTTCTCCTTTAAAGTCTAAATCGGTTGACAAATACTGAACCCCTTTTGTGGCTGCAACCAGCAAGGCATATCCTGCTAACTTTCAATCTGGTTCATTTGTGTGTGATGACACTTTCTTGAAGCGACTAATATTATCTCTATGAGAAAAAGCCCTATGTGTGACTTTTCATTATAAAAATATCCACTGGGTACATAACATTATTCAAGAAAACATGAAAGCTTACAGCTGAAAGAGCAGCAAGACAAGATACATGTTTCCTAATAAAAACATGGGAATATATTTTGTTATCTGGGAAAAGCAGAGAGGTTATCTGAAGAGATACATAAGGTGAAAAAAATACCATGAGAAATATGTTCACACATAACTATGAACATATGAATAGAGATATATAAAAAATCAAATTCATCATATTCACATCCCCTCAGTGTCTGCTTATTTTCACCTCCCCTCAACCTACTCCACTCTACTCTTCATCCAGTTATAACAACCTGGCAAGTTCACTTAACCTGTCCTTTCCCCTAATCACCCATGCTTACTTACTTTAAATGTCCAGGGTATAGTCTACTAAGTTACTCATGCCCTTCCCTAATTTCAACCAATGTATTTTTTCCCCACTTCTGGTACAGGATAAAGAGCAAACTCATTGTGGCGTAAAGGTCCATTAGGTTTAGCGATATTATAGCCTTTTCTCCTATTCTCTATTTTGCACGCTTGCACCTGCTGTTCTCTCTGCTTGGCATGGTTCCTCCCACTGTGGATGAACTCCAACAAGAAAGCTCAAAGATCACTTTTCTTGGTGAAGCCAATGGTGTTCCCGACCACCCAAGCTTGCTTTCTTAAAACACTTGTTACTTATCCTTGACATTTTCTATAATTTACCTCTCTCCACCACTAGACTTAATGAAATTCTTGAAATCAGAGATGCTGTATGATCCATCTCAGTGAGAATCAAACCACATGCCCTGTGCACACAAACGGGAGTTCACTCTCAACATTAAGAATTTTTACTACTCGGGCACCTGGGTGGCTCAGTGGATTAAAGCCTCTGCCTTCAGCTCAGGTCATGATCCCAGGGTCCTGGGATTGAGCCCCACATCGGGCTCTCTGCTCATCCTGCTTCGTCCTTTCTCTGCCTGCCTCTCTGCCTTCTTGTGATCTGTCTGTCAAATAAATAAAATCTTTAAAAAAATTTTTTTACTACTCATCTGTCTTCATTAGCAAAACTTTACTGTTCTAGGAGACTCCTTTTCAAGAAGATAACACTGCATGCAAATAATTATATGGTCCATCCCAGGAATTTCTCTAAAATCCATCAAATCAGCAGAAAATATCAAACAACTGGTCACACATTAAGACTCTTTAATGGGGCACCAGGGTGGCTCAGTCCATTAAGCGTCTGGCCCTTGGTTTCAGCTCAGGTCAGGATCTTGTGGTTGTGGCATCAAGCCCCTGTCCAACTCTGTGCTTCAGCATCTCTCTCCCTCTCTCTGTCCCTCTCCCCACTCGCGTGCTCTCTCTCTCGAATAAATAAATAAATAAGCAAACAAATAAATCTAAAGTTTAAAAAAGACTCTTTAATAAATATAGATGAAATAAATATCTTTAAATATATTGCAATTATAATAATAGCAACAGAATAGTGAAAGAGGCAGAATTATTACCAAATAAAATATACAAGTTGATTACAGTCCATTCTACTAGTTCTTTCTCTACAATGTCTGGCAATTCCTCCGATTTTATTAGCATATTGAAAAGAAGGAAATATTCCTATTTTCTGAGCTCAGCAGAAAAATATTTTCCAGATAAATCTTTGATCTGAACAAAGGCAGGGCCAACAAATACCTGAGTCTATGCAACTATCAGTGACATGAGAATTGTTATGGTGTTCTTTAATGTCTCGGACTTTTAAGGGCAAAAAATAAGGGCACATATACTAAGTGGTTTAACATATAACATAATTAGTATTCACCAGGCTTTCATTCCCCACCTTCTTTTCTTCTCCTGCTTATTAGTTTGACCCAATGTTCCATCCTTTCTCTAACTCCAAGAATCTTTCTCTCTGCTCTTATGATATTATAACTTGTCATTGTTACCAAACTATCAATCGCAGGCACTAACTCAGGAACTGAAGAGGTGAGCCTCAGTGCTGATACCAACTGCTCCTTCCCAGGGAATCCTGAGGGTGCTGGACAAATCAAGAGCATAGCCCCTGGCTGGGCTTGCCAACACTGTTGCCCAAGAAACTCATTCCAAGAGAGACCAATAATTCAAGGGAGAAGAGTTTGGAAAAGAAAAAGGAAGAAATTTATTTTGGGTGCCAGCATCCAGGGGAGGTGGCAGGCTCAAACCTGAACGACTGACCTCTCCCCCAGCAAGATGGGCACCTACAGTTTTACAGAAGAGGTTTGGTAAGGTCCATGCAAGAGAGCAGGCAGAGAGCAGCTATCATAGGTGGCAGCTGGAATATGTTCAGGGCCTGTGGGTGGGCAAGGCCTAAGACGTGTAGCATGTAGTCTTCTAGGCATTCTTTTGCTATCAGGGCTTTTCTGGTCTGGTGGTTGGAATGCTTCACACATTGCAAAACACCTTCGTCAACGCCACAAGAAAGTGTGATAAGAAATAACTGTTGGGGTCTACAGTTGAGCAAGAGGCTTGCTGACATCATCAGCAAAATTACCTATATATTCAGCTTTTCCTCTGGTTAGTTTCTTTACCTTCTTGCTTTAACTGAAAGTTGGCAGTGCCCTAGAAACCCAACTTACCCTTGATCTTCTTCTCATATACTATCTTGGGTTCTTTAGATAAATGGGTAATTCTAGGCCTGGGAGTTGGATATACAAGATGGTCCTGGACTCTCCCATCAAACATATAACAAAAAATGTATCAACAACCACCAGGATCATGTCAAAAATATTCAGAGCTAGCTTAAAGAGGCTTTCAATGATCAAAGAAGGGAAAATTTGGGCATCACTAAGAATAATACCTACCATAGAGTAAAGAATAATAAACTCATTTAAATCTACAAGTTCATAAATTATATTAAACATGATAATAATTGGTCAACATTAGAGGATACTAGAGAACCATCTCATTATTTTGAAAACAGATTAAGGAAAATGATCATGCATTTACATGAACTGTACCACTGGTGTACCAAATGTTAGATGAGGAGAAATTTCTGTTCGTAAAAATGTTCTAAGGGATTTCCAGTCTCAGCCATGCATGATAAAGTAGCTGGTATTAAACTAACTCTTCTGCCAAAAACAACTATTAAAGCTGGATGACATGTATAAATCAACTGTTTGAAGGCATTGGCAAGAAACCAGGACAGGCAGGACTCCCTCAGTCCCTCAGAGAAGGGAAGCACATATGGTGAGCTCTACATTCATGCTACGGCTTTTTTATGAGGGCATTTTTCAAATCGTGATATAGGGAATAGAGCTCAAACAGAAAGTGACAGTCTTATTGGACTGAGGAAAAAGAGGTCTAAATTTGGGACTGCCAAAGTGGCTTGGAATTGAGCTTCAAAATCCCAGACAGGAAAGGAATTGAGAAAAAAATCCAAAAATCTGCATTCCAGTTCCCCTCAACTCATGTTAATGCCTCATGGTGTTAATGTATTATGGCACCACTAGCACAAATGGTGGCAGGTGGGTAAATGAAATTACACTGCGGAATTCTTACATTGGTCAGCAACTAGTAAAGCTACTAATTTAGGGCAGACCATCATAAGATATGGGTGAGTATTGTAATTCTATGGAAAACCAAAAGTATAATTTTTAAATGTATAAAAATCTTTTAGAAGGAAAATGGCCTAAGAAACACACCTGATAAGTCCAAAGTAATTCAAGAAAGGAAAAATAAAAGACCAAAGATGGGATACATAGAAAACAAATAATATGTTGGTAGACGTAAACCCAATTGTTTTCGCCCATTTGGGAGGGTTAGACCAAAACGTCAACGGCTAGATAGCTTATAAACAGGAATTTATTTCTTACAGTTCTGGAGGCTGGATGTACAAGATCACGGTGCCAGCACACTTGAGCTCTGGTAAGAAACCTCTTCCAAGTTGCAGACTGCTGATTTCTGATTGTATCCTCTATATAGCAGAGAGCAGAGAGTGAAGCAAGCTCTCCTTCCTAGACTACTAATCCCATTCATGAGGGATCCGTTATTATGACCTCATCTAATCTTAATTACCAGAACATTCAGTCCATTGCACCAACTAGTACTTATATGAGATGGGAATGGAGCAAAAAACTTCAATTAAAAGACAAAAGCTGTCAGACTGAGTGTAATTTAAAAAAGAAAGAAAGAAAGAAATGCTGTTTATAAGATACATGAAATGTAAGGACAAAGAAAACTTAAAAATAAAACAGAATGGAAAAATATATACTATGGAAAAATTAAACAAAAGAAAGCTAATTTAACTTTATTAATAGCAACTAAAGTTGACTTCAAGTATTACAGAAATAGAGTGATTTTTATAAATGATAAAATAGTCCATGACATAGGAAGGTAAAATATTCTTAAATTTGTGTCATTTAATGTATAAAGGCAAAAGAGATAAGTCCACAATCATTCTTAGAAACATTATAATAATTGACAGAATAAACAGAGAAAAATTGGTAAGAATAGAGAAAATTTGAACAACACAATAAACCACCTTAACCTAACTGACATCTAAACAACACTGTAGCCAGTCTCTGCAAAGAACAAAATTTTTTACAATACACTTAGACATTTGCCAAAATAGACCAGAGCAAATCTTAACAAATTTCAAAGAACTGAAATTATAGAGTATGTTCTCTGACCAAAGTGAAATTAAACTAATGGATAATTAGAAAAGTAACTAGAAAAATTCCTAAATGTTTGGAAATTAAACAATACACTTCTAAATATCTATGAGGAAGAGAAAAAATTATAAGGGAAATAGAAATAACATAAGCTCTTGCAAAGTAATTTCATATAAGTTGATTTTCTTTTGAATCATTCATTTTATAAAGCAGCTTTTGAAAACCTTAGAGGAAACTTAAGGTTTTATCCATTCCTCCGATCTAAAATAAACTTTTTTTCCCCCAACTCTAGTTCCAGCAATTGCCAGACTTATATTTGTAAATAGCTGCTAAGAGTCTGATATTTTACTGTATTTACTGTCGAATGAGCTAGCCTACTACAGTTTGTAGGGTGCTAGCCCAAACCACCAGACTCCTGGACCAGAAAAAAAGGACTTTATTACTTATAGCACAGTGGCAGGATGATCTTCAAGTTTATACTGGGTCCCTGTTTCCCAAATCCCATTTCGGGGATGTGGAACATCTCAGGTGTACGCAGCTCATAAGAGTGACCAATTCACTGGTGTGCCCAAAACTGAAGGACTCCTGATATTCAGGACTTGCTGTAATAATCAGAAAAATCTCAGGCAAACTAGGACAAGTTGGTCACCTGTGTGAGTCACACAGTGTTTTCTATCACAGCTGTGATGCCCTGAGCCTAGGAAACACCAGACTTTTAAAGGAGACTGCCAACAAATTTGTCCAACCTTTGCTCTAGAAAAAGACGTTATCTTTATTATCCTGGACAGCAAACAAATCTGCCCTTTGCCTCAGAGAGAGACACTGTCTTTATCTTCCAAAGCTGTTTGCCATACAAACACACTTGAAAAGATATTCCAGAACCAGAACTGTCAATTTATCTGCTTAAGAGACATGCAGAAATACAAGAGATACGTGGGGGATTGTCTCCCAGTAAAATTCTTATAAAATTACAGTACAATCATACTACAGTCACTTGTGTACTAATCTGTATCTTGGTTGTGAAAACGAAGTCTCCCATACTTTGATCAAGTTCCCTTTGTTAAGATCCAAATACATCCTACAACTATATGGTCAATTAATCTTTGACGAAGCAGGAAAGAATATCCAATGGAAAAAAGACAGTCTGTCCAACAAACAGTGTTGGGAAAATCAGACAGCAACATGCAGAAGAATGAAACTGGACCACTTTCTTACAGCATACACAAAAATAAATTCAAAATGGATGAAAGACCTAAATGTGAGACAGGAAACCATTGAAGTCCCAGAGGAAAACACAGGCAATAAACTCTTTGACATCAGCCATGGCAACTTCCTTCTAGGTATGTCTACAGAGGCAAGGGAAACAAAAGCAAAAATAAACTACTGGGACTTCACCAAAATAAAAAGCTTCTGTACAGTGAAGGAAACAATCAATAAAATTAAGAGGCAATCTGCAGAAGGGAGAGAAGATATTTGCAAATAACATATCTGATAAAGGGTTAGTATCCAAAATATGTAAAGAACTTGTAAAAATCAACACCCAAAAAACAATCCCATAAAATATGGGCAGAGACATAAACAGACATTTTGCCAAAGAAGTATCCAGATGGCCAACAGACACATGAAAAGATTCTCAACATCACTCATCATCAGGGAAATCAAAACCACAATGAGATACCACCTCACACCTGTCAGAATGGCTAAGATTAACAACACAGGAAACAAGTAGGAATACAAACTGGTGCAGCTACTCTGGAAAATAGTATGGAGCTTCCTCAAAAAAGTTAAAAATAGAACTACCCTACACGTCAGCAATTGCTCTACTAGGTTATCTACCCAAAGAATACAAAAATACTAACTCAAAGGGGTACATGCCCCCCAAGGTTTATAGCAGCAATGTCCACAATAACCAAACTATGGAAACAAACCAAGTGTCTGTCAACCAATGAATGAGTAAAGAAGATGTGGCACGCACACACACACACACACACGCACACGCACACACACATGCACACACACACACACTGGGATATTACTCAGCCATCAAAAAGAATGAAATCTTGCCATTTGCAATGATGTGGATTATGGCTGTATTATGGTAAGCAAATAAGCCAGTCAGAGAAAGACAAATACCATATGATTTCACTCATATGTGGAATTTAAGAAACCAAATAAACAAGCAAGAAGGAGAAAAGGAGAGGCAAACCAAAAAAACAGACTCTTAACTATAGAGAAAGAACTGATAGTTACCAGATGGCAGGGGATGGAAAGATAGGTCAGATAGGTAATGAGGCTTTAGGAGGCACTTATTGTGATGAGCACAGGGTAATGTATATAAATGTTAAATTATTATATTGTACATCTGAAACTAATTTAACACTTTATATTAATTAACTGGAATTGAAATAAAAACTTAAAATAAAAGAACCCAATACAAAATGTTTGCTGTTATTTTAATAGGTTTGTGATAAAGGCATCTATGTGTACTGAAAACAATGACCTCTCTATTTTATCTCAATCACAAAGATTTAATAATAAATACAAGTACATATTTATTTCTACTGTTTTCATTATTCAATGATACACTTACTAAACAGGTCTCTGGGCAGCTACCAAAAGACATCAGGGCCCAAGAAAAAGGCAAAAGAATTTAGGAGTACAAAGAAGTAAATCAGAAACAAACAAACAAATAAAAACAACAAAAACTGGGTCCCCTCTGTTGAATGAAGTGACTGAACTAACCTGGCCTTCATGGAAATGTGTGCAGGTACTTTCCCAGACTTTATCAGCCTGTAGTTCTGGTGGCTCCTATTAACTGTAACAATTCCAATTTCACTGGATGGAGAATTTCTGGGAGTTCCCAGGACAGGTTTTATAAGCCCCCACCAAGTCTTTCCCCGCCATGCTTCACCATCTACCCATGGCATCCACTGTCTACCACCAGGTGAGGCCTGGGTCCCACAACACGCAGAGTCTCAGCATATTCGGTCTCTGTGTTAGTCTTCTATTGCTGTCTAGCAAATTACCATAAATACAGTGACCTAACACAAAGAAATTATCTCACGCTTCTCTAGGTCAGAAGCCTGCCAAGGCTTGAGTGGGTTCTCTGCTTAGGGTCTTCCAAGGCTGAAATCAAGATGTCTCTGGGCCGGGCTTATAGCTGAAAGCTCTAGGAAAGAATCTGCTTCCAAACTCGTTCAGGTTCTGACCAAATACAGAATGAGGTCCATGTCTTTTTGCTAGCTGTCAAAAGGGGGCCACTCTTAAACTACAAAAGGCTACCTGTATTCCTTGGCACGACGCCACCTGCATATTCAACCCAGCAACAGTACATCAAATCTCGCCTTGTGCTTTGAATTTCTAACTTCCTTTTCTGCTCCGACCTACAGAAAACTCTCTGCCTTAAAAGCGTTCATCTGATAGGATCAGGCCTACCTGGATAATCTCCATTCTTTAAGGTCATCTAACTTGGGACTTCAATCTACAGAATCTCTTCAGAGATGTACCTAGATTACTGATTGAATGAGTAACCATGAGATAAAAGTCTTAGTGCGGGTAAAGGGAAAGCATCTCTAGAATCCCACCTACCATAGCTACCTTGTGGGGAAGAGCTCTTACCTCTGCATCTGCTTTAGAGAACTCCAGAAAAAGCATTGTTTGTACATCTACATTTGAGAGTTTTGTTTTTGTTTTTTAGAAAATCAGGTCTTTTGGGGTTTAAGTACAGATCTAATGCTCTCCTCAAGACTTAAACCTGAATCCAGTAGGGTCTTGGCTTTAAGTCAAATGAAAGTGAACATTTTGGTGCTGTATTCAAAATCACTTCTTCCCAGACAACTAAGATTTCATTACAGGGTCATACTCTTTTAAGACAATTACTTCCTCAGAAATCTTGGCCCATCGGAAAAACAAATCTTTTGGAGAGATGGCCTTGCAGCATACCAGGCTTGTCCAGACATGTCTGAATCCTAGTTGAGTCTGCAGTCAGTTTTTTTGCTACATTTACACATTACTGATATGGGATCTCTGAGCTTCCTGTGGGTCAGCCCACCGAGCACACCCAGCTCCTGCTCCTGCTCTCCATGGAACAGAGTAGCTTGTATACTTGCTGAGTAGCCGAGTGTATGACTTTTAGTTTGAGGTAAACAGAAATTTATGCTTCCCTAGTTCATGTGCCTCCCCAAGGGACAAGCCACAGGGTTTTTGTGCTTGAAAAGGGTAAGGGCAAAGTAACAATTAACCAAACACATTTCTACAAAGCATAGGTAGAGAAACAATGCTGTTTTTACGAGAAAGTCTGCAGGGCCAGAATCAAGCAAAAAATGACACTTTGTTTTCTGAGTACAGAGTAGAGAATAGCAAAAGCAAGGAAGATAGAGTTAGCATTATAGGAAGAAACTGTTGTTTTCCTTTCTCTTCACCTTTTTCCACCCAGTTTGCTCTAAACACACAGACAGCCCAAATGTGGACTCTGAATTGTAAAGGAGGCAGGCACAAATGTAAGAGGAATAGTTAAAGGCCACCAATAGTCTTTATTTTTTATTTTTATTTTTATTTATTTTTTATTTTTTTTATTTTTTTGCTTGTTAACAGGTATCAGGTAAGATCTTCCTTGGCAGAAACTAACTCTAAATGTAAGAAAGACCCCTACAACTCAAGCTATATAAAATGTGTCTTATTGTATTTTTTTAAGTCTAAGATCCACATAATTATGTTCATCTATCTGTTCATGAAAAAAAAAAATTGTTATATGTCCTGACTTCCAAAAAAATGTGGAAAAATAGCAAAGTGGATTGTTCAACTTGCTGTATGTTCTCACGGAGTTGCTCTAGTAAACCAACCAGTCAACAAATAGTTGATAAAATGAACCAACAAAAGCAATGGGGAATTTAACTGCAGAATTTTATTTTGCTTTTTTGGAGTCTCAAGATTATTTATGTAAGAGAGAATGATGCATATAAAGAGGTTTATATTATACTCACCCCCAAAACTAATGAAAAGCTCTGAGCAAGTAGGTTATGTGTTTATGCTCAACCCAGAAAAAATGATAAAATCTCCTATGAGATTTTTGTTTCTAACTCCACGGTCTTAAGTCAGAAAAAAATAAAATAAATACATAGAACAAAGGAAAAGCTATCTTCTGTCTTGTGTATAATTAAGGTATTAAATGGACTTTCACAAGAAAGTTTAAATCAGATCTAAATTATTGATAGGTAAGTATATATAAATCTTTTTGGTGTTTGTTGTTACGGAGAGAGGGTGGTGGTGAACAGCGGCGGGAGAGGGAGAGAGAGACACTTCAGATCTTAAGCAAGTACCCCACCCAGTACAGAACCTGATGCAGGGTTGGAACTCACGACCCTGAGATAGTGACCTGAGCTGAAATCAAGAGTCAGGCTCATAACTGACTAAGCCACCCAGGTGCCCCTAAATCATTTTGATATTCAAATGATATAATCATTTTGATATATTCAATAATGACTTTCAAAAAATATATGCAAGTAATATAATTCAGGGAAAATTAGAAATACTAACCTAAATGACTTAAATCCTAGCTTCTGTTAACCATAAAGATACAAATGGTGCTATAAAGTGTGATTTCTGGGAATTACAAAGAAAGCTTTGGGATATAATACTACATGTCGGAACGAATGGACTCAGATTTGGTGCTTAATTCTTCCCCTTTTTGACTGGGTAGCCGTAAATAGTTTTCTTAGTTCCTCTGAGCCTCATTTCTTTCTTGGTAAAGTGTAAATAACACCTCTCTTGTTTTTGTACTGCATATATCTTACATTCATTCTAAGATAGCGTGACAGACACTGACTAGATGTTTCTCAAACCCATTTCCTATTTCTGGGCCAGCAGTGAAACTACATTTCCCAGCAGCCATCCCTCCTGGTAGTTCATGTGACCTTCTCTCCAATAGAACATAAGAAGTGCTATGGCTCACCCAGTCCAAGGCAGTTTCTTTTCCCCTCACTATTCATGTACTTTAATCAGTTTCTTTGCTTTCCAATATCACATCACAGGTACTTTTCCAAATAATGTATTTTTTAATGTAGTTTTTTAAAATTTAAAATTGCCTCTAATGTTCCTAAAGTTGTATTTTATGACTGATAAAATTCAAATTGTTAAAATTTTCATTGAAAAAAAATTGAAACATAACAAATCTGAGTCAGGATTTGTTATGGGACAAATGGGACACAGGGACAATGTGAACCAGGACTTTTCTGGGCAAACCAGAAAAATATACACAACCAAACTAGAGAACCAGAGAGAGAAAGAGATGAAGAAATAAATAGATATTGATTTCCTATGCACATGTCAACCCTCCTCAGAACTGAAGATCATATTTATAATGGTGAAACATTAGCAGCAAAAGTAAGAGTCATCAATTATGAGAAGACAAATGATAATTTCACATCAAGCCAGTGTTGACATTGCTTTTTTTTTTTTTTTTGTCTTCTAATTGCGATTTTATCCCTATTTTACTTCTTAAGAAATGAGTCAATTTCTTATTTCCGGCATTTTGCAGCCAGCCATCCCATGAGAAGAGCAAAGCTGCTAAATAAAATGCCAAACAGAAAAATCATATACCTGAGGAATAGATATACACCCACAAAATAACAAGTCGTGTTTAGTGGACACAGTGTCCTAATACCAAATCCACTCCTCTTAAAAAGAAGCTTCCCCCAGAATAATTACAAGGCCACATTGGGTAACAGTTGCAAGTTAGAGAAAGAAGAAATTTAGAGACAATTACTACCTCTTTTAGCCTCCAGGGACACAATTCCAAGTGGAAAGCAACCTTCTTCCAGTTTAGGTAGCAGAGTCCTCCCTCCCTCCCATCCCCCATTCCTCCCTGAGGCTCGCAATACAAGGTTACAAACTCTCAAGAAGATCCCCATCAGCACAGCCTACATGGTCACTCAGCTTCGTAGAACCAGGTCAGGGAGCAAAGGATAAATTCTAACTACTCACTGAAGTTATCTTCGAATCCAGAATTTCTGTTTTCTCTGTGTGCTCTCGTAGCAGGAATTATTTTTCTCAAGAACCACAAGAGGGAGTCTTCTTACCTCTTTGTCACGGTCCATCTGACCAAAGGGATACGCATTCTCCTTATGCGTGTCTAAAAATAAGACGTGTTATTAGACACTACAAAATCTTTCCTATTCATCTAAAATTCAAGGAATTATCTGCTTGTCTTTCATTGACTCATACTTATTATATCCAGTGTATTTTCTTAGCCACTCACAAGGAAAACAGTCTTTCACGCTGGTTCTTTCTCTCATGTTTATTATCTTGAAATTGTGAAGGAAGATTTCCATCTCAGGTTGTGTTCAGCAAGTACAAGATAGCAAAGGCAATTCTCCCTAACTAGGAGGAAAGTTATCTAAAATATTAATACCACTGCTTTGAGTGGATCTCCTGCCTAGTCCCTAAAAAGGGTGAAAGCAAATCACAAACATGATTCTGTCAATTATCATCATATGCCTGTATATAAGATAATGAGGTGGTAACTAATACTTTCAATAGCCAACAAGTAGTGAGAATCATGAAGCTACTGGCCTTATGTAAAATATCGCTTTGTAAGACAACTGTCGTATGATCTCCCTGATATGAGGAAGTGGAGATGCAACATGGGGTTTTGGGGGGTAGGAAAAGAATAAATGAAACAAGATGGAATCAGGAGGGAGACAAACCCTAAGTGACTCTTAATCTCACAAAACAAACTGAGGTTTGCTGCGGGGAGGGGGGTTATGGACACTGGGGAGGGTATGTGCTATGGTGAGTGCTGTGAAGTGTGTAAACCTGGCGATTCACAGACCTGTACCCCCAGGGATAAAAATACATTATATGTTTATTTAAAAAATAAAAGATAAATAAAAAAATTTTTAAAATACCACTTCGTATTAGCCAAAGTAATTAACACCAACTGCTAAAACGAATAACCTAAAACATCCCTGGATTCTCAAACACACACACACACACACACACAGTTTATTTCCCAGTCAAGTCACTATATGATGTGAGTTGGGTAACTAGCCTGGGTTCTCCTCTTCCAAATGATGACTTAAAAATTTAAGTTCCTCCCATTGTCAGAATTCATCATCTTTCCACTGAACTGTCTCTTGACTGACAAGCAAAGAGTGGAATAATTTTAGGGGAGAGAGCTGGAAGTGGTATACTTTACTTCTGTCCCCAAACCTTCCTCTAGAACTCAGTCCATAACCAGCCTAACTGCAAGAGAGGTTAGAGAGTGAGGTTTCCCGTGAGCCTGGAAAGAGGATATAGAATCACTGAGATTCTAGATCAAAAGTTTGGAACATGGGGCCCATGGACTGTCAAAAGGTCTATTAGTTTGGATGCAAAATAAATTCTGTTCTAACCCCCACTTAAAATTTAGCATATACCCTTCGATATTCAATAAATGTAGGTGTAATAGATGCTGCTGGTCTTCAAAGGCACACCCCACTCTGTCCATCTGATTTCTTTTTTTTAAAATTTATTTTTAAGTTAAATTCAATTAATTAACATATTATTAGTTTCAGAGGTAAAGTTCAGTGAGTCATCAGACTTCTATAAAATACCCAGTTCTCATTACACCACGTGCTCTCCTTAATGTCTATCACCCAGTTACCCCATCACTCTACCCCCACTTCCCTCTAGCAACCCTCAGTTTGTTTCCTATTATTAAGAATCTCTTCTGGTTTGTCTCCCTTTATAATTTTGACTTGTTTTATTTTTCCTCTCTTCCCCTATGATCCTGTTTTGTTTCTTATATTTCACATATGTGTAAAATCATATAATTGTCTTTCTCTGATTGACTTATTTCACTTGGCATAATACCCTCTATTCCATCCATATTGTAACAAATGACAAGATTTCTTTTTTTTTTTTTAAGTCCACCTGATTTCAGTGCAGCTGTTATAAACAATCCCATGCATATTGTAAGTGTCTGTCCTCAAGTATGACATCTCTTTGTTTCTCTGCTTCAGGAATTTCTCTGAAGTCTTGGAAGGTCACTGAGTAGATGCATATAGATGGTCAGTAGACACGGAAGTGCAAAAATGTTAATAACCATAGGAAGAGCCCTCAAACAATGTTGAGGAGTTTTTATATAAGCAGACTGGACTAGTTCTTTAGCAAGACATTTCTGAGGCATAGTCTACAAGGTTCTTCAAGGTTCACAAGTAGGATCAAATGCTAGCAGTTCTCAGCAACAACCTGCTCAATAATGTGCCCTTCGTTGGCTTTTCTCTCTCCTGTGTCATTCTCCCCTCTCTCACTTCTGTTTCCTGGGATTATCTTCCAAATAAACTACACTCCCTGAGTCATTGTCTCAGGCTCTGCATTCATGAAAACCCAATTAAAGAACTGGAATGGGAAGTGGCTCCAGAAAACAGCTTCTCAGGATAGGATTTTGAACCTGAATCACCTAATAGTCAGATAGCAACCACTGCAAGAGGCAAGTGTGGGAGGGAAGTTAACTCCTAATGTGCTGTGGCATCACAATGACTAAGACTCTCATAGATGGTATGTTGCAAGGAGGTGCAGCTAAAAGGCCAAACGTTAGCATATGAAATATCTCTAGTACTTGAATTAACATGTAATTAAAAGAATAGAAAGCGCTGGTGGATGGATTTTGTTACCTGCCTTAGAAGCCTTAAAGAAAGGCTGTTTTTCTATTAAAAGTCTTTCCAAGGTGTTCAGTTTTCATTAACGCTACCTGAGTTTCCAAAGCAATTCCTGTATATTTTAGGGTATGTGTGTGTGTGTGTGTGTGTGTGTGTGGAGGGGGTGTTGTTTGGTTTGGTTTGGTTTGGTTTGGTTTGGTAACAGCAGCGTCCCCAGCAGCACTTCCAGGTGCCAAATACCAAACCCTTTCATTTATCTATAGCAAGATAATAAATGACCCAAAATATGCAGGCTAGTAACAACAAAACACATTTTGCTTAAATATCAACAATTCAGGTAGGACTCAGGACAATTTATCTATGCTCCACTCAGCTTTGATTGGAGCAGCTGGAATCCTCTAAAGTCTTGCTTATTCAGATGTCTTCTGACATCAATGTGCTGGACACATCCTGAACCCTTGACTGTGGATAACAATCAACACACCTACACATCTATTCTCTACATGTGACTACACGATATGGTGACAGAGTCACAAAGGTGAGCTTTTCAAAAAAGAAAGCCTCATGGAAGCTGTATTCCTTTTCCTACCTGACCTTGATAATGACACACCATCACTTTTCAATGTACTCTGTTAACTACAGTTCATTAAAATGTCACTGAACACTATTCAAGGGAGTGTAGTTAAAGTGAATCTTTTGAAGGGAAGAGTTAAAAAGTTTGTGCACATGTTTAAGAACCACAAATGCACACATACTTTACATAAAACAACTACAATGTCTTCTATATCTCACTGATTTAACTGAATGGCAGCTTATCTTAATACAACTATTAATAATAACACTTTCTTAAAAACAAAATATGGCACAAATGTAAGACTCAGCAGGATACTAGGGATTTCCTCATACCTTTTCAAACAGCATGTTTTTAGAACTTTACATGTCTAATTAAACACTTCCTGGATTGGTTCAATAGCAGAATAAAGATGACAGGAAAAGGGATGTGTGGGACCATACCAAAAGATCTAATATTTCTGTAATTGGAGTTCCAGAAGGAAAGAAAAAAGGGTTGTACAGAAAAAAATATGAAGAAATAGTAGCTAAAATGTCCTACTTTTGGAGAAAATCAGAAATTTACAGATTTTAAAACTTCAGTAAACCGCATACAGGATAAACACAAGGAAGTTCATCCCAAGACATATTTTAATCAAACTTCTGAAAATTAAAGAAAAAAAATATATTTAAAGTAGAAAGAAAAAACAATGCATTAACTATAGGCGAAAACAAGTCAAATGTTGTTTCTTATCTGACATCATGGAGGTCAGAGGAATTAGCTCAATTTTTCAAATGGATCAAATGCTAAATTTGACAAAATTTTCATCAAGAATAAAGATAAAATAAGTGCTTTCTCTTTGAAAATGAAGGAAATTAATTGCCAGAGAACTCACTTTAAAACAATTGTTAAAAGTAAGTTTTTTCTTCAATCCTGGATCAAAGGGAAATTATATCAAAATAAAACTTATAATATCAGGATTGAAGGAAAAGCTTCAAAAATGGTAGAGACGGGTAAATACTACTCCTCTTGAGGTCTTTTTTTTTTTTTTTTTAAGATTTTGTTTATTTATTTGACAGAGAGAGAGAGAGAGAAAGAGCACAAACAGGAGGAGCAACAGAGAAAGAGGGAGAAGCTGGATCCTTGCTGAGCAGGACCCTCCCCCACCCCACCCCAACTCCGGGCTTGATCCTAGGACTCTGGGATCATGACCCAAGCTGAAGGCAGATGCTTAACTGACTGAGTTACCTAGGTGCCTCTCTCTTGAGTTCTTTAAAATGCATTTGATAGATTAAAACAAAAATTATTACATTGTCTGGTCATTTTTCAGTGTACATTCATGTTACATGGGACAACTACAATATAAATGGGAGAAAATAAAAGACTCTTTATGGTCATAAGCTTTCTACATTCTAACTGAAGAGGTAAAACATTGATTTCAAATAAATTGTGAAAGAGTTAAGTATGTCTATTATAACTCTTGAGCACCAATAGACTATGAAGAGAGTGAGGAGAGAGAGAGAGATAGTCAAACACAAGAGATAAATGAAAATGAAATAATAAAAGTTCATATAATCCAAAAGAAAACAATAAAGGGGAAACAGAAAAGCAAAAAATAGAGAGAAAAAAACAGAAAATAACAAAATGATAGATTTCAATGCAAATATAATAATAATTACATTAAATGTAAATAGTCTTAACACATAAATTAAAGACATTGATTGTCAGAAAGGATTTAAAAACAAAAGCTAGGTACGTTGAAGATAAAATGATGGAAAAAGGTGTGGCGTGCAAACTCTAATTAAAAGAAAACTAAAGTAATGAGCAGGGATATTACATACTATTAAAAGTGTCAATCCACCAAGAAGACAAAACAATCCCAAATAAGCAACAAAGTTTCAAAATATATACAGCAAAATGGACAAAATTCAAAAGGAAATAAATCCATAATTATACTGGACAACCTCAAATTCTCTCAATAGAATAGATAAATAAGCCAACAAAACTCAGGAAGAATATAGAAAAACCGAACAATACCATCAACTAAGTGGATTTGATTCATATTTATACAATACCCAATAACAGCATGGTATACATTCTCCTCAAATTCACATGGAGCAATCATAATACAGACTAAATCTTCTTTGTTACAAAACAAAACTTAACAAATTTTAAAAATTGAATTCAAACAAAATATGTTTTCCATAATGCAAATGAACTATAAATTCGTAAGAGAAAGATAAGAAGAAAATTTCCAAACACTTGGAAATTAGACAACATACTAATAAATCACTCACAGTTCAAAAAAAAAAAAAAAAGGAAATCTCAAGGTAGTTAAAAAATATACTATACTGAAAAAAATTAAAGTCCAAAATATTAAAATTTGGGATGACCCTAAAGCCATCCACGGATAGAAATTTTTAGCATTAAATGCTTATGTTAGGGGGCACCTGGGTGGCTCAGTGGGTTAAGCCTCTGCCTTCGGCTCAGGTCATGATCCCGGAGTCCTGGGATCAAGCCCCACATCGGGCTCTCTGCTTGGCAGGGAGCCTGCTTCTCCTTCTCTCTCTGCCTGCTGCTCTGTCTACTTGTGATCTCTCTCCCTCTCTCAGTCTGTGTCAAATTTTTTAAAAAATGTTTAAAAAAATGCTTGTGTTAGAAAAAAAGGAAGGTCTCAAATCACAAATCTAAACTTTTCCGTTAAAAAATTAGAAAAAATTAAAAATTAAAAAAAAAAGTAGCATAAGAAGGAAATAACAGGGAGTCTCGGTGGCTCAGTTGGTTAAGTGACTGCCCTAAGGCTCAGGTCTTGAATCTGGAGTCCTAGGATTGAGTCCCACATGAGGCTCCCTGCTCAGGAGGGAGTCTGCTTCTCTCTCTGACCCTCCCCCCTCTCACGTGCTCTCTCTCACATAAATAAATAAAATCTTTTTTTTTTTTTAAAAGAAGGAAATAACAAAATTAAGAATAAAAATTTAAAAGAGAAAAAAATAGATGAATGAATTGTGTTTTATTAACCTTCACAAAGGTTAATAGAATTGGTAAAGCTCTAGCAAAACTTTAAAAGAACAAGAGAGAAGACACAAATTACTGCAGAACAGGGGATATCACTGTAGCTCCACAAATATTAAAAGGAAAATAGGGGACTACTATGAATAATTAAAAGCACACAAATCCAATAACTTATATGAAATGGACCAATACCTCAAATAACATAAACTACCAACACTCATCCAAAATGAAATAGATATTCTGAGTAGTGTTATAATTATTAAAGAAATTGATTTTTTAAATTGAAAAACCATTTCAAAAAATTCTACTGATTCAGATGGTTTACTGGTATATTTAAAGAATACCATCAGTTCTATAGTCTCCCCTAAAAATAGGAGAGCAGGGAAGACTTCTCAAATTTGTTTGTGAAGCCAGCGTTCCTGTGATATCAAAACCCTAACAAAGAGAACAAGAAAATAAAAGAAAATTGCAGATCAGTATCACTCTTGAACATTAACACAAAAATCCTCTATAAAATATCAGCAAATAGTAGGCAGGAATATATATAAAGAATAATGACAACTGGACATCATGAACAATCAATGTATCTACCATCTCAACCTGATTTCTCAAGAGAAATCAGGAGATAACCAAAAGATACTTGGAGAAAATGTAACATTTCTTCATGATTTAGAAAAAGGCTCAATAAACTAGGAATAGAAAGTAACTCCTTGGGACGCCTGGGTGGCTCAGTCATTAAGCATCTGCCTTCGGCTCAGGTCATGATCCCAGGGTCCTGGGATGGAGCCCCACATCGGGCTCTCTGCTCAGCAGGAAGCCTGCTTCTCCCTCTCACTCTCCCCCTGCTTGTATTCCCTCTCACCCTCTCTCTCTCTCTCTCTCTGTCAAATAAATAAACAAACAAATAATCTTCTTTTTTTAAAAAGTAACTCCTTCGGAACACCTGGGTGGCTCAGTTGGTTAAGCAGCTGGCTTCGGCTCAGGTCATGATCCCAACGTCGTGGGATCGAGTCCCACATCAGGCTCTTTGCTTGGTGGGGAGCCTGCTTCTCCCTCTGCCTCTGCCTGCCACTCTGTCTGCCTGTGCTCACTCTCTCCGTCAAATACATAAATAAATAAATCTTAAAAAAAAAAAAAAAGTAACTCCTTCAACTTGTGAAAGAGCATCTGCCAAGATAAATAAATAAATAAATAAAACCTCTCGCTAATATACTTTTTTACGAAAAGCTGAATGCTCTCCACCCTAAGTGAGGAGCAGAACAAAAATAGCCACTTTTGCCACTCCTATTCAACATCGAAAAGATTGGAAAAGGGAAAATAAAATTGTCCTTATTTGCAAGAGACAAAATTGTCTATGTAGGAAATACAAGTAATCTACAACAACAAAAAAACAAACAAAAAACCCAAGAACTAATAAATGAGTTGTGGAAGGTATCAGGATTTATAATCACAAAAATCTTATTTCTATATGCTAATAGTGAACAACTGAAAACTGCAAATAATTTTTAAAAACATAATAGCTCTAAAATAATGAAATGCTTAGGCATAAATCTAACATAGTATTTGCAAGATCTAGATGCTGAAAATCACACAACACTAGGGAAAGAAGTCAGTGCAACTCCAAATAGATGGAAAGATACATTGTGTTTGTGGATTAAAGATTTAACATAATAAAAATGTCAATTCTCTCCACCTAAAATTGACCTATACATTTAATGTAATTCCAGTTAAAATCCAATAAAATTGTATAAATAAATGCAAGTTGATTCTAAAATTTATATGGAAAGGGAAAGGCACAAAACAATTCTGAGACAGTATAATAAAGTTGGAGGTAATTTAAGAATTATCATAAACCCATAAACTATAATAATCAAGGCAGTGGGTTATTGATAAAGAGATATACACAAATATCAATGGAATACAGAGACAGACTAATAGAAACAGGGCCAATTGATCTTTTTACCAAAAACAAACCCTTACTAGCACCCTTTTTAAAAATATTATTTATGTATTTATTTGAGAGAGAGTGCATGATGAGTGATAGCGCACGCAAGGGAGAGAGAGCCTGAGCAGGGGGAGGGGCATTGGGCGAAGGGAAAGCAGACTCCCCACCAACCAGAGAGCCCAGTGCCTGAGCCCCATCCTAGGACCCTGAGCCAAAGGCAGACGCTTAACTGACTGAGCTCACTGCCAGGAACTTCTAAACCCTTACATCCTATATAAAAATTACCTCAAAATGAATTCCAGATCTAAATGTAAAACATAATATGATAAAGCTTTTGAAGAAAACACAGGAGTAAATTTTCATGACATGAGTTTAGGCAGAGTTCTTAAACATGATAATAGAGGTACAATTCATAAAAGAAAAAATTGATAAAGTGAACTTCATCAAACTTAAAAACCTTTGTTTTGTGAAATATTGTTAAGAGGATGAAAAGACCAGTCAAAAACTGTGAGAAAATATTTACAAGTTACATATCTGAAGAAGAATTTGTACTCAAAATATTCAAAGGATATTCAAATAACTCTCAAAAAGTTGCCAATAAGAAAGCAACACAATGTAAAAATGGACAAAATATTTGCACAGACACTGCACCAAAGAAGAGACTTGGTTTGCAAATAAGCATATAAAAATATGTTCAGATTATTATGAAAACTCCAGTGCAATACCCACTTCATACCTACCAGAAAGGCTTTGTTGTTGTTGTTTGTTTGTTTGTTTGTTTTAATGATAATACCAAATGTTTGTAAGGATATAGAGCAACTGGAAGCCTCATCCATTCCTGGAATGAAAAATGGTACGGCCACTCTGTACAACACCCTCACAGTTTCTTACAGTTAAACACATCTTTCCCCATGACCTAAAAATCCCACTCCCAGACATTTACCCTAGAGAAATGAACATGTATGTTCATGTAACCTATGTTCATCCAGAATCTCTATTCATAATTGCCCCCAAATGGGGTGCCTGGATGGCTCAGTCAGTCAAGCATCTGAGTCTTGATATCGGCTCAGGTCATGATCTTACGGTTTCCAGATGGAGCCCTGCATAGGGCTTTGCACTGGGTGTGGAGCCTACTTAAGATTCTCTCTCTGCTCCTCTTCTTCCTCCTCCTTTAAAAATTTAAAAAAAAAAAAAATCAAAACATTTTTAAAAATTGCTCCAAACTGGAACTAACCCAAACATCCTTCAGTGAGTGAACACATAAACATACTGTGATACATCCATAGGATGGAATAACATTGGACAGTAAAAGGAGCAAACTGTTGCCAAAATAAAAACCTGGATGAATCCCAAATGCATCATGCTAGATGGAGAAGCCAGTCTTAAAAGGTTATATTGCATAATTCCACTTATATGACTCTCTAGAAAGGGAAAACTATACTGGTGGGAAAAGATCAGTGATTGTTCTAAATCATGGGGACAGGGAAACAGTGCGACTTCGAAGGAACAGCATGAGGGATTTTTTGGAGGGGGGATGGAATTGTTCTGCATCCCAATTGTGATAATGGCTATGTAAATGTTTATTTATGTTACTGCTCATGGAATTATATGCCAAAACCATACACCAAATTTTATTGTATGTTAGTTTTAAAAATTAAAAAGTAAATAATTTTTAAAAATCTGGACTCTGAGGAGGACAAAGAATTACCATTTTCAGCTAAGTGCCAGAAACTTGCTAGCTAAGGGGTTTATATTCATTAACTTACTAATCTTTACATGACCCTGTTATTTAAGTACCCTTTTCTACCAATAAGGACATTGAAACGTAAAGAGATAACTTGACCATCATCACACAAATAAGTGGCTGAGTCAGGATTTAAATTCATATCTTTCCATCCAGGTCGATAGCAATCATCACTTTGGACATTATGACAGAAAACCAATTTTGGAAGAAGACTGATAGGAGGATATTTCTTTCTGATGGTTAAGATGGGTATAAACTAATATTTACTACTGGCATCAAAACTGAAAGGAAAAGTATTTTGGAAACCTGCCAACTCTAAAGATACTTAAGAACTGTAAAACTAAAACTTTCCTTTATCTACAATGCAAAAAGCTAAGAAACTCAAATAACAGAAGTTGTTTTTTTTTTTACTGTAATTTACTTTTATGTGAAAAATATAAATGACAAGTAAACAAGCTGATATCAGGAATTTTTGAAGCAATTTTCAAAATATACCACAGGGTCAGCATATTTTCAGCCCAATTTCTTAGACTGCCTTCTTTGAAGTACAGAATGAAAATCAATAAGTATTTGACCACCTACTATTTATGTTCATTATAATAACAGCGTTACTTCAGGATCCTGAAGTGCCTTCTGAATCATTAAAGCATGTTTAAAATTTGTCCAGAGGGTTTTATGACTGTTTGTTTAATCATCCCCCCACCAAAATTGGAAACCTATTACTATATAGTAATTAGCCAGATTATTAAGTTAACTATAAAATCCCATTACCTCAATCATTTCAATGACCAAGAGTTCATAGCGTATATTGTAAAAGAAAAATTAAAAGCTACAAAACTAAAAACAAAATCTTCATTTTTGTTCAACATACTTCATGATTACTGATTTTGAGCTCGATGATCAAAACACATCAGAAACTTTCAATTCCTGTCTTCGTCCATATAGGTTTAGAGTTTATGTTCAATTATTTTTATTTTTTTTTTAAAGATTTTATTTATTTATTTGACAGAGAGAAATCACAAGTAGATGGAGAGGCAGGCAGAGAGAGAGAGAGGGAAGCAGGCTCCCTGCTGAGCAGAGAGCCCGATGTGGGACTCTATCCCAGGACCCTGAGATCATGACCTGAGCCGAAGGCAGTGGCCTAACCCACCGAGCCACCCAGGCGCCCCTCAATTATTTTTAAAATAATTTCAACTGCAGTGAGGGAGAATGCATTCTCAGCTTCTTTTCTCTGCATCTACCATACAATGCTTCTGCTTTGGGACGCTGGGAAATTCTGCCAATTTAATTTAATTCCTTAAAATTCTTAGTACTATGTCAACTATTGTATTAGATTTCAAGAATAAAAAATTAAGTCAAGCAAGAGCCTTCTTCTCAAGGTAATCAGTATCAAACAGGAAGACAAACATTTAAACACATGACTACAGAATCAGACTTCTCTCTAGAGTTTAGAGAGACACAAAGGAGGTAAGAAGCAACTTTGGCTGCGTAAATGAAGGCAGCACAGAGCGTAAAACTACTGAATGGATCTTAGCCCAGCTGTACCTCCATTACTCTCCTCTCGTCCCCAGAGGCCAGTATACAAGCGACCGTAAAGAAAGCCCATGAGGACGCCTGGGTGGCTCAGTTGGTTGAGCAGCTGCCTTCAGCTCAGGTCCTGATCCCAGCGTTCTGGGATTGAGTCCCATATCGGGCTCCTTGCTCAGCAGGGAGCCTGCTTCTCCCTCTGCCTCTGCCTGCCATTATGTCTGCCTGTGCTTGCTCGCTCTCTCTCTCTCTCTCTGATAAAAAAAAAAAAAAAAATCTTTAAGAAAGCCCATGAGGTTTTTAAGAAAGTTTTATGAAAATATGTATTAATCCAGAGATCAGCAAACTGCCCCCCTCCACGCCGCAAAGGACTACATATCAATTTTTTTTTTACTCTACACGTGATCTCTGAGTGAAAGTAGCTATAGACAATATGAAAACAAATGAGCATAGCTATGTTCCAGCAAATATTTACAAAAATAGGTAAAGGCTATCTTGGGTCTTCAGCCCATCATCTGTCAACTTCTGCATTAATCAAATCAATACAACTTAATGTCTGAGCTTCAAATTTAACTTACTTGGTCCTTCATTGATGAAACAAAGGATTAATGTCTATGAAAAATCTGACTTCTTAACAATAAGGTTATAAAGACTCAAATTCTTCTGTTGCAGATACCTGAAATGTAAGAACCTTCTCCTTATTTTTTAAAAAGACTTTATTCCTTTATTTGACCAAAAGAAAGAGAGACAGCACTCAAATAGGGGGTGTGGCAGGCAGAGGGAGAGGGAGAAGCAGACTCCCCTCTGAGCAGAGAGCCTGATGCAGGACTCAATCCCAGGACCCTGAGACATGACCTGAGCCGAAGGCAGACACTTAACTGACTGAGCCACCAGGTCCACCAAGCCGCCTCCTTATACATAAAACCCACACTCTGAAGAA
Organism: Mustela nivalis; assembly: GCF_964662115.1. Lineage (NCBI taxonomy): Eukaryota > Metazoa > Chordata > Mammalia > Carnivora > Mustelidae > Mustela > Mustela nivalis. The sequence goes on from NC_139020.1 coordinate 53,739,801, forward strand.
CTTTTTTCCTGACTTAACAGATTGTTACTTGTCACCTAAACTTATGTGTATATTAGGACATACTGGAATTAAAGAGGAAGAATTTCATTCATCATGTTCATCTTGTTGCTCTGACAGTGTGCTGAAGCATCTTAGGATTTGAACAGATGGAAATGTGTGTGACCTGCGTGTGGAAGTGGTTCCGTTTTCCAGTGTGGCTGATCAGGTCTTTATCCCTTAGTGACTCACACTTGGATAGCATAGCCCTGCAGAGAGCTTCTCAGCAAGTCTTAATGGAGCCCAATCCGCTCCGTGGGTTCATGCTTCGAGTTTGACCCTTTGATTTGGGAGTGACAAGAACTACTTGTTTACACATAATCCCAAACTTCTTTCATCACAGTATCTGAAGAATAATAAATGGAACCAACCCCCACCTAACCATGTGACAACAGACAGGGCTGGTGTCACGGAAGTGTGAATGCCGTGGCCAGACCACCCTCGTTTGTGGCTAAATCTGGGATGTTACTTTCGAAAGAAGTCATTCTGGCGTCGTCAAGAGGCACTAAAGTTCAGGTGAGTCAGCGGGTCAGTAACAAGTAGTACAGCTTTTTTTCAACCGCTGTTTTTTTTTTAAACACAGTAATTATCATTGAATACAAAGTGCATCCTGCTTTAAAAAAAAAATTCTGATGCTTTAGCAAAGGTAATGCTTTTATTTTATTATAAACTGCCCACATGCACTTCTTAGGCTGTGATTCATCTGAACAGTTTTTCATGTAAGAACATTTTATTCTAGAGTGAAAAAAAAAATTCCTTTATGCTAACCCCACACAGTGGTGTGGGGTTAGCATAAACATGGAATGACAAGCAGTTAAATCTAAAACCAGAAGAATAATATAATCTTACAGTGTATTAAAGCTACTGTATGATTTCTTATGTACAGTATTTTGGTTTTCATGACCATGATTTCCAGGACCATATGATGAGTCATGGTCCCGTTTACAGCGCTTGCATTTTGTTCTCTCTTGTAACTACGTTGGGAGTCCAAAGAGATTTTCAGCTCATTCTAATTTTCTTCCCTTGAGCTGCTATTTATTGTCTGCGGCTGGTGCTCTTTGCAGAGAGTATTTTGGATAGCTCCAGATTGCAGAATCTTAAGGATATCTCCTGACCAGAGTGCAAGGACCTAAAAGCCCTTCATTAAGTTTCTAATCACAAGCAAGATAGTCTTGCATTAAGAGCCCTTTGAAAGTAGCAGCAACCATGTCATTGTGCCTTTACCATCATATGCAACAGGATTCTTATTTTAGGACCAAGGGCAATTCTTTTCCTTGTAGAGAGTGAAGAAGAGAAACTCTCAACCGTTAGGCTGAAGAACAGAACACAGCAGATCAAAGCACGTTTTCTTTTCTCTCCCACATGGCTCTAGAAGCCCATTTTATTTTATTTAACAATTCCATAGCAAATACTGTTTTACAACTGTTAGGTCATTTAATCCCCATGGCAACCTTATGACATAGTTACTACTGTGATCTCCAATTTACAGAGAAGAAAATGAGACACAGACTGGGACACAGGGCCTTGCTCAAGGCTGGCAGGTAGCGAGCCCAGATTCAGGGGCAGCAGGCCACTACGATTCCTTTCTTGGAGGAAGGCTCCAGCGTCTCCCAGCCTCCAACAGGGCTGGAGGGAAAATTGTGAGGAATAAGGCACCACACAAATAGCGACTCTAGAGTCACCACATTTAGACACACTTAAAACACCCCCCATGAATTGTGATTTCGAATTCCTTTGGCCTGTGTAGAATTTAAGCCTAAATAAAAGAGAAAACAACTGGGTATGTCTCAGATCATCGCAGTTGGCTTAACAAGGATGGTCCCCTATATGTCATGGCTTATTGCTGGCCTGTTCCGTTTAGCCTTTGCTTTAGGTTAACCTAGTATCATTAGTAGTAAGTGCATTAAAAATGTTACGACAGGTCAGGTGGACTTGGACTTTTTCCAGCTTCAGCTCCTACTCAGCGAGGAACCATTAAGGTTTTGTGCAGTGAACAGAGTTCCCACCTTAGCCCCTGGTTAAATCTGATAGATGTCCAAAGCTTTCTATGAGGAGAGCAACTAACACCAGTCCCCCGAGGAGAACCTGCAGGACACTTGGTAATGAAAGAAAATGCATGTGTACACCATCTTTTTTTTTTCTTCTACATGCACACCATCTTGTTGCTTGCTGCCCTGATGGCTTAGTGGCAGTCCGTCCAGGAGGGTGCAGCTGATATGGCAATTCTCACAGTCCTCACCCCAGTCCACAGGACATCGGAAGCTGTCAGTCTGCCACTTGGTGGACTCTTCAAGAAATAGGAGAATTAGGGCGCCTGGGTGGCTCAGTGGGTGAAGCCGCTGCCTTCAGCTCAGGTCATGATCTCAGGGTCCTGGGATCAAGTCCCGCATCGGGCTCTCTACTCATTAGAGAGCCTGCTTCCCCCCTCTCTCTCTGCCTGCCTCTCTGACTACTTGTGATTTCTCTCTGTGTGTGTCAAATAAATAAATAACATCTTAAAAAAAAAAAAAACCAAATAGGAGAATTATAGGGCAGTTATACATGAAATATGCAGGGGAAATAAAGGCAAAGATGACTTAACCTGTACATTACTGATAAAAGTATTCAAATCAGTACCCAAAAAATAAGTTTCAAAAAATATTCAAATAAGGCAAAAAAAAATGCAGCTTATATAATTTTAGTACACAATCTTATGACATTTTCTTTAATGTATAGACATTAATACAAAGAATTGTATTTTTAAAGTTTTTAATATAATTTTTATTATGTAAATTTGCAAATAAAAGAAAACCAACTTGTTCATCAATACATGCATATCTCAAGAATTATGCAACTATAAGTATCAGTACCCCATTTTACTCTCAAAATGTTATATGGTCTCCTGATTTGAGGAGAAAATTCATTACACTCACCCTCCCACTCAAACATAGAAGCTACAATTACTAGGAAGTTCTTCCTCATACTTACTCAATATCTGATTCCTGGTAATTTTTCCTTAGTTGAAGTTCTGCCTCTTGTACCTACACAAATTAAATGCTAGGACCTCTTCCCTGGGAGAAATATTTCAGTATATTACTTTCTAATTCATGCCCACTCAAGCAGATTCTGTAATGTTTACAATTCCAGTGTGCCTACTTTTTCTGTCTTCTTATAAGAACTTTTAGAATATCCACTCTAATCATTTAACAAATAAACATTTTCTCCTGAACAAAACAGACAGCAAAAGATATTTCTTTTCAAAAAGTATGTATCTTTTCTGTTGTTGCATCCTCATTTCTTCCCTCTAGTAATTATTTTCTACAGAGACAATGAAATACCTAAGCTAAAAAAGTTAAAAAGAAAAGGAAGAAATAGAAATATTCGCTCAGGGGGAAAAAAAATCAAGATATAGAGAGGCATGGGGCGCATGGGTGGCTCAGTCAGTTAAGCAGCTGCCTTTGGCTCAGGTCATGATCCCAGGGTCCTGGAATTGAGCCCCATGTCTGGCTCTCTGCTCGTGGGGAGCCTGCTTCTCCCTCTCCCTCTGCCTGCCTCTCTCCCTGCTTGTGTGCTCTCTCTGTGTCAAACAAACAAATAAAGAAAATCTTTAGGGAAAACAAGATACAGAGAGGCAGATTTCAAGATGTCCCTTATAGAAAATTGGTATAGGGGCTTTTTTTTTTTTAATCTTATTTGTCAGAGAGAGAGAGCACAAGTGGGGCAGGGGGGGGGGCAGCAGGAAAAGGGTGAGGGAGGAGCAGGCTACCCACTGAGCAGGAAGGCTCATGTGGGACTCGATCCCAGGCTCCCGGGATCATGATCTGAGCCGAAGGCAGATGCCCAACCAACCGAGACACCCAGGCGCCCCATGTATAGGGTCTTTAAAAGAACGTGGACTTTCGGTTTAGATCTGTCTCTTAGGGCTTTGGAGGGTTATATAAAATAAGAAAAACAGAACAGATTAGAATACAAGGTAGCATTAGTGATTATATAATAATAATAATTATTATATTGTATTATATTATAAAGATTATATCATAATTATTGTTATAATAAATTATTACAATTATATTATTATAATATAGCATTATAACAGCAATAATTATTATAGTATATTTTAATATGTAATGAAATTATATTTATTATTTATTATAAATATATTAGATTTTATAATATAATTATATTGTAATTAATTATAATTATATAATTATAATAAAGCATTATTATTATATATAATATTATTATAATAAAGCATCTTTTTAGATCTAGTTTTATCTACCATTTCCTGATCAAGAAATAAAAAGAGAAAAAAAATAAACTGTTAGAAATATAAGGAGAAATGACAAAGAGTTCAAAAATTTTAAGAGACCACATTCCCTAGGACAATAAATTTGAAAATTCAGATTAAACCTATCATACAGTAGAAAAACAAAAATTACCAAACTGATTCAGGAGGAGGCAGGAACATTGAATAGATTCTTGGACCCACACAGACAGAAGATAGAGGAGTCATGACTGTACTGCTCACCATAGTAATTGCCCCTCCTCAGGGCACCTCACTGAGTTACTGAATAGAGATATTCCATACATACTTTGTGGAGATGTCGAATGAATCAAACAAGTATTTTAAAAATGAAGATTTTCATCCAGTAAAGCAAGGGGACTAGGTAATTTTGGAGAAAGCTCCATCAAACATTTCTTTCTTTTTTTAAAAGATTCTGTTTATTTATTTGTTTTTAGAGAGTGTGCTCTTGAGTAAGGAGACGAGCCGAGGGAGAGGCAGAGAGAGAATCTCAAGCCGACTTCACCCTGAGCACAGAGCCTGACGCAGAGCTCGGTCCCATGACACACAGATCATTACTTGAGCTGAAGCCAAGAGTCCAATGCTTAACGAACTGAGTCACCCAAGCGCCTTTCCATCAAACATTTCTGAATCAAGGAATTCCTGTTTGCTTTTATAACCAATTCCTAGCTGTAGTTAAGCTAGCCTAGTGAAACTTGAAATAGCATCTATGAATACAGATGCCCAAATCCTAGTGTTATATAAAATTATTCCAGAAGGTAGTGAAGAAGTATAAAAGCAAGACTGTTACATATCAGTAAGAGAAGAGCGGTTCAATATTAAGACATTTATTAAAGCAGAAAATCATATGATCTTATCAATAGATAAGAGGAGACACTTAATAAAATTCTACCATACTCCTGCAAAGAAAAGTCATAGAAAATGAGAATCGAAAACCATTTCCACAATGGGATTTTTAAAAACATTATCATAAACTAGTTGTAAACATAAACTTTAAACATTGGAACACACATTTCCTAAAGACAGAACAATGCAAGCATGCCCTCTTGTTATTTTGAAGGACTATGTTTTTGCCTAGAACAAAATCCCTTGAGGGCTGGCACAAAATCTAATTCATATATATATATATATATATTTACCACTTTTAAACTATTCCATAAATGGTATTCTCATGCCCCAGAACTTCCTTTAAGTGAAAGCACACCTCAAATTATTCAGTAGACTAATTAAGTAAAAAGTTTATTTACTAATAAGTAAAAGTTTTCATCTCCATATGAGTTTATGAGTGAAACCATTACCACCCATGGTGATAAGAATTTGTTTTCTGCCTAGTCTTGGCACTTTCTGTTTAAGTCTACAATACAACCATTCTTCGAAGAGGACAGACATAGGCTTGATAACATGTCCTTAAGTCATCTCTAAGGACTAATAAGTTAAGCTGTTCTGGCCAGATCAAATTCTCTTGGCACTCTTTGACCTGCATCACCTTTTCAACATCCTGTGAGAATTTTCCTGTCTTGTCTTCGTATCCTTGAAAACTGCTTCATTTGGTTTTGTCTGCCCCAAGACAGAGGGTTCACTGGCCCCCAGCTGGTGGTAAATAATCTTTGGTCAGTTTCTAGAGATAGGAGATTTGTCCAAGCACCGTTGCTGGTAATCACAGCAATTTCTAATAGGATCTTTTCCATTGTTTACCCACCTAGCCAGATGCCTTCTTGCCCAGTGGTTAGTTCATGTGCATTTCTCTGTAACTGGCATAAAGCTATCACTGATACTTTGTGGCCACTTTGGGGAAATTCTGACAAGAATAAGATTACTCATTTGAGAGGTGCATTCCAAGAAAAAGGGAAGAAACTTTCACGAGATCTTTCTTGTCATTCTAAAAGAGTTCACTTTGATAACAAAGGAGAGATCCTACTTTTTGTTTTTGTACTTTAGGAATTAAAATGTTTCAGTGTTTTAAAGTGTAAATTTCATGGAATTTTTAAGGGCCTGAGTTATGACTTACACTGGTTAAGTCTCTCTCAGTCTCTCTCTCTCTCAACCTTTCTCTGACTCTTTCTCCTTGCCTGACTATAAGTGTGCGTGCACATGTGTGCAAGCACAGAAGTGCCCATGCATGAAGATGGGTTTTCCTCAATATAAGCCTACTCCCTCCTTGCAGAGGGGGAAATAATTAGCCTTTCGCAATGATAAATTTATATTTGTCTGAAGCCGGCTACTTCTTTTTTCTTTCTTCTTCCTTTCTTTCCCTTTTTCTCTACGCTTGGGGAACTTTGGAGGTTAATTGATCACAAAAAAATTGCTTTGTACTAATTTGCACATTCTAGAAGTATCTACTTCAGATAGTCAAGAATTTCAAAAATAAAGAGAAATGTTAGCTATGTTTCTATTGTATTTTTTCCCCAGCTAAAACAGTAACTCCAAGAAAAGCTTTAACTATGAATTTGATAATCATCTTAGAGTCCAGATAAGAATAAAAGCTAGACACTCAGAGCTTCTGGAATTAATTCAAGAGTCTTAGTAGATAAATAGATGAGCTCTTGAACAAATTAGAGTGATTTGATTTTATCTTAAAAACACCTTCATGTCTACTCCCTGGTTTTGTTACCATGTAAAAATTAATGTTTGCCAATATTTTAATTAGCACAGGATTTGGGCTTAATTTGTAATTTCTTTTTTTTTTTAAGATTTTATTTACTTATTTGACAGAGATCACAAGTAGGCAGAGAGGCAGACAGAGAGAATGGAGGAAGCAGGCTCCCCAAGGAACAGAGAGCCTGATGTAGGGCTCGATCCCAGGACCCTGAGATCATGACCTGAGCCGAAGGCAGAGGCTTTAACCCACTGAGCCACCCAGGCACTCCTGTAATGATTTCTATTTTTAAAATTTCTTCAGTTAGTACCATGGGTCTTGGAAGGTATAATTTTTTCCAGAAATTGCTTAAGACTAAGAAAAGTATAAACATATTTCTGATAAGTGAAATTGAATAGACAGATTTTTTAAAGGGTTAGTTTTGTGAACTTCTCTAGTGCTACAAACCACAGCATTGTTCTGATTTAAATTGTTCTTTCTACACCTTTAGTTACTCTATGATTTTAGACTCATGTTAAATTGTGTTATTTAAGAAAGAACCTTTCCATACCTGAGTAACTTCAGGTCATTTCAACAAGAAAAATAAAACACTTTGATCATTCAACATAGTCTTTAATTTCTTTTCTTTTTTTTTTTTTTTTTACTTTTAGATAGAGAATGACTACAGATTAAGGAGATGTACAAATGTCTATAAATGATATTAAATACATTTTAGTTTATTATCTTAAAATGTATTTAAGTAAAATAAAACATATGTTCACAAAAATTAGCTATACTGATCTTGGTTTCTAATCTACTTTTCTTTACGGTTAAAAACATAAAAGTTGATTAATTTCGTTGAAAGTGTTAGTAAAATTCACTATGGAGAAACCATATATGTATACAAGATGATAAATATGGTTTTGTTTAAACTATTGTATTTATTTACATATTTATCTATTTAACTATACAAATAAATTGTATATACAAATATATAAATAAATATATTCTTAAATATTCCTAATAAATACATATAATCTCTACAATAGCCTTCAGTTTACATGGAGTAAAATTCACTTTTCTGAGCATAGTTCTATGAGTTTTAAGATATATACAGATTCTTGTAAGCTCCACAAAAAAATGATTTCAAAACTTACCCCAAATTCCCTCTTAGTGGCTAGGAGGTAGTCACTCTCCCCTAACACATAAACTTGGTTATTGCTGCTCCATTGTCCATAAAGCTTTGCTTTTTCCAGAATGTCACATAAATTTAATTTTAAGATTGACCTCTTTAGTTCAGTATAGAACTTCTGAGATAGAACCACATTGTGATGTGTATCAGTAGTTCGTTTCATTTTTATACATGAAAAGTATTGCATTTTCATTCATTGAAGAACATTTAGTTTGTTTCTTGCTTTGGGCAATTATGAATAAGCTATTATAAACATTCACGTCCAGGCTTTTGGGTGAACATAAATTGTAGTTTATCTAGAGTAAGTACCTAGGAGCCAGCTGTGATAGTATATGTTTAATTTTATAAGAAACTGACAAACTTTTTTGGAATAGCTGTTCCATTTTGCATTACCACAAGCTAGGATATTAGTTCTAGGTTGTTTTGTTCTGTTTTTGTTTTTGTTTTTGTAAATGTCCATTATTGTATGCCAAAAATTCTACCCTCCTTCTAATTTGTGAGGAGATTTTATCATAACTGACACCAAATTTCATCAAATGACTTCTCTGCATCTATTGATATAATCATGTGGTTTCTCTTAAGTCTGTTCGTATAGAGAATTATACTAATTGATTTTTGAATGGTGAACCAGCTTTGCATCCCCCTAATAAACTCCATTTGGTCATGATGTATTTTTTTAATATAATATGTTGGATTCAATTTGCTCCTTTTTGTTGAGGATTGCACATATGTTGTTTACAAAAGATGTTGGTCTCTAGTTTTCCTTTCATGTACCATCTTTGTCTCATTTGGGTATCAGGGTGATACTGGTTACATAAAATGAAATGGAAAATGGTCCTTCTATTTTGTAGGAGAGATAGAACAAAATTGGTATTATTGTTTCCAAAAATGTCTGGCTTAACTTGCCAATTAAATCATCAGGGTCTGGCATTTTTCTTTTTGAACTGTTTTTAATAACGAATTCAATTTCCTCAGTAGATACAGGACTCTTCAGGCTCTCTATTTCCCCTTGTTTATGTCTTTCAAGAAAGCAGTCCATTTCATTTAAGCTGTCAAATTTATGTGCATAAAGTTTTTCATAGTGATCTCTACCCTTTCTATGTCTGTGAGACTGCAGTGATTTCTCTCATTACTAATTTTGCTATTTTGCACCTTCTCCTTTGTTCGTCAGTTTTACTAGAGATATATTGATTTATTTATCTTTTCAATGAAATTTCCTTTGGTATTTATGGGTTCTCCTTTATTGTTCTGTTTGTTAACAATTTTGTTTGTTAACAATCTCCAATTTCATTGAACTCTGTTCCTATCTCTATTATTTCATTCCTTCTGCTTGTTTTAGATGTAGTTTGTACTGATTCTCTAGTTTATTTTTTTTTAAGATTTTATTTATTTATTTATTTGACAGAAAGAGAACAGGAGTGCATAAGCAGGGGGAGAGGCAGAAGGAGAGGGAGAAGCAGGCCTGATGCAGGGCTCGATCCCAGAAACCTGGGATCATGGCCTAAGCAGGAGGCAGTTGCTTAACCAACTGAGCCACCCAAGCACCCCTGGTTCTCTAGTTTATTAATGTGAAAAGTTACCTTGTTGATTTGAGACCAATATCAGCATTGAGTGCTATAAATTCCCCCTAAGAATTGCTTTACCTGCATCCTACAAATTTTAACTTGTTCTGTTTTCATTTTCTTCAAAATATTGTTTTGATTTTCCTTGAGATTTCTTCTTTGATCCATGTTTTTGATAGACCTGTATTATTTAATTTACAAATATTTAGAGACTGGATGCCTGGGTGGCTCCGTGGGTTAAGCCACTGCCTTCGGCTCAGGTCATGATCTCAGGGTCCTGGGATCGAGTCCCGCATCAGGCTCTCTGCTCAGCAGGGAGCCTGCTTCCCCCTCTCTCTCTCTCTGCCTGCCTCTCTGTCTACTTGTGATCTCTGTCTGTCAAATAAACAAATAAAATCTTAAAAAAATATATTTAGAGACTTTCTAGGTAACTTTCTGTCGTTGATTTCTATTTTATTTCTTCTACAGTCAGAGAATATAATTTCTACTATTTAGTTTGTTTTAATTTAACAAGTATTTTGTGGCTTAGACCATGGGCTATCTTAGCGAATATTCTGTGTGTGCTTGAAAAAATATGTATTGTGTTGTTGAATAGAGTGTTATAAATGACAATTAAAAATAAGTTACTTATAATTGTTTTTAATTATTATGGTGTATTTTCAAAATATTAAATTGGTTGAAAGTATTATTTAAGTCTTCTATATCCCTGGTAATTTTCTTTATATGTATTTGTACAAATGTATATGTACATATATTTTACTTTATATGTAACTACTGAGAAGGGAATATTAGTGTTTGTAAGTGTAATTGTGAACTTGTCTATAAATCTTTCCAGTTCTGTCAGGGTTTGCATCATGTTAACCTGAATTTTGTGTGTGTTTTTTTTTTAATATTTTATTTATTTATTACAGAGAGATGTAACACAAGCATGGGAGAGTTGGAGAGGGAGAAGCAGGCTCCCCATTGAACAAGGAGCCCGATACAGGGCTAGATCCCAAGACACCGGGATCATAACCTGAGCCAAAGGCAGACACCTAATGTCTGAGCCATCCAGGTGCTCCTAACCCAAGCTTTTTAAGCTCTTTTGTTAAATGCATATACATTTAAAATTATAATGTCTCATTGGCAAATTGGGACTTTTATCATTGTGGAAGTCCCTCTTTATTCCAGGTTATTTTCCGTGTCCTGAAGTCTATTTTGTTTGATATTAATATATACACTCCAGCTTTTTTTTTTATTCATTAGTATTCACATGGTACATCATTTTTAAGGCTTTTGCTTTTAACATATCTATATCATCATATTTCAAGTGGCTTTTTGCATACAGCATATAGTCAGGTCTTGTTTTTATAGCCAATCTGAAAATCCCTGTTTTTGTTTTTAATTAAAAAAAGCTTTAACATTTAATGTAATGATTAATATGCTTGGATATAGTTCTAACATATTACTATTAGTTGTTCATTAGTCACTTTGGCTTTTGTTCCTCTTTCCCCTTTTTTCTCTTCTTTTGTATTAATTGAGTATTTAGTAGTAAACCATTTTAATTATTGGTTTTTTATTTTATTTTATTTATTTTTAATTAATTATTGGCTTTTTAACCATATTTTTCTTTTGAGTAGTTGTTTTAGGGATTACAAAATACATGCCTAACTTTTCATTAACTTAAAATATATTCATTAACTTAAATATAACTTAAAATATAAGCTTAGAGTTCATGTTTTACAACTTCAGGCATATATAAAAACAAATATTATAACTTGTGCATCACTTTTTCCACTAACATGTTGTACTTGTGATATATATTACATCTAACACAAAGAAAGAAGTGCATAGAAAACCCCATCTCACAATACTGTAATTTTTGATTTCAAAATCCATGTAAGTATTAAAGCACTTAAGAGGTCATTGTGACCTTATTTGGAAAAAGAGTTCTTGCAGTTGTAATTAAGTTAAGGATCTCAAGATGAGATCATCCTGGGTTAACCCAGTGGACCCTAATCCAATGACAAGGGTCCATAGAAGATACAGAATAGAAGATACACAACATGAAGAAAATGTCATATGACCATGGAGGCAGATCCTAAAGTGACGCAATAAAGGAAACCAAGAAATGCCTACCGTCAACAGAAACTGTGAGAGGCAAGGAAGGATTCTCCCCTTAGAGTCTTTGGAGAGTATGTAGTCCTATCAGTGCCTTGACTTTGTACTTCCACGAGGGAATAAATTTCTGTTATTTTAAGCGACCAAGTTTGTAGTAATTTTTTATAGCAGTCCTAGGAAACTGATACACTCAGGTATTTATCATTTCAGTTTCTTTTTCTTAATTTGAAAAATTCCAAATATCATTCTGTTGTTAGGTCCCTTCTACCTAAAGAAATTTTGAAGGACACTTAGGTGGCTTAGTCTGTTAAGCTCAGCGTAACAGCTCAGGTCATGATTCTAGGGTCCTGGAATCAAGTCCCACACTGGGCTCCTTGCTCAGCAGGGAGCCTGCCTCTCTCTCTGCCTGCCATCCCCCCTGCTTATGCTCTTTCTCTCTCTCTGTCAAATAAATAAATAAAATCTTTCAAAAAGAGAGAGAGAGAGAGAGAGACACGTCTGGGTGGCTCAGGTCATGACCCCAGGGTCCTTGGATGGAGTCCTGCATCCGGCTCCCTGCTCTGTGGGGAGTCTGCTTCTCCCTCTCCTTCTGCCTGCCACTTCCCCTGGGCATGCTCTCTCTCTCTCTCTCTGACAAATAAGTAAATAAATAAATCTAAATAAATAAATAAATAAATAAATAAATAAATATGAAATATATAAAAAAGAAAAACTATCCTTGAGGCTTAATAAATAATACAAAAGAAAATATTAATAAACATTACAAATTATTGTATTAATAAATAATAGATGAAAAAAACTATAGGGTATGTACCCTTAGATCTATAACTTCCAACTAAGGAGAGTAATTCATCCCTGAAACACTGAGAAACTATGTCAGCCAGACTTCAAGTTGCGGATCCTTAGGAATCCTCCAGAAATACCTGATTTTGAGGGTGGGGATAGTTTCTAAAAAAGACCTTCAGAATAAGAAGACAACTGTGGAAAATAGAGAGCTTCCTTTTTTTTTTTTTTTTTTTTAAGATTTATTTATTCGTGGAGCACCTGGGTGGTTTAGTGGGTTAAGCTTCTACCTTTGGCTCTTGTCATGGTCTCAGGGTCCTGGGATCAAGCCCTGCATTGGGCTCTCTGCTCAGTGGGGAGCCTGCTTCCCCCTCGTTCTCTGTCTGCCTCTCTGCCTACTTGTGATCTCTCACTGTCAAGTAAATAAATAAAATCTTTTTAAAATATATTCATTTATGTATATGACAGAGAGAGAGAGTGGGAGGAGAAGTAGAGGGAGACAGGCAGATTTGTGGCTGAGCAGGGAGCCCTATACACGACTTCATCTCAGGACCCTAAGATCATGACCTGAGTTGGATGCTTCACCAACTGAACCACCCAGGCACCTTAGACAGCTCCCATTTAAGACCTATGAACAAGGGGTGCCTGGGTGGCTCAGTGGGATAAAGCCTTTGCCTTCGGCTTAGGTCATGATCTCAGGGTTCTTGGATCGAGCCCCGCATCAGGCTCTCTGCTCACACAGAGCCTGTTTCCCCACCCGCCTCTTCCTCTTGCCTGCCTCTCTGCCTACTTGTGTTCCCACTCCCTGTCAAATAAATAAAATCTTTTTTAAAAAAAAGACCTATGAACAAGATCCAGATGAACAAAATCACTGACTTCCATGCCTTAATTTGCATTATTTTGTTCTCTATTTCCCTAGACATTTTCTCTCCTCTTTTCTGGTGTGAGATTCTTTATTGTTAACAGACACTAACTATTTGTTAACCATGATACCTATAAAGCTCCTATACTTAACATACTTGTTTTACATACTTACATACTTCTTGGCATGATTCCAATACCTACTTATAGTTTGATTGTGATTTTGTTAAAGAATACAATCAAATGGACTGATGGGCTTATGCTCATTTTACTTTGGGCACTACCCACATTCATCTGATACCATCTTGTTACAAATCAGACAAAACAAATTCTTGGTTACATTGCTTGTTAATTGGTCTCAACCACCAAGTAACTTCCTTAGAAGGGAAAAACACAATAGAGCAGACAAAAACCTAAATAAAATCTCTACTATGTCAAACCTAGAGAGGGGTTTTCTTTTTTGCTGTAGGGAAAAAAAAAAAATGTACAGAGTAGTTGGTCTTTGCAATCAAGCTTTCACAGAAATAGAGCATAGAAAACCCAGGAACAGATAGGGTAAATTGAGAGATTGCCTCACATCTATAGACCTTGCAAGAAAGGTGCATTAGTTAAGCTAAACCCTCATCCCTGTCCAATTTACAGATTGCAGTCAATAGTCTTTTGTGCTTCAAATCCAATACCAGTTGTTAGAAGCCATCCAATGATCTACTTTCAGTGGAAATACTCATATATGAATGTCAAATAGAATAGGCCTGGCACAAATTCCATTGCCTGGTGCCAGGGCAATTCTATTTGCTATCCTCCTATGAGTATTTGAAGCACAAAAGACTATTGACTGTAATCTGAAACCTGTAAATTGGACAGGGATCTATAATATCAGTAAACTGATGGCTGCCTTCACGATAGTTCTTCATATTACTCGGGGTCCATTTTGACCCATTAATTTCCCTTCCAAGAAAAAGAGACATCCAGATAATTTTAATTCAAAAAGGAAAAAATTCTGAGCTTCAGTTTACACTTAAAAAATAACCACTGAAAGAATATTTTAGACTGCGTTCTTCATTTCACACTTTATAGGAGGCTTGAAAAGTAAGGAATGGTATAGAGAATGCAGGAGGGACAAAGTAGAGGACTTACATGGTAGAACATGTGCTCCCTATAATTTAGGGGAATAAATGTGGTTGTGTTACTATAGACCTATCTTGGATCTTAACTATTACTAAAATTATCTGGGAGGCAAACATAAAAATCATAAAATTGTGTAATTTGGCTCATAACCCCCTATCTAGTTGTGTGGCCTTTTCAGATTAGAAATGGTACCAGTTCTCTTGATTTAATTTGTTCACTTTTGGCTCCTGTCTTAGAAGTGATTATAGGCACGTATCATAATCTTTCTCTTAGTAATTGTCTATGTTGCAATTCTCATACGTGTACTTTCCAGAGTCTTACATTCTTCTGTGCAGTTTTGTTCCATCAAATGATCCAAACATAGTCTTCCAACAACATGAATAAGAAAATCTGTTCCTCATATAGGTTTTAATGACTACTCTCAGAAACTCTTCACATGACCACAACATATCAAACAGTGATGTAGATCTCTACTGATCATATCCCTAGATAATAACAGTCTATAATGTGGCTTAGGCTGGAATCCTGAAAAGTGAAAGTTACATAGTTTGCAGTCCTTACATTAAACAATACTGGGACCAGGCACGCTTTCCTCTCCTTGTGTTAAACAACACTAGAGTAGAACACAAATAACTACCTGCTTGCTCCAGGAATTAGTTGCTCCCAAGAAGATAAGCCTGTGGGCCAACTGAACATCCTACTTATTAAAACTAGCAATTTGTAATCAAGCCTCTCTTCAACACATGCATCTTGCTGGGTGCATCAGTCCGAAGCGATTATATCATATACTCTGTCCAGTCTCAGCAAGTTACCCACCCTTCAGGAGTCAGCTTGCAATTTCTCAACCTCATTTGCTCTAAGTTCCTGTGAACCCTCTTCCACAATTTCCTCATTTTGAGAAGCTATCAATATTTTTTAAGTTGGTGTTCTCCCTCATTCCTGTAAGTCTAATAAACAGTCTTGGTTGCTCAGTGGGCTCCTCTGGTGCTCCCGGGTAGATGGCTGACACTACTAAACCTTTCATCAGAGTTCCTTGTTCTCACCCTGAGTTGCAAAGTGGGCCTTTTGTCCTTGGAGTATCTTATCTGACTAGTTTTCTTAAAGTGAATAATTATTCCTTAAGGTTCCTTAGAAGTTTATGAAAGACTTCCATTACCTTCAGTAATCTGCACCTTCTGGCTCATCCTTTAGCTGTGAACACTACAATAGAATGCAGGGAAGTCCTGGGATGGTGGAAGAATGAGAAGATTATTCATCATCCTACTGTTCTGCCAAAACTACAACGTTCTATCTTGCTGAATTATCTTGACATGCAAGCATATAGGGGTTGTTCCGCACCTACATAACAAAGAGAAATCCACCAACCACTTTCATACTTGCCTATGTTGCAAACTTTGCTTTCTGATTCACTCTATGTTCCTCAACCAATTTCATAGTCTCAGTCTCAGTCCAAACACCTGATGAGGTATTTCTCTTCTAGGATTCTCCTACATCTTTGTTAAAGCAAGTGTCCCTTTGTCTTAAGTTTTTCTGAGTTTTGGTTGTTTGTCTTCCCCATCAACTTCCGATGACATAGATTATAACAGCACAAAGTCCTGGGCCTGCTAGTGGTTGCTTCCTTCATGTTTACAAACTCTCCCGAAGCCCCAACTGCCTACACTTACTCAATAGGGTCAAATGTATCTTCTGAAAATTAATAATAAGGGAGACTTACACATAATAATGCCCTTCCCTCCTCCTTGTAGGGCAGCTTCACAACCTTACAGTTCGAGTCTGTGGAGCTGCTGAGCTAATTAGGGCCAATTAACTATATAACACGATTATCATCTACAACAGAGTACTTTTGTATCCCTTTAAAAGACTAACTATGAACTGAACTCATTTTAATTTGTTTATTTTATCCGGAAGGGACCTTTCAGTGCCCATCCTCTTTCTTCTAGGGATGAAGGATGGAAGGGAGAGACAGACATTCTCTGATCTTTCTGAGGGTTCCTGGTTAGGCTGGGTTGCTCCGCCAGTCTTAGTCTGTTACTACTTATGATCTGCTACCTCCATGCCCAGTCTCCTATTTGCCTCTTAAAGAGAAGAAAGTGGCTTTCTTTTGTTGGGAGAAGCACCTGTGAGAATAATTTGCTAGGTCCTTCTATCAGGACAGAAGTTTTCACTGAGAAAGGATTGGCATATAAGCAGCTCAAGGTACACTATGAACTTTTGCTCTTTCTTCATAATATTTAATTTTAATAATATTTCCTCATAATATCTAATTTTAATTAGATATTTATTGAGGAGATTATTCAATGCATCTCCCCCACTAGAATATCTTTTCCCCAATGTCAGGGACCATGTTTGCACATAGAAAATGGCACTCTGGCATAAAATTGGTAGACTTTCGTCACAGAATAGGTTCTTGTAGGGCATAGAAATCCTTCAGGGAAGACCTTAAACAAATGAATCAAAAGAAACTACACAAGCAGGAGGGAAACCAATCATCTGTAGGCCATGCTCCCTAAATTGTACTTATCTTCACTAATATGTTG
The DNA here is from genome assembly GCF_964662115.1 of Mustela nivalis. Classification (NCBI taxonomy): domain Eukaryota; kingdom Metazoa; phylum Chordata; class Mammalia; order Carnivora; family Mustelidae; genus Mustela; species Mustela nivalis. The sequence continues at coordinate 53,756,857 of NC_139020.1, forward strand.
TATAATGGAAAAAAAATATGTTGTATAATGAAAAAAATAAAAAGCAGAATGGACTAAATTTTTCATAATGTTACATAGTTTATACTACATTCGATTCCATCCACTCTTTTGGTCTTCTGAAAGAGAGGTATGAAGAGATGATAGTTCCCTGTGTTTATGATATTTAAATTGACATTACACCCTAAAACCAACAAGACCCTGCATGACTCACCCCAAGACAAGATCATCCTGACCTTTACTGCCCATCTGCACATGAGCACAGAACTCTGTCCCATATTCCCATTTCATAAACCTGTAAGTGCTTTCAGCACTTTGAAGACAGTCTTTGAGACATTAGTCCCCTGTCTTCCCAGTGTCTTCTTCAGTGCCTCACTGAAATAAACTCATTGCATGTTTCGCCACCAGTCATTTCTCTCCCTTTGGATTTTGTCAGGGTAAGTGGCCGAATGTGGTCTGTTTGGAACCTGGAGCCAGGCCTCAGCTACACCTGGAAAATGACAAGTGGTAGCTCTAGCTCTGTCATCCAGTTTCGGTTTACTTTACTAATTTTTCCTCCTCGTGAACTCTGATAGTTTAGGAATTATTCATCTGAGAGACGTCAAAGTATAATTTTCAAAAAATTGAAATCATGACTTTCATACTAATATATAGTGTACAGATGTCAAAGATTTTTTTGAGCTCATTAATGACAGAATCAGCAGGATGGTAAACCCATTTCAAAGGAGAATTTGAGAGATTGAAAGGGAGTTATCAAAAGAAAGAAAGCGGAAATAAGATTGATAATTTAGATACAGGGCAAGGAAATTGTAACCTTTGGGGGTTATCTTTTCTACAGAATAAAAATCATTTGAATCTCTGCCAGAAAAAAAGTAATTTGCAATTTATCAATCTTCTCCAAGTTAACACGCATCTTTGTAGAAGCTGGGACTTAATCAGTAGTAAATAGTACTTCAAAATTACCTTCCCTTAGAGCAGCAGACAACTCAGACGGCATTGATAGGCTCCAAAATGGGTTTGGTAGGTCACGCAGCAATCTTTCTGCCTTATTTCAAGTTTTGGATTATTTTAGTAACAGGCACCTGCATCTAATATTTGGATGGAGGTTGCACGTATATATGTACGTATAAGTAATCTGGATCTATAGATCTATAGGCATGAAATGGGAAGGCGATAAACCAAAAATTAACAGTTATTATGACTTGGAAATAGTATTATGAGTATATTAGTTCCTGAGGGCTGCCATAACAGAGTACTCACACACTGAGGAGGTTCAATAATAGAAATGTATTGTCTTAACAGTTCTGGAGGCAAAAGTCTGTCCTCAAGGTGTCGTGCTCCCTGGAAGGGTCAGTCCCAGGTCTCTGTTCTGACTTCTAGTACTGCTTTCCTTGTGGCAACATAACTCCGTCTGTAGATGGTGTACAAAGTAGGGGAAAGACACAACTCAACCCATAACAATGGGTACATTTTTCTGAGACTTTCCTTCCTCGGCTTTCAGAAAAACAAAATACTAACACCCATTCCCAAAAACATTCAATAACAGTTCTGGATGCCTTTATTAGTTTCCATGGGTTGCCACCACAAATTACCACAAATTGCGCAGCTAAAAAATCAGACATGTTTTTCTCTTATAGTTTGGGAGTCTAAAAGTCCAAAATTAAGGAGCTGCAGGGGTTGTTCCTGCAAAGGACTGCTGGAAAGAACTTTTCCATGCCTCTTCTGTGGTTTTTGGCAATCCCTGGCATTCCTGGTCATGTAGCTTTATCACTCCAGTCTCTGCCTTCATCCTCACATGGCTACCTTTCATTATCTCCCACACTTTTTTTTTTTAAGTTATTTCTTTTAGTTGCTCTAGGGCTTACCATATACCTCTTCACTTACCAGAATCATCTTCAGCTTTCTACTCATTGAATTGCAGCATGACATAGAAATATTATTCTTATAGAGGTCTATTCTCTCTTCCTGCTTTTGTATTACATATATGTGTTTTTAATCCAACGAGGCATTGTCACAATTATTACTTTCTAAAATTGTATGTCTATTAAAGAAGCTGAGAAAAGAAAGAAATGCAAGTATATACTTATGGAATTTGTTATATTAACCTTCTTATTTACCATTTCTGGGTCTCTACCTGTTACTGTGGATTTTAGTTACCATCTGGTGTCTTGTCTTTACTCTAATATAGCTGTATTCCTATCCACTTCCTTTATGCTGTTACTGGCAAATATATTGCATTTCTATGTGTTATAGTTTCAACAACACAATCATGCACACATATTCTTTCACAATTGCTTCAAAATCAGTTAGGAGAAGAGAGGAAAAGAAGAAGCATTTATACTGTCTTTTAAAATTACATAATTACTTTTACCAGTCCTCTGTCTTTTCCTGTGGGATCAGCTTCCTATCTTGGGTCACAGGCAGTTTCTGCTGCCTGCTTTCTTCCCTCATATGGGTCACACTTGTGACCCTTGTATGGGTGACATAGTGTAGCAACCCTGGACACTGATTACCTTCCCCCCATCTCAAGGCAGCTTGCTTTTGTCCTTGTTATTGTTGTTTACTTGTTTATTTGTTTAATGAGTTGGATAGAAAATTTCAGTTCAGTCTATTTCCCCTGCAGTGTGAAATCTCAGATTTGCTCCTCAGAGAGGACAGCTCTGGGCATGCCCACAGTCACTCCAGGATGGTAGCAGTTGCTGCAGAGCCTCTGACTGTCTCTTCCTCTGACTTCTCTGTTAAGCTGTCTGCCTCCCTTGGCATCACACCAAGCTCTTAGGCTCCATTAATTGCTGACTGATTGCTCTATTGTTTTTGATAATGCCTAGGGGGCATAAGACATTCTGCAGTCTAATCTAATTGAATTTGGGCCCCTTTTCAGGAATACTTTTGGAGGACAATTTTTGAGATTTACTCTGGCCCCAGGAGGGCTCTTCTTAACTGTCTGTATTGTTGGTTCTCTTTGGCAAACTAGCTGGCCTCTGCCTCAGGTTTTTACTTTCCTAGATGCACCCACTTTCTCTTAGTTGCTTGCCAACCAAATCTCCTTTGTTTTTGTTTTTGTTTTTAGAGCACTCTAGGGTTTAAAATTACCCATACTGTGACTCAACTAAAATTGGTTCCTTTGGGGAAAGCTTTGCAAATATCTGTTCTTATGGATTACCTCTCTCCCAAGATGGGGGAGAGGGGGAACATCTCTGAGCCAACTCTGGGCACTGGGCAGGAGAAGTAACTTCTGGTCTTAGTTGGCCTCTCCTAGATCTTTGACCCGAGTAGTGAGCTGGGGAGAAAGTGATCAGGCCTCCAAAATTCTCAGCCTGTCATATCTGGGTGGAGACGATTCCCTGAGAATGAAGACTGGGTGAAGAAGGGTACTCCTGACCTCTGTCACACTCACCAGGAATTTAGCATCTGCAACTCAGAGTGGGAGGGCATGAGAAATGCTAGCAATGTGTGTCTCCATGTGAAATACTGTATCTCTTGACTAAGAGTTTGGGGCAGAGGGAGTCCCATCTTCTTGGTCATACTCCTATGGAGTGCAGTTCCAGTCAAGCTGTGCTGGGTTTGGGAGTGAGGGAATGAGCCATGGATCAAAAGCCACAGAGTTTTGTTCTTTTTACTGAGTTTTAGTAGATTTTCTTGAATAAATGTTTCTTCATTTGCTGCATGCCCTTAACACAAGTCCCAGAGACTTGATTTTTTAAAAATAATTCTTAGCAGGGGGCACTTGGATGGATCAGTCAAGTTTAGCATATGACTCTTGGTTTCAGCTCAGGTCATGATCCCACGGTCATGACCTCAGGGTCGTAATCTCAGGATCATAAGATAGAGCCCTGTGTCTGGCTCCATGGCTCAGCATAGAGTCTGCCTGAGATTTTCTCTCTCCCTCTGCTCCTCACCCTGCTCTCTCTCTCTCTCTCTCTCTCTCTCTCAAATAAATAAATAAAATCTTAAAAAAATAATTCTTATCAATTATGCTTGTTATGCTGGGGAACAGGTCCACAGAACTCATGTCTGCCATTCCTGATATTTGCTCTTCATAATTAGTCTTTTTTTTTTCATTGTAAACTTGAACTCACACATGGTAGTTGTTAATATGAAGAAAAACAAATGTTTACTAATGATGAATTTTTGTGACATTTTGCATTAGAAATATTTAAAAAGTGGACAAGATGGCATTTCAGACTTTTTTTTCTCATTCCATATGGGAGAGTGCCAATATTTAATAGACTATGGTTAGAAAAAATGTTTTAGAAGATTCTATATGTTCATAGTAGCATAAAAATGTTTGAAAATCTATGTTTAAAATCAAAAGCAGACATCTGTTGGAAGGCAATTGAAAAATGAATATTAATTAGATCTAGGTGCAAAACCAAATTTGTCTTCATGAGTCAATCCAACTATAAGAGCTGATCCAATAATAATCTCTCTCTTAATATTCTTTAACAACAGTTATAGCCAAGACAGTTCATTAAGAATCCATATCAGAGTATATGGTCGTGGCTAAAAATAAGTATATTAGCCATGTCGTTTGTCAATTCATTTAATGCATTAGAAGTGGTTTCAACTTCAGAAGAGTAAAAAAAAAAAAAAGTCACATTTAAAGATTTGTACTCAAATGTGAGGTAAAGAAGTGCTTTGTGATGCTTCCATATTTACATTTTCATTTATTTGTATTCCCTGTGATGTGCCAAGTGATTGTCAGTTTACAAAATGTGGCACCTATAAGTATGCTTTAATTACTCATTTATTTCAATCATTTAGCCAATAAATACTTACTGAGTAAATACTAAGTCAGGCTGTTCTAAATTCTGAGGATATAGAAATGTATGAGACAAACCAGGCTCCTGTTCTTTTGGAGTTTATGTTCTAATGGTTGTCTTAAAATAAACATAAATACAGAAGTGTAGTATGTATTGTACTGGCTGCTAAAATGAACTCTTCATATGCCTTTATCAGGACCAAGGCACTCATTTTTGAGCTACTGGAACTATTGGAGGCTGATATCTCATAGGCACATCTCTCCCCTGGAACTGCTTCTCTCAAAGGGACCCACCTTGCCCAAGGCTACAATCCACTGCTCAGGGCAGCCCACATCCAATGCAAAGATGAAGGATGAAGACCTGTTCCCCTTGCACCAGTTTGTGGATAACTCCAAAGAGCTGTCTCAGCTTCAGAGACCCATGAAGGATCATCTGAAGCATTTGCTATAATTCACCACAGTGGAATTTTTGTCTCTAACCAGTTCTGTCCTATACTTCCTTAAGGGGGTTGTTCCTGAAGGAACTTTCCAATACACATTCTACATACAAATCTTCATCTCAGTTCTGTTTCCAGGAAACTCAACCAAAATGGCAGATACTAGAAACAATCCTAAGAAGTAGGCTCTAAGTGTAGCGTTTGGTCTAGATCACTTGCTAAAAGGTGAGAAAAAGGTAAGGTTAGTCTAAGAACACAATTATAAGAGTAGCGAAGCTTCAGAGAAGGTTCAACTCTAAGCCTGGCAGCTCTGCTACACTAGAGAAAAAGCTTCAGTTAAGAAGGGAGACAGAAAAGGAAACCACTAGCGAAATGGAAAGGCCATATAATGAAAGGGAAAAGATATTTGCAATGATATATGATAAGGAGTTAATATCCAAAATATATAAAGAACTTCTATAACTCAACACCAAAAAATCCCAATCAATCTGGGGCACCTGGGTGGCTCAGTAGGTTAAAACCTCTGCCTTCAGCTCAGGTCATGATCTCAGGGTCCTGGGATTGAGCCCCGCGTCGGGCTCTCTGCTCAACGGGGTGCCTGCTCCCCCCTCCACTGCTTGCCTCTCTGCCTACTTGTGATCTCTCTCTCTGTCAAATAAAGGAAAACAACAACAACAACAACACTCAATCCAATTTAAAAATGAGGAGAGTACCTGACTGAATGGACATGTTTCCAAAGAAGACATACAGATGGTCAATCACAATTGAAAACATGCTCAACACCCCTAATCAACAGGGAAATGCAAATCAAAATGACAATGAAATATCACCTTACACCTGTCAGAATGCCTAAAGTCAAAAGCACAAGAAATAACAACTGTTAGTGAGGATGTAGAGAAAAAGGATCCCTTGTACTCTGTTGGTGGGAATGTAAAGGTGCAGCCACTGTGGAAAATAGTGCAAAGGTTCCTCAAAAAATTAAAAATAGAAATACCATAAGATCCAATAATTTCACTACTTGGTATTTACTTATAGTTGCACAATAAGGGGGTACAAAGACTTGCTGCTTTGTCTCAACTTGGCAACACTAATTTGGAAAGATATATGCACCTTTATGTTTATGACAGCATTATTTACAATAGCCAACATATCAAAGCAACCCAAGTGTCCATTGACAGACAAATAGATAAGGAAGATACGGTGTATACGTACAATGGGATATTATTCTGCAATAAAAAAGTGAGATCCTGCCATTTGCAACAACATACATGGACCTAGAGGGTATTATGCTAAAAGAAATAAGTCAGGCAGAGAAAGACAAATACCATATGATTTCACTTATATGTGGAATTTAAAAAAACAAAACAAATGGATAAACAAAGAGACAAAAAGCAGAAACAGACCATAAATACTGAAAACAAACAAATAATTTGTTGACAGGGGTTGGGGTGCAGAATGGGTGAAGAGGGGTGGGAGGTACAAGCTTCCAGTTATGGAACGAATACATCATGGGGATGAAAGGTACAGCATAGGGAATATAGTTAAGGATATTGTAGTAGTGTTCTATGGTGACAGGTGGTAGCTACACTTGAGGTGAACATAGCATAATGCATAAACTTATGAATCACTATGTTATACACCTAAAACTAATGTAACATTATGCCAACTATATTCAAATAAAAACATCTAAAATTTTTTTTCTAGGGCTGTCATAACAAAGTACCACAATCTGGATAACTTGAAACAATAGAAATTTATTCTCTTACAGTTCTGGAGGCTATAAGTCCCAAATCAAGTCATGTTCAGGGCCATGCTCCCTCTGAAGGCTCTAGAAAATAATCTTCTTTGTCTTTCTAGCTTCTGGTGATTATTAGCTTTTCTTGGGACTTTTTTTTTTAATTTTTTATTTTTTATAAACATATATTTTTATCCCCAGGGGTACAGGTCTGTGAATCGCCAGGTTTACACACTTCACAGCACTCACCAAAGCACATACCCTCCCCAATGTCCATAACCCAACCCCCCTTCTCCCAACCCCCCTCCCCCCAGCAACCCTCAGTTTGTTTTGTGAGATTAAGAGTCACTTATGGTTTGTCTCCCTCCCAATCAGGAGAAGAATAAATGAGACTTTTTTGACTTGTAGCAGCATAACTCCGATCTCTTTGTTTTCATAGGGCATTCTTCCCCATATGTTTGTTTCCAATCTCTTTCTTCTCAAAAGAATACTTGTCACTGGATTTGGGGCATACCCTAGTCTAGTATGGGCTCATCTTAATGATTATATCTGCAAAGACCCTATTTATAAAGGAGGTCACATTCACAGGTACCACAGTTAGGACTTCAATATATCATTTGGGAGATACAATTCAATTCAACTTACAGCACTCCAAAAGACAGAAATGAGAGAAAGCCCTCCTACTGGGATTTCAGACAGTGCACTTGGCCATTGTATTAGACAGGGTTCTCCAGAGAAAAAGAATCAATAGGTTATATATAAGAGGAGGCTTATTATTATAGCAATTGACTTACATGATTATGGAAACCAAGTCCCATGATCTTCCATTGGCCATGGTGTAATTCAGTTCAAGTTCAAAGCCTTGAAAATTGGGCTAGGGGTGGTGGTGGAGGAGAATGGCGATGGTGAAAGGACAGTTCTGAGTCCAAAAGTCCAAGAACCAAGAATACCAATGTCCAAGGGCAAGAAAAGAGGAATGTCTTAGCTAAAACTGAAAGAGTAACAATTTTCAATTTTAAATGACCACTATGCTCCAAATTACAGATATAGAAATGGATTTGGAGAGAAGGCTGGTTTGGGTTATTTTTGGAATAGAGCATGTAGGACCTGTCAGCACCCAGCACCTGGATCCCTATTGGGCACAGTGTAAGAGCTCAGTAAATGTGATAGTATATGTATGACTCCAAGTTTTGGCTTTTGCCATTGGATATACTGGGATGTCATCTCCTGAACTAGGGAAGACTGCGGGAGAAACTGCTTTGGTGAGGTGAAGGAGGAATCAAGACAGTTTTCTGAATACTGCAGCCCTCCTCCCTCTGAGGACTTTCTCTGGCACCTTAAGAGCTGACTGGGCCACAAACAGGTACAAACTATAATACTGAGCATGTAACCCTCAACCAGTGGAAAGTGTGAGAGCTGGTGAATAAATGCCTCCGCTTCCCTGATCCCTGGTTAAATAATATTCCACATTTTTTTTTTTTCTGAGAGAATCTCCAATGAAACTGAGCTCCATTTGACTACAGTGCTAATAGGGCTTCATTAACATATCCTTTTATTGGCTTTCCTCATTACCTGTCTCACTTTCACCAGCATCCCCGCTTCTGCTTTCTGGAATCACCATCCAAATAAATGGTTGCCTTAGGCTTTGGTTTTCGAGGATACACAAACTAAAAAAAACAATAACGATGATAAGTAGACTTCGAGTCTACAGATCACCTTTGCCTAAAATTCTCTCCCACTTCTCCCCATCTTTCAGAGTTCTTCACATTCTTTAAAACCCATTTCAAACCCATTTTTATCTTTAAAAACATTCTCTGGTCCCATACCTCAAAGGGATAAACCCGTCTCTGCTATTTTCCTCTAGTAGTGTTATTTGTTGAGCAACTTGAAGTTAATTTTCCACATGCTTATATCATCATTGGCTCAGGACCCCTTCCCCTTCCCCTAAGAAGTCCTGCAGGGCACACATGTAAGCCTCAAAAGCAAACACATTCTCTTTCTCTCTCTTGATTTACTTCCTCTGAATAAATGGTGCATGTGGCTTTCTACTTCTTTGGCATGATCAGTCTGGAGGTTTGGGTTTGAATATGGGAGAAGGAGGCCATTTAGACCTATAATCTGTTCAAAAAAGCTACACAGGTCAGCATACTTGAATTTTTCCCAAAGGAGCCAAAAACTACAAATAATGATGAAATACTACATAATAGTTTTTGTCCTATGTATATCTTGAGGGCAAAACAGTTTGGTCAAGGCCCTTCTCCCTGCAAAGCCCTAAGGGATGTATATATTAGGAGACAGAGCCAAACAAAATAAAGCACCCATTTCTTGTTAGCAGAATTTGTTCTTAAAACCCCAAAGCAGATGGACTCCAGGAAACAAACTAAGGGTTTTAGAGGGAAGGAGGGTGGGGGGATGGGTGAACCTGGTGGTGGGTATTAAGGAGGCACCTATTGCCTGGAGCACTGGGTGTTATATGTAAACAATGAATCATGGAACACTACATCAAAAATTAATGATGTATTGTACAGTAATTAACATAACACAATACAAATCTTAAAAATTAAAAAAATAAAACCCAAATCGGACAACTCCGCATATCTGGGTTTGCCTCCCTATAGCTTGAACCTCCAAACTGAAATCTTGTAAAATGGACTTTGAAAGACCCCTTTCTCATAAGCCATATGGAACAGAGACTAAAAAAGTGAACTCTTTAAAATGTATACAAAAGAAGAAGAAAGGGGGCGCCCGGTGGCTCAGTGGGTTAAAGCCTCTGCTTTTGGCTTGTGTCCTCATCCCAGGGTCCTGGGATCCAGCCCTATATCGGGCTCTCTGCTTAGCAGGGAGCCTGCTTCCTCCTCCTCTCTCTCTGCCTGCCTCTCTGCCTACTTCTTGCGATCTCTGTCAAATAAATAAAATCTTAAAAAAAAAAAAAAGAAGAAGAAGAAGAAGAAGGAGAAGAAAGAAAGAAAGAAGGAAAGAAAGAAAGAAAGTAAGTTAGTAAGTTAGTTCAGGTCAACAGATCTGATCTTGTGGGAGTTGCCCTAAAAAAAAAAAAAAAAAAGGCAGCTGAGGACAATGTGTGAGCAGGGCTCATCCCAAGAAACAACTTACTACTTCTGAAGCAAAGGTAGAATGAGCACATGTATGGGACACATGCTTGGACCTTGTAATGCATGCTGGTCACAGATTACTAATAAGCATGAGCAATCAGAGTCCTTGAATCTAATGAATCAGATTAATAACTCCTCTATTTGATAGAAACTAAGAAAGAGAAGAGAAAGAGACAGGAGCTCGAGTATTTGTGCTCTCCTAGAAGAGGACAAATCTCACATATTGTACTCACTGTCAGCATAAATACAATGTCAGTTATTACATTTCTTGGATTTATTTTTGGATCAGAAAATAAGTCTCCATATGTTTGTCTTCTCTTCCCAAGCATATTATAAAATCCTAAAGAGAAAGAACTGTCACCTGCTTCCTTTGTGCTCTCCACAGTGCTGGAGATCTGAAAGGAATAAATAAAATTCTCTAGATCACAATTATGATAGAAATTGCATTTATTGATGGTGTCACACATGTTAACTAATTTAATCCTCACAACAATTCTATAAGGTATATGCCACTAACATTCTAATTTTATAGATGAAGGAATTGAGACTCAGAAAGTTCAAGTACTTCCCTAAATTGATACACCTAGAAAGTGGGAGAGCCAGAATTTGAATATTTATCCTACACTGCATGAAAAATGTGAAATAGTTATGGAGAGAGGATGGTGGGGTCGAGGAAGGACAGCCTAAAACATGGGGAGTACATATGTCAGGGTTTAACCACAGGAGCAGAACCAATAGCAGATATATACATGCATATTAAGAGATTTTTTTTTTCACAAGGAATTGCCTTATACAATTATGAAAGCTGGCTAAACACATCTGAAGTCATGGGACAGGCAGGCACGAAAGGAACATCCCAAGCAGGAGTAGAGGTCATGGGCACAGTCTGAAGCTTATTATCCAGTGGAAGCTAGGAAGGAAGGTCCAGGGGAAGGGAGAATAATTAAAGACCAATATACTGTTTCTGCCTCTCTTTTAAAGGAATTCCAACAGATTAAGTTAGGTGTACCTAAAATAATCCTATTTCAATTAATTTAAATTCAACAAATTAGGGACTTTAATCTATATAATCCCTTCAAAGTGGAACCGAGATTAGTGTTTGAAAGAATAACTGGAATAAAGTACAAGCTATGAAATTAGAGTCCATCAGCTCGCTTAAGAAAATACCTCTTAGAGTCCATCTTGACCAGAAATATACTAGAAAGGGAATTCTGGAGACTGTTGTTCACCTTAGCCAAATGGCTTCATCCCAAAGCCAAGAAGGGACACAAGTGGATTTTACAAGGCATAGGGCAGGGTTTAGGTGGAAGGACAACCAAGACAATCTCAAGGGCAAGAACATAGAAGAGTAAAAGTCCTCAAGGCTTCTTTTGAAAAAAATAATTGAGGGGAGAATACAATCATAAAATCCCAATGGGCACTCTAGTACAAGATGGCATGGCAAACGTTTAATTCTTATGAGGGAGAGGAAGAGATCTGCTGGGACTGGAAGGTACCTATATACAGGACTGGGTGCTTAGGAAGCCTACACGGCCAAAGGACAGGAAGAAGGTGATGGAGTGAGTGCCATGGAGTGATGGAATGTTCCAACAGTTCAGTTTCTCCGAAAAATTTAACATGAATAATTGAATGACCTACTACATACAATTGATTCTCACTACTCAGATTCTATAAAGTCTCTGTGAGCACTGAATTAGCAAATACTGGAACTTGGCTCCTAGGAAAATCCAGGAGAAAGCTTCCATGAGTCTCTGGTTATAATACCTCCATCAGCTGATCAATGTATAACCTTGTTTTATGTGTGTTTCTGTTTGAAGACAACTTGTCTTTTTTAAAAATTATTTTTATTAACATATAATGTATTATTTGCCCCAGGGGTACAGGTCTGTGAATCTTCAGGCTTACACATTTCACAGCACTCACCATAGCACAGACCCTCCCAATGTCCATAAACCAACCACCCTCTCCATACCCTCCCACCCCCCAGCAACCCTCAGTTTGTTTTGTAAGATTTAGAGTCTCTTATGTTTTGTCTCCCTCCCGATCCCATCTTGTTTTATTTTTTCCTTCTCAACCCCCCAAACCCTGCACCCTGCCTCCCAAATTCCTCATATCAGAGAGATCATATGATAATTGTCTTTCTCTGATTGACTTATTTTGCTCAGCATAATAACCTCTAGTTCCATCCATATCTTGCAAATGGCAAGATTTCATTTCTTTTGATGGCTGCATAGTATTCCATTGTGTGTGTGTGTGTGTGTGTGTGTGTGTGTGTGTGTGTGTGTGTGTGTACCACCTCTTCTTTATCCATTCATCTGTTGATGGACATCTAGGTTCTTTCCATAGTTTGGCTATTGTGGACATTGCTGCTATAAACATTCGGGTGCACGTGCCCCTTCAGATCACCACGTTTGTAACTTTAGGGTAAATACCCAGTAGTGTGATTGTTGGGTGTAGGATAGCTCTATTTTCAACTTTTTAAGGAACCTCTATACTGTTTTCCAGAGTGGCTACACCAGCTTGCATTCTCACCAACAGTGTAGGAGGGTTCCCCTTTCTCTGCATCCTCACCAGCATCTGCCATTTCCTGACTTGTTAATGTTAGCCATTCTGATTGAAATGCAGTGGTATCTCGGTGTGGTTTTGATTTGGATTTCCCTGATGATGAGTGATGCGGAGCACTTCTTCATGTGTCTGTTGCCCATCTGGATGTCTTTTTTGCAGAAATGTCTGTTCATGTCCTCTGCCCATTTCTTGATTGGATTATTTGTTCTTTGGTGTTGAGTTTGATAAGTTCTTTATAGATTTTGGATACTAGCATTTTATCTGATAAGTCATTTGTTAATATCTTCTCCCATTCTTTCAGTTGCAAAGACAACTTATCTAACATCTATTGTTGTATCATTAACATTTAACTCATGGCCAACAACACTTAGACCTGAACAAAGCATATATAACACATACATTAGCTCCATTTTCTCCCAGCTTTCTTGTGCTTAGGGACACATACACTTGTGGGCCATATCAAATAGTCAAGTCACCAACAAAAAGCACATGTACACACACATACACAAAATACATGGCATTAAATAGGGTGAGAAAAGCATTCTTGTTTATAGTATGAGAGCTGAAGCAAGAAGGAAGGGCATCACTTTAACCTCAGCTGAGAATGTGCACATCAAAGGACTCAAATTTTTCACCATACTGTGCATGTCCACAGACGACTGTGAAAACACCACAAGTATTAATGGGGGGAGGTGTTAACAAATTTTAGTGAGCAGATACAGAAATCTGTGAAAAATGAGGATTGACTACATGTGAAGGTTCACCCTTGGATTAATGTTAATAGTTAGAGAGTTCCAATACATGAAGCTGACTCCATCCTAGACATAGTTGTGACTAAGACTACAGTATGCCAAAGAGAAGATGAAAATTGAGCAAGCAGTCCATTATCCATGCTTTTCTGGATTCAGGTCATCTCTGCATTGAAACTCCTTGACTTAAATTGGCTGATCTAGTCTATTTGTGGTTTTCATTTAACAACATACTCTGCTCTGCTATTGAGTTTGGAGCTGTGGTCCACTGCTTTTTTGTTTATCCACCCCTCCTGCCCCCCCACATAGGATTTCTCTGCTGTGGCTGGACATGTAACAAATGTTTAGCTGTCCTGCTCTTACTATTGTTTTCCATATGAGCACTAATGACTATCTGTGACTCTTTACCTGCACAAAGTAAGTTAACTGGTGAAAAACACTCTCTAGACAATAGGTCTCACTCTAAGTGTATCAGTTCTAATCTCCCGTGAGCATTTACTGCCAATTAGCAATTCCAATTTCTCTAACCCATTCCTGTTGCCTTCTCCCAGACAATTGTTCCATACCCCTGTTTAGCTCACCTGGGTGACTGGGTGACTTAAACAACGGAAACTTGTTACTTACAGTTCTTGAGGCCAGAAAACCCAAGATAAGGGTGGCAGCATGGTTGGGTTCTGGTGAGAGTTGTCCTCCTGGCTTGCAGGTGGCTACCTTCTCCCTGTGATCTCTCTTGGTGGAAGGAGATAGAGAGCAAATTCTCTGGAGTCTCTTATAAGGGCACTAATTCCATTGTGAGGGCCCCAGCCTCATTTCCTCGTCTAAATATAATTACCTTCCCAAGACTCTCTCTCCAAATACATCCTGTTTGGGTGTTAGGGCTGTGCTCGCTTCAGCAGCACATATACTAAAATTGGGTATTAGGGCTTCAACATACGAATTGGGGGAATAAATGGAAGGAGAGATGAGACACACTTCAGTCCATAGCAGCCTCTCTTAAAACTTCTGATTCAGCCAGTTGGATTGGTATGGCTCTTTCTTTGTGACTAGAGTTCAGTCTAGTCCATTGAAACTAGACTGAACTTCAACAACATGTCTCTTATCCTCAATATCTGTTGATGACTTGACTTCCTACGTTAAAAAAAAAAAAATTAGTCAAAATAGAATTTTTATATCCTCCCAACATAACCCATCTCCTTGAATCTAGACTTGTATCTCTGCTCTCCCTCCCACTAATGCTAATGAACCGTCTGTGCTTCTATCCAAAACCAGTCCCTCCCCTTGTGCCCTATACCCCATGTACTCAGGAATATCTACTTCTCATCTACTCAGAGACACCACTTTAACAACTGTTCCCTCTCGCTCTCCCATCACAGAAATTTTCTTCTGGGGGATAATTCCCTCTACATGAAAACATGCTTTTATTGCTTAAAAAAAAAAAAAAATGACCTCCAGTCACCATTCATTTCATTCCTAAGTTCTCCTTTCTTCAATACTCATAGAAAGAATTGTGTTTACTATCCTTCAGTTCCTCCCCCTTCTCTCTAAATTGTTTCTACTCTAGAGAAGTTTTCAACTTCACCATTCAAACAAAACAGATCCTATCAAGAAAACCAGTAACTCCCATGTAGCTCAATTCAATGGCTAATCTTCAGTCCTCAACTTATTTGGGCCATTTGACATGATTAGCACTTTGTTCTGGACACATTTTCTTCACTTGGCCTCTGGATCTTCACTCTTTTTATTCACTACTCTAGTTCTTCTTTGTTTGTCCCTCCTTATACCCCTGATCTCTAAACAGTAGTATGTCCTATATCTCAATGTTTATCCCTCTCCTTTATATATCTACTCTTCAGAGTTCTCAGAGCACTTTGACCTGAAGGCCCTTGCACAGCTGTTCCTTCTGACTGCTACACTCTTACTTGAACACTGCATGGCTTGTTCTTTTGTGCTCTTCAAGTTACATTTTAGGTGAGGCATCTAATGACTAAATAAAATAGAAACCCACATCCACTTCACTCACTGGCACTCCCTATCTACTTTATCGTGTTTTACTTTTTACCATAGAACTTATCATAAGCTAACATCCATGCTTACTTATTTGTAGATTGTCCATCTGCTTCCCCTCGACAAGGAATCTCTGCTTAACCTAACTTTAATCAGTCTCCTCTGAGCTCTCTGCTTGACCAGGCCCAACTTCCGACTGCCCTCTATGTCCTTGTTTGATACAATAGAGTTTGAGCAAATTCCTGCTAGACCAGTTTAGCACTCCCACTCCCAATATTGTATCATTCCAGCCTGCACTTAGCAAGGACTCTACTGAGTCAGTCTGGCTCAGGTCATGATCATACAGTGGGAGACAGAGTTCTACATGGGGCTCTGTGTTGAGCATGGAGCCTGCTTGAGATCCTCTCCTGTCCCCCCCCCCCCCGCTGACACTTTTTCTCTCAAATAAAAAATTAAAATTAAAAAAAAAAATTTAAGATTTTATTTATTTGTTTGACAGATAGAAGTCACAAGTTGGCAGAGAGGGAGGCAGAGAGAGAGAGAGAGAGAGAGGAGGAAGCAGAGAGAGAGAGAGAGAGAGAGGAGGAAGCAGGCTCCCTGCTGAGCAGAGAGCTCGATGTGGGGCCCTGGGACCCTGGAATCATGACCCAAGCAGAAGGCAGAGGCTTTAAGCCACTAAGCCACCCAGACACCCCTAAAAAAATTTTTTTAATAAAAATAAAAATTCAGAAAACCCTAGAAGACTATATACCTAACATGTTAATAGTGATTATACCTAGATAGTGAGGTTATTAGTGGGGTTTTGTTTGTATATTTTTTAATCTTTTTTTCTTGTTTCTTGTATCAGTAGATCTTAAATATAATGTAAAATGATGATCCCAATAATAATAACTAAAATAGTGTATTTTTTCATAAGAATTAAATAGTGTTCATAGAGAGGAAAAGATAAGACTAAAAGATAAGCCTTCTTAAGACAAATTAAAATTTATACAAAAATAATGTTCAACATAGAATACAAAATATATTTTTTATCTCTTGTCTAGTTTTTATACAATGAAAACATGTTGCTTTTGTACTAAGAAATATGCATTTTTTAAAATTTGAAAATAATTTAGAAAGATTTCTTTAAAAAGAAAATAAATGTGTCTGCCAAATCCATTTCAGTTTTTACAGTCACTTTGAATGGCCCAGTCAAAAGATTCATGGTCTGAATCAAACATAACTTCATCTGACTCACTATTGCACAAAAACACATAGAAGACATGTTTTGTGTTATCTCACATCATCAATGCCTACCAAAACCAATGGTCTTTGAATGGCATTAGGGTTTTCATTGGTTTCTTATATTCCTAAAACATTAAGGTCATGGTCCTTTGCTCTGGGCTTGTCCTATAATATCTGTGTTGAGTGAAAAAACCACATAAACCAGGGAGGAAGGATGGATTTAGAAAAATCACCCACTGTTCCAGCTGCTTTCTCTCAGGGGAAAAAAAATCCCCAAGCTAAATCACATGTTATTGAAATTTATTCCAGAATTACTAACACAAATAAACTTTGACTTTTTTCTTGGAGAGAAAAGTAATAAGAATAACAATGATATCAAAAATGAGATACCATATTAACTTTATGTATTCTATAGTGACAAGTCTTTTGTTTAAATATCAATTTGTCTAAACAAATTTCATCTTCTTTTCTCAGCAAAGTATTATTTAATTCTAGGTTCACCAGTTAGGGAATATAATACTGTATTTTTATAATTGAGGTAGTAATTTTGTATATTGTGATTCAGGCTTACTGATCCATTTGGAGATTTTGTGCATATTCTAAGGGATAATGTGATAGGAAGGCTGAGATACATGTCTCAATTCTGTAATTTTAAAAATTCTATTTGGCTAGGCTTAGTAAAATTAACGGTAATGATACCTTATTTCAACAGAGTCTTTCATCTGAAGATCTCAAAGCATCCAACATTTAGAGCACATTATTAGGCCATGCTGACTCTGTTACAAAAGCATTCTACTTTGGAAATGTTTAAATTTTTCCATTATTTGTCTTTTTAGATTTGTTGGTGCCTTTGTAATTTTCAAAGAAAATCTTGTTTACTCTTGATAGAGAGGCAGCTTAGAAAATTTTTACAAACAACATAGTTTACTTTGTACAGTAGCACAAAAAAACGTATGGAAGTTATTCTTAGAAAGAGGGAAAAAATGTATTTTTAATATTTTGAACATCTACTATGCACTAAGCCCTGTGCCAAGCATGCCACATTTGGTATCTCATTAATATCTTGCAAGAATCTTACAAGGGAGGAATAATTATTTTTAATATACACAGGAGGCTATCATATACATAATGGTTTATGTTACCTAAGAGCTTTCAGCAAAAAAATCTGGACTGGAACCCAGATGTATTCAGTTATATTTTTTTGTTTTGTTTTATCACCCTAGTTGCTTTTAGAAGGAGTGGAGGAGGTTTCTATTATCTAAATTTTTCTTTGCCTTTTTCATCTATTAATAATCCCAACTGTTCATTAAAAAGTTAGATTCAGAAGTAGGAATCAAGAATACTGACAGCTATTTTTCATAACAGTTTATATCTATCTTTGACTGTCACAGTGTAGATGGTCACATGACTTAGAAATAGTGGGTTTGTTAAATGATTCAGGCCCTGCCTCAAGGATAAGCCAATGTCTCCCAAAGCATGCCACATATATCACTATTGGTCCACAAGATGATTTTGTTAACATTTGAACATTTTACCAGTTACATATTTCTAACATTTTTCATAGCTATATATTTTAAACATCTATCAAGAAAGAAATTAACTAGCAGAACACTCTTATTACTCTTATTACTTAGAATAAGACCAAAAAAGGTAGTCTTATAGTAATTCATTTTGCACAGACTGAGTCTGGTTACACAGGCAAATTTATGAATGGGTCAAGCCTTCAATAATCAAAATTTCTTCTTTGGATGTAAGGATGGCATGAATGTACAGATGTCTGGTAGAGTTTCTCATATATCAAATTTCCATGTTCATCATGTATTTCTTAATAAAGTATTAATTCACCATTTCTGAAAGTCAATCATAGCTTACTATATGACTATATATTGAATATGTATTATTCATATATATGATATATATTTATATAGAATGCATTCTACATGAATATATATTCATATATTTTATATATATGAATATATATTATTGTGAATTATAAAATGGATTGGGTTGGGTTTTTTAATTGAAACTATCATGGATAAGAGGTTTTAAAAGATTTTTAGGCATAATAGGAGAAGATATTTATAACAAATATGAGCACTGGTGTTGATAGTAATAAAACCACATTAACACCTTGTTAACATTATAGAAATACTAGCTTCAACAAAAAAAAACACAAAATAATACAAAAATATAAAAATTGTTTGAAATTTGGAATTTCTCTGCCAACTGTGAGTGACTCTATTTCATTATGTGTTGTGTTTAGGAACACTGGTATCATTTTGACACATTCAAAGAACACTATGAGAAACTTGTCAAAATTTCTGAAGCAAAATAGAAGGACAGTCAAGCATCCAAAAACTAACGTGCTGTGTAATAAGGATAAGAATACAAAAGCTTTGTGGTGTTTTGAAATAACTTGTGAAACATGAGGAATCCTACTGGGGGGAAAAAAAAAAGGAAAAGCAATGATTGGGGGAAAAGTAAGTGAAATGATTGATACAGTGCCTCTGTCAAATAACAGAGTTCATTTTAGAACTATAGATATGAACAGAAAGTAAAGCAGTAATTATTATTCAGAGAATGACAAAGTCAATACAATTCTCTGCAGACTGTTGAATCCACTAACATTTTATAGTCAGAAAATCTCTGCTATTTGTCTGAAATAACTTGAATAAAAGTAGTCTATAAAAACCTCTCCACAGCCAAATTGTACAAATGAAGAAGTGTTTTTCTTTTTTTTAGAATTTATTGATGAAACCAGATAACAAACACAATGGCAAAAAGTGATATTGGACTAAACAGAGAAGCTGTCAAAGATAATTAGTTCAACAAGAAGACTTGATTAATATTGTTATGCGATTGCACATATACTTATAGTTGTATCCAAAGAAATCCTGGTCAGTAGAGATACACATAAAGATTAAAGAAAAGTATTTATTCAAACTATCATATGCGAGCCTTTGAGTTCTCATAATTTTCTCAGGCTTTGTGAAAAAAAATTAGCATAAGTTAAAAATCAGAAATTACTGTTCTATGTCATTTGTTAGGTTCCTTGCTGCTAAAAGGAGCCCTTATGTGTCTATTCCAGCTGATAAATCTATAAAATATTTCATATTGAGTCATCATCTGGTTATATCCCATATTTAACATTCTTTTAAAATGATTTGAAGTTCTGCTGACAACGTGACTAGCCAAAACAAGTTTGAAAAAAGAACAAAGTTGGAGGTTTTACACTACCTGATTTCAAATTTTATTATAAAGTTACAATAATCAGGATAATGTGGTATTGGCTAAATAGAGGTATAAAGATCAATGGGACAGAATTGAGAATCCAGAAAGAATCCTTACCTATGTATTTAATAGTTATTTGAGAAAAGGGCCAAAACAATTTAATGGGGAAAATCTATTCTTCTCAATAAATGGTACGGGGACAATTTAATGTCTAAAAACACAAATAGAAAACCTTTACTAACACTGTTAATTAAGTCAATTAGCTAGGTCCCATATAAATAACTCAAAAATGGATCACAGGCATAAAGGGCTAAAACTATAAATTTTCTAGAAGAAAACATAAGAGAAACATTTCTGTAACATTGTTTAAGCAAGAAGTTCTCAGATATGGCACAATAATCAAAAGTTAAAATGACCACTAAAAAACCCTCAATGAATTGGAATTCATCAAAATTCAAAAACTTTTGTGCTCAACTATACCATTAAGAAAATGAAGAGAGGGGCGCCTGGGTGGCTCAGTGGGTTAAAGCCTCATGATCCCAGGGTCCTGGGATCGAGCCCCATATCGGGATCTCTGCTCAGCAGGGAACCTGCTTTCCTCTCTCTCTCTGCCTGCCTGCCTCTCTGCCTACTTGTGATCTCTGTCTGTCAAATAAATAAATAAAAATCTTAAAAAAAAAAAAAAAGAAAAAGAAAATGAATAGATAATCTACCTGATAGGAAATATTTCCAAATCATACATCTGTTAAAGAATTGATTTAAAACTATTTAAAGAACTCTTACAATTCAATAAGAAGATACACAACCAAACAGAAAAACAAGCTTGAATAGACATTTTACACCAAAAAACCCCACCCTTCCAAATAGCTATAACTATATTAAAAAGTGCTCAAGATCATTAGTTATTAGTGAAATGCAAACCCACTAGAATAATGACAATCAAAAATACAGACTTTACAAAGTGTAGGTAAAAATGTAGACACATCCAAACCTTCCTACAAATGCTGCTGGGAATATAAAATGGTGCAACCTCTTTGGAAATAAGCTGGGTAATTTTTTAAAAAAATTCAAATATAAGCTTATCATATGACCCACCAACGCCGGTCCTACGTAGGTACCCACAAGAAATAGAAACACATTCACACAAAGGTTTGTACATGAACCTTCTCAGGACTGTTATTCATAATATCCCTCAACTGGTGAATGGATAAAGAAAATGTGATATCCATACAATGTAATACTGTTCAGCAATAAAAAGGAAAAAATATATATTCTACAAAATGGATGAACCTAAAAAACATGATGCAAATTAAAAGCTAGGAGTAAAAGTGTACATGCTGTATGATTTCATTTATATAAAATATCCAAAAGAAAGACAAATGTACAGAGACAGAAAGCAGATCAGAGGTTTTGAGGACTAGAGATGGGAGTAAGGATTGACTCACATAACTGATATTGGGGGAGGGAATGATAAAAATGTTCAAAAATTGTCATGGTTGTGGTTAGACAGCTCCACAAATTTATTTTTTAAAAAATAGTTCCACAGAAGTGTCACAAACCCTTGCCAGAATTCAGCCAGTTCTTAGACTTAGAACCCATCAACTAAAGGAATGACCCGGTTCCCATTAGGAAATAGTTTGGATATATTAAGGTAGTGATTGACCCACTTGTTTTGTTTTTTTTTTTTTTCAAATTATTTTTATTAACATATAATGTATTATTTGCCCCAGGGGTACAGGTCTGTGAATCTTCAGGCTTACACATTTCACAGCACTCACCACAGCACATACCCTCCCCAGTGTCCACAACCCAACCACCCTCTCCATACCCCCCACCTCCTAGCAACCTCAGTTTGTTTTGTAACATTGAGTCTCTTATGGTTTGTCTCCCTCCTGATCCCACCTTGTTTCATTTTTCCTTCCTTACCCCCCAATCCCCTCAGTTTGCCTCTCAAATTCCTCATATCAGAGAGATCATATGATAATTGTCTTTCTCTGATTGACTTATTTCACTCAGCATAATAACCTCTAGTTCCATTCACATGGTTGCAAATGGCAAGAGTTCATTTCTTTTGATGGCTACATAGTATTCCATTGTATATATATACAACCTCTTCTTTATCCATTCATCTGTTGATGGACATCTAGGTTCTTTCCATAATTTGGCTACTGTGGACATTGCTACTATAAACATTCAGGTGCACGTGCCTCTTCAGATCACTACATTTGTAATTTTAGGGTATTTACCCTAAAGTTAGTCATGCAATTGCTGGGTCATAAGGTAGCTCTATTTTCAACATTTTAAGGAACCTCCATACTATTTTCCAGAGTGGCTGCACCAGCTTGCATTTCCACTAACAGTAGGAGGGTTCCCCTTTCTCCACATCTTCACCAGCATCTGTCATTTCCTGACTTGTTAATTTTAGCCATTCTGACTGGTGTGAGGTGGTATCTCATTGTGGTTTTGAACTGTATTTCCGTGATCCCAAGTGATGTGGAACACTTTTTCATGTGTCTGTTGGCCATCTGCATGTCTTCTTTGCAGAAATGTCTGTTCATGGCTTCTGCTCATTTCTTGATTGGATTATTTGTTCTTTGGGTGTTGAGTTGATAAGTTCTTTATAGATTTTGGATACTAGCCATTTATTTGGTATGTCATTTGCAAATATCTTTTCCCATTCTTTTGGTTTTCTTTTGGTTTTGTTGAGTGTTTCCTTTGCTGTGCAAAAGCTTTTGGTCTTGATGAGGTCCCAATAGTTCATTTTTCCCATTGCTTCCCTTGCCTTTGGCTAGGAAGAAGTTGCTGCGGCTGAGGTCGAAAATGTTGCTGCCTGTGTTCTCCTCAAGGATTTTGATGGATTCCTCTCTCACATTGAAGTATTTCATCCATTTTGAGTCTATTTTTGTGTGTAGTGTAAGGAAATGGTTCAGTTTCATTTTTCTGCATGTGACTGTCCAATTTTCCTAACACTATTTGTTGAAGAGACTGTTGGACATTCTTCCCTGCTTTGTCAAAGATTAGTTGACCATAGAGTTGAGGGTCTGTTTCTGGGCTCTCTATTCTGTTCCATTGAACTATGTGTCTGTTTTTGTGCCAGTACCATACTGTCTTGATGATGACAGCTTTGTAACCAAATTTGAAGTATGGAATTGTGATGCCACCAACTTTGGCATTCTTTTTCAACATTCCTCTGGCTATTTGAGGTTTTTTCTGGTTCCATATAAATTTTAGGATTATTTGTTCCATTTCTCTGAAAAAAATTGATGGTATTTTGATAGGGATTGCACTAAACATGTAGATTGCTTTAGGTAGCATAGACATTTTCACAGTATTTGTTCTTCCAATACATGAGCATGGAACATTTTTCCATTTCTTTGTGTCTTCCTCAATTTCTTTCATGAGTACTTTATAGTTTTCTGAGTACAGATTCTTTGTCACTTTGGTTAGGTTTCTTCCTAGGTATCTTATGGTTTTGGGTACAATTGTAAATGGGATCAACTCTTTAATTTCTCTTTTTTTCTGTCTTGTTGTTGGTGTGATTTATGTGCATTGATTTTATATCCTGCAGAAATGTCTGTTCATGGCTTCTGCTCATTTCTTGATTGGATTATTTGTTCTTTGGGTGTTGAGTTGATAAGTTCTTTATAGATTTTGGATACTAGCCATTTATTTGGTATGTCATTTGCAAATATCTTTTCCCATTCTTTTGGTTTTCTTTTGGTTTTGTTGAGTGTTTCCTTTGCTGTGCAAAAGCTTTTGGTACACTTGTACACTTCCTGTACAAGTTTGGAGTGGAGTCCTTTGGGTTTTCCAGATAAAATATCAGATCATCTGCAAAGAGTGATAGTTTGATGTCTTCTTTGCCGATTTGGATGACTTTAGTTTCTTTTTGTTGTCTGACTGCTGAGGCTAGTACTTCTAGTACTATACTGAATAGCAGTGGTGATAATGGATATCCATGCAGTGTTCCTGACCTTAGCAGAAAAACTCACAGTTTTTCTTCATTGAGAATGATATTCATTGTGGGTTTCTCTTGGATGGTTTTGATGATACTGAGGTATGTACCCTCTATCCCTACATTTTGAAGAGTTTTGATCAAGAAAGGATGCTGTACTTGGGCAAATGCTTTTTTAGCATCTACTGAAAGTATCATATGGTTCTTGTTAGTTCTTTTATTAATGTATTGTATCACACTGATTGATTTGCAGATGTCAAACCCACCTTGCTGCTCTGGAATAAATCCTACTTGGTCATGGTGAATAATCATTTTAATGTACTGTTGGATCCTATTGGCTTGTATTTTGGTGAGAATTTTCACATCTGTGTTCATTAAGGATATTGGTCTGTAATTCTCTTTTTTGATAGGGTCTTTGTCTGGTTTTGGGATCAAGGTAATGCTGGCTTCAGAAAATGAGTTTGGAAGTTTTCCTTCCATTTCTATTTTTTAGAACAGTTTCAGGAGAATAGGAATTAATTCCTCTTTAAATGTTTGCTAGAATTCTCCTGGGAAGTCGTCTGGACCTGGGCTCTTGTTTGTTGGGAGATTTTTGATGACTGTTTCAATCTCCTTACTGGTTATGGGTCTGTTCAGGCATTCTATTTCTTCCTGGTTCAGTTGTGGTAGTTTATGTCTCTAGGAATGCTAGCATTTCTTCCAGATTGTCAAATTTGCTGTTGTATAGTTGTTCATAATACGGTCCTATAATTGTTTGTATTTCTTTGGTGTTGGTTGTGATCTCTCCTCTTTCATTCATGATTTTATTTATTTGGGTCCTTTCTCTTTTCTTTTTGATAAATCTGGCCAGGGGTTTATCAATCTTATTAATTCTTTCAAAGAACCAGCTCCTAGTTTCGTTGATGTGTTCTATTGTTGTTGTTGTTGTTTTTGGTTTCTATTTCATTGATTTCTGCTCTTGTATTTATTATTTCTCTTCTGCTGGGTTTAGGGTTTCTTTGTGGTTCCTTCTCCAGCTCCTTTAGGTATAGGGGTTAGGTTGTGTACTTGAGAACTTTCTTGTTTCTTGACAAAGACTTGTATCGCTATATACTTTCCTCTCAGAACTGTCTTTGTTGTGTCCCACAGATTTTGAACAGTTGTGTTTTCATTATCATTTGTTTCCATGAATTTTTTTTCAATTCTTCTGTAATTTTCTGGTTGACCCTTTCATTCCTTAGAAGGATGCTCTTTAGCCTCCATGTATTTGGGTTCTTTCCAAATTTCCTCTTGTGATTGAGTTCTAGCTTCAGAGCATTGTGGTCTGAAAAGATGCAGGTAATGATCCCAATCTTTTGGTACCAGTTGAGACCTAATTTGTGACCCAGGATGTGATCTATTCTGGAGAATGTTCCATGTGCCCTAGAGAAGATTGTGTATTCTGTTGCTTTGGGATGGAATGCTCTGAATATATCTGTGATGTCCATCTGGTCCAGTGTGTCATTCAAGGCCTTTATTTCCCTGTTGATCTTTTGCTTGGATGATCTGTCCATTTCAGTGAGGGGGGGTGTTAAAGTCTCCTCCTATTATTGTATTATCATCAATGTGTTTCTTTGATTTTGTTATTAAGTGGTTTATATAGTTGGCTGCTCCTATGTTAGGGCATAGATATTTAAAATTGTTAGATCTTCTTGTTGGAAAGACCCTTTAAGTATGATATAGTGTCCTTCCTCATCTCTTATTATAGTCTTTGGCTTAAAATCTAATTGATCTGATATAAGGATTGCAATCCCAGCTTTCCTTTGATGTTCATTAGCATGGTAAATTGTTTTCCACCCCCTCACTTTAAATCTGGAAGTGTCTTTGGGTCTAAAATGAGTTTCTTGTAGACAGGATATTGATGGGTCTTGTTTTATTATCCATTCTGATACCCTGTCTTTTGATTGGGGCATTAAGCCCATTTACATTCAGGGTAACTATTGAAAGATATGAGTTTATTGCCGTTGTATTGCCTATAAGGTGACTGTTACTGTATATTGTCTCTTTTCTTTTATGGTCTACTAGTTTTAGGTTCTCTCTTTGCTTAGAGGACCCCTTTCAATATTTCCTGTAGGGCTGGTTCAGTGTTTACAAATTGTTTTTGTTTTTGTTTGTCCTGGAAGATTTTTATCTCTCCTTCTATTTTTCAATAGTAGCCTAGCTGGATAGAGTATTCTTGGCTGCATATTTTTCTCATTTAGTGCTCTGAATATATCATGCCAGTTCTTTCTGACCTGCCAGGTCTCTGTGGATAAGTCTGCTGTCAATCTAATATTTCTATCATTGTGTGTTACAGACCTCTTGTCCCAAGTGGGTTTCAGAATTTTCTCTTTGTCACTAAGACTTGTAAGTTTTACTCTTAGTAGATGACAGGGTGTAGACCTATTTTTATTGATTTTGAGGGGGTTTTCTGTGCCTCTTGGGTTTTGATGTTTGGTCCCTTTGCCATATTAGGGAAATTCTCTATTATAATTTGCTCCAATATACCTTCTGCCTCCCTCTCTCTTTCTTCTTCTTCAGAAATCCCAATTATTCTAATATTGTTTTGTCTTACAGTATCACTTATCTCTCAGATTCTCCCCTTGTGGTCCAGTAGTTGTCTCTCTCTTGCTCAGAGTCTTTGTTCTCCATCATTTTTTCTTATATATCACTAATTCTCTCTTCTGCCTCATTTATCCTAGCAGGTAGAGCCTCCATTATTTATTGCACCTCATTAATATCTTTTTACATTTCAGCTTGGTTAGATTTTAGTTCTTTTATTTCTCCAGACAGCGTTTCTCAAATATCTTCCATGCCTTTTTTGAGCCCAGCTAGCATCTTGAGAATCATCATTCTGAACTCTAGCTCTGACATATTACCAATATCAATGTTGATTAGGTCCTTAGGCTTCAATACTGTGTCTTGTTCTTTTTTTGTGTATGAATTTGTCCACCTTGTCATTTTATCTAGATAAGAATATATGAAGGAGAGAATAAAATGCTAAAAGGATGGCAAAGACTCCAGAAAAATGTACACTAACCAAATCAGAAGAGACTCCAAATTTGGGGGAGAAGAAAGGGGGTAAAAGGAAATTTAAAAAAATTAAACGCATACATACATATATATGTAGACATATCTACATATCTACATATATATGTATGTATGTATGTATGCCTGGTGACTATAACAGCCATCCACTTGATTTTGGGTGTACTTTGGTCTCTTAGAAGAAACTACCTCTCAAAATTTTAAAGAAAGAAAAACATATATATATATAGGTAAGCATGATGAAGGGATGTAATATGACTGTAAAGATGAAA
Source organism: Mustela nivalis (assembly GCF_964662115.1). Lineage (NCBI taxonomy): Eukaryota > Metazoa > Chordata > Mammalia > Carnivora > Mustelidae > Mustela > Mustela nivalis. The sequence continues at coordinate 53,783,943 of NC_139020.1, forward strand.
ATTCTTTAAAAATCTGAAAAAGGAATCAATAAGTTGGTTGGAAAAAGAAGCAAAAGGAGAGTGGAGAGAATTTTCTCAGTCTGGAGACTAGAACAAAGCCCTGTGCTAGATTTAGGGTATATTTTGATCTATTAGAAGAAATTGTATCCCAAAATTTTTAAGAAGGAAAAAAACCCTATATGTATACAAAAAATAAAGTTTGATACAATGAAGGATAAAATATGACTATCATAATGAAGGTTTAAAAAAGATTTTTTTAAAGAAAAGTATTTTTAAGATAAACTAGTTAAAAAATGTTAAAAGAAGAAAGAGGAAAAGCTCAAAAAATTAGAATAAAAAATAAAATTTAAAAAATTTAATTAACTTTTCAGGACTAAAGAATCATGGGGAGAAAGCCATGAATTCCATGCTTTGCTTTCCTCTCCTCTGGAATTCCGCTCTTCTCCTTGATCCGTGAGCTTGGTCTTGGCTGGATGTTCTTGCTGATCTTCTTGGGGAGGGGCCTGTTGTAGTGATTCTTAAATGTCTTTGCCCAAGGCGGAATTGCACTGCCCTTGCCAGGGGCCAGGCTAAGTAATATGCTCAGGTTTGCTTTGGGGAGCTTTTGTTCCCTGAACACATTCCACAGAGCTCTGGATGGCGGGAATAAAAATGGCAGCCTCCCAATCTCTGGCCCAGAGGATCTGAGAGTTCCAGGCCCCACTCCTCACTGCACCCTAGGAGAAAAGCAGTCAATCACTCTCCCTGGTCTCTGGCTACGCTCCGAGCTCACCCAGCCTGTGACCAAGCATTTCTGTCTCTGGCACACAGCACCATCAGGAGTCTCCAAACCCAGCAGATTCCTGCCATGCTGCTCTTCTGGCAGAGGAAGGTGGGTCTCCTCAGATCTGCCACTGGTGTGTTCCTGCTCAAAGAGCAGCGGCTTGACTGTGCTACGGATCACAGTTTAAGGTAACCCCAAGCTGAGAGCTCACACCTCTGTTCCATCTCTGTAGTCAGCTTCCCTGCTCTAATACCTGCGAACTCTGCTACACTCAGACACCCCCGACCCTTCTGTGACCCCCATGGGACCTGAGACCACAATGTCTCCGTGAGGTCTCCACCCCACTTAGCCTCTGGAGCAACGTCCCTCAGTGGAGCAGACTTCTAAAAGTTCAGATTTTGTGCTCTGTTGCTCCACCGCTTCCTGGGAGCCGGCCTCTCCCCCCGTGGTCTATCTTCACGTGCTTCAGATTCATCTCTGCACAGATCCTACCTTTCAGAAAGTGGTCGATTTTCTGTTTCTAGAATTGCTGCTCTTCTTCTCTTTGATATCCTGTTGGGTTTGTAGGTGTTCAGAATGGTTTGATAACTGTAGCTGAATTCCTATGACCTGATGTCATCTCAGTTTGCTACTCCTCCACCATCTTGACTCTATTGATCAACCCCCTTGTTTCTTAAAGGAATTTGATTATTTATTTGTGGTAAATGTTGATGAGGGAGAAGGGGGAAATTCAGATTCTGTGATGGCTCTTGAATACCACCAAGTCTGAATCAATACTGATACCTGAGGAACTGAAATGCTGTAATGTCTACATCAGTGGTCTTCCAACATTAGTGTAGATTGAATCACCAAGAAAGATTGTTAAGGCATAGATTCCTGAGTTCCTTGCCCAAAAAAAAGGGTTTCTGGTTCAATGAGACTCTGAATTTCTAAAGAGTTCCAAGTGATGAAGACAATACAGGCCCACAGACCACACTATGGATAGCACTTGTTTACATATCATAATGGAAAATTTACATATAAACCACTCATGGTGAGACAACTATTCTCTTAGGGAAGTTACCTCCAGGGCATGCCCATGAATCATAAAGTTACACAGACATGAAAATACAACTTTGTATGACATTTATATTAATGTGCATAGAAATTACTATCTGCTCTTTGTCAAAAATCATTTGTTTCACCACTTAAATTTGTCTCAATCTTTTAGTTCAATAATTGGAACTCATTTTGTCTTACAGTTAAGAAAGATTAGTTATTGTTTCCAATGAATTATATGAATTAATACAAGTATTAATATTTTATTAATATATTATGATTCATTAATAAAAGCATATGTTACATGGAAGACAGTTTTTTAAAATTAATCTGAGGTCCACAGAAGAAAATACACTCCCATATATAAAATTAATTCGTCACTGGTCTATTCTGATGATGATTAAGAACAAAAATACTCAGGCAATGTCCTTCAAATACTCAGTTAAACTCTAAACAAACAACACACAGTCAAACTTTACCTAAAATGTGCAGGAAAATGCCTCTACATCTAGACCCTGCTTTGAATGTTATCAGTGATACGCTGCCTTTATCCCTTGCCTTCCTTTTATTGTAAAAGAAACTCCATATTGATTATCATCGGTTAAAAAGCAACATTTGCTCACAAGTATTGCTACTCAGTAGTCAGGAATGTGATGCATGAAGTTGGATCACATCAGGGTAATTGCTGGATTGTTGTTTTTAAAATAACATCTGTGTGTATGTGTACTTTCAGCTGAAATATGTCAGCTCCAATGCCAGAAGCTGATATGATTACAGCACATTTCAGAGGTGTGACAGCTTTCAAAAGAATTTCTTAAATCATTGTACTTTTATCAGAGGAAAAACTTCATAGCTTGCACGTGAATTCAAGACAAAGCCATGCCTCTCGATGCCATCTAATTTCTCAACATACTGTTCTTGCTAATACTTTGACACCACTCAGGTGACCAGGGGCAAGTATCTATCCCTCTGCCCATCTTCATCCCTCTGTCTAGTAGACAGGAGATTACCTGCTTCCTCTCTGAAATACTGTGGAGCTCCACGTTTTAACAGGATTGTGAAATTCCTGTCAGTTTCAGTTCAGAAATCTTGTCAAATTTTTCTGATTAAAATTTTGTTTATAAATGTGTTAGCAAGAATAGAAGTTTTGGGGGAAAAAAATCAATGCTGCAAATTTCTGTGAAAGCACATTTTGGTACAGCCCTAATTTGGCCAAGGGAGTAAATGAGTCATTCCCCTTCAGTGCACTTCTGGGTGGCCTCAGGATTCTGGTTTAGACCAACAGTGCTGCTGCCTTAGAGAGAGTGACCAACTCAACTAGACTCTCCGCAGATCCCTGGGACCTTGCTGACTTCCAAGAGCTCCTCATAAGAAATGAAGGTCCCTAGGGAGAGGCCACCTATTGATATTTCCTGTTATTTGAAAGTCTGTGACACCTACATAAATTAACCTAGCAAGAATGAAACTCCCTAGCATATGAATCTGTTCATCCATGGTCCATGTAAGGTAGAAACAGGTGGCTTATCTCTAAACAGTGCCCACTTTCTGTAATGTTTTGAAAAAATAAATATCATTTTTTAAAAACATAGCTAATTGTATTAGAAAAACACAACTCAAATCCTTTTTTTTTTTTACATCTTGAATATTATTTATTTCATAAAATATTAATAAATGCTTCTGGTTTTAAGCATTTTCCATTCAGAAGCAATCTTTTTTTTTTTTATTTATTTATTTTCAGCATAACAGTATCATTATTTTTCACCACACCCAACTCAAATCCTTTTGAGTGAAGACTATTTCCTAAGGATCCTGGATTTTGCCCCAGAATCAAAGAAAGAGCAATAGGAATGAGGGCCCCTCTGTGAACAGGGGAGAAACAGACGTGAATGTTATCAGCCCTGCTTGTTTCCTCAGTTCACCTCGTTGTACTCAACACTGCATTATGGCACTGCCCTCTCAGTTCCTTCATGTGGCAGGGAACGTGGCCACATTTTCACAGCTCCTGAACACAGAGGAAAGATACCTTTTGTTTCCCAAATTCTGCTTAGAACTTTCTAGAAAAGGACAACACCTACCTTGGTCTAGACCCCTTGCCTCCCCCTGGCCAGTTCATGGCAACCACAGTCATTGGCCTAGTCAGGCTGGTTGTCTGTGGCCAGGGCACTGGGTATGTGATTCTGTGACTGGCTGCCCTCAGCAGAACTGCAGGGAAACTTCCCTCAAAGAAGCAGTCTGCCCCAGCACGGTATCGGGGGTGGGGAGTGGGGGGGGGGTGAGGGGGAGAACAAAACCAGTCATTCTTTCTTCATGTTAGCTCCCCCTGCTATGTTCTATAGTAAAGTTATTTTCCCCTTTTGTAAATGAGAACATAGAATATGACAGAGATGAAGAGAAACCCACACACACAGAGGAGAACTGAAATGGAGTCTCAAAGCATTCACACAGGATCATTTCTGAGGAATAAACATACTTCTTATATGTTACTGGTAGAGTTATGTTTCCAGAAATTTGGTTTTAGGAAAAGCTGAGAATGTCAGACTTTTATTTTATTTTTTTCTCCATGTTCCAAAATTCATTGTTTATGCACCACACCCAGTGCTCCATGCGATAGGTGCTCTCCATAATACCCGCCACCAGGGTCACCCCACTCCACCCCAAAACCCTCAGTTTGTTTCTCAGAGTGCTGACTGAAATAAGTCAAGCAGAGAGAGTCAATAATCACATGGTTTCACTTACTTGTGGAGCATAAGGAATAACAGAGAAGACATTGGGAGATGGAGAAGAGAAGTGAGCTGGGGGAATTTGGAGGGGGAGGCAAACCATGTCAGACTTTTAAATTGATTAATCAAATACCTGTTTTTGGAGAGGTCAAGAAAGATAGGAGAAAACTTCCAATCATTCTTCAACAGTCTGTTAGACTGTTACTGACATGTTAGAATATCTCTGGTGACCCAGAAATCAGAAGTTAGGCGGTATTTTCAGTATATTTTGTTTCTGTTCACAATGGTGCCCCTTCTTTCATCTTCCAACACCAGTCTTGGGAAGTTCATATCTCTAATAAATGACCAGTGGTTCTTTGGAAGTGTCTAACAGTCTAACACCTAAAACTTTAAAATTATGTATGATATTCAGTTGAATTTTTTTAGTTAACTGGGTGACTTAATGGTACAGATTCTTACTGAACCATCATTATAAGCCAGGAAAATATTTCATTTCTATTTGGTTCTTGCAATCTAAATGAGACCAACTTTTTTTTTTATATGAGAGCAAGAATCCTAATAAGAACTAAAGGCCAAGTTTATTCAGAAACACTTCAGGTTTTAGAAAATTAAATCAAATTAAGTGGATCATCAAACTTCATGTAAAACTGTAAAAGTAAACATTAAATCCGGATTGACTGGATATAACTCAAGATGAAATCAAATTTTAGGGAGAGGTTTTGACCTGATGTAGTGATAGGTAGTCACTTTTAAAAAGGCTTAATATTGTAAATTTACATTCACTTGACATTTTGGGGGGGGGTTGGGTTTTTTGTTTATTTTTGTTGTTGTTTGTTTGTTTGTTTAAGAATAATGCTACTGGGGCACCTGGGTGTCCCAGTAGGGTAAGCATATAATTCTTGGTTTCAGCTCAGGTCAAGATTTTAGGGTTGTGGGATCGAGCCCCTTCCCTCATCAGGGAGTCTGCTTCAGATTCTTTCCTTCCTCTCCCTTCCTCCTCGTCTCGTCTCCCACTACTGCTCGCTCGCTTTCTCTCTCTCTCTCTATCAAATAAATTTAAAAAAAAAAAAAAAAAAAAAAAAGAATGTTAGTTTTCTGGCCCAGGGTTCATGCAGATATTTTTCTCTCTAACATAAATTGTGATAACAATACAGGGCCTAAACCATGATACATAATTTAGTATTAAATTGCATAATCCAGGGTTCTTTGGTGGCTCAGTGGTTAAGGATCTGCCTTTGGCTCAGATCATGATCCCAGGGTCCTGGGATCGAGTCCTGCAATGGGCTCCCTGCTCAGAGAGAAAGGAAACTTTTTCTCTTCTTCCTCTCCCATTCCCCCTGATTGTGTTCCCTCTCTTGCTGTCTCTCTCTGTCAAATAAATAAATAAAATCTTTTAAATCAATCAACCTATCAACCAATCAATCAATCAATCAATCAATCACATAAACCATACAAATGTATAACCTAATTTCTCAAAGGAAGGTAGTTATACAAAGCAACTTATTAAGCAAACTTAAAAGTGTTATTTTGGAAGTCTTAAAATATCCTGGTGGTCTGCCATGGTCAGATACTAAGCATGAGTTTGAGATCCAAAATTCTGTCCTTTTATTTAAGAAAGACCAGAAGAAGCAGCAATATGATATGGGAGGAAATAACACCAGCCTGGGAGTCGGGATGTCTGGAATATAGTGCCTTCTACAACTAACTAGCCAGGTGACCTTGGATGAGTACAAAACCTCTTTGGGGCTTAGTTATTTCTGTAAAATAAGAAGATTTGATAGATGGCCTCAAAGTCCCTTCCACCTCTATAATTTCATGACTCCATACTTGGAAATGCAGTTGGCACACTGCTTAGAGCATAGTAGAGAATTCAAAGGATGTGACTACCTCTTCATTCCTTCTTTTTTCTTTCCCCCCCCCCTTTTTTTTCCTCAACCCTTTTCATGAACCCAGCCATGGTCTCAATATGTATTTATTTCTGTATCTTTAATTCCTGGTACAGAGACCAGCAGAAATTGCTGTCTATAAAAAGGGCTGTCTGTCTTCGAGAAATGCAGTCTAATAGAGCAAACATATAAATAAATTGCATTACTGTGACTCAAGTCCAAAAATACATTAGTAATTTATATTCCTCACAAAGACAGTACAGCAAAGGGACTGAGGAACTGTTCTTTAAGCGAGCCCTGATAAACTTCCTTAAGCAGGGAACATCTCAATATCTGAAACAGATTTTTATAAATGATTAGGAACTAGTCAGGTCAGCCAATAGAGGGAACAAAACATCTATTGGAGCCATGACACTGAAGTGTGTTCTGCTCAGGTGCAGATGTAACACTTCTAATTGCCATGAATTCTCTGACCTTGAAAATTAGGTTTCCTGGGACCACTCCTTCTGAATGATTTTTTAAAACTGATTAATGACTTAATTAGCTTAGAACTGCAACTGAAATATCTCTATAAAACTTAGTATGCCTTGACTATTATAAATATACTTAAAATATTAAAGATTATATTTTTATATATTATTTGGGGGCCTATTATTCAGTCCCATTGATCAGAATGCTTATTCTTTCACAAACATTAAACACATTTTACTATCATAACTTTATAACATATCATGACATCTTATAGAGTAGTCCTCTCACTGTAATTTTCTTCTTTCTTTCTTCAAGAATGCCTTGTCTATTCTTGGATTTCTTTCTCTTTCATATCAAATTTTAGAATCAGCTTGTCAAATTTCATTTAAAAAACTACTGGAATTTTTATTGGAATTTCATTAATTCTGAAAATTAATTTGAGGAACACATATCTTTGTGATATTGAGGATTTTATCCATGAAATACTACGTATTTTCATGTATATAGATATTTTAAAATATCTTTCAATGAAGTTTTAAATTGCTTCTATATAGGTTTGTTTGTCTTTTTTTATATTTGTTACTCTATACTTATCTTTACTGCTGATACAAATGGTACTTTCAATGCTTTTTATTTCTTCTTCATGTAGTATTTCTTCTACATATATTATTAACTAGGAAGCCCCAGCACAAAGTTAAATGGCTATGTTGATGATAGATAACCCTCTGACTTTAAATGAAATGCCAATACATTTTACCCTTAAGAATGATGTTTGCGGGCACCTGGGTGGCTCAGTGGGTTAGGCCGCTGCCTTCGACTCAGGTCATGATCTCAGGGTCCTGGGATCGAGTCCCGCATTGGGCTCTCTGCTCAGCGGGGAGCCTGCTTCCTCCTCTCTCTCTCTCTGCCTGCCTCTCTGCCTACTTGTGATCTCTCTCTGTCAAATAAATAAATAAAATCTTAAAAAAAAAAAAAAGAATGATGTTTGCTTCTCATTTTTGAGACTTTTTATCAGAATTAAAATGTGCCTATGTATTCCTACTTTTCTGAGTTTTCATAGTAAATGTGTATTGACTTAATGTCAATGCTTTATTTGCTTTTATTGAAATAAAATTATGTTTTTACTTTTTAATCTATTAACACAGTGAATTACACTAATAAAGTGGTTTTTTTTTAAAGATTTTATTTATTTATTTGACAGAGATCACAAGTAAGCAGAGAGACAGGCAGGAGGTGGGGAAGCACTCTCCACACTGAGCAGAGAGCCTGATGTGGGGCTCGATCTCAGGACCCTGAGATCATGTCCTGAGCTGAAGGCAGAGGCCACCCAGGCACCCGCTAATGAAGTTTCTAATATAAAACTTTCTTGCATATTGGAATAAACCAAATTTTGTCATGATGTGTTCTTTTTTTTTTTTTTAATACTTCATTGGATTTCATTTGCAAATAATTTGTTTAGGATTTTTTTAAATCTATGTTCATTCCTGATATGCAACTACAGATATTTTCCCTCATACAATTTTTTTTTAAAGATTTTATTTATTTATTTGACAGACATCACGAGTAGGCAGAGAGGCAGGCAGAGAAAGAGAGGAGGAAGCAGGCTCCCCGCGGAGCAGAGAGCCCGATGCGGGGCTCAATCCAGGACCCTGGGATCATGACCTGAGCCGAAGGCAGAGGCTTAACCCACTGAGCCACCCAGGCGCCCCCCTCATACAATTTTTTCCACCTATTTATTGCTGTAAAACAAAGTTCTCCCAAACATAGACGCTTGACATGACAACAACAATGCTTTTAATATGTCTCCTGATTTTGTGGGTTAGAAAGTTGAATGGGGCTTCCCTGGGAGACTTTTCAGTTTCTCTAGCATTGACTAAGATCACTCAGTGGTGTTCAGCTAGTGAATGAACTGAACTAAAGTGCAAGACAAATGCCTGGTGCCTTAGCAGAGAAGGCTGGAATGCTAGACTTAGTAGATTACTCCAGGAAGTCTCATTGCCTTTCCACATGTTCTATGTGGAAAGGAGTCACACTCCTTGCCCAGTGGCTCAGGGCTCCCAAGAGACCAAGGTAGTACCAGTCAGTTCCCTTAAAAATCAGCTCAGAAACTGACCATTTCTTCCATTCTTTATTGGTAAAGACAGTCATAAGCAGTAAATATTATACAGGAGGAGATATATATATCACCTCTCTATGGAAGAAGTGTCAAAAATTTGTAGACATGTTCAATCTATCATAAAACCTGTTTGTAATTTTGTTATCAAGGTCAAACTAGTCTAATAACATGAGTTCATAATATTCCCTCTTTTTCTATTTTCAAGAAAAAAAATTAGTGAGATTGTAATCATCTGCTCCTTAAATGCTTGGTTCAAGTTTCCTCTAAAACCATTAATCTCTGTTGCTTTATTTTTTGTTAAAATAATGATCCTAAGACTATTCAGGATTTCTTTTTCTTTTTGAGTCAGTTTTGGTAAGTCTAATAAATTATTCATTTTGTCAAAGTTTTCAATATAATGGAAAAAAACTGTTCATTGTATTCTTTTTATCATTACAGAATATAGAGTTGTGTTAAATTTTATTTGTAATAGTATTTCTGTGTTGTTTGCCTATCTAGCCAAAATTCGTTGTGTTAATTAATAGTTCAGAAACTAACATGGTTGATCATTTCTATTGCATGGTTGATCCTTTCTTCCTATTTTATGTTATAATTTTACTATTTTTTTCTCTCTAGATTAATTCCATTTTTAACAACTCTCATTCTAATCTATATCTTATTCATTTCTAAGAATTCATTTTATTTTCTGAATCAAGCTTTCATGAATAAGTATGATGAATATGTTCCCTAGTCTGTCACCTGTCTTCTCACTCACTTAATGAATTAAAGTTATTTATTTTAAGGTACTTTAGTATATCAATCTTTAATTTTATGATTAATGTTTTACATGTGCTGCTTAAAAAATCTGTTACTTTTCTCAAAGTCATGAAGATACTCACTATTCTTTTCAAAGAGATCTAATATCCATCTGGATTTGATACTTGCATGTGGTATCAAGTAGGATAAAGTAACATTTTTTAAAAATACAGATATCTAGTTGACCCAGCACTGTTTATTGAAAAGATCCTCCTTTTCCCACTGTTCTGTAGTTCCTTCTTTATCATAAATTAAGTAGACATACAGGTGTGGGTTTGTTTCAGGACACTATTCTTTTATGTTGGCCTATTTATCTATCCTTGCACCAGTAACTTAAAAAAAAAATAAGCTTAATATCACATAGACAAAATTCTCTCATATCATTCTTCCTATAAGATAGTTGAATATTCTTGACTCTTATCTTTGCATTGCTATAATTTTTAGAATCAATTTGTTCATTTCTACAAAAAAAACCAGTAAGAATTTTTATTGGAATTTCACTGAAGTTAGTGGCTCATATTGGGGAGAATTGATGTCTTTGAAATATTGATTCAAGCCATGAATATGGTATATTCCTCCGTGCCTTTTAAAAATCTCTACTTTTTGTTTTGTTTGTTTTTTGAGCAGTGATCTTATCTTGCATAACTTTCATCATATTTGTTTCTAGGAATTTGGTATGTGTGTTTAATGCTACTGTAATTATTGTTTTATTTTACTCAATATTCAAACCCACTGCTGGTATAGAAACATAAAAGTGATGTTTTCATATCAGCCTTATGTGAGAAAAACTTGTTAAAATCATTTATTAAATTCAGTAATTTATTAGTGATTTTTTTAATTTTCTAAGCACAAAATTATATTGTGTATGAATAATGATAATTTTTTTTCTTTTCCAATTACAATATTTTTCTTTCTTAATTTATTGTACTGGGTAGAACCTGGAGTAAAAGTTGACTAAAAGTGATGATAGTACCCTTCTATTACTCCTATCTCAGAGGAAAAAGCTTTGAACATCTTAGCATTGAATATGATGTTTGCTACAGTTAATTTTGTTTGCTTTGTTTATTTCAGAATATCCTATATCAAATTAAGGACGTTTCATTCTCTTCTTAGTTAAATAAGAGGGTTTTTTATCATAAATGACATTAAGCTTCATCAAATAGTTTTTCTGACTTTATTGAGATGATCATAACATATTCTCATCTGTGGTATTAATGTGGACTACACTGATTGATTTTTTTTTTTTTAGATCAATCAAAAATTGATCTAAAGAGAGAAAGGAAGAGAGAAAGGGGAGGATGGGGAAAAGGAGAAGGAGAGAATCTCAAGCAGGCTCCACTCTCAGCACAAAGCCCAACATGGGGCTCAAACTCAAGATTGAGATCATGACCTGAGCCAAAATCACAAATCAAATGCTTAATAAACTAAGCCACCCGGGCACCCCTACAGTGATTTATTTTGTAATAAAACTACCATGCACTTGTGGAGTAAGTTGAATGAAGTCAATTTATTATAATTTTTAATATGTTGCTTAATTCAGTTTCCTAAGTGAACTTTTAGGATTCACTCCTAAGACTCAGTTTAGGCTGTAATTTCAATTTTTTAAATATCATTTTAAAAGTTTTACTATGTTGGAGATTCAAAGACCTGTACCCCTGGGGCTAATAATACATTATATGTTTATTTAAAAAATTAAAAAATTTAAAAAAAAAAGTTTTACTATGTGGGGGCACCTGGCTGGCTCATTTGGTGGAGCATGCAACTCTTGATCCTGGGGTTGTGAGTTCAAGCCCCACATTGGGTGCAGAGATTACTTAAAAATAAAATCATTTTTAAAAAATGGTTTTTTTTTTAAGATTTTATTTATTTATTTGACAGAAATCACAAGTAGACAGAGAGGCGGGCAGAGAGAGAGAGGGAAGCAGGCTCCCTGCTGAGCAGAGAGCCCGAAGCGGGACTCGATCCCAGGACCCTGAGATCATGACCTGAGCCAAAGGCAGCGGCTTAACCCACTGAGCCACCCAGGCGCCCCCCAAAAATGTTTTATTATGAAAATTATACTAGCCCCATGAAGTGAGCTGGGGAGTGTTTCTTCCTATTTTATACTCCAGAAAAGTCGAAAAAATTTTCATTTGTTCTTAAATGTTTTATAAAAGTCACTGGTAAATATCTTTATTCAGGAATATTCAAATTTTAGGATACCTGAGTGGCTCAGTTGGTTAAGCGACTGCCCTGTACTCGGGTCATGATCCCAGGGTCCTGGGATCCAGTCCCACATTGAGCTCTCTGCTCGGTGGGGAGCCTACTTCTCCCTCTCCTTCTGCCTGCTGTTCCCTCTGCTTGTGTGTGCTTTCTCTGTCAAATAAATAAAATCTTTTTTAAAAGTAATTATTCAAAATTTTATTTCTTCTTCATAAATTTAAACTTCTCTTTTTTATTTGGTATAAGGTTGAAATAAGGATCCATAGAAATGTCACCTTTCATTCCCAGTGTTGAGTATTTCTGCACTTTTACTTTCTCTTTTTTTTTTCTTATCAGTCTCACAAGAAGTTTTTCAATTTTATTATTCTTTCCAAAATATCACTTTTTTATTTTTTTTTTGCTCTATATCATTTTTTAAAAATTTACCATTGATTTCTTTACTTCTCTTTGTGATTTCTATCCTTCTTCTACTCTCTTTGGGATTCATTTGCTGTTTTTTCTAAATTCTTAAGACAGATGCTTTAGTCCCAGACTTTAATCTTCTCTGACTTTAATCTTTCTTCTTGTCTAATATATATATTTACAATTAAAAATTTCTTTTTCAGCATAGCTTTGGTACATATAATGAGCATGACAGGTAGTATATTTACTAACATTTTATTAAGACTTTATTTATTTATTTGACAGACAGAAATCACAAGTAGGCAGAGAGGCAGGCAGAGAGAGAGGAAGAAGCAGGCTCCCTGACAAGCAGACAGCCCAAGGCAGGGCTCAATTCCAGGACCCAGGGATCATGACCAGAGCCAAGGGCAGAGGCTTTAACCCACTGAACCACCGAGGCACCCCCCTTTATTAACATTTTTAAATGTTTTGTAATTTCTGGATGCTTGGATGGCTCAGTTGGAAGAGCATCTAACTCTCAATCTTGGGTTTGTGAGTTTGGTGTAGAGATTACTTCAATAAAATCAATCAATCAGTCTTAAAAATAATGTTTTCTAATTTCCACTGCAATTTCTTCTTTGACTCACAGATTACTTAGAAGCATACTGTTTGTTTTCTAAACATTTCAGAGATTTTTTACTTATTATTATAGACTTTTACCTTAATTCCATTATGGTCAATAAGTATACTCTATTTTATTTTAATCCCTTTAAATGTGTGTAGACATGCTTTCTAGCCTAACATATATTGAGTTTTAGTGAATTTTCTCTGATCACAGAGACTCAAGCCAAAAATATCATCATTTGGGGGGCGCCTGGGTGGCTCAGTGGGTTGGGCCACTGCCTTTGGCTCGGGTCATGATCTCAGGGTCCTGGGATGGAGTCCCACGTCGGGCTCTCTGCTCAGCAGGGAGCCTGCTTCCTCCTCTCTCTCTGCCTGCATCTCTGCCTACTTGTGATCTCTGTCTGTCAAATAAATAAAATCTTTAAAAAATATATATCATCATTTGGTATTATTTTGTCTCTTCCTTACCTTTTTAAGAAAATTATTTATTTGAGAGAAAAAGAATGAGAAAGAGGATGAGGAGCATTAGAGGGAGAGAAACTGAAGTAGACTCTGTGCTAAGCTTAGAGTCCAATGCAGGGCTTAATTTCATAATCCTATCATGACCTAAGCCAAAAGCAAGAGTCTGATGCTCAATGGACTGAGCCACCCAGGTGTCCCTTTTTCTTACCTTTTTGAATAACTGACTATTTTATACACTCTTTCCTGTTTGTTTTGTTTTGTTTTACTAAAGAGGTGGGGTTATCCTGAAAGATTAAAACATAGAATCTTGACTTATCAAAGTCTAACAAAATTTAGTACTTTTGTAACAGGATTTCTTTTCCTTTGGTGCCCACAGTTCTTGTTAACATCACTTAGAAGAATGAAGAGATGAAGAGTGGTGGGCAGCAAAGCAAAGTTTATTGAGTGATATTACAAATCTCCCAAAGAGTAGGGGACCTGAAAAGTTTGCCACCAGATTTTCTAAGTCTAGGGGGTTTTATGGCCTTGTTGCTGGTGGACTGTTTGAATCTGATTAACCCTCCATGCACCTGTCACCCACTCAGGTCTTGGTCTTCTATCTATCATGAGGGAAAGGATGGAGGGTTCCGTTTCAGGGTGGTGTAAAATCTTTTTAAGGGTGATTTCCTCTTAGGGCAAGGGGGCCCCTCATCCCTTCCTGCTTTTCTTACAACTATCTTTCATCACTTTTATTTCTTCTAAGACACTGCAGGAACCTTGGAACACATGACCTCAGCTTACCACTCTCTAGATTTATATGATTGTTATCATATGTTTTAACTCTATTTTAAATCCCAAAGATGATATTATTATTATTATTATTATTATTATTATTATTATTATTACTACTACTACTATTATTATATTAACCCTAAGTATTTCTTTATATTTACCCACATATTTACTTTTTCTGGTGCTCTTTTTGGAATTTCCAATCTTCTGTCTAGAATCATTTCCCCTTTCTTACTGAAGGACATACTTCAGGGTTTTTTTAGTTTGGATTTGTTAATGATGAATTCCCTCAGTCGTTTTTTTGTTGTATGAAAAAATGCTTTTACTTTCATTCATAAAGAATATTTTCATTGGAAACAGAATCCTAGATTAACAGTAAATTTTCTTTCCACACTTATTTCATTGTCCTTTAGCTTCACTTGTTTCTATTTAGCTCATTGACTTCAGTCTTTCTCCTTTTCTATATATGTATCTAAAACTAAAACTTTCTGCCAACATGGCTTTATCTACATATCATGAGTTCAGATAGTTAATTCTATTTTGGTTCCTTTGGAATTAATTTTTTTTTCCTGGCTGCTTCTTTTTTTCTTTTGTTAGATTTTATTTTTAAGAAGTCCCTGCACCCAGAGTGGTGCTTCTACTCACAACTCTGAGATCAAGAGTTGCATATTTTACCTATTGAATCAGCCAGGCGTCCCCTGGCTGCTTTTAAGTATGTCTGTCTTTGTACTTCAGCAGTTTTACTGTGGTGTTCCTACATGTGATTTTGCTTTTATTTACCCTGTTCAGGTTTCATATAACATGTGGCATCTGTGGCTTAAAGTCTTTAATCACTAGAGAAAATTGTAAATCCATCATCAAACACACAAACACACTTCTGCTTTCTTTCTCCTCGTCTCCAGAAATTCTTTTTTTCTTTTTTAAGATGTATTTATTTATTTAATTTGAGAAAGAGAGCACAAGTGGTAGGGGCAAAGGGAGAGGGAGGGAGAATCTCAAACAGACTCTGCACTCAGTGTAGAGCCCTATGTAGGGCTCAATCTCATGACCCTGAGGTCACAACCTGAGCTGAAAGCAAGAGTCAGATGCTTAACCAAATGTGCCAACCTAGGCATCCCCTTCTCCAGGAATTCTAATTATTCATATGTTAGACATTTCTCAGACTATCTCCTAAGTTTCTCATGCCATTTTATCTATTTCCTATCTTTGAAAAAGTATCTTCTTTGAACTATTCTAATTCATTAATCTGCTGGGTTTAATTTAGTTATATGTACTATTCCATTCTGTATTTCAGTTTTGTTTCATTTTTGTTTGTTTGTTTAGTTCTAGAGTTTCCATTTAGTTCTCTGTCAAAATTATTTTGAACACAGTCACCATACCTCCATTTTCTGGATCCCCTATGGGCCTACTCTTTAATGTATTGTTTCTGTTGAATTTTGATCATATTATCTTACCTACTTATGAATATTTTTTATTAGTCATCTGCTTGGGTACCTGATATTGTATGTACAAATTTTTAGAATTAAATTTAGGCCTATATTATCCTCCCAGGGAAAGATTTAATATTGTTTTTGCCAAGTGGTGAAGGCCCCTTACAATGTGGGGTGATCTTAATGCAATTCTAGAAATTGAGGTTATTTCAAACTAGGTTTCAGACTCTACAAGGGTTTGCTTCATTCCTGGTTTACTACTACTCCTAGAATGTAGCTGTTTTACTGTAAGAAAGAAGAAGAGAAGGTAAGAAAGAAAAAGTAACATAATGTACAGGGGTCCCAACTCAAAGCATGAGGATTTAACTACTTCTCAACTTTTTTTTTTTTTTAAGATTTTATTTATTTATTTGACACAGAGCGAGAGAGCGCACAAGCAGAAGCAGCAGCAGGCAGACGGAGTGGGAGAAGCAGGCTTTCTTTCCACTGAGCGGGGAGTCCTATGTGGGACTCAATCCCAGGACTCTGGGATCACGACCTGATCCGAAGGCAGCTGCTTAACCCGCTGAGCCACTCAGGTGTCCCCCTTCTCACCTTTCTTAATAGGCACTGCTCTCTAATGTTTTGGAAAAATACAGGGGCCTTAACTGAATATACTATCATCTAGAGAAAATATTAAATTGGTTTCTCCTGAGACCTCGCTGGTGCTCCTGATTTGAGAACATGCTAGCCCATTCAAAGATCCCCAGCTTAATCTGGGAGTCTTGTTACCAGGAACCCATCATCTGCATACCTAAAGCTCAATCTCTTTATCATAGCTCTGGCATTGACATTACAACTAGCGGAGCCCTGGTCTTTCACAAATGCTTACCCATTGCTCCAATTTTATATCTTAATTTTTTGTGTGTTTTCTTCCTCATGTGTTTGTCTGTTGCGGGCTCTTGGAGATGTTCCTTTCTCCCTGCAAGCTCAGTGATGTAAGAAAAAGTTTCTAATGGAAGATCTATGCAGAATCCTCTTGTCATATGGTGGAAGGCTCAGAAGAAAAGTTTTTGCCTTCTTTTTTTCCAAGTTATCACTTGGTGAGCTTTTTTTGAGGAAGTATTCTCAGAATACTTACCAGATAGAAGCCAATTTTAGGCTTAGACCTCTTAAGGGAAAAAGCTAATAGTGAACAAAAACATACACTTCTGCTAATGACAAATACATGTTTTTGAAATTATAACATAAATAATTAAGTCTTCTTCTACTTCATTATATTCTAGTGGCTTTATGGATGACTAATAAATCTCAGATGAGTCAATTATATGAGAAGCTAGTCTCGCGGGGGATCAGTAGGTAATCAAGACAGTCACTTATTTAAACCTAAAATTCTGATTTTAAAAGAAGGATTCACACAATAGCAGTCATCCCAATTTTAGTAGTTTTATTTATAAGCGTTAGAACTGTCTATATACCTTACTAGCTGACTCAACATGAATGGGAGTTTTCAGTAGGTGTTGAGTGAATGTGAAAGCAGGAGAACTAGACTCAAGTCTATAGAACAAATTACAGCTTTTTTAAAGTTTCAGTGAGGAAGGTGAGTGGGGGATGGGCTAGATGTGTGATGGGTATTAAAGAGGGCACTTGTGATGAGCATTGGGTGTATGTAAGTGATGAATCATTGAATTTTACTCCAGAAGCCAATATTGCATTATATGTTCATTAACTTAATAAATAAAAAATAAAGTCAAAGTGAACCATTTTTGTTTCTTTTATTAAAAAAAAATATCCAGGGACGCCTGGGTGGCTCAGTGGGTTGGGCCGCTGCCTTCGGCTCGGGTCGTGATCTCAGGGTCCTGGGATCGAGTCCCGCATTGGGCTCTCCGCTCAGCGGGGAGTCTGCTTCCTCCTCTCTCTCTCTGCCTGCCTCTCTGCCTGCTTGTGATCTCTCTCTGTCAAATAAATAAATAAAATCTTTAAAAATATATATATATCCAAAGATTTGGAGTATGCATGAGGAAAAGTGAAATGTATTCCAATGTTCTGGCAGCATGAGCAGTCCAAAATGGCCTACTTCTGCCTACCTAGTCACTCATTTTAACTATAAATATAGTACTACTGTTTCCAAAATTATGGGTAACATAGGGGAGTGGTAAAACTATAGCCTCAGGTCAGACTGACCTTTAGGTTTAAACCCCAGTTCAATCAGTTACTCGCAATTTCACTTTGGGTGAGTTTCTCAACTTCCCTAGGCTTCTAGTACCTCGGTAAAATAATGATAGCACTTGCTTCATAAGACTGTTATGAGGGGCACCTTGATGGCTCAGTGGGTTAAGCCTCTGCCTTCAGCTCAGGTCATGATCTCAGGGTCCTGCGATCAAGCCCCACATAGGGCCCTCTGCTCAGCAGGGAGCCTGATTCCCACCCTCTCTCTCTGACTGCCTCTCTGCCTACTTGTGATCTTTCTCTCTAACAAATAAATAAAATCTTAAAAAAAAAAACTGCTACAAGGTATTCAGATATAACCACAAGTTCTTAAAACACAGCAACAATTCAGGCTTATTAAGTTATTTCTTGCTCTCTATGTTTTTCTTGACCAGGAAGAATAATAGGGTTCTGAGGGACAGTCCTCCGACCAGGCTCCAAAACAGATCTCGTGGCTTACAAGGGAGCATGAAAAAAACATAAGCTTTGTCTAAACTGAGTAAATCCTAAATAGCTAACACAAATGATGAGAAACAAATGGGATGTTTAAGAATCTTTGGTACAGTCATCTATGATATTTTTAGTAATACAATGGAGGAATTGTTTTAATTAAAATGCAAAATTCTAAACCTGACAGTGTTAAACTTGAAAGAATTTTTGGTACTGTTGGAGGAAATAAATAATGAATTTTAAAAAGAAAAAAGAAAAATGGCTATTTTAAAGAGCAACTAAATCCTTGGGAGTAGGAAGGCAGAACCAACGATAACAATACACCCCAAGAAATTTATACTAAAGTTGCTAATATCAAAAATAACAGAAGCTTTAAGTATGCATATATTAAAAGAAAATATACAAAGCAGCAATTCAGATATCTAGCCAGCTAACATATCCCACCATACTTAAAAGAACCAGTTAATTTTATACTTGATGATGGTATTGTAGTAATATATTTTTAAAGAACAGTTGACCCTTGAACAAAAAAACAAAACAAAAAAAAGAACCAATTAACTCTTAATTCATAATCACATTTGGAAGTTACTTGTTTGTTGTTGGTGGGTTTTTTTTTTTTTTTTGCTTTTTTTGTAGTTATTTATTTTTAATGTTTAGTATATTTTTAAAAAGTTTTTAAAGTAATGTTTAATAAGCATTTACTGAACATTGAACTACTAGGAAGTATTATACTGGCTTGGCACGTGAAACACAAAAGGGTAGGATGTGCTTTTTGCCATCAAATAAAGCCATACATTACAATATGATTCTAATTGATTGTACAGATTTGAATGGTCATATTGCCATGCAAGACAAGGCATATTTCAAGTGTGTAAAAATGGAGAAAAAAAGACATCTGAAAACATCAAAGGGAAAAACCTTTGCCACATTGCTATTCAAAAGTTTAGAGGAAAGACCCTTCTGTATTCTTTTTCATCTACTCTAGCAAAAACAATAGATTATAGGTATTGATTTCTGCATACTACAAGAAAAAGTTATTGTGTCAAACTCTTTAAATGTCTTATTGAATGCCCCATAAGAGCCCGACAAGCTAAGCACTGTTTTTACTTCTTTGTCTAGATAAGCAGTTGAGATTGACTCGAGTCATACAGATAGCAAGCAGCAGACCAAAGCCTTGGACGTAGGCAGTCTAGCCCGGAAAAAGGACGTCATCACTTGCTATATACTGCTTCCGAAGCATCCAAGCAGACAGCACCTTCAGTCCCCACAGGACTGCATCTCAGATAACCCATTCCAGGGAAGCCAGCACGCTCAGGCGGGTTCATCTCTATATTCTCACTTCAGCCTCTGCTGCCGCAACATGAGCCCATTGTCTTTATTTAGATGTTGTCTCAACATTATGCTAAGTGAAAGAAGTCAGACATGGAGAGACAAATAGTGTATGATCGCACTTACATGTAGAATCTAAAAACAGCAACCTCATGGAACAGAGAGTAAAACTGAAACTGCCGGGGGCAGAGGCTTGGGGGGCCATGGTGGAAGATGCTGGACAAAGGGTTCAAATAAGTGCCAGGGATCTGAGGGGTCTGGAGGATGACTATAGCTCACACTACTGAATCCTAGACTCAAAGTTGCTATTAGGATAGAGCTGTGATGCTTTCACCATAACAACAACTACAACAAGGTGAAGGATGTCTTAGCTAACCTGGTTGTGGTAAACATTTTACAATATATATGTGCATCAAATCATCTTGTATTCCTTAAACTCACACAATGTTATATGTCAGTCATACTTCAATAAAGCTAGAAAAAAGTAAAAATAAAACAAAATTTTTAAATGGCCTCAAAAAGCCTCTGGGCTCCTTCGATTCAAGAACCATTTTATCTTAGTATCCTCATCTGTCTTAACCCATAATTCTAACATGCAACAAATTTTAATTCAATTCGAACAACATGTTAAGCACTGGGAACTCACAGTGAATCTTTGAAGTACCCAGAGTCATTATTATTACTATAGTACAACAACCCCCCTTGGTGGCTATGTTCCAAGACCTCCAGGGCAGATAACACCAGACCCTCTGTCTACTCTGTTTTTTTCCTGTACACACATACCTGTGATAAAGTTTAATTTATAAATTAGGCATGGTAAGAGATACAAAAACTAATAGTAAAATAGAATAATTATAATAGTAAACAGTAATAAAAGTTACATGAATGGGGTCTCTCTCTCAAAATATCTTATTGTACTGTACTCGTCCTTCTTGTGATGAGGTGAGATGATAAAATGGCTATGTGATGAGAAGAAGTGAGGTGAATGACACAAGTACGATGACATGGCAATAGGCTACTATTGACCTCCTGAACATATGTCCAAACGAGAATTATTTGCTACTGGGCCATGGTTGACCGAGGGAAACTGAAGCCACAGAAAGCAAGACCACATATAAGGGGGAAGTTTTGTAAACTTAGTTTAAGACATTAAAAACAACAACAACAACAACAACATATTAAACTATGTACATGGCATTGATTTAGACTCTGAAACACATACAAGAAGTGTAGGGCATAGTTCCTATTCTCAACAAGTTTATAGTTCAGCTGTAGTGAAAGAGAAACAAAAACATAAAAGGGTAAATAATTTAAGAGTTATATTATGCACAAAAGAATAAAACAAAGCTTACCACAGGGTATTATGTGATGACTACTTTGTTAGGATTATTATGGAGAAAATAGATTCTGTAGTTAAAAAAAAAAAACATGAAGATTCTAGATTATATATATTCGAGCAGTTTCTATAATGTGCAATTTCTCATAGACTTTGTTATGGTAAGGTTCACTGTGCATTCCCAAGAGCTTCATAATTTGCAGTGTTTTCCCAACTCGTTTGGAAAAGGAACACTGTTTCATGAGATTTCATTGCTTCTGTGAAAAAAAAAAAAGAAAGAAAGAAAAGAAAGCTATCTTCTGTGAAAAATCTCTTAAAGAACTCGTGGGTTATTATTAAATATGTAATATGCCTGTTGCAGGCTCCATATAAACCTCAACCTCATGGACCACAATGCTCATGGCTGCCTTCTCCAAGAGATGGGACATGGTCTCACAAATTCTCAACAAAGTACTCCAGCTAATCTGTCCCAAATCATTACATATATGTGGTGAAACCTTTTTTGCCATCCCTAGATTTAGCCTAGATTTAGTTGTACCAGATAAAGGAAGAAGAATCTGGGATAAACCAGCTTCTAAGAGGAGATAAATATTGAACTGAGCTTCCAAACATGCCTGAGAGATTTCTTCAGTAATCTTAAAACTTTCTTTCTTTTTTTTTTTTTAATCAGATGAACTCAATTGCTTACTCAGTCTTTCCTTTCAGCATTCTGGAGAAAGGAAGGTTAAGGGACAAAAATGGAAATAGACACACTGCCAACTATAATTAGGCTGAAAAGAGTTACTAAATATAGCCATTCATACATCGAAGAACTCGTGAGCACTACTGAGTAAGCACCACTGGTCTGACCTGACTTTCTTGAGACGGGTCTCCCAGCATTTGGGAACTGGTAGGACTATATTAATGGTTACATCTCAAATTTCTCTGCCTCTTATCCTCACCTACTTAGGAGACAGAAACCGGTCCCATGACAAGTCAGCCCCTGCACCCCTGCCCAGCCCTCTCTGGAGACTCTGGAAGAATATCTCCAAGGTTCTCATCATCTTCCCGTGGTTTTCAGGCTGTGGCCCAAACTGTTAGTCCCACACGGACAAGAGAAGCCAGTGAGAGCGCTGATGTTCACGCCAGTAATATTACTTCCTGGCGCTCCTCAAACTTCGAACACTCGAGATGCCTACACGGCATGACCTCCCCATGATTCTTTCTCAGCCAAAGTCCTTCAGTGTTATAAGAAGTAGGAAGAATGTCCTCCTCCCTACTAGCTCTCAAAGCTGTCATTTTAGAACCAAGGCAGAGTTGTCTTTCTGCTTCGTGCCCATGTTTTCCCAAGTCACTTATAAAAATATTCCCTTCAGTGACTGTTTGGAACACCTTGTTGGGAAACAATTCTCTGTGGGTCTCTAGCATTTCTGCACAGCTTGTGAGTACATATACTGGCTGCCTTTGTTCTGGATTATGTCTCTAAGGACGTTTGCATAGCCAAAAGCCTTGTCTTTAAGGATGTTGGCAGAGTGTCTGCCTCTGGAGTGAGGGGCAGATTGCTTACAGTCCTCTGGAGCAAAAGTCACGCAGGCTCCCTGCCTATTATACTTTTTTTGTAAAAGATTTAGATTTCCCACGCTTCAGATTCTTCTCCCGTGACATACCCCAGTGGATGTGCAGACATCAACTAGCCCTATTTCCATCGCCCTGTGGGAACGAGCAAACACGCTAGCTACTATGTTGTAAGTCGTAAAGTCCTTTGTCTCTGAGGTGGGAGCCTCGCGTGTTCTGTCAGCATCCATGGCACTGTGCCAGGCTAACCTGTCAGTGTGTGAGCAGACTAAAATCTTAGATCAGACATAGCTATTGTCACAACCCTCACTCCAGGATTCAGATGCAAGTCCTTGGATAAGAACTGCTACCTAAGACGGACAGTACACTGCCCAGGGCAGTTCTCAGATCTCCCATCAAGGAAGAACCCATTTTTTTCTTGCCAGGAGTAGAGTTCACTGATATCCACCAGCCATAACTTGCTCAAGAATAACTCAACTTTCAAGAGCTCACCTCATGCTCTTCCTGGGAAAAAGTCAGCGTCGAGTGAGGGGTACTAAGACCAGGACATTTCTGCTCAGTTAGGAGACAGTCTCAGCAACAATCTCTGCTCCAGAGCTCCCCACTGGGCTGGACAAGACTTTGTCAGATCAGTAGGCTTTCCATGCGCAATGCAGGTCCTCTTGTTTTGATCTTTCATGGATATTTCCCCAAGAAACCATACTCCCAACTTCATCTCAGTGTCGGCTTCCCAGCAAACCCAACTGATATGCCTGTGTCTGGTCGCAGACACTGAAATGAAACATTCTTTTTCCTCCAAGTATGTTTTGTTTGAGGAGGCAAATTAGGCTCTGAGACTGAGTTTGTCTTTGCCAACAATTTATTTAACACAGGTTTGCTGAGGGAATTTCACAAGCCAACAGCATCTAGGATAATGCCTCTTAAGAAAATAATACAGAAATAACATGTTCCACATCCGTGATAGATTAATCCCCCTATTGTTCCAGGCAAGGGAAGATGAAAGGAAAAAAAAGCCCAAATTTAGTTGAGATGCACCTTTATACAAGTTGGTTATTGGGGGCTGGGGAGTATTTAGCCAACTGAGAGCTGAGGGCCAGCTGCCGATGCAGAAGTAGAAGTCCCTTGTTGCTAGAGCTCGTTGCTAGGGAACGCCTACACTGGTGTTGACAGGCTGGCAGATCCACACCCCCCCGCCCCCCCGCCATGGCAGGGCCACTGCATGGCTTTCACCACTGCTGGTAAAAGAGTTGCCTTTACCGTGGCAAGAGCGAATTGCCCCAAGGTCTTCAGAAAATTATTTAGATCAGCAAAATGTCGCCTTGCCTCGACAGAACAATCCCTGATATCCCTCATGAAGTCTCAGTATTTATACTCAAAATGTTCCTTTGCCATAGTTATTTCTTCATATGTTTTTTATCAATAAGCCCCCACAGGGGCCCCTCAGCAGCTGAGCTACTGACTTCAGAGAACAGATGCGATGATGGCATCCTCACACAATACACTTCATTCTTATACCAAAACAAGAATTTTTTCCTTTTGTCTTTGTCATAAACAAGTAGATTAAAATGAACTTCACTTAAATCATAAACAAGTGGATTTGAAATCCTGTCAAACCAATACACAATGAAGAATACTTCATATGAATTAGCTCATGTATGTTAACATCTCATATGCATGCTCAGGATCACACAACATGTCCGGACATGTGAAGTCCCAGCTTAGGTTCGAGTTGGAAATTTCCACTGAATCAAAAATGTTCAACATAGCCATGTATTCTTAAAATGGTTATGTTAGGATATATTAGGTTCATGAGTGTTCATTTAAGTTTAAGGATTAACATTTATGATAGATACATTTATGTAAGACTAGAAAGTTGTTTGCTATATTTCAATAACTCTAATATGCCATTAATTGTAAGCATGTTATTATTTTAAGTATCATTAAAAAAAGAAAAGTATCACCAAAGAATCTATAACACAATGCTAAGATGCTTGCTATTGTAAGGCAAATTCTAATTCTGATGACATCAAAATGTGAAAAAATGTGCATCTTTGACCCAATCAAATGTAGTGACTTTGGAACTCCTGGTCTCAGATTATTTGTGTGTTTCTAATATGTAAAGGAAGAGTTTTCAACTCCTGAAATATTTTATGTGACATATGATCATTCTCAATTAAATAGGTAAATATTGAGTGGATAGCAATCAAGTGATTTCTTTAAAAGTCTCAAGTTTAATAAGCATATAAAAGTAGGATTACATTATGAATGTGGTGTATAATAGGATATTGAACATTTAATACAACAGGGTGCATTTTTTTAAAAATTCAGAAATCTGGAAGTTAATTAAATCCTCATTCTGACTCCTAAGGTATACCTTTTCTAATATTGGAATTGGGGTGGAATTAAGGTATCAGTGAGGATAGTCCCTTAATTTTCCTGAAGATCACCATGAAGCCCAGGAAACGAGGTATGTGTCCTTACAGAAATAAGTTTAACGATTACTGACAACACAGAAGTAGAGCCTTCTGCTAAGAAGCTCCCACCACCTTACCCCAGCAGACTCCAGGTAGTCAGACTTGCAAGGGACAAGCCCTCTAAGGGCCACTCAAAGACAGAGGATCTCCCTTGCTCAGCACAAGGACAAGGCTGTCTCTTTATTGCCATAAATAATGGAGAAGCAAACAAATCCAGTAGGCCCAGATCTTAAAATATGATAAAAAATTCCTTCCTCCTACATTGTTTTTCCTACTAGTAGATTATTAAGATCTCACCAGTTGAGGGGGGAGGGGATGAGATGTGACTGTTCCAGACAGGCATGTTTGTGCCTCAAACATGGTTTAGACTCTTCTGGCAGCATGAGCCAGACTTCCCACCATCTCTCCCCTCTGTCCTGGGGTCAGTTGATTTCACAGAAGGAAAAGCCCCCATCAAGAGAACAAGCTAGCAGATTTCTGGTTTTCTGTCTTTCTTAGAGTGATACTGACAATTTTATTTATTTATTTTATTAAAAAAATTTTTAAAAAGATTTTACTTATTTATTTGTCAGAGAGAGAGAGCACGAGAGCGAGCACAGGCAGACAGAGAGAGAAGCAGGCTCCCTGCCAAGCAAGGAGCCCGACGTGGGACTCGGTCCCAGGATGCTGGGATCATGACCTGAGCCAAAGCAGCCGCTTAACCAACTGAGCCACCCAGGCGTCCCTATTTAAAAATTAAAAAAAAATTTTTTTTCAGTGTTCCAAAATTCATTGTTTATGCACCAAACCCAGTGCTCCATGCAATACGTGCCCCCCTTAATACCCACCATCAGGCTCACCCAACCCCCCACACCCCTCCCCTGTGGAACAAACAAAACCCTCAGTTTGTTTCTCAGAGTCCACAGTCTCTCATGGTTTGTCTCCCCCTCCGATTTCCCCCAACTCACTTCTCTTCCCCATCTCCCAATGTCCTCTGTGTTATTCCTTATGCTCCACAAGTAAGTGAAACCATATGATACTTGACTCTCTGACTTATTTCACTCAGCATAATCTCTTCCAGTCCCGTCCATGTTGATACAAAAGTTGGGTATTCATCCTTTCTGATGAAGGCATAATACTCCATTGTATATATGGACCATATCTTCTTTATCCATTCATTTGTTGAAGGGCACCTTGGTTCTTTCCACAGTTTGGTGATTAGGGCCATGGCTGCTATGAACATTTAAAATATGGGGTACAGATGGCCCTTCTACCCAAAGAAGAGGTACAGATGGCCCTTCTTTTCACTACATCTGTATCTTTGGGGTAAATACCCACTAGTGCAATTGCAGGGTCATAGGGTAGCTCTATTTTTAAATTTTTGAGGAATCTCCACACTGTTTTCCAAAGTGGCTGCACCAATTTGCACTCCCACCAACAGTGTAAGAGGATTCCCCTTTCTCCACATCCTCTCCAACACACGTTGGTTACTGTCTTATTGATTTTGGCCATTCTAACTGGTGTAAGGTGGTATCTCTATGTGGTTTTGATTTGAATCTCCCTGATAGCTAATGAAGATTTACATTTTTCATGTGTCTGTTAGCCATTTGTATGTCTCCTTTGGAGAAGTGTCTGTTCATGTCTTCTGCCCATTTTTTGACATGATTATCTGTTTTGTGTCTGTTGAGTTTGAGGAGTTCTTTATAGATCTTGGATATAAGCCCTTTGTCTGTAGTGTCATTTGCAAATATCTTCTCCCATTCCATGGGTTGTCTCTTTGTTTTGTTGACTGTTTCCTTCTCTTTGCAGAAACTTTTGATCATGATGAAGTCCCAAAAGTTCATTTTCACTTTTTTTTCCTTTGCCTTTGGGGACATACCTTGAAAGAAGTTGCTGTGGCCAATGTCGAAGAGGTTACTGCCTATGTTCTTCCCTAGGATTTTGACAGATTCCTGCCTCACGTTGAGGTCTTTTATCCATTTCAAGTTTAACTTTGTGTATGGTGTAAAAGAATGGTCAGGTTTCATTCTTCTACACATAGCTGTTCAATTTTCCCATCACCGTTTATTGAAGAGACTGTCTTTTTTCCACTGTATATTTTTTCCTGCTTTGTCAAAGATTATTTGATCATAGAGTTGGGGGCCCATATCCGGGCTCTCTACTCTGTTCCACTGGTCTATGTGTCTGTTGTTGTGCCAGTACCATGCAGTCTTAGTCATCACAGTTTTGTAGTAAAGCTTGAAATCAGGAGGGCGCCTGGGTGGCTCAGTGGGTTAAGCCGCTGCCTTCAGCTCAGGTCATGATCTCAGGGTCCTGGGATCGAGTCCCGCATCAGGCTCTCTGCTCAGCCGGGAGCCTGCTTCCCTCTCTCTCTCTCTGCCTGCCTCTACGACTACTTGTGATTTCTCTCTGTCAAATAAATAAATAAATAAATAAATAAATAAAAGCTTGAAATCAGGAAATGTGATGCCCCCAGGTTTGTTTTTCTTTTTCAACATTTCCTTAGCAATTCAGGGTCTCTTATGGTTCCATACAAATTTTAGGATTGTCTGTTCCCAGATCTTTGAAAAATACTGGTGGAATTTTGATCAGGATCATATTGAAAGCATAGATGGCTCTAGGCAGTATAGACATTTTAACAATGTTTATTCTTCTGATCCATGAGCATGGAATTGTCTTCCATCTTTTTGTGTCTTCTTCAGTTTCTTTCATGAGTGTTCTGTAGTTCATCGAGTACAGATCTTTACCTTTTTGGTTAGGTTTATTCCCGGGTATCTTATGGTTCTTGGTGCTATAGTAAATGGAATGGATTCTTTCATTTCCCTTTCTATATTTCATTGTTCATGTATAAGAAAGCAACTGATTTCTGTACATTGATTTTGTATCCTGCCACATTACTGAATTGCTGTATGTGTTCTAGTAATTTAGGGGTGGAGTTTTTTGGGTTTTCCATATAAAGCATTATGTCATCTGCAAAGAGAGTTTGACTTCTTTGCCAATCTGAATACCTTTTATATCTTTTTGTTGTCTGATTGCTGTTGCTAGGACTTCTAGTACTAGGTTGGACAACAGTGATGAAAGTGGACATCCTTGTCATGTTCCTGATCTCAAAGGGAAGTCTGTCAGCTTTACCCCACTGAGGATGATATTCACTGTGGTTTTTCCATAGATAGATTTCATGAAGTTGAGAAATGTTCCGTCTATTCCTATACTTTGAAGCATTTTAATCAGGAATGGATTCTGTATCTTTTCAAATGCTTTTTCTGCATCAATTGAGAGGACCACGTGGTTCTTGTCATTTCTCTTATTGACTTGTTCTATCACATTGATTGATTTGTGAATGTTGAACCACCCTTGCATCCTATGGATAAATCCCACCTATACCAAAAGACTGAGATTATTCCTTGCATATTCTCAGACCACAATGCTTTGAAACTGGAACTCAACCACAAGAAAAAGTTTGGAAGGAATTCAAATACTTGGAAGCTAAGTATTGTTTGAGCTAAGAATGTCTGGATCAACCAGGAAATCAAAGAAGAACCTAAACAATTCATAGAAACCAGTGAGAATGAAGACACATTGGTCCATAACCTATAGGAAATGGCAAGAATGCTTGGATCAACCAGGAAGTCAAAGAAGAACTTAAACAATTCATGGAAACCAATGAAAATGAAGACACTTCTTTTGGTATCTGTTGAGCCCTGATTTGTGACCAGTGTGTGGTCTATTCTGGAGAAAGTTCCATGTGCACTCAAGAAGAATGAGTATTCCGTTGTTTTATGGTGGAATGTTCTGTATATGTTTATGAGGTCCATCTGGTCAAATGTGTCATTCAATGTTCTTGTTCCTTTATTGATTTTCTGCTTGGATGATCTGTCCATCACTGAGTGTGGTGTGTTAAGATCCCCTAATGTATTCACATCAATTTGACTCTTTTATTTTTTTAATTTTTAAAGCAGGCTCCACACCCAGCATGGAGCTCAATGCAGGGCTTGAACTCACAACACTGAGATCAAGACCTGACCTCAGATTAAGAGTCAGATGCTTAACTGACTGAGCCACGCAGTAACCCAAATATCAACAACTGTAAAAAGAAATGTCATTGCAAGGAAACATCAAGAACTAGATCTTACAAGATCAAAATGGCATAGGTTGAATTAAAAATGAAAAGAGAAATTTAGAAAATAGAAAAGATGAGGTCACAAGTAACAGACTGACTTTTTTTTTTCCTTCTTTTTAAATTGCTCTATCTCAAACAGCAAAATGCTGGGTTACTGAGTTTACTGATACATCAAGAATACCCTTTTAATGCCACAGCACTAGTACACCACAGATGATTATTAAACATTTAACAAATGCTTATGATAGGCCAGGTACTCAATTGTTTCTCATATACATTTTCTCATTTCATTTCATCCCCACAACAACTCTGTGAAGTACTACCATTCCTATATCATAGCTAAGGAAACAGGCGCACAGAAAAAAATTTTTAAAGCTTTTATTTATTTGACAGAGAGAGAGCACAAGCAGAGGGAGCAACAGGCAGGGGTAGAGAGAGAAGCAGGCTCCCCGCTAAGCAAGGAGCCTGATGCAAGGCTGGATCCGAAGACCCCCAGATCATGACCTGAGCCGAAGGCAGACGCTTAATAACTGAGCCACCCAGGCACCCAGGGGCATAGAAAATTTTAAGAAAGTATTTGTCACACCGATAGCTGGTAATTTCAGGTCACTCTTCACAATGCTCTACTAAAAAATTCAGGCTGATGCACTGGGTGGCTCAATCAGTTGAGTGTCAGACTCTTGGTTGTGGGATTGAGCCCTACCTTGTATTCCAGGCTCAGCAAGGGATTTGCTTAAAGATTCTCTCCCTCTTCCCCTCCTCCAACTCATATGCACTCTCTCTCTTTCAAGTAAAGAAATAAATCTTTTTAAAAAGATCAGTTCAGTATGTTTTTTTGATCATTGCAGTGAAAAGAAAAAAACAACAAAAAAAGTCCAGTTGTATCGAAATTACAGACCCTGCACCTGAAATCAAAATTTCAAATTCATAGGTTTCTCATCAAAAGTAATCCACTCTAAATAGGCTTTACCCTGGGCTTCTCCAAAACAGTAAGCTCAGTAATGTCATCCAAATTTGTAATGACTAAAAATGAGCCTATTTTGTTCGGTGTAGGAGAAGGTGAATAAATTATGCTGTTTTCTCCTCTCCCAGTTTCCACAATTCAAACAGGCAGAGGAGTACAGCAAATCAAAGATGAAAATATTACCCTTATGATGGATGTGGCAGAAATGTGTGGTGACCACAGTCTTCCCAATACCCAGTATCAGAATTAGATTCATTGTCCCCACTTCAGCCCCGCCCCACTCCCTGATATGGGCAGGGTGGGGGGTCCTCGCAGGGGAGCGGGGTTGGCCCTTGTTGGGGTCAGGACACAGAGAAGAGAATGAAGAGCTCTCAGTAAGCAGGCAAACCCCAAAAACAAGGGAAAAGAGGAAGAAGATGAGTAAAGGCTCATGGAGGGAGGACAGGAGTAACGTGCTGATGATTTTATTATTGCCCCTCCTGGTGGAAGCACCACGTCTGAGAACACACACACACACACACACACACACAGAGGTAGATACATGCTCTGTGACTGGGCTGTGCTATGGCCCCTTCTCATTTTGAACATGTTGGGCTTCAGGCACTTCACTTTATGATCATTTAATTCATTACAATCAGTAGGGAATTAAAGGTGAAATGACAGAGTCCTGCTGTGGGTAAGGTCCATGTTTTAAGAGGGGAACACTTGTCACTTGCATTAGATGGATAAGAAAGACAAATACATGTATAGCTACGTAGTCAATAAAGACAGAAATAAGAAAATGCTCACCAGTGACTCGGGGTTTAATTAAATGATAGCTACTGGTTAAATTACATCTCCCAACAAAGGAAAGCCATAGCTGACTCACCTCACTGCAGCAATGACTCCGCAGGTAGGGGAGCCCACACATTCAGGTGGGAAGAAGAGGGAGGAGGCCAGGAGAGAGATGGGGGTGGGGAGGAAGCAGCTTTGGTGTTGGACGATAACAGCTCTTTTCAAATTGGTTCTCGGGCACCTGGGTGGCTCAGTGGTTAAGCCGCTGTCTTCGGCTCAGGTCATGATCTCAGGGTCCTGGGATCGAGTCCCGCATCAGGCTCTCTGCTCAGCAGGGAGCCTGCTTCCTCCTCTCTCTCTCTCTCTCTGCCTGCCTCTCTGCCTACTTGTGATTTCTCTCTGTCAAATAAATAAATAAAATCTTTAAAAAAAAAATTGGCTCTCAAAGAGGAGAGGGGGAAAGTCCAAGTTTAAAATGACTCAGTTGTCCCACAAAGTGGGATCAAGCCCCACATAGGGCTCTCTGCTCGGCAGGGAGCCTGCTTCCTCCTCTCTCTGCCTGCCTCCCTGCCTACTTGTTATCTTTGTCTGTCAAACAAATAAATAAAATCTTTAAAAAAGAAAAGAAAATACTGGATAAAAAAAACTTCTGTTTTTTCTTAGTTCCTGAGCAATCAAATTCAATATTTAATTTTGCAGCTTTAGCCTCCCAATAACTCATAAAAACACTTGCCGTGCTCCTCATTGTTCACTAGAGATACGTGGACCGGTGGCCATCGTTCCCCTCAGTCACTTGCGTCAAAGGCCCAGGTGGAACTCCAGCCCTCGGTTGATTGCATTGCTCTTGGCTCAAGCTCCTCACCTGAAATGAGACACAAAGCACTCTGTCTATATTTATATAGATATATTTAAATTGATAGCAAGCCTATAGATAGATAGATAGATATACATTATCTGTTCTACAGATATATACTATCTATACTATACATACACACTGTATATGTATATATACATTGAAGAACAATGAAGAACAGTGAAGAACAAAACACGTAGGGCCCCTGTTGTCATGGTATGTACAGCCTAAAGGACCCTTCTTACGTTCATCCACCCAGATCTTACTCATTCTTTGGAGAGAGAGGGAGAGAGAGTGCGCACATGTGTGAGTGGGAATGGGGAGGAGGGGCAGAGGGAGAGAGTCTTAAGCAGATCCCACAGCTCTGAGATCATGACCTCAGCCAAAATCAAGAGTCACTCCCGTAACCAACTGAGCCAACCGGGGACCCAGACTTCACTCATTCTTAAACGTCCTCACTGGAACCATCTCCAAGCCACTGCATTCCACAGACCACTCCTTTCTTCGATTCCCAAAAAATCAACTGCCTTTACTCTCTGCATTCCACCTCTTCCAAGTTCTTCCACCAAACAACCTAAAGGCCCCAGGCCCCCTAGAAGCAAAACATCCATAAACAAACACTGGAGCCTGAATTATCCTTCTCATACTGTCAGGGATTTTTTTTTTTTTAAAAGATTTTATTTATTTATTTGACAGAGAGAGAAATCACAAGTAGGCAGAGAGTCAGGCAGAGAGAGAGAGAGAAGCAGGCTCCCGCTGAGCAAAGAGCCCGATGCGGGGCTCGATCCCAGGACACCGAGATCATGACCTGAGCTGAAGGCAGCGGCCTAATCCACTGAGCCACCCAGGCGCCCCCTGTCAGGGATTTTAACCTGGTATAATTAACATCTCATTTAGTGTCTATCAGTGCCTTTGGAGATGGGGAGAGAGAAGAGAGATTTAAGAATCGCCTAAAATTATATGCAAAATCTTAAGTGTGTGTTGTTTCTGGAGGAAGCATGCAAAGCTTTCATAGAATTCTAAAAGGGATACTAAAGCCAAAAAGGTTAGGCTCCTCTGTTTTGCTAGGTTTTTAGTAATTACACCACTTTTTCAATCATTGTAATGAGACTGGGCATCCATTCTACTTTAGCTCTAGTTTCTAACAACAACAAAAAAGCCATTTCCAGAAATGTGAGGTTTTTTTCTTTCTTTTTTTAAAATTATTTTTATTAACATATAACATATAATTTGCCCCGGTGGGCAGGTCTGTGAATCATCAGGCTTATACATTTCACAGCATTCATCATAGCACATACCCTCCCCACTGTCCATAACCCAACCGCCCTTTCCCTATCCACCCAACCCCCTTCCTTTTTTAAAGGATTTTATTTATTTGACAGAGAGAGAGAGAGAGAGAGAGAGAGAGAGGAAATACAAGCAGGAGCAGTGGGAGAGGGAGAGGGAGAAGCAGGCTTCCCGCTGAGCAGGAAGCCCGATGTGGGGCTCGATGTGGGGCTCAATCCTAGGACCCTGGGATCATGACCTGAGCCCAAGGCAGATGCCCAATGACTGAGCCACCCAGGTGCCCCTAGTTTGTCTTTTTTATTTTCTTTTAAAGTGCTATTAAAAAACTTAAATGTAAAGTCCAATGGAGGTTATGATAAAAATTTTTACCTATTTTAACATATACATTGCCCAAGGGCTTAAGGCAGCATACCATCATTTTACACTAGATGGTGAAGAAGAAAACTTGTGCACCTAAATAGAATGAGTGGTAATTAATTCTCACAGGTTACAATGAGAACCATAACCGTTAGCCTAAAAATGAAGCTGAAAATTATTGAAATGTGTGTTTAATAGAACTGCCTTATTACTATCCATTTCTGTCATTTGAGCCTTAACCTTACATGAAGATCATCAGGAAAAGACTTCAAATTTCCAGAAAAAGATGGAACAAAAAAAAGTTAAATTCTCAGTCTTTTAAAGATTTTTTTTTTTTTATTTGACAGAGAGACATCACAAGTAGGCAGAGAGGCAGGCAGAGAGAGAGAGAGGAGGAAGCAGGCTCCCCGCTGAGCAGAGAGCCCGATGCGGGGCTCGATCCCAGGACCCTGAGACCATGACCTGAGCCGAAGGCAGCGGCCTAACCCACCGAGCCACCCAGGCGCCCCCAAATTCTCAGTCTTATAGCTAACCATCCCTATTATCTTTTATACTCTAGTTAGCTTTGGTGTAACAGAAACAGCTGCAGCAGCTATACACATGGGGGAGGGGGTGCTCAATAAATATTTAAAATAATGAATGAAAACTTGTCCTCTTTGATCATAGCTGTAAAAACCTAGGTAGAGAAGGAAGAGGGAGAAAAACCCCTTCAGTTTTATGATTGCCTTTTGGGCATTTTCTATTTTGTGTGTAATCAGAATGTGTAGGGAGAGATAATATATTTGGAAGTTAAATAAGATCTTTGTAATCCAAACCCTTCCAAGAGAAAGGATGCATATAGCTCTAAGAGAGAGAGGAAATGATTCAAAAATCAAACTTCTGAAGAAAAACCTGGGCAGAAACGGTGCATCATAATAATAATAGTTTACAGTTCTTAAGAGATGTTACATAAATTAAGAACTCAGACATCACAAACATTTGCATGTTAACCCTTTTGGCATTCCTTCAATATCAGCACGTGACTATCACTGTCTTCCTTGAACAGATGAAAGAGGATGGGAGGGAATATGTCCCAGATAGACAGAAAGCAGACAAGGAAAAGTAGAGCCAAGGGTAAATACATATTTACTTCACACAAACATTGGTGCAAATTCCCTCAGAAACATAAAAGTCCATAATAATAGATGTCTTGCAAGGTGAGAATTATTAAGGAAAGCCAGTGCAATTTTTCAATCTTGGAAACTTAAAACTGAGAAAGAAGATAGCTCCTTGTATTTTGTAGTCTGAAGTCCTATAAAACATCATTACAATTGAAAACCCAAGTACTAAAATCGTTTTTCTTCAAATCAAGGCCTTACTAACACATGAACATACCCAAATATGACAACGCAGCCAACTACCCAGCATTCATAATTAGAAATGGGAAAATGAACATTCTTCGATTTTTGCACTTTATGACTTCTGGATTTGTTTACATTTTAAATCCTCATGTCCTGTGTGATCACTAGGTAGTCCATTTTTTTTTTTTTTAAGATTTTATTTATTTATTTGACAAAGAGAGAGAGAGATCACAAATAGGCAGAGAGGCAGGCAAAGAGGGAGAGAGGAGGAAGCAGGCTCCCTGCTGAGCAGAGAGCCCGATGCGGGGCTCAATCCCAGAACCCTGAGATCATGACCTGAGCTGAAGGCAGAGGCTTAACCCACTGAGCCACCCAGGCGCCCCGGTAGTCCATATTTTTAAATTTGCCCCGTTTCCTAGATGAAATACAGAGCATTTCAGGAATAAGACAGCGGGTTAATCCTGAACTGCTTCCACGGCTCCATGTTTTCCAAACAGATCGCTAAATGATATCAGTTCATCGAAACAGAGGTGTTTAAATAGACTCACCCAGCGAATTTATTCTGCAATTCCATTAAAGAAAGGAGGTGAATGGTTAAGCAAAAACACTTCTCTTTCGCTTTCTCTTCCTTTTCCTGGCCATTTATTTTTATAGCTACATCAATTGTGCACATCAGAACTTACAAAGCACCGTAAAAAGGAGTGTCAGTCATCAGCTAAAGGGAGCAGGTAATATCGGAGAAGAGAAACCAAGAGGTGAAGTTGAGAATTACAGAAACCCAGCAACCTTATATAATATATTATCAGGGAGAGCCAAGCATAACAGAAAGAACTGGAGGAAGATGACAGGGAGGAGAGATTACATAAAATACTAATGTGCCCCCAGGGTTCTGGAACTAAATGGTGAAGGGTATGTCTTGATAAGCTAGAGAGAGTTCACTGTAAATTTGGAGTTCAGAGTATAAGATGACACGAATGTAGAAATAAGTGCCTGAGTACCCAAGTGGATGACAAATGCAGTTATAAGCACTCCTGCAGGGGCTTGGAGAATATGTTGATTATCTGGTTCCCCAGGGGCCTGAAGGAAATAATATGTAGTAAGGGGGCAGAGGGGTTGGGGGAGGGAGTATACCCTGTACCTTAGTCACCTGGAGCATCAGTGCCATTAACACCTGTCCTGTTAGGGTCATTATAAGAATCTCTCTCTTCTCCATGCCATAGCTGCTTCCAGGCTCATAATTATCTCCATCTACATGATCTCAATTTACCTCTCCAGCCATTTAACTGCTTCAGGTCTTTGGGGAAGCAATTATTAAATTCCTATCCCCAAATTGTTAAGTGATCCCTCAGGAACAGGGAAAAGTTATCATAGATTCTCTTTATAGGACAAGCAATGTGTTCTGCAGCCCCTGATGGAAATAGGCTCAGGAGAAACCCAACGTACCTTGACAATCATCCACAAGTACATTGACTCATTTACCAAATAAAGATCTACTGAGCACCAACCATATGCTAGGCTTTGTGATGCTGGGGATACAGAGTTGGAAAGTGAGTCTCTCCTCTGAACTCACAGTCCGGAGGAGAGAGGCACACACTGAACTTAACAATACAATATGTCAGTCACTGCTAGGTGGGGACCCAGAACATGTCTACAGCAGGTGGCAGGGGTAGGGAGTAGGGGTGGGGTTGGGGGAAAGGAAGGAGGTGGGCAGGGGGTACTGGCAAGAATCAGAACAGGCAGGACAAGGAAAATATTACCTGGATGTCTCCTAAAGGATGAGTATAAGTTTGGGTGATAAATAGATGGAGGCCACTGTAGAAAAAAACCATATAATTTTAATTGTAGTGAAAAAGTAAATTATTATTACCAAACACTCTGTAAGAGAAAATTATCATTCCATCATTTCTTCATCTTAATTTTTTGGCTTCTACTTTCATATGTTTAAAGCGTCATTGTGGGGTGTTCATACCAACTTGTGTAATACAGATTTGAGCTCTCCGATGAACACCTTCTTATCCCCTTGTGTCAGCCCCCTGATCAAATTGGAAAGACTTCCTGTGGATGCCTGGGTGGCTCAGCTGGTTAAGCATCTGCATTTGGCTCAGGTCATGATTCCAGGGTCCTGGGATCAATCCCTGCATTGGGCTCCTTGCTCAGTGGGGACTCTGCTTCTCCCTCTGCCTGCCACTTCCCCTGCTTGTTCTCTCCCTCTCTGTCTCTCTCTCTGACGAATAAATAGAATCTCTAAAACAAAACAAAGCAAAAACTTTGTGATTTCTGTCCCCTCAATCCGTCATTTCACTCAGTGCATGACAGGTGATATGCAGGTGAGAGAGCTCAGATTCTTGTAAGCCTGGCCCTCAAATTTTGTGGGGGAAATAAAAGACCTTCAATATTTTTTTTATGATCACAATCCCTAAGGATACACGAGCCATAATACGTGACTATAGATGTCACATAAAGGTTACAAATCATGTCCAATGGTTAGCAAGATAGCTAGAATTCTACCACATTCTCTCCTACTCAAGAAAACATATTAAAAAGAAGGCCGATTATTAAAAAAAAAAAAGGAGGCCGATTAAAGTAATTTTAGATAATATTGACTCTACCATAATGAACTTATAGCTTGCATATTCAAAAACACCAACATTTTATTTTATTTTTTATTTAGTGATTCATCACTTACATATAACATCCAGGGCTCGTCAGAATAAGTGCCCTCCTTTATCTCCATCACCCATTTAGCCCTTTCCCCACCCACATCCCTCCATCAACTCTGTTCTCTGTCATTAAGACTCTCCAATGGTTTGCTTCCCTTTCTCTCTTTTCCTTTCCATATGTTCATCTGTTTTGTTTCTTAAATTCCACATATGAATAAAATCTCTTGGTATTTATCTTTCTCTGACTGAATTCACTTAGCATAATACACTCTAGCTCCATCCTTGTCATTGAAAATGGCAAGATTTCATTCTTTTGGGGGTTGAGTATTATTATTCCATTGTATATATTCCACCTCTTCTTTATCCATTCATCAGTCGATGGGCATTTGGGCTCTTTCCATAGTTTGGCTATTGTTGATAATGTTGCTAAAACACTGGGTTGCAGGTGCCTCTTCAAATCTGTATTTTTGTGTCCTTTGCATAAATACCTAGTAGTGAGATTGCTAGTTCATAGGGTAGTTCAATTTTTAGCATTTCGAGGAACCTCCATACTGTTTTCCAGAGTGGCTGCACCAGTTTGCATTTCTACCAACAGCACAAGAGGGTTCCCCTTTCTCCACATCCTCACCAACATCTGTTGTTTCCTGTATTGCCAGTTTTAGCCATTCTGACAGATGTAAAGTAGTATCTCACCATGGCTTTGATTTGTACTTCCTTAATGATCAGTGATGTTGAGCATCTTTTGATATGCCTATTAGCTATCTGTATGTCTTCTTTGGAAATATGTCTATTTATGTCTTCTGCCCAATTCCTAACTGGATTATTTAAAAACACCAGCATTTAAAAAATACTAATAATATTATCTATTATTAAGGTCGTCTCTCCAACAGTTATTCAATGCCAGTGTACCTGACACTATAGCTGGTTGTACTACCGGTACTAGGAAACAAAATGCTGGTTTATTTGGCTTTATTTGCTACATTCTGGTGTCCTTCTAATCCAAATGCTTTAACTGCATAGTATACTGAATGGTGGGCAGCTCATGCTTTATGCCTTGGTCGTACAGATGATGGAGTGGCCTCTTGGTTGAATGAGTAAAGGAAAGGTAGAGTAAGAGATTGAGAGAAAGTACACAGCTAAAGCTTAAAACTCTTAACCATTTCTTGGTATCATTTGAAAGAAGAGGGAGAAGGAGGCGGTCCAAGAGATGGAGAAAAAGGACTTACAAATATTGAGCCCTTTTTTAAAAAAAGATTTTATTTATTTATTTGACAGAGAGAGACATAGCAAGAGAGGGAATACAAGCAGGGGGAGTGGGAGAAGGAGAAGCAGTCTTCCCACTGAGCAAAGAACCCGATGCAGGGCTCGATCCGAGGACTCTGGGCTCGTGACCTGAGCTGAAGGCAGACGCTTAATGACTAAGCCACCCCGGCACCCCAATATTGAGCCTAAAGGGCTCAATCCTCAAAACCGCTCCATGAAATAGGTGCTGTTATTATCCCATATTACATGTTTATAAAATGCTGGTAATTTGACTAAGAGTACAGGGCTAGCAAACAGAACAGTTTTCACCTTTAACCTTTCTAGCCCCAAATACCATTCTTGTCTCTCTCCTAGAGGACATTTTTTTTTTTTTTTTCTCTTTAGGACTCCACAATTAGGCTTCAGTGTGCCAAGTTATTCTATTCCTAAATGTCTCTGTATTTCTGGCAGGAATCCAAAGAGAGGGAGTCAGCTCATCTCCCATTTTCATTCACTTTTTTTTTTTTTTTAAGATTTATTTATTTATCCAGAAAGAGAGAGAGAGCATGAGTCCATGCATGCATGAGTGGGGTAAGAGACAGAGGGTGAGAATCCTTAAGCAGACTTCCCGCTGAGCTCAATCCTACAACCTATGAGATCATGACCTAAGCCAAAACCAAGAGTCAGACACTCAATCCACTGAGCCACCCAGGTGCTTCTCATTCACATTTTGACTGCTCTCACAACTTCATCCAAATCAATAGGCTTATACCTTCCCACTACAGCTCTCCACTGTTTAACAAGTCTGCAGTAGGCTAGGCTCCTTTTATCAACATTAGTAAGTAAAGGCGCGCCCGGGTGGCTCAGTTGGTTAAGTAGCCAATTCTTTTTTTTTTTTTTTAAAGATTTTATTTATTTATTTGACAGACAGAAATCACAAGTAGGCAGAGAAGCAGGCAGAGAGAGAGAAGGGGAAACAGGCTCCCGCTGAGCAGAGAGCCCTATGTGGGGCTCGATCCCAGGATCCTGAGACCATGACCCGAGCCGAAGGCAGAGACTTAATCCACTGAGCCACCCAGGCGCCCCAGTAGCCAATTCTTGATTTCAGCTCAGGTCATCATATTAGGGTGATGGGATTGAGCCCAAGATCTCACTCCAAGCTCAGTTCAGAGTGTGCTTGAGATTCTCTCTCTTGTTCTCCTTTTGACCCTTCCCTGACTTGCACTCACACATATTCTCTCTCTAAAATTTAAAATAATAATAATAATAATAATAAGTAATTAGAAACCCAAATAGGTTTATGTTTGTGTCCAATCTACTAATTTGTTTTATAAGAATAATCAGTATACATGAATATTTTTAGTTGAAAATTTAATTCTATTGTTGCTCTTTATTATAGCTAGTATACTATGACTACAATAGGTCAAGAAAAACCTGTAAATGTTAATTTTTACTTATTTGAATTAGAGATAGCTAAATTTCTTTTTTTTTTAAGATTTTATTTATTTATTTGACAGACAGAGATCACAAGTAGGCAGAGAGAGAGGAGGGCAAGCAGGCTCCCAGCTGAGCAGAGAGCCCAATGCGGGCCTCGATCCCAGGACCCTGGAATCATGACCTGAGCCGAAGGCAGAGACTTAACCCACTGAGCCACCCAAGCTCCCCTCAATTTCTAAAGCCTACAAATTTCTGTTTCAAGTAGATTTGTAAATAAAGTAACCAACGGAATCTTTAGTGTTTTCATACTGCTAAACAAATATTTAATCAAAATGTCTTCTGTAACTATATAATGTAATTTTTCTAAAAAAGAAAACGTCTGGGACGCCTGGGTGGTTCAGTCGGTTAAGTGTCCAACTCTTGATTTTGGCTCAGGTTGTGAGATTGAACTCGGCACTGGGCTCCATTCTGGGCAGGCAGCCTGTCTGAGATTCTCTCCCTCGCCCTTTGCCTCTCCCCCACTCTTTCCCTCTCTAAAAACAAACAACAAACAAACAAAAAGGAAATGCCATCTCTTTCTAAGTTGGCAAATACATATTTTTATCATGATTATGTGGCAGTAGAGTTCTGGACTCTAGAACCAGAATGTAAGGATTTAAAATTTGACTTTGCCCATTTTCTAGCAGAAAGGAAAATTACTTGATTTCTCTGAACTTCAGTTAAATAAACCAATATTTAAAACAGTGTCTGGTATGCACCCAATGAAACTTAGCTGTTACTAACCCAAAGGGAGTATTTGCTACAAGGAATCCTTCTAAATTTAATTGGGAATTCTTGTAAAGTAAGAATATCTAATCTACAAATTTCCTCCAACTGTAATGAAATTTTAATACTAAGTTTAACAATGAAAATGATATAACAGTACACTCTGGAGATCTTTAATTAAACTTTCTTTGTTTTAACCTTGCAGCTTTTTTTTAGTGTTCTAAGACCTTTTTTTTTTTCTTTCCAGTCTCAAATATTTTCATTGGCCTTAGAAAACTTATAAGCACCAAGCACTGTGTCTGTAGTGCTTGATGGATAGAATGTCCTTGGCCAAGGTAAATAGGACAGCTTTGAATTCTACCTTTACTAGCTCCAAATACCAATTCTGTGATAGCCTATTTCTGGGAGAACATTTTTCCTCAGCAAGAGTTTGGAAAGATTTCTAGAAGTTTTAGTAAGTTTACTAAACAGGGATTCAAAGATAAGACAGTAAAGCAAAATCCCAGATATTACTGATGAGCCAAAATTCTTAAATTATTTTTGCCTAAATTCAGATTTATTCCAAAACCTAGGTCAAAGCTGGTCTTGCAATTAAGCATAAATAGGAGAAAGAGTGATTCAGTAGGACGTTAAAACTGATCCAAGAAGGAATATCGTCTTTAGTACACTGGGGCTCTACTGTAAGAGACATGATTATCAATGTCATTTAATTTCAAAATATTTATTCTGATGTGACCAAAGAATGTAATGAAGTTTTTACCTCAATATATAAAATGGACAAAATATTTACAACTTCAGAGGGTTTGGCTTTCAAGTTCTGTTATTTAGAAAAATCTGTAAAGGGGTGCCTGGGTGGCTCACTCGGTTAAGTGTCTACCTTCAGATCTGGTCATGATCCCAGGGTCCTGGGATGGAGCCCTGTGTTGGGCTCCCTGCTCAGTGGGGAGTCTGCTTCCCTCTCTCTCTCTCCGCCCCTTCCCCTTCCTCATGCGCACTCTCTCTCTCTCTAGCTCTGTTCTCTTCCTCACTTTCTCTCTCAAATAAATAAGATCTTTTTTAAAAAATCTATAAAGAGAAACATAAGAAATGTATAATATCATTTTAAAATTCTAAGACAGTTGTTCTCAAAGTACAGCAGGCAATGGACCATGAGGGCAAAAATATTTCAAAAATAATATTAAGGCACCATTTGCCTTTTTCATTGTGTTGACATTTACATTTTGCAAACTGCATTGCAACAGCAATGGTGTATAAAACTGTCGTTACCTTAACACAAACCAAAGCAGCAGTTCTAAATTGTGTCAATAGTTACTGCATTTTTCCACCTCCACTCAATCAAAGAAAAGAATACAAGAAAAAACCAATTTAACTTCAGAATGCCTTGATAAAGCAGTAAAAATGATAATTTTATTAAATCTCAAGACTTCCGTACTTTTTAAAATTTTATGTGTGTTGTAATGGAAGTATGCATAAGGCTCTTCTGCTGCTTACCAAAGGACGACAGTTGTCTCCAAAGAGGGCACTTATTTGAGTTACAAACTGAACTAGCTGCTTTCTTCATGGAACATAATTTTTACTTGAAACAAAAACTGATGGTAAACTATAATATTCATATTTGGGTATTTGGTATTTTCGCAAAAAAAAAAAAAAGGAAATGTAGGGAGCTTGTGACTTCATGAAAAACAATCAACAAGCTTAATAAATTTCAAGCTTTTCAAGCTAGTATTACAATCTTGGGAAGTTTTATCTGCCACGATGAGCTTGGCCTCTTCCCAACACTCGAAGATTTTTCTGGTGAGATTTGTGGTAATATTACTGAATATCATATTTTTGGTATTATATAACATTATATAACATCTTCCATTTGGAAGATCTGCATATTTCAGTGAATCATTATTTTCCAAATGTATGTGTTATTACACATACATTTATAATGGGAGATAGACCAATGAATTTTAATATAACAGTATTGACCTGGTCTAAGATTACACATGACAACTAACTTCTAAATAAGTATCATTTGTCAAATTTTGGCAGAGTAGCAAAGAATAAGATCTTCAATTATTTGAAAAGGCTATTAAAATACTTCTTCCTTTCCACTTACATATTTCTATGAGGCCATATTTTGTTCATATCCTCAACGGAAACAACATATCACAACAGAAATAATGCAGAAGCAGATATGAGAATTTAGGCATTTCCTATTAATCCAGGTATTTAAAACATTTGCAAATATGTAAACATTATTTTTCTTTTGGAAAATATAATTATTTTTCCTAAAAAGGTGTTTTACTTTAAGATGTAATGAGTTTAACTTCTTTTTTATTTAATAAATTAATATCTTAAGACTTTCTTAGATTTAATTTCTAATAAAGAATATCAATTAACATAACCTATATGAAAAAAAGGTCTGTGTTCCTCAAATTTTACGAGTGAAAAGTGTCCTGTGAGCAAAACTTTTGAAAGTTGTTGCCTTATGGTTAAATGTACTCTTTTTATTTTTTTAAAGTAGGCTCCACACCATGTGGAACCCAATGTGGGGCTTGAACTCACAACCCTGAGATCAAATCTGAGCTGAGATTAAGAGTTATAGACATTTAATCAGCTGAGCCACCGAGGCACCTCTGGTTAAATGTATTTCAAACCAGCAACCATTGTGACATCAGCACTAAGTCACTGATTACCATATAAAAGATTCCTTGTAGTTGACCATTATTTCACAGATCTCTCCAGATGGACCACCCCATAAGCAGCTTACCCACCCAAGAGTGCCCACTATTGCCCTTGATGTTCTCCATAGGGCATTCTATGATGTTATCCGGAAAGACATCCAACAAATAGTAAGAAAAAGACCATTTCATTCTGATACTGCTTCTTTCTTTGATTTTGGTCACGTTTCCCATCACTCTACCTCTTGTTTTATTAAGATGCACAAACTTCAAACCCAAAGGGTAAAAGCTGCTGCTGGGCAGATGTGCACTTCAAATATCTCCAAAATCAGACAATCTCTTAAAAATGTTTACCATACATGTAAGAACCAGCACCCAGTTCAACTAGACATCCAACTATGCCTTCCCATGATTGTGATAAAGATGTTCTCAGTACTGATGAAGAAATGAATCTTACAGCAATGCTCCGGGATATTAAAACCACCCAAATTGAACTCCTCAGTCAGATGACTGACATTGTTGGTGTAGTATCCAAAATCCAGGGAAAGATTGATTTTTATCAGAAGCAGGTGGAGGTACTGGAAACCAGAATGAATGTTAATGAAAACAAACAATCCACAATAACTAAAGAAATCCTCTCTATGAAAAAAGATATTGATACTTTAAAGAAGAAGGTGACAGAACTGGAAAGCCAGAATTCTTGCTCCAGCATTCACTGTTTAGAAGTTCTGGAAGGAGAAAAGGGTAAAGAGATCATAGAACAACTTCACAAACTCCTACAACCAGAAACTCTGAAACATACAATGGCTTCTACAGACCAGGGACTCTCTTCAGCAGAACGAGAAAAAATGCCCAGTTATCGAGAGGCCATGGATGATCTTGAGGACAAAACAATTTCTCCCAAAATTAAAACTCTGGAAAAAAGTAACCATCAAAATATCTTAAGAAGCTTTAAAAAAGCAAAGTCAAATATTTATATTTACCCAGACTTTGGTACATGGATCAAGTTAACTTTTGTCCATGGAGGAAAGTGGAGATTTTTCCTCAGTGCTACCGAGTTAGAGGAATTCATCCAGTGGCTTCTTTCTAGGCCAACCACCCCTCTTGAGGAACCACAACTTGTAACCCAGAGATACAATCCATTCACTAGGCCTATTGCAAGTTTGACCACATTCTGTCTGTTTTCAACTATGTTTACTATCTTTTTGGTTTCTCAAAAGAGGAAGTAACTCAACCATAGAGTTACTTTCTGCTTTGTTTGACACAAAATAAATGTGAACTGGTTGTTCCAAGCATCTACACATCTCTGTGGTGGTTGTGAA
This sequence comes from Mustela nivalis, assembly GCF_964662115.1. NCBI lineage: Eukaryota > Metazoa > Chordata > Mammalia > Carnivora > Mustelidae > Mustela > Mustela nivalis. Next base: position 53,828,701 of record NC_139020.1, read on the forward strand.
GTTCTTGGTAGTCTGCTCGCTGTGGGCTCACTGTCTATGAAGTTTTTGTACGTTTCAGGTAAGTTAAGATAGATCATCCCGTTGGACAATGTGATGCATTTTATGTCAGTGCCCTTGTTTTCTTAAAGGCAATGCATGAGGATTCACCCAGTGCCCATATCATAGATAATTGGAAGGAAAGAATTAGGGATCAAGGGAATGAAGAACACATCTGTTTTCTATGTCCTCTGGTCATTTTTTTTTCTTTTAAGATTTTTATTTATTTGTCAGGGGAGAGAGAGAGAGCACAAGCAGGGGGAGCAGCAGGCAGAAGGAAAGCAGACACTTAACTGACTGAGCCACCCAGGCATCCCCTACCTCTTGTCTTAGTGGCCTTTGTAGATAATATCTGTGATACCAGAAACAGACTCTACTAACAAAATTTTAAACAACATACAGTGAAAAAGATACCCACTATTAGAGCTACTGAAGTTAGAGTTATAAAAATAAAGGTCATTGAAAGGACCAGTTACTGCCAGGAAAACTGCAAAACCTGGATTTTTTTTTTCTTTCAACTTTAGCTTCAACTCCATCAAACAAATGGGGATCCCACTTCTGCTAAGTGAAATAAGTCAAGCAGAGAAAAGCAATTACCCTATAGTTTCACTCATATGTGGAACATAAGGAATAGCGCAGAGAACCATAGGGAAAGGGAGGTGAAAACTGAATGGGAAGAAATTAGGGAGAAAAACCATGAGACACTTAGGACTCCAGGAAACAAACTCAGGGTTTCAGAGAAAGGGGGACGAAGGTAGGGGTAACTGGGTGCGGGGTATTATGGAGGGCATGTGATGGGATGAGCACTGGGTGTTATACGCAACTAATGAATCACTGAACACTACATCAGAGACTAATGATATACTATATGTTGGCTAATTTAACTTAATAAAAAAAAATAAAGGGGGATATTACCAGATGTTTTTTACATTTTCATGAGATGAAACAAATACCATGTCTTGTAGGTTTGATACGGAGGAAAAGATTAAATCTAAAAAGGCATGTATGAGCGAACCAAGTTAGATCTCAACCCTACCTAAGTACTACCATGAGTACTTATATGACAAAGTCTTTTTTTGACCTGAGCCCTATACTACATATCCAGGGTGGGCTTCACTTTTAGATACAATGGGTTATTGCCATCACGATGTAATTTTTCTCAATACCATGCGGAATAGCTACAAAAACATGTTTCCCTCACCACTTAACTCAAGAAATGAAATCTACGGCTACCAGAGAATCCTGTGCTATTACACTACAAGTATACTTGGTTAAGTGTACTACTTTAAATTATTCTCAGTTAATAACTTGAAAGGAGGGTTTTGGCAGGTAACTAGGAAAAACCCAATTTCAAGTGAGGAAAAAGGAGCTAAGGTGGGTACAGAAGAAAGGAAGGGAGGAGGAGGGCAAGAAGACACAGAACTGTCTGGTGCCGGCCTGGTCATAATTATATGTTATAAAATTTTCACTTGCATATACATTGTATCTGGTCTTTCTTTACTTATTTCCTGATAAGATGTGTACACAAAATAACTTTTAAAATCTGTCCATGTGCCATAGGTGTAGCATGGACGGCTGTCCCGTACCTACTTAAAGCAAGGCTGTAGATAAAGAGGGTTTGTTTTCTTTATTTTATTTTGCTTTTAAGATTTTATTATTTATCAGAGAGAGAGAGAAAGCACAAGCAGAGGGAGTGGCAGGCAGAGGGAGAAGGAGGCTCCTCCCAAGCAAGGAGCCTGATGTGGGACTCAATCCCAGGATCACAACCTGAGCCAAAGGCAGACACGTAACCGCAGGAGCCACCCAGGTGTCCTGAAGAGGGTTTGTTTTAAATGGGATAACTGTGTTCATAAGGTAAAGTAGCATTCTGGTAAGGGCACTAGCGATCTCTATGTATGTCTTTACCATCAGAGATATCCGCAAGAAGCACCAGAGTTCTAGTTCAGCACACTGGGTGTGACCCTTACCTCAGAGAGTGACAGGGGAAGGTAGGCTGTGACAAAGATAAATGACCTAACAACTGGTTTCTGGGAGAGTAAAAAGTGACTCAACTGGTATTTTCCTGGGCTCTCCGGGCTTCTGTCTTAATGCATGATTTCACTCATTCTCTCCTTACCTGGCCCCTAACACTTGCTTAATGGCTCTAGAGAGATAAAGAATTAGGGAAACAGCAGAGGGCTGAAAATTGGAAGACCTTAGTTCTGAACAGTCAAATTCTACACCTACAACCTCTGTTATTTCATCTCAGCTAGCTTTGTTTGGTCATGCATTAAAAGAAAATCATATTAATTTAGTAAATAATTCTTCAGTGTTTGCAAATGTGAAGGGATGGTGAAGGATAAAAGAAAAAAAAAGACATTCCCAGTACCGCAGACACATAACATCAAATGGGAGAAAGAAATTGGGTACACACACAATTCATGTACAATAGATGGAGATGGAAAAAAACAAAAGTGTTCCTGGTATCAGAGAGGAAAGGGGGTTGAGCAGCCTTGCTGTCAGGAGCTTAGGTGAGGAGGGGGTGGTGAGGGCAGCGTACCTGGAAGAGCATAGTAGTGGGGCCAGCAGGGAACATGGGTAGTAAAAGCCACCAAGCATTTCATACATGTAAAACACAGACAGCCTACTTCAACCCTTTTAATGGATCTCATTTTTCTCTTCAGGGATTCCCTACCATACTCATTTTAACCTGTTTGTTGTTGTTGTTGTTGTTGTCGTCGTCGTTGTTTTACCTACAGAAGAACATTAGAGGAGAAACTGAGAGGGACACTACGTGACTTTTTCAGGGTCTCAGACTTTCCCTGAAGATGACTATTTGATCCGATAACTCACAGAACTTCCCAGTAAGGAAAGGGAGAATTATGCTTTTGAGTCAGTTATTATCATCACCTAGATGAGGTTGCACTTGATGCCTTAAAACTACAACTCAACTTGCAACTACACATGAGCACATAATTTTGCCCCAGTCCTTGCTTCCAAATTAACCCGCTGATCAGCCAACTTGACTCAGAAGTGGTGTCTCTCTCGTCCACATTCCCCTTCCAGTGGTCTGCAGGCCTCCATCATTCGCCCTCTTCTTTCCTCCATCTTTTTTTTTAATTTTTAAAGATTTTATTTATTTATTTGACAGACAGAGATCACAAGTAGGCAGAGAGGCAGGCAGAGAGAGAGAGGGAAGCAGGCTTCCCGCTGAGCAGAGAACCCGATGTGGGGCTCAATCCCAGGACCCTGGGATCATGACCTGAGCTGAAGGCAGAGGCTTTAACCCACTGAGCCACCCACGTACCCCTTCTTTCCTCCATCTTAATCACTACCTATCAGTTCTTCGTACTCGACTTACAAAAATACGTCTTGGTCTTGTCCTGTGTTCCCCTCCTGCCTTGCTGACCTCTCACCTTCCTCTTTGGAGGAAAGGCCCACCTTCCCTATCCCAATCTTCTACTCTCCCATTCTCTCCACAGCTCATATGATCAGGTCTTCCATACCAATGCTCTCTTCTGGTCCTCTCCCCATCACTCTGGAAGATCCCTCTGCCACTGATCATTCCATTAAAATTCTGATGATTCACCTTAATGGCCCTCAAATCAAAGGATTCCTAATCTAGCCTCTCTTGAGACCTCCTGAGCTTTCATTTCAAGTGACTAATCTTCTCCCCTTGAATGTCTACAGCAGTCACAAACTCCTTACTCTCTTTTTTCCTTTTTTAAAGATTTATTTATTTATGACAGAGAGAGAGAGAGGGAAAGCAAGCACTCCAGGGAGGTGGGTACAGAGGGAGAAGGAGAGACATCTCATGACCCTGAGATCAGGACCTGAACTGAAACCAAGAGTCAGATGCTCAACTGACTTTGCCACCCACACACCCCACCAACTCCTTCCTCTTAAAATTCACCTTAATAACACTTCTTCTGATGCAAACTCAGGTCTCTGCCGGTATCCATGTTGTTAATGGCATCACAGCACATGATACCCATATTCTAAAACCTGGAAGTACTCTCCTCTCTTCCTCCCTCATTTAGTGTATCAATCACCAAATATTTTTATTGTTTCTCTTTCAACTATTCATGGAATCTATCCTCTGTCTCTGTCCCCAGTTCTACTGTTTTGGTTCGAGCTTTAATATCTCTTTATAAATGAAGTATGTTCCTTCTTGGTATTCCAGCCTCCAGAATGTCCAAAATCCAATTTTAAAAGGGTGATTTTTTTTTAAACAGTTCTAAAGCCTTTTCACTGCTCTTCACTGCTCTTTATTCAAGAATAAAGTCCAGATTCCTTAGCAGAGCCTACACAACTTTTTCTATCATGCATTTTTAACTTTGGAAAGTACTGTTCCATGGTGGAAAAGTGCAATTGCTTTAGTATCAGACTGACCTGATTAAAGAGTTGGCTTGATCACTTACAAGCTGTATGACTTTGGAATTAAGCTAAAGTTGATATTCCCAAAACCCTAGTGTCCCTATTCCTAAAATAAGAATAACAGCCATGGGTTGTTGAAGCTCTTAGCAATCTAACTGATGTAGAGTAAGTATGAAATTAATGGTATTTTTTATGATTACTTCTTCATCCCCATCTTCCTGTGATAACTTCACATGCAAACAACCATGCAGCTACGTTAAATGTCGTGCAGACTTTTTCAAACCTTGTATCTTTGTACTTGCTCCCCCTACTGCCTTGGATGTCCTCCTTTCATGTGGCTAAGAAGAAATAATTCGTGCAGCACCTGGGTAGCTCAGTCAGTTGGGCGGCGGGTTCTTGGTTTTACCTTGGGTCATGATCTTGAGGTGGTGGGATCAGCCTATCAGGCTCTTTGCACAACACAGAGTCTGCTTTAGATTCTCTCTCTCTCTCCCTCCCTCCAGCTCATACTCTCCCTCTCTCAAATAAATAAAAGCTTAAGAAAAGAAAAGAAAGAATTTGTCACTTGTCTCAATTCAAATACTTTTTTCTCTAAGATACCTTCCCTAATCTTCATCCTGTACCTCAGCCTCTTGAGGCAGAATTGGAGACTCCCTCAACAATCCCACCAATGTTGCCATTGATTTCATATATATGTGTATGTATATATATATAGATAGATAGGTATATCTATCTATCTATAGTTATATATATATGTATATCACAAAACTTTGAATTGTTTATGATAGAGTGCTCGCTTCGGCAGCACATATACTAGAATTGTTTATGATAGAGATAGAAACTTATCTGTTTATCAAAAAGAAGAAGGAGGAGGAGGAGGAGGGAGAGGAGGGGGAGAGGAAAGAGAAGAACACATCATTCTGCTCTACCAAAAAAGTGAGTATAAATCTAATTAAATGATGTATGTCAAACATGAAATCATTGTGCATTCACCAAAATGTCTCAAACTATCATTATTATTAAATTAAACACATTTAATGTAAAGGTGGCGCCAAAGAGTAAAGCGACGAGACCATTCAAAGCATAACAGATCTTAGAACAGCTGTTTACTGAACATTATGTATAAGGCACTGTGCTAGGAGCACGAGTATAATGGTGAACTTTATTAACTGTGATTTTGGTGAATTCCTTAAGACTTCTATTCTTCAGTTTTCTCAACTCTATATTGAGAACAACTTATATCTTAAGACTATTGTGTTAATTAAATGAGACCATGAGTATAACCCACTCAGAACAATGCTTGACTCCGTGGATACTTAACAAATGAGAGTCATTTCCTTCCTTCTCTAGGCTAGACCCTTCTCTAGGGTCATAGTCCCTGCCTCAAGGAGCTCACACTCAAAACCTTTATTAGGCATAAAAGACTTCAGACATATAATGAACCAAGTGATGGGCTAAATACAAAAGCTCCAAACTAACTCTTGACTCCCTTATCCAAAGATAGAGTGATAAGAATAAGACAGGGTGTGAAGCTCTCCTCCTGTCTGGGCATTCAACCAATATTCCATCATCTGTAACAGCCACCCGCCAACCTTTAATTGCACACTATAAAAATAAGCATCAGAGAAAAGTATTTGAGGGGAAAGGGAGAGACTCAGTTTAAGATAAATAATTTAGTTCAGTTTGGAATACTTGCTTGCATAGACACTAGGAGTATTCTATCCGTTCAAAAACAGCATTCACCAACATTTACTGAAATCAGACTCAATGCCATGAACTAGCTGAGCCAGATGTAAAGAACAGAGATGGAAAAGACACCAGTGTTACTCTGAAGGAACAAACCTTCCAATGGTGTTCTCTCCAGCTGCCAATCATTATGGCTTGTTGCTTAGATTTGAAGTAGAAAACTACACACTTCATTTAAAACTTAATTTAGTTTTTTCATGGGACAAAACTGAAGTCCCATGTAGAAATAGACTGCTTGGGGTGCATGGGTGGCTCAGTGGGTTAAGCCTCTGCCTTCAGCTCAGGTCATGATCTCAGGGTCCTGGGATCCAGCCCTGCATCGGGCTCTCTGCTCAGTGGGGAGTCTGCTTCCCCCTCTCTCTCTGCCTGCCTCTCTGCCTACTCATGATCTCTCTCTCTGTCAAATAAATAAACAAATCTTTATTTAAAAAAAAAGACTGCTCTTTCTAAAAGCTATGTTTTAAGGTTATTCCTTCAAGCCACAACAATGCAACTTTTTCTGTGTTGTTTTATATTCCCCCCAAATTAGACAGTTCCTAACGTATCAACAGATTATGCTCCATAACTGCATTTGCATATGCTCCATAACTGCATTTGCAAATCCACTGTTTGCAACTTAGAACACATAAAGAAACAGTATTAGAGCTGGGGTGGATTTTGGCTGACCTGTAAAAGCCGATTGAAGTACGACATACCTGGAATAGTGGTACTGATGGCACCATAGAGCTAGGCCTTTGTATCCTGCCACGCAAAGTGTATTCAGGAGAAGAGCTACAAACGCAGGATCAGGGTCCCCCACTGTCTTTGCTCTCCCTACTGTCTGATGGCACAGAAAATGTCACAGATTGATGGCACTAGGAGAAGACCGTGGGGGAACAGAAAAACAAAGGACAGGATCTAAATGGGAGCCAAAGGCAGCAACTCTAGGGATGAGAAGCTGGGAAGGGGGTGTTCTTGGCTGAGGAAGGAGGCAGTGGTTCCATGCGGCTCCTCAGAAATCTAGTCCAGGGAAAAGAGCCAAAGTGGGACCAGGGTCACCTTTCACGGGGATGAGGGACTGAAAGCTGAGCTAAAAGGGATACAATCTATACATGCAGAGGACTTAGCATAACTTCTGGCATATAGCAGTGTTCTGTAAATAATGACAGAGATGTTGGTCCACTGAGCTAGAGGCAAAAATTGCAGGCTTCACTCCCTCATTTGTCTTCTGGAATATAATCCCCTTAGGAAAGAACTATTTGCAAGGAACATGGAACTCGAAGCCTTTCTGAGCTATGGAATATTAGGGGCAGCTGCAGTTCATGGAGCAGGACAACGGCTGGCGGGGCGGCGGGGCCTGCAGGGAGGAGCACCGCTCTAGCAGGCTCCTGAGACAAAGAGAGGGTAGGTTTGCATAACCCCGCACCTTCCGCCTTTCCCACCCCATCTTCTCACCCAACGCTTGAAGCACCAGGGTGTAGGCTTGTGGAAGATGCATCTGAGCCAGAGGCAGAGTTAGGGAGGGGGAAGGACAAGGAGAAGGAGAATGAAAACTCCCAGGAGAAATGAGAAATAGGGGCCCTTGGGTGGCTCAGTCGGTTTGGCATCACGCTCATGATTTCTGCTCCGGTCATAATCTCGGAGTGGGCAGATCCAGCCAAGGGATGGGCTCCGTAATAAGCACGGGGTCTGCTTAAGATCCCCTCTCCCTCTTTTCACCCCCTGCTTGCTTGCGCTCTCTCTCTCATAAATAAATAAAATCTTAAAAAAAGAAAAGAACAAGAAGAAGAAGAAGAAGAGGAAGAGGAAGAAGAGGAAGAAGAAGAAGAAGGAGGAGGAGGAGGAGGAGGAGGAGGAGGAGGAGAAGAAGAAGAGGAAGAGGAAGAAGAGGAAAGAGAAGAGGAAGAAGAAGAGGAAGAAGAAGAAGAAGGAGGAGGAGGAGGAGGAGGAGTGAGAAGTAGCTGAGTTTCTGCGGCAGCAGAATAGGCAATCCCTATCAGGCAGAGGTAAGGCACAGGCCATGTGCTTGAAACTACTAAAAAAGACAGTGCCTCCTTGGGCTGATTCATCAAATGGAGCGGTCATCCTTTTTCTACTCTCGGTTACATTTTAGTGCTAAGGAATCTGCACAAGCTTCCAGGAACAGCTCTCAATAGGACTTTTTCAGTTTTTTCATTAGTCAAAGTCCAACCTATGTTGAAACACTCCCCCTCTCCCCAGCTCTCAGTGAGGATAGGAAAAGAAATGCATGAAAATGCACCTGGGCAATAGCCTGATTCTGATGTTACCTTCTTTCCACCAGTCTCTTTAGAAGGGGTGTTGTCACGAGACAATGTCCTGATGGAAGGTGTCACACACCTTTTGGATATCAGAAAATCGAATTGTGGGTGCCACTCTCAGTTATAGTGACCCCTGGTCAACTTATATTTGCCACCTATAAAGATAGTAATTGCTTGATGTACAGTTTATAATTGGATCATGGCCATCGGTGACATGGTTATTTGTTGTTATAGCAATATTAACAAAATTATGCCTATGGCAGTCTAATTAGAGGAACACCATAGGTGACCCAGCTGGCATTTTCAATATGTTATCTAAGAGGTATGATCAGAAGACAAATCAGGGCTGACTTAATAAAGTTTCTGATCAGAGGCTGGTCTAAAGACAGCAAGTTACTGAAGGAGGCCACGCGGAACCAGTGACTGCTGGATTCAAGCAGGCCCTTAGAGGACAACAAAGAGCAATGGAATTTACTAGATTCAGTCTCGTGGCAGCCAATAACAATAAAAGTTTCCTTCCTTCTCAGCAGTAGGATCCTAAAGTCATAAAAGTCTAGCTAGGAAGCACTGTATAACATATAAAGTTGTTGTTGAATCATATTGTACAATTGAAACTAATATAACATTGCATTTTAATTATACTTGAATTTAAAAAAAAAAGATTAGCTATGAAAAGAAGCCTGAAGATTACCTAGTTCAGTGATATTCAGGTGGGGGTAGCTCTAAGGAACCATTTAAAATCTCCTGATAGGGATGCCTGGGTGGCTCAGTTGGTTAAGCGGCTGCCTTTGGCTCAGGTCATGATCCTAGCGTCCTGGGATCGAGTCCCACATCGGGCTCCTTGCTTGGCAGGGAGCCTGCTTCTCCCTCTGCCTCTGCCTGCCATTCTGTCTGCCTGTGCTTGCTTGCTCTCCCTCTCTCTCTGACAAATAAATAAAATCTTAAAAAAATTTTTTTTTAATCTCCTGGTAGATTTTTGCAAATTAGTCCCTCCCGAATATCATATGTCTCTGGTTTGGGGGACATAACCTTATCCCTACTCTATTTGAGAATCATAACTATAAGGAGCAGCATAATGCAGGAACCAAAAACAAACACCTCGATATTAGATAGGCTTGAATTAAGGAGGGCTATGTCACCTGCTAGGTGTGTGACCTTGCTGAGTTTCCCTAAATTCTGTGAGCCAAATTCCTTTTCTCTAAACTGGGGATAATAATAGATTATAATGCAAAATGATGTGCTGAGGATGAAATGAGGAAAAGCACTTAGCTCAGCAACTGACAAATAGTAAGTATCAATAAATGTTCCGTATACCTTGTGATGGCTCCTTTTATGTCAACCTGATTGGGCTAAGGCATGCTCAGATATCTGGTCAAATATTATTGCTTGCTGGGTGTGTCTGTGAAGATGTTTCCAGAATAGATTAGCATTTGAATCAGTAGACTAAGAAAAAAAGCTCACTCTCCCCAATTTCATGGGCGTCATCCAATCTATTGGGGCCTGAATAGGACAAAAATGTGAATGAAGAGTGAATTTATTCTTTGCTTGAGCTAAAGCACCCATCTTGTCCTGCCCTTAGACACTAACACTCCTAGTTTCAGGGCCTTCGGTCTTGGACCAGGACTTACATCATCAGCCTCCCTGTTCTTGGGCCTTCAGACTCAGACTGGATCTTACACCATTAGCTACCTTGGTTCTCAGGGCTTTAGGTTTGGACTAGAACTATACCTCCAGCTTTCCTGGACATCCACCTTGAAGATGGCAATCATGGGACTCCTCAGCCTCCATAACTTCATGAGTCAGTTCCTCATAATAAATCTCTCTATATATACCTATATATACCCTATTGGTTCAGTTTCTCTGCAGAATGCTGACTAATACAAAACTCTATTATTATCACAGTTGAGTGGCTGGGAAGCAGCTAGCCAGGAGTTGATGACAAAAAAGATCAAGGACCAGAAAGTTAGTTCAACTCATTGAGGAGGAACCTGGGATCCAGGGGTGGAAGTGATTTGCCAAAGTTCCCCAGGTTATACCCAATCTGGAACAGATCCCAAGGTTCCAAATGTTGGGCCTGGTACTCTTTAGGCCAACTGAACTATTGCATTCTCTTTAGCTAAAGAGAGAGCAAGCTGTAGCAGAAAATGCACAGGCCTAGTGGTCAAACACACATTTAACTGTGCCTTTCACCATCTGTGTGGGATCTGTAATGTTCCTTAAACCAGGGAAATGCACTGATCAAAGATAAGAAATCTGCCATTACTGCTATCCAACCAAAATCTCCTTCTCAAGATCATATAGTTCATGTTCCATTATCTTTGAAACTTTGACCTTTCTCACAGTAGAGTTTGCCATGGTGGTCTTCTATTATCTGAACATTCATCAGGTATCAGGTGCAAATATTATATGGCAATATGTACATGCATATATACATATATACATACTTATGTATATATGTATATATATAGTCTCAAATATGTATATGCATATATATCAGGTATATTTATCTACATCAGATATATACGTATAGATAAACCTTAGGATTAATTTCCTTGCCTGCTATCGTGATATTGTTCTGGTTACTAAAGTCATAACTAAAAAAAGTTGTAACAATAATAAGCAAGTGTGTGTGCATGCACTCACACTCACACACACACGAACACTTCCAGGAAAAGCCTCGGATGGTACCTCTAAATATTAAAGTATCTTCAAAAGTTGAAGAGCTATGAGGCGCCTGGGTGGCTCAGTGGATGAAGCCGCTGTCATGATCTCAGTGTCCTGGGATCGAGCCCCGTGTCGGGCTCTTTCCTCAGCGGGGAGCCTGATTCTCTCTCTCTCTGCCTGACTCTCTGCCTACTTGTGATCTCTCTCTCTGTCAAATAAATAGATAAAATATTTTAAAAAAAAAGTTGAAGAGCTGTGAATAAGTTTTAAGTAGCTTATATGTTAAAGCTTGTCATATGTAAGAGTTTGACAGGAAACATACATTAATACACTTAACATAAAACAGTGAACCGCTCTTAGCTGGTCTTCCTGCTCACCATCATCTTTAGAGCATAACAGTGTCTCTCTTTCCTTATCTCTCTTTCTGTATTTTTCATAAAGGGTTCGTTTCTCCATCTGTGGGTTTCTCCCTCCTTTTTCCCTCTGTCTCTGTGTCTCTCCCTCTTTTTTCCCTCCATCTCAGTTTTTCTCAGGTTGATGTGGCACACATAAATGTGTCACACATAATTCACTTGCCAGCCAAGGTCATGTGGACTTACGTGTCTTTCCTCTTTTTTCTCCTCCTCGCTTCACCCAGTGCACCTTACTAGTGACCCTTCCCCATTCTCCCCAATTCCACGTCTAAGTATCCTTGGCATATTAGCCAGGTTCTTCAGCAACACAGCCAATTAATTAATTGATTAATTAATATCGTTAATATGTATATAATGTAAATATGTAGTATATAATATAAATTACATGTACAATTATGTTTATATATTTATTTAAATACATGTGTTATATATCTAAATATCACATATTATATATGTGTCACATGCATAATATATATCATAAATGTGATTCTAATATATATAAATTATATTTTATATATAAATATATATTATATATCGTATATGATATATAATAAAATATTTATAATATACAAATATATATAAAGAGATTTATTATAAGGTATTGGCTCACATAATAACAGAAACTGAGAAATCCCTCAATCTGCTATCTGCAAACTGGAGGCCCAAGGAAGCCAATGGTGTACTTTGAAAGCCTGAGAGGCAGAGAGCCATTGGAATAGTCGACAGTACAAGTCTGAAGGCTGAGAACCAGGAACACCAAGGGCAGAAGATCGATGTCCCAGCTCACTTAGTCAGGAAGAGGGTGAGTTCAAGCTTCCTTCACATTTTTGTTCAGTTTGGAGCCTCAACAGGTTAGATGATGCTCGCCCACATGGAGAAGGTGATCTGCTTTACTTAGTTCAATTCAAATTTTTCTCTCTTCCAAAAATACCCTCACAGCCACACCCAGAAATAATGTAACCATCTGAGCATCTTGTGGCCCCATCAAGCCAACAATAAAATTAATGACCACCTCCAGTTTCCTACTCCAACTTCCTCTCATAGTTGTCTGCTTCTGCATCCATTCCCCAGACTTCCCTCCCCGGGTCCCAACTTCTCTATTGAACTCACGCCAGCAAACTTATTTCGCCTTCTGACTGTCCCCTTTGTCGGGCTGCTTAAATGTACATTTCTGATCCCAGACTGTATCTCTACTCTGATTAATTCTTCGGGTAGGTCCCTAACACACTTTCACAAATACTCACTACTTCTTCCATTTTTGGTCAATCTCCCTATGTTACTCTCCTCACGTACCTTTTTTTTTTTTTTTTTTTTTTTACTCCAACCTTCATTTTTTATCCACAGAACTAATCATGATATAGAATAAAATTTTATTATAGAATTTATTTTGGATAATGAAGACAATTGGATGTTCCTTAGTCTGAATTTAAATACAAGAGAGTGGAATAAGTTATTAATTTAGCTAGGAAAGTAATATTAACTGTGGTTGTTTTTACTTATTATTTTCCTATCTTCTCTCAATTGAGAAAAGAACTCTCCACCCTGAGAAAATATATGAAAAAGGTCTTAATATGATTCTCTTCTCTTTATTTGCTCTAATGGTCTGGTTGCTTTATGGCTTCTAACATATTAAATTTATTTTTTAAGTTCTAAGGAGAGTTAGAAGGTATTTTGCTTTTTTTTGTTCAGTTCCCTTAAAATGGTTTTTAGAATAAGCATCTTTCACACAAACACTGATCATAATTCTCTCATCTGCAACAATAAAAATAAAGTCAGGAATGACATGACAAAATAATTATACAAAAATTTCTAAAATTTTAAAAATTACTGAATCCAAGACAAGACAGCTTATGTAACTTCCTCTTTTCTCTGTCTTTTAAATTCAAACATTTTGAACTTTCAAAATTGTGAAATAGATTCTAATATATTTATAACTTTGGGAATACTATATAACTGAAAGACTCAAAGAAGACTAAAAAACCTGGAAAGATTCAATTCACTGTGACCCATCTAAATGGACCAAAGAGCTAGGCATTCTCAGATTCATTTCTCTTTTACTTTGTTGAAACAAGCTCAGCTCATAGATAAATGGCATTTTCAATCACGAGTGAGATTTCCCCAGTCAGTTTTTCTAATCTCTTGTTAACCAAATGTGCAGAATATCCTTTAAGGACAAGAAAGACACTTATGGACATGATGGGCCTGAGCTCCACCAGATCCCTCTCCCCGGTATGTTCTTCTTCAGTCTCCATAGTGAGTAAGAGTACCAGTTTAGCAAAGCCCTGAAACAAATCTCCATCCCAAGCTCCTCACTTCTGTGTCTTTCCTTAAATAGGCCCCTTTCCAGGACATACATGGAAAAAGAAAATTAAGAAGCTATGTATTCCTCCCAGTCTGTGAAAATACACCATTTTTAATTGTCAAGTCAGCCCCACCTGCATCCAAATGACTCCCAAATTGAGCAAGGCAGTGCCGGATTCCTACTACTGTTATCTTGGGTTTATCTCATCACGGTTATAAATGACTTGTTTATTCATAAATTAATTTAACAATCATTGACAGCCTACTATATACCAGGTACCATGCTAAGTACTTGGTCATATATTGGTAGGTAAACAGATACGATATTATCCAAGGCTTCCAGGGAATGGTTTCAAAGCCCAAATAGCTTTTATATTTCAGGTGATTCTCCTTACTTTTGCAGATATCAACCTGCTTTCAATCTCTTTGGAGCCATTGATATGTGATGACTCTTGCCTCGCACTTGGGCCCTGGCCACCACCTGCCACTACTACTACCAAAGACTTCAGTGTCCCCATGTCTTGAGAATTGCTATCTCCTTCTTGGCTGCCCCTTGTTAAGCAGCAGCCCCTGTTGATCAGGATACCCAAAAGCCAAGTCCTTTTTTTCTATCATGATGCCTCGAACTACATTTCTATAGTTTACATATAAATTTATATATACAAACATAAACTTTCTCATCTTCTTTTTATCCCCTGGCCCCAGATGAAGCAGATATGCTGGAGGGGATTCTGGGAAAGCTTTCTAACTTGATAAAAAAGAGACACATGCGACTGGTAAGCACGTCCAAGTTTCTCCTCCTTCCTGCTTTCTAAGCAAAAATAATGACTAGAACTCCAGCACTTACATGAATGGAGGAAGAATGGAGAGAATCAGGAAGATGCCAGCCCTAACATTGGTGAACCACTGAAACACCACCAGCAACCTATACCTCTCCAGCAACCTATACCTCTCCACTTACTGTCTGGGGAATATTCCCCTGTTGTTGAAGCCACTATAGTTGAGTTTTTTGGTTACTTGCAGCTGCAATTCTTACTGACATATTGCCATTGCCACAATCCCAGCCAAAAGTACCTCTGCACCTTTTCTACGCCTGTACTGTCCAAAACAGGAGTGAAAAACTTCCCCCAAGTGTTCCAGTCCTGATGAAGGCTACCAGCACATCAGGATTCTTATGATTGTTTGGTGCCCATCAACTTTCATTTTGGTTGTTTGTCTGGGGTTGTGGGAGTGGGTGTGAAAAGTGCAACCTGCAGTATGGGTATGTGCTCAAATCTCCATGCCAGTGGAAAGATGTAGATGCCAACTCACTTCAAACAAGATTTTGGCACCTTATCTCTTAAACACTCCCCTAGTAGGAAGGCATCCACAAATGCCCTCCTACATCTTGATCTCCCAATAACATTAATACTAATTTCAAGCTCTGGAAGTAGATATGCCAATGACCTCAGAACACTATGATTGATCAGTCTAGAGGATTTAAGTCATAGTTCATTCTAAAAGGGAATCATAATGCAAATATTCCAAACTTCACACTCATTATCTCTTTCTCCCCTCCTGTTACTAAATAGAAAGCCTTTTCTATCATAGAAAATCTCTTGATCTGTGCTGTGAATCCCATGTCCTCCCACTTTCTCAAGAACTTCCCCCTCTGGATTATATCCATTGTTTCTTGCGTAACTCCAAGTGTTCTTGCGTAACTGCCTTCTTTACTGGGTCTCTTCCATAATCGTTTAAACCTACTATTGTCTCTCTTATCTTAGAAAATAAAAACTAATTTTACTAGGTTACAAATCTCCAACTATGATCTATTCCTCCACTTACAAAAATAAATAGCTATAGTTTAAATTTCAACATCCTCTTCCAATTGGCTTCTCAATCTGCCTTCTGTTGTAATCACCTAAATCCTAGCATTAAGTCACCATTGACCAGCATGTTGCCAAGTCAATGAAAATGTTCATATCTGGGGTGCCTGGGTGGCTCAGTGGGTTAAGCCTCTGCCTTCGGCTCAGGTCATGGTCTCAGGGTCCTGGGATTGAGCCTCGCATCAGGCTCTCTGCTCAGCAGGGAGCCTGCTTCCCTTCCTCTCTCTCTCTGCCTGCCTCTCTGCCTACTTGTGATCTCTGTGAAATAAATAAATAAATAAATTTTTTAAAAGTTCATATCTATTTTATTTGAAGCTCCTGCTTCCTTTGTGCACAAGTTTCTACTGCTCCGTTGAGCAACTGTCTCTTCCCTTGCCTTCCATCCTTCCATGTCCTTACACTTGACTCATTTTTCTTCTCTATTGCCAGGCTGCTGTGCTAACTTTTCCTCCTCTCCCCAACCTTTTTGTGTAGACCTTCCTCAGGGCTCAGCCTTGGGACCTCTTCAATTTCCTGCCAAAGTGATCTCATCTACTCTCTTATCTTCAAACACCATCTATAAGCAGTGGTTTCAATATCATGTCTGCAGCCCAGACTGCTCTTCCGAGTTACAGACTCATCCATTCAAATGTTTAGAATATCTCATTCTCATATTATTATATTATAAGAACATATTATAAGAATCTCAAATACAACATGTCCCCAGATAAACTTATTATCTATAACCACTTTGCCCAAAACAACGTTTCTCCTCTAGTGTTCCCCATCATGGTGAATAGTACCAACATCCTCCTAGATGCTCCAGCCAGAGCCCATAAGCCATCCTTAACACATCCTTCTCCTTCAATGATTCTCTGCCACTACCGCCCCCAAAATCAGTCACCAATCCAGTTGACCTTGCCTCATAATCCATCTGCTTTCCAAATTAAGTCACCATCATCTCTCACCTGGCCTACTCAAATTAACTTCCCACTAGTTTCTTCTAGCCCATTTTTCCTTGCCCTGACCCCAGTTTTCATATAGTTACACAGTAATCACTTAAAATGTAATTCTGATCAAATCATTCCTCTACTAAAATCATTTCATGGCATCCCAGTACTGAGTATCAAATCCAAAATCCTTCTTTGTATTTCCTGAACAAACAAGCTCTCTTTTGCCTCAAGACATTATATATGCCTCTGCCAGAAATGCAGTTTCCTCCAAACTAGGCACAGCTGGCTAGTATCTTTCAGATCTGAGCTTAATTACTATTTTCTAAAGGAACTCTCTCCTGATTGAGAAGTACTGTCAGATTCCCTATTTACCTTCATACCATCTTCTGATTTTCAAAAGTAGGACTTGTATAAAGAGCACACTTACCCTAATGAGCACGGAATAATGTATAGAATTGTTGAATCACTGTATTGTACACCTGAAATTAGTATAACACTGTATGATAACTCTACTGCAATTAAAATTAAAAACTTAATTTTTAAAAAGGCAAGATTTCTTCTATCGTAACAAATTAAACTTGGTAAATCAAAAACATCAGTAAATATGTATTTTTGAGACATGGAGGAAGCTATCAGATGAAAGAAAAAAAAATAGGACTTGGAATTAAATCCTGCTTCTGTGATTAGCTAGTCAGGAGACACTAAGTAAAGTAAGATAAGTCCCATGAGGGTAAAGACCAGGTATAATTTGTTCATTGATATTTTCTCAATGTCATGTGCAGGGGAATAGTGGGTGCTCAATAAGATTTGCTCAATAAACTGAGGTTTATATAGTTCTGGCTTTAAAACCTATACCAACTTCCTAGTCTATTCACAGACGCAAATGATTTTAATTATGGCTAAATACTTATGTTTTAATTATGACAAGTGTTTAATAATAACAATTATTTAATTGTGATATACTTATACACCCAGAAGTATGTAATTATGAGAAGGGATATATTTCTACAAACTTAAAGAAATTCTGGATATTTCTTGGTAGCTTATTTTAGGAATAAGGTCTTATTGTTCTTGAAGATTATTGGCCAGACAATTGTCATGTATTTTTTAAAAGAGTCTTAACAAAGCAAAAAATCAACCAATACAGTAAACTTCATATATTGCCCAACAAATTTCAAAATATGTTAGCATGACATCTCACTTTCTTGAGACATTTTCCAAGTGGAATGAAATTTTAATTCCAAACCTAGAGCTGTGAGATAAGAAAAGAAGCTGAAGAGTGACACTCCAAAAATTTCCTCCAGCAACATGCTAATATAAGGACTTGATGGCCAGTCTGTGTCCCTGAGGTCCATTGATTAATAAGCATGGAATAGAATAATTAACATGGAATGAGAGACGAAAGGAGGAAACCCCTGCTGAAGAGGAAAGAGACTATTGAAGATATGAATTCTGAGGAAGTCCAAGTCCTCAAGCATTCTCATCTGTTGACATAAGAGGCAAACAGAAGGGGGGAGCCTGGGTGGTTCAGTGGGTTAAAGTCTCTGCCTTCGGCTCAGGTCATGATCTCAGGGTCCTGGGATTGAGCCAAGCATCGGGCTCTCTGCTCAGTGGGGAGCCTGTTTCCTCCACTCTCTCTCCCTGTCTACCTCTCTGCCTTCTTGTGATCTTTGTCTGTCAAATAAATAAATAAAATTAAAAAAAAAAAAAAGAGGCAAACAGAAGGGAAGTAAAGAAGTAACGGAGGCAGATTTCTCACCCTTGGCTCTGCTGACATTTTGCACTGGGTAATTCTATGTTGCAGGGCGCTCTCCGGGGCACTGAGGATATTTAGCAGCATCCCTGAAGTCTACCCAGTGGATGTCAAACACACTCCCCACCCCCAACAGTTACACTTGAAAATCTCCCTAGACATTGCCAAATGTCCTCAGGAGAGGAAAGATTGCCCCTGATTAAGAATCACTGAATCAGATAAAATCAAAGGGATTTGTCAATTCAAAAAAAGTACAAAAGGACACAAGTTTTTATCATTCACCAGCTTATTGATTCATACATTCATTCATTCACTGGACAAGACAAATTACTAGATACTGCATTTCAAAAATGAGTAGAGCACAGTTTGTTAAGAGCTGAAAGTCTACTAAAAGACAAAGAGGCCATTGTTTAGAATGTACGGTGTATTTGCAGTTATGTGAGATGTAGGTTTTTTTTTTTTTTTGAGATGTAGGTTTTAATGCATGAACAAAATTACCCAAGAAAGGTCCCAACCTTGCTTGAAATGCATGGTACACGTGGTTATGGTGGATAGAGGAAATTAGCATTCCATATCCAATTCAGCTTTGCAGAGTACCCTTCTGACCTGCACCATTTGGAGAGCCCAGGATCCCTGGCTGTCAGGTTTCCAGCTGCAGAATGGCTCAGTCCTTTAGTCCTTTACATGATACTAAATCCACAAGTGCCCATCTTCCTGCTGCTCACTGCTCAGAGGCACAATCCTGGAAACCGGGTTTTCCCCAGCAGCATTCCAGAGTCCATCTCAAGCTCGGGAGGGGTCCAGAGGTGGGTGCAGCGGGGATAGTGGGGCTTCAGCGCCTCAAATGGCAGCTATGACAGTCTGTTCTTGAATTCAAAACGTTGGCAGTGGACTCCAAACTCCACTTTCCTGCTCTGAAAGAGGCAGCAGCATTCCTGGCAGGCCAGGTAGCAGTACTATTCTGGAACTTTTGTTGAAAGATTCAGCCATAAGTCTCTAGCATGCTAATGAATATGTATGGCCCTGATTCCTTGAATTATAGTTCATCCTACTTAAAATATCTAGAATGAATTCTGGTGTTTTTTTGTTTGTTTGTTTTGTTTTGTTTTTTGAAAACTGAGGCCTGCCACTCTACACAACAAGCTGTAATAGCTCAGTGAATCTATCACACCCAGCGCGATCACACACCCCCAGTATGGAAACAGATCATAGATTCTTCAGTTAAGCACCAGATGAAGAATTTGGCTTCCATTTAAGGGCCATGCTGCATGAAAAATATGTTTGCTTTTGTTTGTATGTTGTTGAATTGATACAAGTAAAAATATAAGATTGCACTATAAATGCAGTGCCAGAGATAAGCACAGGATGCAGTATGGAAATGGTACACAGTCAGGAAAATTTTCTAGAGCAGTGATGTCTGAACTGAGTCTTCAAGTAGAAGCAAGAGCGTGCGAGGGAAATTGCACTTGAGGGCAGGGCGAAGGACAAAGCAAGCCAAGCAGAGAATGCACATAAGATATGAACAATTGAGAAAACACAGTATATTTATAGCCCTAGCAATTGTTCAGGGTAGCTAGAATGTACCACGACAGGTAGGGAGTGAGCCACCGGAATGCAGAGACAAGACTGTGAAGTAGTGGGAACAATATTAGTCCACTTCTTTCTTTTTCTTTTGAGTCTAAGAGATCACATCTACTTTGTAAGAGCTTTGAAGGGATAAATGGAAACCCTACAGTAAATGTATTCATTTCTTTTAAAAACCAACTAAAAATATCATTCACTTATCAATCTAAATTCCCTCTTTTCAACACCTAAATCAGAATTTACATCTAAATCTTCTTGACAAAATTCCCCATAAGAGTCTAGAGGGTCTAGTTTATCCCTCTAAATCACTTTCTGTCATTTGATGGTTGGTTATATTTAGCCTTTCACCGATGCCTGTGGTCTTGACTTTTTTTTAAGATTGACAGTAAATTTCAAGCCATATCAAATTATATTAAGAGTTCCTCCTCTGCATTTCCTATTTGGTTAGACTCAGGGTTTTGTTTTTTTACATTATTAAATTATATAGTATTAGAAGTTAAATAGCTTCTCTTCAAAGTTAGTCAGAAACTTTTAGCAGGTCAAGATTTCATAACTAAATCAAGGTCGTATGTGAAAACATATTAACCATGCTAACTTCTTCCTGCTTTGCAAAGCCTATGATCTGTTGCAAGAGATCTGGCAAGTTTGGCACTCTGATTCCATTACTTACTGAATAATAGGCAATCTTCTCTATATAGAATTTACTTTCACTTCAGCGCTGCATCATAAAAATTTCTTTTTGCAGACATCCTAAGCAAAGAATTAAGGATCCAAATTTAAGTTTAAATTCAACCACTTATTATCAATGCAAAAAAAATCTGAACTTGAAGAACAATAGAATGAAGAGATATCATCATGCATGGCTTGGTTCACACAAGCTCGAGAAATGACAACTGTCACAATTCCATAACTCTCTCCTCTACTCAGAAACTTGTAAGACATTTTGACAGTGAGAGTTTTCTTGTCTTCAGAAAAGGTAAAAGGAAAGGAAAAAAATTATATAGATATATATGGCAAATTGGGGCCTGGAACAAAGCCCAATGTGGGCCCTTTGCATACAATAGAAAAACCTTTACATTAGGAGATACAGGGTTGGGTAAGGCTGAGCAAAGATGATTTGAGGTGAGAAGTGAGAATGGAGAAAGAGGAAAAGAAAACAAAAAGAGGTCTTTGCTTTGGTAGAAGAGATGACTTTATTTAAAAAAAAAAAAAAAAAAGCCCCAAAGCATAAAACAAAAGCCGGAAGGCAGATGACTCACCATCATACCTGAGGGACACTCACAGATAGGCAAATAATACATGGTTCCGTTAATCTCAAAATCCACTTAATCTTCTTTTTGAATTGCCAATTGCTAACTAGTGGCAGCATTTTAAAATTGTTCATTTATGATATTTTTATTTTTCTGGCTTACGCCATCTCCATTTATTTTAAGTGTCCAATCTACCAGGAGTTCATTTCCCTCTCCAACTGGTTTAAAAATCTCCTTCGGATAACTCCGTGTTATGTGTTGAAGATTTCTGCCATTCCCCCTTCTCATCCTCAAAGTGACATCTAGAATACAGAATATAGGAAGGTATGTGGCTTGTGTAATCTCCAGATGGCAGGGGCAGAAATGTCCTGACCCTTGTTCTACTCTCTGTCTCCATCTCCACAGCAAGATCCTTCAACCACCACTTGAGCATGTGCCCTCCTGACACCTGAAGCTGACGTCAGGACACTGATGGAGCTCATGGACTGATCTGCGTGGTGGGAGGGATCCCTGCCTGACTCAGTTCCAGCACTGCCTGCTCTCACGTCACAGACCCCTCACGAACATGTACTCAGGTCTGGCTCTGCACCCCCTGCAGCACTCGTCTCAACCCACCTCACCCTGTCCTCACAGCAGCACTCTTACACACTGGCAAGCTCTCCAGCCAGTCTCTCAGGGAATTTGGGGGTTCCCCTTCAAAGGGATGGGAAAATATCCAGATCCCAGCCATAACTGGGGACCTGAGAGTGACTTGGGAGAGTTAAATGTTGGCGGCTTCAACACCCCCTCTCCAAATATGCTGAACTTTTGAAAGTATCTTGAGGTAATCAATCCCAGCTTGATGTGGGACAGTCTGGGAAGCATCTCCTTCCTGAGTTCAACATGTGAGGGAAAGCAAAATCTCCTAGCTGGTTGATATTTCTGGGATTTCTCTAACACACCACACCTCTATTGTCAAAGCCAAAGCCTGGAGAGGATTTGATGAGAATTCACTCCTGCCGGTCTCACTCTGCTTTTCCAACCTCCCTCCCTTCCTCCTTTTCACAATCTCTTGGATCTGGTAAGGGCTTTTGCATCCTCTGAAGTGATACCTAGATTACAGAATGGGGACATGTATGGCTCACATAGTACATTCCTAGTAGTTAGGAGAACACTAGCTGTTGTAAAAAAATATATACCTTGTAATATTATGACTTAATCCATCAGAAGTTTGTACTTATATTCTCGCAGTTCTTTGCATGTGTTCCTGGTTAGATGCCTTTCTATGTGGTCATACACAAGGCAAAGTTTCTACCATCACACAGTTCTGATCTTCTCTTGGTCCTGAAGGGATCCTACAAACAAGGGTGTGGCAATGACGCAAACCACTTCCATTTGTGTTCATTGGCTAGAACTCAGTAACACAGTCATTCCAAAATGCCAGGGAGAGTGAGAACTGTAATCTATATGTGTGTTTATGAAGAAAAGAACAAGCTTCACGGTATAGGTCATAGGCAAAGGGAAATCTTTTTTACACTAGGGAAAAAAAACTAAATTCTGAGTCCTCTAAACTAAGTTTTTTTATATATATTTTTTTAAGATTTTTTTTATTATTTATTTGAGAGAGCACACAAGTGTAAGCACGAGTAGGGGGGAGGGGCAGACAGAGATTGGGGAGGGGTAGGCAGAGATGGGAGAGAGTCAGAGGGAGAGAGAGAAGCAGACTCCCCGCTGAGCAGGGAGCCTGCCTTCTAGGCTTCATCCCAGGACCCCGGCATCAGGACCTGAATCGAAGGCAGACACTTAACTGACTGAGGCACCCAGACACCCTAGTTTTTTAATATTCTGAAGGAATTTTTAAAATCCTTTTCTACAAAGCCTGATCTTCTAATATATTATCTTGCTTGAAGTCTTATTTTGAATTTTAGAAGCTGAGAGTAACCCTTTTTCTTTGCACTGCTGATATAATACATGTAATCCTCACAATGAGCATCCTTCGAGGCAAAGGGATATTTCCAGGTACACCAAATTGCAAAAGATTAAAGCATATTAACACTTTGAAAATAGTCCCTTTTACATAAAATTGCTGTAGCACTGATGCAGTTTCTGAGACATCCAAAGATGCCCAAGGAAGCTGCAGAAACCAACTTTTCTCTGCAAGAAGTCAGCAATCTGCTGCCCATCCCCATAACCTCCCTGGTCATTTCCTCAGTCTCTCTCCATCTTCAGTCATTTTGGGGGGATGGCCCTCCTTTGGGAAGTCATAGGAAGGAAGGCTTCCACTTGTGAGGTCTCTCCAGGACTCCATGGGGTTTTTAGACCTATGTCAGGAAGAGACTTTGAGTTTACCTGTTCCACTTTGTCACCATCCTTCCAATGAGGCGATGAGCCCGAGAGACAAAGGGCATGCCAAAGGAGAAGGAAGGGAAGGAAAGTGTTCTATCAGTGAGAAAACATATTTTACTATATAAAATACTGGGCTGACACCAAGGGAAAAAAATCTGGGCCTAGAGTCTGAATGTTTGTTCCCCCCAAAATTCACATGCTGGAAGAAGGTGGGGCTTTTGGAAGGTGTTTAAGTCATGTAGATGGAGTGCTCATGAATCACAAGGAGCTCCCTAGCCCTCTCACCATGTGAAGACACAACACGACGTCTCTGACAGGGAAGAGAGCCCTCACCCAACCCCTGGCACCCTGATCTTGGACTACCAGCCTCCAGAACTGTGAGCAATTTATTTTTGCTATTTGTAAGTCACCGTCTACATTATTCTGTTATAGCAGCCCAAAGAGACCAAGAAAGTTGGTTGGTGTTAAAAGGATGACTTTTGGACATAAGGTACTAAGAACTATTGTCTAAAAAGATAAAGCATGAATGGCCAATGGAAGTATAAAACATAACCTTCTCTTCCTTCTGAAGAAGCAGTCAAGAGAAATCGACACGGAAGATAAGTATTATATTATTATATTATTACAGAGGTCAACTACTCAAAGAACAAATGTGTTACTGTGGACTAGACATGGGTTCTTTCTGAGAATCAGGGTAACATTTAGAATGCAAGAGATTTGTAAGATAGTCAAGAGTCACGTTGTAGATGTAAAATGTTTTATCAGTCAGTATTGACCAGTTTCATATCATTAGTTTCAACACATGCAGCCATTGGTTAGTCCACTGTATATTTTTCCCAACCTCAGGTTCATGTAGAACCATTAGCCAGGCCATATGCCCACAATTAAAAACAAAAACAAAAAAGCAAAACAAAACAAATAAACAAACAAACAAAAACAGAAGTGGCACCTAATACTACCATCTCTAGCTCTGACCTCATGCCCCAAAGTGCTAGACTTCTTTGCCATGCCCCAAAGTGCTAAAATTCTTCCTACGAGAGACTGGGGAGTGATACAGCTCCTTCTATATCATGACTTACATATCTTTAAATTCTTGCCTTTCTACTTTAATCAGAGGTATTTGGCCAGTGTTCCATAGCACTCCTTTCTATTTCAAGAAAAAGAAAATCAAAACAAAAATCAGAAATAATAATTTATATCACAGTGAAAATATCCCAAAGTACAGAAATGGGAGGTAGATATAATCTTCCTAATATAATTCCCTTAACTATAGAGTAGTTTAACAACTAAAAATATTTACTCTGGAACGAGGTTGCCTGGGCTAAAATCACCAGGTCACCTATGTGACTTTAAGCATATCCTCTCTGGCCCTTGATTTCCTCAAATGAAACATTTAGAAATAATCCCTGCCTCCTATTGTTGTGAAAATACTAAACACTGCTTGCCAGATATAAAGAACTCAGTAACTATTATCTGCTTATGGTTAGTTTACCCTCTTCATTTACAAACTCATTTTCAACTTGCTAACTTTTTATCTTATCATTTTCTTTAATGCGCATCACTATGCCAAAGGTAAAAATTGGTCCTTGGTAATGATGATAATGTACATGTTGAGAATAAGGTCACAAGAGGTCACAAAGAAGAACTCAGGTTTTTGGTTCAAGAGTGGCTTGGACACCTTGGGAAAATACTGGAGAATCTGATCCTCACCCTGACCTGACAAGTTACCCAAATAAATAAGTAAATAAATACCAACATTTGTGAAGAAGACACCAGCCCTTGGGGTGCCTGGGTGGCTTGGCAGTTAAGCAACCGACTCTTAGTTGCCACTCAAATCATGATCTCAGGGTCAAGAGATGGAGCCCCAGGTCTGGCTCTGTGCTCACTGCAGAATACGTCCATTTGGGATTCTTTCTCCCCCTCTCTTACCCCTCTCCCTACTCGTGCACATGCATGTGCATGTTTATGCGCGAGCTCTCTGCTCTCAAATAAATCAATTAAAAAAAAAAGAAAGAAAAACACCAGCCCTCACTAACTGATTTGATTCACAATGTAATAAGTTCACACATTATTGTATTCATAGTTTGCCCCCAAAACATTCATTCTATAGCAACTGCAGCAAGATAATTCATCGTAATAGAAAACATACCATGTTAATGCCTTTTCATATGAAGGTAAGTAAATTCATACTAAGATACGACAATTAATCCAACTAATTCAGTAACAAAATTTATTACAATAACAAAAAAAGGCACTAATATTAGTCTGGTATCATCAAAATCTTTGGGTTTTTTTTTTGTTTTCTTTTTTTTTTAGTTTTTGACAGTGTCAGCTAGGAGTAAAAATGGACTTAACAATTGAGTCCAAGGCTAGAGATTAAGGTCAGGGGGCTACTTTAATGGAATTTTTTATTAAAAATGAAAAAGAATATAGGATTTTTAACACAGAGGAATAACCACCCTGACACTTGGGCCCAAAAGGCTAAAGAGAAATATCCTTGATATTAACCTAACATGGTGACCTCATTATGCCTTAGTCAGTGTAATCCTTAGCCATTAGCTGAAATATAGATTTTGGTACATGAGGGTATTGTTCTCTCTGTGAAAGAAAGGCCTTTAGAAAAATTTTAAATAATTTATTATAAAAGCTTTCTAGTGAGGCTGTAGGGTTGGTGAGAAGGTGGATGTAGGAAAGATGCTGTTTTTAAAGACTCTAAAATGACATCTTGATACAGAGTATAAAATAACCCCATTTGAACTTGGGATTTCCAGGACTTCTTTTTGAAATGGAAGTAACTTCTCTCTTGAGGAATTCTGTATTTAAATAAAGATCAAGGTAATTGTTGGGTGAGGTGAAGGTCCTATGATAAGCAGTAATTTAACTGCATGTGCATAGGTATGTACACGTGTGTGTGTGCATATATATATGTACTGTGTGTAAGTATATATAAATGTGTGTGTGTGTGCACACACTGTGGGGAGCCGCCCAGATCCACCCTTCACAACATTTTGTCAGCTGCGAGGGAGACGGGCTGCAGAGAGCTCACAGCCCGGGTCTCTCTAGCAATTGCCCTCACGGAAAGGAAGATGACTCAGTGGAGTTTACACCCCCTTCCGGGGGCTGGTCCACATCCAGTGACTAATCAGTGTGGGTGTGCAAAGGCTTTGCCGCTTTGCTCCAAACAACTCTAAAGGACTACCCCAGCTCTGGTGCTTCCTGTACTTTCCCCTGAAGCCTTTGTTGCGCCTACACGGCTTCCCTTTCTTCTTCACAGGGGCTGCTCTGGAAAGCACGTCCCAATAAACTCCCCGAACACAGTGTCTCAGTGTCTCCGCCTCAGTGTCTGTTTCCTGGGGAACCCAAAGTAAGAAATCCAGCATTTATTATTAATATCAATTTTAGCAAATGTTGGGTTTACTGATCTATTAATGTTGGAGGGAGATGGAGGGGGGATGAATTCTTGAATTTAGCCAGACTGTTGATAGAGAACCAGCAAGGAACTAAGATTGTGGTTTATTATTTTGCTAGCTTGATATCTTGCATGTTCTATCTTAGTGTAGATTTCCAGACAATTGTTTAAATCATAAAAAAAAAAAAAATACTTTCAATCCATTTGTGTCCAGCACTCTTCCAACCACCTCTTTACTACCACAATTACCTTTCAAAGACAGCAGTGTTGGCATTCGGTGATCCTTTGAGATTAGAAGGGTTTAAATCAAGCCCAGGCAGATAACATAAGAAAGGAGAGTGGAGAGGACAAAACAGTATATCTTTCCAATATAGTAATAGACAGAATGTGGTACTTGAGATAAGCAATGGGTGACAGAAAAATCCAGCAAGATGTAATCAAGGCATGTCCACCATTGAGTCTCCACAACTTAGAGGTCAAAGTAGGAAGGCAGTTGACATCAAAGAGATCCAGAAGCAATACAGTTATGGAACTGAGGTTCAGAATTAAGGTTCCAATATGGTGCACATGGGAAGGGCATGGGCTTATGTTTAGTGGAAGAATAAGTGTCTAAAAAGGACCCACCATATGACTCTCTGCTATACTCCTAATATCTCGGTTTTCCACCATTCCCTCACCATATTTTCATTTCAGTAATAATCACCTTTAAAAACATCTTTAATAAGGGTGCCTGGGTGGCTCAGTGGGTTAAGCCTCTGCTTTCGGCTCAGGTCATGATCTCAGGGTCCTGGGATCAAGTCCCGCATCAGGCGTTCTGCTCAGCAGGGAGCCTGCTTCCCTCTGTCTCTCTCTGCCTGCCTCTCTGCCTACTTGTAATCTCTCTCTGTCAAATAAACAAATAAGATCTTTAAAAAATAATATAAAAAATAAAAAATAAAAACATCTTTAATAAAACACCTTTAAAAAGCATCTAACTCTTAATTTCGGCTCAGGTCCTGATCTCAGGGATGGTGGGATCATGACCCACATTGGGCACCATGCTCAGTAGAATCTGCCTGAAGACTCTCTCCCATTTCTGTTCCCCCAATTCGCACTCTCTCTCTCTCTAAAATAAATAAAATCAGTATGACTGGGTGGCTCAGTTGGTTAGGTGACTGCTTTTGGCTCAGGTCATGATCCTGGACTCCCAGGATGGAGTCCTGCATGGGGCTCTCTCTGCTTCTCCCTCTGACCCTTCCCCTTCTCATGCTTTCTCTCTCTCTCAAATAAATAAATAAAACCTTAAAAAAATAAATAAAATCTTCAAAAAACATATTGACACTTTATAATTTTTGGAGAATATTCTTATGGAAAAAAACCTGTTTCCATTGTTGCAAATCCAGCTTCTCAGAGGCTGGAACCTGGGCATACGCTGGTAGCTTAGACTCCAACATGGAGTTGACAAAGCTCAGGCACAAATGGCAAGATGGAATAGATCCTTGGTCAAGTTCTTTTGTCTAAACACAGGTTTGAGGGGCACCTGGGTGGCTCAGAGGGTTAAAGCCTCTGCCTTCGGCTCGGGTCATGATTCCAGGGTCCTGGGATCGAGCCCTGCATCAGGCTCTCTGCTCAGCGGGGAGCCTGCTTCCTCCTCTCTCTGTCTCTGCCTGCCTCTCTGCCTACTTGTGATCTCTGTCTGTCAAATAAATAAATAAAATCTTTAAAAAAAATAAAAACAGGTTTGATTTGTTGATCTCACAGCCTTGGGTGGCGCTGAATCTACAGGTGGGGATCAGAGAATCCAGCTACTGAGAGAACAAACATGAGGACAGTGAGGCAGGAAAATTGCTGCAGTGGAACAAAGGCAAGACTTGGGATAGTCAAGCAACTGTCAAGTAGTAGGGGAAAGTGGCTATTTGGAGAGAAGGGAGAAAAATCACTAGTGCAGAAGAACTCTGGAAAACCTTCTGGGAAGAAAGATACTTCGAGTACAAGAGAAAATGCTATTGTACACATTCCACTTATGGCCTGTGAAAACTAACTTGGCCACCAGCACACAAGGAGGCATATCTTCTCTCACATGGGAACCCCTGAAGGCTTTTCCCTGCAGGTTTAGAGTATATTCTCTCACTTATTCACCAGCCTAGGGAGAAATGAGCTCATTAGTTTTCCCTGCCCCCACAGTTCTGATAAAACCAAAAGTTCTAGTGAACCTAATCAATATTGGTTTAAATACAGCCAAAGAGATTAATTCAGAAGATGATGATGAGATCTAACATGTGTTTCATACTTGATAAAACTTTATCATACATTATCTCACTTTGTACTGGTATCATTTATTTTCCAGATGTGAAAACTGAAGCTGTAAGCAATATTATAAAAGACTTCTTTCCAGGAGGTATCAGAGCCAGGATAGAAACTGAGGTATCTGGATGTGCACAATAATTCCCATCACATAATTCCATAAAACCTCTCCAAACCTTAACATGTAGATAGAGTCAGATACCCTCTGAATACTCAGTAAATGTGAATTACAGTAACATTCTGAGGGATATCTGGGTAGCTCAGTCAGCTAAGCCTCTGCTTTTGGCTCAGGTCATGATCCCAGGGTTCTGGGATCGAGCCCAAGGTTGGCCTCCTTGCTCAGTGAGGAGCCTGCTTCTCCCTCTCCCTCTACCTGCCGCTCCCTCTGCTTGTGCTCGTGCACACCCGCTCTCTCTCTCTCTCTGACAAATAAATAAAATCCTAAAAAAAAAAAAAAAGAAAAGGAGCATTCTGGGATTAGCATTGTTTACTTGTGACATGATATTTGCTGTCATCTAGTAGTTTTCGAGATATAAGAATGTTAAGCTACTTTGGAGGCCCAGGTTCCAATTGTGTAATAAAGAATTTGGCATAAATATTTTTAAGAATTCCTTCCAGGTATAAAATCTGACAAGTTTTTCTCCAGTAATTGATGCACCATCTAGAAGCCTTCACCATCTAGAAAGCTTTAGAGGGGAGTGTGTGTGTCTGTGTTCACACAACAGATTTTCTATATACTGATTACATCCAAAGGGTTGCAAGTGATGTTCACTAAAGGATATTTGATTTTTTAAATATTTTTTAAATTCATATTTTTTTTCCTTCCTTCAAATCTTCTCATAGGTATGTAAGGAAGCACTTACTTAATTGACAATTTTCTAGCACTAGTCAATTGAAATTTAACTTAGATGACTCTATTTTTGTAATCTTTCACTCACTAACCCTGATACAAACTGTGAGACAGAGTTTAAGGTAATTTATTAAAGTATATCTAGATTTGCATTCATAATCCCGTTGTGTCATAAATGTAATTACTCTTCATAATTACAATTTTACACACATATATATTTGAAATATAAAACACTTGCTTCACGTGACTTTACAGTTTACAGCTTTCTCTTGCATACACCCACAGAGTTTTTTGTGCAGTATCTATGTGACCTTTGAGTCATCCCCATTTATTCCTTTGCCTAGGCTATGGAATGGCTCTGACTGTCCTAAATTCTTTTCTCTGGTATGTTACAAATACAGCCCACAAGCTTTAGAAATATGCCTACTACCCAAAAGATCCAGCTTGCTGTTTTAACAAATCTATAAATGGAGACTAATAAGTGACCTCAGTTATGTGAAGTATTTAAGATTCTAAAGTAATTCAGCTCTATATACAGACTAGACCATTTGTCTTCAGCAAGAAGCAGGTGTCCACTGGGAAGCATTTGACTGGATCTCTTCTTCCGTGACAGACTATCTTATTTGGCAGTTGTGAAACCTTCGCCTTGGAAGAGATCGCTAAATATTGCCGAAAACATGGATTAGGACACACTAGGTTGTTTTTTATTTATCTGTTGCACTTTTAGATGAAAGTTTGTTCATCTTAACAAATTACTTAATATGGTTTAAAGCAAGAGGATGGTCTTACCTATATGTGGGACTCAGTTCCTGCTTACCCAGGAAGTAAAATGGACGATTCGTCTAATTACTTGATATGTGAGGTTGTACTTCTCATACTGAATTATATGTCATTGCATTTTCATATGCTTTAATAGTCTTTATGTACAATATTTGTGGGTATTCTTTTTTTAAGATTTTATTTTTAAGTAACCTCTACATCCATGTGGGGCTAGAATTTATAACCCTAAGATCAGTAGTCAAACACTCCACCAACAGAGACAGCTAGGCACCCCCATACATTTGTTTAATCAACTTTTTCCTTCATTTGATTTGCTGTTTTCCAACAATGACCAAGCATTATTTTACTGTTATTTGCACAGATTCTTAGATCCAATATCTTTATTTCTGAAGATTTGCGTATTTATAAGGAAAGCTTTTTAATAAAAATAGTACACTAATCTGTGTTGACATTTTTCTTTTTTAAATTATAATTTTTTAATTATTTACTTTATCTAAGAGCTTGCTTATGAATTACTGTCATTCCACCTTATTTTGTGTTAATTGTTGTTCCATAACCTACTTTTTACTTTGCTTCTATATGGCTGTTTTTGTTTCTTCTATTGACTTTTTCCTGTACTTTCTCTAATTAATAAACAATTTTTAAAATTTAGAACAGAATAAAACTATGAAAGCAAGACAGGGCCATATATACTCTGCTATAGAAAGTTAAAAAGCCGGATAGCCTTCTTTAGTAGAAAAATTATAGTATAAAGTAATATTCTGTCAACATGATGGATAAAAATAGTTTATAAGTTCAAATGATAATTTTCCTGGGACTTATAAGGGTTGAAGTGTAAAAATAAATCTTTTAATCTTTCTGCAAACTAAAATTAGTATATAATTTAATCATTCATTTATATAGGCATTTGAACAAATCTATTTCCCAAGAAATAATGAGACAGAAATAGATGGCTTTTACAGTGTTACAAAGATAGAATTATTTTACTGCTGAAATGAATTTCTCTATTATATCATAAACTGGGCCAAGACACCATTTACCATACGTATATGAATGAGTTGCCATCTTAAATTAATTCTCCTACAAAGAATGCCTCAGAAATTTGTGGAAATCCTTGAAGAATCAAAACATTTTATAAATAAAAAACAATTGACTAGAGATTTAAGCCCTCCAGCAAGATAGAAGTTACAGAAATTGGCAGTAGGAGGTATTTTTCCGACTAAAATATTTCAAGAGATGTTTTGATTGAAGAAATCATGGTATTAGAAGTTACAGTGTTTATTTTAAAATAGATTATAGATATAATAGAGGTACTTGTTTAGAAGAAAATATCTTCCTATATATTTCTGGAAAATGAACTGAGATGCTGCTGGGCAAATGAACTTCTTAAGAATTTATACAAATTTAGAGGCTCCTTGGTGGCTGAGTGGGTTAAAGTCTCTGCCTTCGGCTCAGGTCATGATCTCAGAGTCTTGGGATAGAGCCCCATATCGGGCTTCTGCTCAGTGGGGAGCCTGCTTCCCCCTCTCTCTCTCTGCCTGCCTTTTGCCTACTTGTGATCTCTATCTGTAAATTTAAAAAATAATAATAACTTTAAAAATTTTTAAAAAAGAATTTATACAAATTTAAAAGGCAAATAAGTACTCCCAACTCTTCTGCAAATATGGTTCTGAAAACGTTTTCACCGTAATATCTTGTCTATGTCAGAGTCTAGCAAAATAATACAACATGACTGAAGCCAAAGTAAGCCTATGATTAAGATCCCAGAGAAATTTGAGCTTGCAAGGCTGTTGAAGTAAAGGATTCAGTGTACCACCCCATCTCCCCATTCGAATCCTCTGGATCCTCACTCCTATTAATCTGGATAGCTGGACTTCCCCCTATGTATGTATACATGTAATTTACCACATCCCTCACCCTCCAGGCAATGGTCCTCTTACAGATCTTCAAGGTCTAATCTCTGATAATCAAAGTAGATGGACCTAAATTTAATTCCTAAAGTTATTTTTGACAGCAGCTTACAAAAGCTATATATCTATATACCTATATATAAGGTAAATATATGCATATATATTATACAATTCATCACCAGCCAAGGTTATGTGGGAGGAGGTAAAGGGGCTCAGTGTAGTTACCTACTGCTGCTATAGTAAATTGCTACAAACTTAGTGACTTAAAGCAAACAAACCAAAATGTTTATTTAATGGTTCCAGAGGCCAAAAAGTCCAAAATGGATCTCACTGGGCTAAATTCAAGGCATTGATTGGCAAGCCTGGCTCTTTGTAGATGCTCTGAGGGCAAAATCTGTTCTGTCACTTTTTTCAGCTTCCAGAAGCTGAAGCCCATTTCTTGGCTCATGGCCCCTTCTTACATCACTCCAACCTCACGCTTTGTCATCACATCTCCTTCCACTAACTCTGATCCTCCTGCTTCCCTTCCGAAAGTACTCTTGTGATTACAGTGGGCTCACCCAGATAATCCAAGATAATCTCCCCATCTCAAGATCCTTAAAGTAATCACATCTTTAAAGTCTCTTTTCCTGTGTAAGTTAATGTTCACCAAGAAAAGAGGCAAAGCTGAAATAAAACAAAATCATTTATTTGGGTGTC
This sequence comes from Mustela nivalis, assembly GCF_964662115.1. Taxonomy (NCBI): domain Eukaryota; kingdom Metazoa; phylum Chordata; class Mammalia; order Carnivora; family Mustelidae; genus Mustela; species Mustela nivalis. The sequence goes on from NC_139020.1 coordinate 53,862,115, forward strand.
TCAGAACTGTAACTTGGGGAGCACAGGTTTGGGCAGAGGCCCAAATTATGTTTCCCTGGGAACAGAAGACAAGGGTTTTAAAAGGCATAAGAAAATACTTTGTATGCACTCTTTACAAAGAATTTTGATTAGTGTTGGCAGCAGAAAACTATCTTACCTGAATATAATTGGTTGCCGTGGCTATCACTAAGCAATGTCTCTTAATGTAGCAGCTTGCAGGTGGAATATTTCCAGTCTAACCCAGTTCAAAGTTCATGGTTTTTTCCAGTGAGGACATGCATAAGGCCCATTTCCTTATGGACCCCCACCTCCATTTTAAAAAAAACCCTTGACATAAGTGACTCCACTTATGGGTCTGGGGATAGAGACATCTTTGGGGGACATTATTCAGCCTACCATTGTTATCAGAGGTCTGAAAGTCTAAGTTGGGACTATTCTAACAAAACTGGGGTACTGAGTCCCCCTTCCCAGTGAGAGGTCTGAGACACACAGGACTGAATGTCTGTTGCCATCTTCCCTCTGTGCTCTTGAGATCGCCATTGCCAGGTGCCGGTACGCTGTCTCTTTTCCCACCCACTGTCCCATCTCTGCTGCTTGAAATGATTCCTATCGGTTAAGGCCTGTTTGAAAGCCACCTCTGCCATGAAAACTACCCGGGTCAGAGTAATCTCTCCCCTCTCTGCTTACTTTTATGCCATTTCCTACCATACTTGCTACTACCCACCCAATTTAGTATATATATATTTGTGAATGTGTCTTTTCTCCCCTACAAGAAGTAAGATCTTGATGGGGACGATCATACTTTGGGCCAAAAGACAACCACATGTATGCAACACATGCCAAAGAAACGTGTCCTCAGCCATCTCTATGTCAAGATCTGTTAGTGCAGCCTCCCGAAGTCAAATTCCTGTCAGCCTATCTAGGCAACCAACCAAGCATTCTTTTTTTTTTTTTTTTTTAAGATTTTATTTATTTATTTGACAGACAGAAATCACAAGTAGGCAGAGAAGCAGGCAGAGAGAGAGAAGGGGAAACAGGCTCCTGCTGAGCAGAGAGCCCTATGTGGGGCTCGATCCCAGGATCCTGAGACCATGACCTGAGCCGAAGGCAGAGACTTAATCCACTGAGCCACCCAGGCGCCCCCCAACCAAGCATTCTTGACACACCAGACAACAGAGGTGTGCTTTCTACATGCTGTGGAGAAGAACATTTCACCAGAAACTCCCTTCACACTAGGTTAAAGCCAACATTTTGATGGAAATATATCTACTGGCCAATGCGATTTTTATCCATAGGATGCTGCCACCCATATCGGGTCATTCTGGCTATTTATTGTAGAAACAAACAAAAACCCCACTTTGTGTTTATTTTTTATTTTTATTTTTATTTTTTTTTAAGATTTTATTTATTTATTTGACAGAGAGAAATCACAAGTAGATGGAGAGGCAGGCAGAGAGAGAGAGAGGGAAGCAGGCTCCCTGCTGAGCAGAGAGCCCGATGCGGGCCTCGATCCCAGGACCCTGAGATCATGACCTGAGCCGAAGGCAGCGGCTTAACCCACTGAGCCACCCAGGCGCCCCCCCCACTTTGTGTTTAATTATGAACTAAATGCTTTCAGATGTTCACAAACAGTAAAAAATCCTTAGAACTGATTTTTGGTGTTTTGTTTTGTTTTTGTAATGGCAGACAATGATAACATTAAAATGTTTTTCAATGGGGTGTCTGGCCGCCTCCATCAGGCAAACCTTCGACTCTTGATCTTGGGGTCATGAATTCAAGTGCCACATTGGAGGTAAAGATTACTTTAAAAAAAAATCAATAAATAAAGTCTTCTTTTTATTAGGGGAAATGATACAAGGTGCTTGAATTCCATTTAGTCATTATTTCTCTGCAAACTATGTGAAATAGTAGAGGTAGTAAGTGGAATCCACAAGAAGTCATGCTCCTTTAGTGGACCCCAAATATCTTGAAATAACCAAAAATAGCCCTTGGTATATTTGCTTGACCAGATGCCCCCATGGCACAGACTCCCGATACGTTTAGCCAGGTTTTAGTATATCAGACACCGGGAGAGTAATAAACATAGCAGAGTGATTTATTGGGAAGGTACTTTGGAAGTCATTCAGACCACTTTTTTCTCTGTCCATTATTAGTCATCCCTAGGTTCATTCACAACCCGGGAAAAGAAAAGCCAAAAATAGCCATTAAGCCAAGCTTATTGTGAAGCAGCTGTCTTGGGTACACGAAGGCAAGCAGACAGTTGGAAGTCCAAGCGCAGAGAGTAAACAGGCTATACTGAAGCAGTAATTATGCTAATAATCATCGATTTGTTAGCAAATGCGCTGCACTTGTATTTTCAAAGCATTCTACCATCATTAATTAATTAATGAGTGATAATTACTATGGCAGTGGCACATGAAATTGTATACAAGTTTTAAAAAGAAATTGTTTTACATGGGGTGCACTTAAAAAATGAGAGGGTTGGTTTTTTTTTTTTTTTCCTTTCTGTTCTTGCCGAGTTTTTTTAGTTTATTTTCTACAAGAAGGTTGTGCCATGTTTTCTCTCGCTACTCTGAGTATTATGTTGCTCCTTCTGCTGGTAGCATTCTTCCCCAGATAACTCTTGTCCATCTGTTAGATATCAGCTCAAACATCAAACATTTTTCTGCCACAGACGGTTCCCTGGCCCTGCTAGGCTATTTTAGGGACTCCTGCAGTCACCCCGCAGAGAACCTTTCACCTTCTACTAAATCTCCTATTTAATTGATTGTCTGACATCCATACTAGACTATGGCTCCGAGGCCAGAGGCTTCCCGTGCCTTGTTCACTCAGCTCAATGACAGGCACGTGGCAGTCTCCCAATAAGTGTTTCTGAGATGAGTAAGAGAATTTCCCATGAGAGAAAGCTAAAAAAGAGGTCTTATTGCTATAGGAGTTCCCACTCTGTAAGAATTAACCTGCTCAGCATTCTATTTGCTTTATCTCATTTAATGCTTGCCATGTTGCTTTGAAGAAGGTACCAGGTAAGAAACTGAAATGACAGAGAGTAGGTCAGGCCTGGGATCACACTGCCAGATAGTGGTGAACCTGAGGCTCAATCGTGGGTTTCCTGATTCCAAATCTATGTATCTCCAAAAGTGATGAAGAAGAAAACAGTGACTCCTGAAGTCCAGGAACTGGGCTGACACTCACAGCTCGGTCTCAGCGTCATCACAAACTGGACTGTCCTCAGCAGCTAGACCATGCCTTCCTCCCATCCCAATACACCATCTCACAGAGCATCAAAATCAGACAAGGCCACGCTGAGCCCATGGTAAAGTGAGAAAACACAAGTCCACTTCGTAATTTGTCTAAACAAATGGTCACCCTGAAAAACTCACAAAATGCCAAACATACCCCTCTTCTGGCTGATATGATGTCTGCTGCTTTTTAACCAATCACAGCTTTACCCCTGTCTTCTCTATACCTAAGTATCCTAAGTATTATTACTATCCCCCAATGATAGACTTGCCCCCACTTCTAGCACCCATCTAGAGGGATTCTCTGCCTCCTTAGGCCCGCCTCAAAATCACCCAAATCCTATAACATGTCTTTCTTAACTTCTTTTTCCTGAAATGCACCTCTGTTCCTAAGGAATGTGTCCCTTGCTGCAATGTCATAAACTTGACTTGTTCGACTACAAGTATGTTCCTAGTGGTCTACGGTGGAGGTCTCTGGTGGGTTGTACAAGACCATCCATGAGACTGGAGAAAGAAAATATTAGAACTTTCACTTATAAATTTTTGTTTAAAAGAATAAAAAAATTAACACCAAGCAATCTTTATGTTTAGTATATAGACATGGCTTTCTTCCTCTCCGATCCCTCCTTCTGTGAGATGCCTGCAAGACGAATAGGTATTCAAGAGGGTAACAATAAGGTAACTAAAAGGTCACAAAAGGACAAATACTGTGTGGATTCCTCTTACATAAGATATCCAGAGGAGTCAAAATTATGGAAATATAAAGTAGAATGGTGGTTGCCAGGCAGTGAGGAAGGGGGAAGTGGGGAGTTGCTTCATGGATTTAGAATTTCAGTTTTGCAAGATGAAAAAGTTCTAGAGATCTGTTATACATAATGTAGTCAACACCACTGAACTGTATACTTAAAAATTACTGAGACAGTAAATCATGTTTCATGCTTTTAAATTTGTCAAAAGTTTTTTAACTAAAATATTTTTAAGCTTAAAATTTTTTATTTAAACAACTAAATTTTCAATTTTAAAAAACAGAGGGAAGAGTGGGGATTTTACCAAACAGATGATTTGACAAGACAACAATAGTTGTTCTCCTCCCGAATACTGGGACATACTGCTGTTGACCTATGTCCATTTAAATGAATTTATGGATTGTACTAGCTAAAACATATGTCCATTTAAATGAATTTATGGATTGTACTAGCTAAAACAAAAAACATATCATACTTAGTAATGACATAGAAAGTATCCTAAAAAATCTTTCTTCTACACATACCAGTGGTTCTCAATTCTGACTAGCTGTGAGAATGACCTGGGATATTTTTTTAAAAACACCACCACTTGAGGCCCACCCCATGTCTGTTAAATCAGAATCTCCAGGGATGAAGTCTAGAAACAGTTTTTCTGGTTTCTGGGTTTTTGTTTGTTTGGGTTTTTCTTTGTTTTTTAATGTTCCAAATGCTTCAAATATATTGCCAACAGTGGAGAGCTGTCAAGAATAAGGGTTCCCCGACCCTAAAAACAATGAATACTGTTATGCTGAAAAGAAATTTAAAAAAAGGGGGGGGAGGGTTCCCCAACCCTCTTACACTGTTGGTAGGAATGCAAGCTGGTGGAACCAATCTGGAAAATTGCATAGAGGTTCCTCAAAAAGTTGAAAACAGAGCTACCCTATGACCAAGCAATTGCACTACTGGGTATTTACCCTAAATATACAAATGTAGTGAACTGAAGGGGCACGTGTACCCAAATGTTTATAGCAGCAATGTCCACAATAGCCAAACTATGGAAAGAACCTAGATGTCCATCAAACAGATGAATGGATAAAGAAGATGTGGTATATATATATATATATATTGGAATACTATGCAGCCATCAAAAGAAATGAAATCTTGCCATTTGCTACGATGTGGATGGAAGTAGAGGGTGTTATGCTTAGCAAAATAAGTCAATCAGAGAAAGACAACTATCATATGATCTCCCTGATATGAGGAAGTGGAGATGCAATGTGGGGGGTTTGAGGGGTAGGAAAAGAATAAATGAAACAAGATGGGATCAGGAGGGAGACAAACCAGGAGAGACTCTTAAGCTCACAAAACAAACTGAGGGTTGCTGGGGGGAGGGGGGTCGGGAAAGGGTGGCAGGGTTATGGACATTGGGGAGGGTATGTGCTATGGTGAGTGCTGTGAAGTGTGTAAACCTGGCAATTCACAGACCTGTACTCCTAGGGCTAATAATACATTATATGCTTATTAAAAAAATAAAAGATTTTTTAAAAAATAAGGGTTCCCCAGAGATAAAGCTATCCTGATGAAGTACTTAAGAGTTCTCAAACTTGAGGACATGTTACACATTGTTCTTTTACAAGTGACGGGGGTTCCTAATTTATTGACCTCTACCTTAATGAAAAATTGCTGTGAATAGTATTCTACCAAGCAGAATTTTTGAAAATGCATGAACTTTACTTCCTTTTGAGGAAAAAGTACATTTTGGTAACAAGCAAAATAATCACTACTTTTCAAAAGAAATTTGAAAATGTGTGTTTGGAGATTTTCCATTGTTTTGTTGCTGAAAAAAACGCTGTCATCATAACTGTACAATAAAAAACTTGAAAACAGGGGCACCTGGGTGGCTCAGTGGGTTAAGGCCTGTGCCTTCGGCTCAGGTCATGATCCCAGGGCTCTGGGATCAAGCCCCACATTAGGCTCTCTGCTCAGCGGGGAGCCTGCTTTCTCCTTTCACTCTGCCTGCCTCTGCCTACTTGTGATCTCTGTCTGTCAAATAAATAAATAAAATCTTAAAAAAAAAAAACACAAACTTGAAAACAATGTTTTCTATCCTATTTAAAAAGAGTTTGGGTGAATTGGGGGCCCAACATTAAAAATATAAAACCTTCGGGGCACCTGGGTGGCTCAGTGGGGCAACCGCTGCCTTCGGCTCAGGTCGTGATCTCAGGGTCCTGGGATCGAGCCCCGCAACAGGCTCTCTGCTTGGCGGGAAGCCTTAGCTTCCCCCTCTCTCTCTGTCTGCCTCTCTGCCTCTTGTGATCTCTCTGTCAAATAAATAAAATCTTTAAAAATATATATATATATAAAACCTTCATATTAATTTTTAAAAAGATTTGGTTGTCATGAAGGAAGATGGAAATTTACTATATAAATTTCAACTAAAACGTTGCATAAAGACATAACTAACATAACTAATAGAAAGTACTGAAAATTTGTCACAACTAATTTTTTTTAGACAATGATACATTTCTTTCATTTTAATCTTTTTTCCAGAAAGATAGTAATAAAACTAAATATAGAATCAGAATTTGAAATGCTATTTAAGAATGTGCTTAATTTTTTTCAAAACAAAGTATATTTAAGAATAGTGCTCTATTTAACATACTAATATATCATCAAAAGTAAAATAAAATCAAATTATACTTAAATATTATTTAATGTGTTTCCCAAGTCTATTTCCTTACAACACATAATAACAAATTTATTTATGTCATTAATAAATATATAAATAAATATATATTGCGGCTGCACTTAAAAACAGTGGTATTGGGGAGTATGCGGTCAAAAAAAAGGTTAGAGAACACAGCACTGCACTATGCTTCCTTCTCAACAAAAGTTTAGTATTTAAAAATCTTTATAATACTTTCACAAAATGAGCTATTTATTCCCAGAAAATGTGGTTAAATATTATTTATATTGCTTCAGGCTCTAAGTGTGTTAGAAAGCAGAAGAAGGAGGTTATTTATTTTGTTATATAATGAAATTCAAAGATAGTGCTTTAGAAAAATCTGAGTGGAGTACCAATAGAGCCAACTGTTCTAAAATAGCATTGCTAGTAAGATTAAAAACAACAACAAAGACAACAGCAAAAAATTTCCAATTTAAAAGTCTAAGAGAATATTCAATATAATCAATAACATTTGAAGTGCACTTTGTTATTTTAATCATGGGTAAAAATTAAAAAATACATATCCTTCCTATTCCTGGAGTTCCAAAACTGCTTCTCCTGGTAGATTCTAAGGGCATACTATTACTGAACTCTCTTCTTTATCCTTGTATTACATATTTTCTCAAAGATAAAGGTCTAAAAGATACATTTATATAACTTTGTAATGTAAGTGGGTTTTTATTATGAATTCCTCTATTAGATGACTTTGCTATGGATAGAAAAATCTTAGAAAACAAAATAGCAGCTTATTAAAGAAAACAGCCTTCTCCTATCTATAGTGCATCTCATAGGAAAGTAACTATGGTTGGTATATATTTGAAAGTCTCGTGACACCTGTAAAGCCAGATATGGCTATTTAAAAATACACATCTCTGTCCCTCAGCCCCAAGTACATTGCCGAAATTTCATTCATGCAACTAGTTTGAAACACCAGCTTCAGCTTTGTAATACAATGGCACTGATCTTTGGGGAAACCCAAACTAAGTATGTCTTGTCCACTTGGCCAGATCATGTAAGTGGAAATTAGAGACACTAAATTTTCTACCCCCGCATAGTAAAACCTCTGCTTAAAAACCACTTTTGAATGTGCTTCATTAAGGTTCAAAGGAGGAAAGACATGCGCCAGGCCTTTAAAAGGGATATTAAAATGGTAGGGAAACCTACACGAATAGGCAATGAATAAAAAATTTAAAAATTTTCACTCTGAATGTTTTCTGTCTCAGCTTCTTGTCTTTTCTATTTTATCCATTTATTTTGTAACTAGAAAAGGACTGTAGTTTCATAAAGTTGATGGGTAATTTTTTAAATAAATTATTATTATGAGAATACTAGCATGTTTTTGTTGGTGATGTTTTTAAATTCAGTCTAATTGTAATGAGCACACTATTATATATTTTGCTTTATACTCAACATTATATGCAGAATAATGCAAGTCATTTAACTTAGTTTGGGTGACAGAATCTAAGTTAGCATGAACACTGCTTAAAGTTAAAAGCCTAGTGAAAAAGTTTCCTGATTTTGTCAAAACATTAACAACTCTTATTATCAGTTATAAACATATGGAGAAATGGTAAAACTAGCATTTACTTAATACATGATGGTCTGAAACACTGAAAAATGAAGTGTTCTGTTTCTTTGTAAAAAAAAAAAAAAGCTTATCAGGATGAGCTTGAATGGTACTTGCCTTCTCATCATGTTGACTGATGGTACGAAGCCAACATTTTTGTTATGCCTTGGTGAATCTGGTGCTCCTTTCTGAGTTTGAATCAGTTTCCAACATTTGATCCTTTGTACTTTTAATGTCGTAAGTATTTCCAAAGCTCATTTAGTGAAGCTTTTTGCCAGCATCCCTTCTTCTGGGACATCTCCATTTTTGTCATCACAACCAAGAGTCTGATATGTGTCTACAAGTTCACAGTCATTATTTTACTCTGGCTGCACATCTCGAATCTCTTGAACAGCAGAAGTATAGACATTCTGTGGACAGTTCTTTCTTTCATACCCCTGTCTAGATGTGATCTTTCATTGTTTTTCTGCATGTTCATTTTTTAGGCCAATTCCCTCTTTTTGTTAAAAATAAATAAATAAAAGTCATGTGGATTTATCACTGGAAGACAAAGAGACAACAAAACTACATGCTTTGCTGTCCATGCATAAACAGAATAACACATATCAAGTGACTATCTTTGAAAGCAGTGATGTGACTTGTCACTGATCATCATGTGCCTCTCCTATTTAGGAAGTGATGTACAAAGAACAAGCAGCATAGTTTGTACTTACATAATTAGTCACTCTTAACATATTATATTAAATGAAACTTGAATCATGTTTTGGGGGGACAGGTGTTATTTAACTGCACCATGATAACTGAAATTCCTTCAAGGGATTTTGATTTTTCTGTTTGCCTCTTTGTTTATTTTTTAATCTGTTTTTCTTTTTTTTTTTAAGAACCTAGTATTATGCACCACATTCAAGAAAAACAGAGATGAGAAAGGCAAAGTCCCTCACTTCAACAAGTTTATAATTTAACGGACACCAACAAGATAATTTTATACTTTCTGTAATCCAATGGATGTAATGTTCAAAAATAATGTAAAAATTCACAGGTGAGTGAAATTAGCCTTGGTCAAGGGAACAAAGAAGAGATAACAAAGCTAACAGCACGGAAGACAAACCATTTTCAAGGTTATCCCAATGGCTGCTTCACTTTCCACCACACAGAGAAAAATTGGGGGGGTTCCTATTCCCGTAATGTTAGTTATCTTGCTTCCATAAATGATATGATGAATAACTTCGTAACTGGAATAACTAGACAAAATGGCATGAAGATGTTTAAGGCTGTTGCTACATATGGCTGGCCTGAGAGTGTTTACCTACAATGCAATTAGGAGCATTTTTTGTTGTAAGAACTTTAAAAAATTCTTTTTGACACTTCAAAGAAGGAACTCAAAAAAGAAATGTTGGCGACATGTGCTTTTCATGTCCCTTCTACCATGAAGCTGGGTTCTACACTGCTAACAGTGAGAGTGCTAGGAAGGAGTCAGGGTATAGTTGGGACAAAGGTGCATTTTCTTTATGTTTGAGGTGGTATTTACATCAATATTTCACAATGCCTTCAAAACCACACCTAAATAGTGAGCGTTTCACAAAATTGGAATATTGCATACCTCAGGTTTTACCTATTGACATGCATATAAAATTACTCTGTGCTTCTTTTGCTCTTCTGTTACAGCTCAGGAAAAGGTGGTATAATCTTATATATTATATATATATACTATATAATGTGTATATGTATATACACATTAATGTTTTTCTCCAATACAAAACATTAGCTATAAAAACTAAGTGAATATATTGATAGTACATCACTTTCCCTGCATAGCAGACTCATATCTGTGATTAAAAAAGGAAAGAGGGGCACCTGGATGGCTCAGTCATTGAGCACCTGCCATCAACTCAGGTTGTGGTCTCAGGGTCCTGGGATGAGTCCTATATCGGGCTCCCTGCTCAGCGAGAAGCCTGCTTCTTCTCCCTCTCCCACTCCCTCTGCTGTGTCTCTCTCTCCCTGTTAAATAAATGAATAAAATTAAAAAGGAAGAAAGAAAGGGAGGAAGGAAGGAATTAAGGAAGGAAGGAAGAAAGAAGGAAAGAAAGAAAGAAAAAAAGAAAGAAAGAGAGAAAGAAAGAAAGAAAGAAAGAAAGAAAGAAAGAAAGAAAGAAAGAAGGAAAAGAAAGATTGAGAAGAGAAGAGGAGAGAATTGGGAGACTCCCAAGTCTCCCAAGAAAGGACCTTGGGATCACTCCATTCTGACAAAAAGTAAAAAAATGAACAAACTGAAAAATAATCAACAACTCTTTTTAGAGCCAAAAGAGAAGTGACGTCACAGAACAAAATGCTGCCCCTAAACTGGAGAGACAGACAGGCAATGAAAAGAGTCACAACTTACAGGAACAGAAATCCCAGAGCAGAAATCAGCAAGGGAACCAGAGCCAGAGTAGGGAAACCTGAACTATAATTGACAGATTGCTGGAGGCTTAGGGTGGATACATCTGAGAGTTTAACATTCCGGAGAGATCCAGTCTTGGTGAGGAGCCCGGTGACAAACTTTTATGAGTTTTGCCTCCAGGAAATCTACCAGGTCCTCCCAGTATCCGCTCATGCTCTTGGCTTGGGGAGGGGAAAAGAACCATTTAAAAATAGACCAAGACAGGGGTGCCTGGGTGGCTCAGTGGGTTAAAGCCTCTGCCTTCGGCTCAGGTCATGATCCCAGGGTCCTGGGATCAAGCCCCGCATCAGGCTCTCTGCTTGGTGGGGAGCCTGTTTCCCCCTCTCTCTCTGTCTGTCTCTCTGCCTACTGTGATCTCTCTCTCTGTGTCAAGTAAATAAATAAAATCTTTAAAAAATAAATAAATAAAAAATAAAAATAGACCAAGACATTTCTGTTTTCCTTAAGGCCTGTTCTCAAGGGAAACCATTTTACCAGAGTCTAACCTGCTGGGGTTTTATCAAAACCAAACCTAACCGGAGGAGGTAAATACTAAATTTCAGTTCCATTCTAGCCTTCCAGGTGAGGGAAGGGAAATACAGAATTCCACTCCCTGTAGCTATTCTATCCCAGCTAAGAAGGGAAAAAATTGAAAAACACTGTTAAGGGTCACAACCCAGGGGTTCAGGCTCATCTAAGACCTAGTTGTAGGACTGCAGAAGGATTCCCCTCCCTCTTCCCACACATTCCACCATACCACGAAAGTCCTATTTACTATCCTCCTTTTACTCAGTACATCATGTCTGGATTTCAACAAAAAACTACAAGGCATACTAAAAGGCAAATGATAGAGTTTGAGGAGACTGAGCAAGGATCAGAACCAAAGTCAGATATGGCAGATATGTTGGAATTATCAGGCTGGAGATTTAAAACAACTATGATTAATATGTCAAAGCTGAAATTCTAAGAAAGAAATGAAATGCTAAAGTTCAAAACCAGTATGACAGAAATAAAAAAGGTCTTTGATGGGCTCATAAGTAGACTGGACATGGTTAAGGAAAGAATCCCTAAGCCTAAGGATATGATAATAGTGGAAGAAGCAAGAGAAAAAGACAGGAAAATAGGGAACAGAACATCTAAGAACTGTGGGACAACTACAGAGGTTGTACCATACATATAAGGGAAATGCCAGGTGAAAAAGAAAGAAAGAAACTGAAACAATAAGGACTGAGAATTTCCCCCGACTTAATGTTGAGACCAGACCACAATTGTCAGGAGAATGAATAGAATAGTATCTAATGGTGAGTAGCTGTCAGTGTTATACCAATTTATAATTGTAAGTTACTTGCTAAAAATGCATTGATATTTCTGAGATTCATTGGGAGAAATTTATGTATTACAGTATACAAATAGACAATATAGCATTCTGTATATATAATGTGTAGTACATATGTAATAAAACATAATATGAAATACAAAAAAAAAAAAAAATCTTGGAAGCTTAGAGAACACCAAGCACAATAAATGCCAAAAAACATACCTAGGCATATCATTTCCAAACTACAGAAAATCACAAATAAAGAAAAAAAATCTTGGAAGAAGCCAGAGGGGAGAAAGATACCTTACTTACAGAGAAGCAAAGATAAAAATTATATCCTACTTGCCTCAGAAACCAGACAGGCAAGAAGAGTAGAGAAAAATATTTAAAGTGTTGAGAGAAAATATCACCAACACAGAACTCTGTACCCTGTGAAATTATCCTTCAACAATAAAAGAGAAATACAGACTTTCTCAGACAAAAATGAAGGGGATTTATTCCCAGTAGACCTGCCTTGCAAGAAATGTTAAAGGAAGTTTTCCTGACAAAAGGAAAAATTTATAGGTCAGAAACCTATAAAGATTTATAGGTCAGAAACCTTCATAAAGAAAGGAAATACATCGGAGAATGAATAAGTGAAGGTAACATAAAAATTTATTTTCCTTACTCAAAACTGACCTAACCAATAACAATTGGCTCAAAATAGCGGCACCTGGGTGGCTCAGTGGGTTAGGGCCTTTGCCTTTGGCTCGGGTCCTGATCCCGGGGTCCTGGGATCTGCCCCGAGTCAGGCTCTCCGCTCAGCAGGGAGCCTGCTTCCTCCTCTCTCTCTGCCTGCTTCTCTGCTTACTTGTGATCTCTGTCTGTCAAATAAATAAATAAAATCTTAAAAAAAAAAAAAACAACAACAATTGGCTCAAAATAATAGTAGCTACAATGCACTTGATTTGTATACTTTATGTATGTGTATATATTTATGCATAGACATATATATGCTTACGTATAAGTGAAATGAATGACAACAATTATACAAGGAACAGGAGGGAGGGTCACACATTGTCAAAACCCATAAAATGTTCAGTACCGAGAGTGAGCCCTAATATAAACAATAGACTGTGGGTGATAATGCTATATTAACATAGTTTTATTGACTGTAACAAATGTACCCCTCAAGTGCCTCATGGGATAGAGACAGAGGCTGGGTATGAGCAGAGGTGGGGTTAATACGGAAACCCTGTGTACTTTCTGCCTAATTTTGCTGTGAACTTAAAACTGCTGTTTAAACGGATGAACAATTTAATACAGCAGTTTCTTCTGAAAAGAGTGTGCATCAATCTAATAGGTATTGATTATATAGACTAAAAAGGTAGCATCTGTGATTCAAGAAAAGACAGTATTAATTCACCAGGGATCAGCATGTATGAGAAAATATACCTAAAGTGTCTATAAATGCAGAGATTGAGACCTTGAAACAAATAGCAAAAACTTTGTGAAACTGTATTCATAAATGGAATATCTACATAAATTGGCCCAATTTATTTAGTGAGGCAGAAAGGAGAGGAAAGCTAAAACTGGTTTAATTAAACATAAAAGCACTTAAAATTCTACTGAGGTGACACTGAATTGATGAAAAGTCTGAAATAGAAATATTTTATTTTCAAGAGAATTTTAAAATATGTAAACTGAATAAAATATCATGTTGCTACAACTACAAGAAACAAGTTTCCATTCTCGATGACAACTTTCAGAGGACTACAATTCCCAGTATCCCTTGTGGCTTTACAGCTTCAAATTCCTTTGTAAAAACTATAATCCAGTGGTGTCTGGGTGGCTCGGTGGATAAGCCTGTGCCTTCAGCTCAGGTCATGATCTCCGGGTTCTGGGATCGAGCCCACACATCGAGCCCCGCATCAGGCTCTCTGCTCAGCGGGGAGCCTGCTTCACCCTCTCTCTCTGTCTGCTACTTGGGATCTCTCTCTGTCAAATAAATAAATAAAATCTTTAAAAAAAAACAAACTATAATCCAGATATACTAAGTATCAGTCAGCCACTCCATATTCACTTTAATGTGGTCTTGACCAATAAGAATGAATAATGAATTAACCCCTAAACAACAATACTGTTAATGTTTATTGGTTATTTAAAATATCACAATAAAATTAAATAGTGGTTCCTTTTTTAGATCAGTTTTGCTTATCACATTTACTTCTGTTATTTATGTGTTTACTTCTCCATATGTTAATTAATACATATACACATTCTCCTCTTCAAGTTTGCTGTTTAAAATGTAAATTTGATTTTTTAAATTAATTAATCTATTTATTTATTTACTTATTTATTTTTGAAGTATAATTGACATACCTTGTTACATTAGTTTCAGGTGTACAGCATATTGATTCAACAACTCTATATATTACTCAATACTCACCATAAGTGTAGTCACTGTCTGTAACCATACAACATTATTACAATATTATCCACTCTTCCCTCTGCTGTTCTTTTCATGTATGTGACTTACTTATTCTATAACTGGAAGTTGGTACATTGTAATCTTCCTTATTATTTATTATTATTAATCCCCTCTTATTATTTTGGCTCCCCCCCATGTTCCCCTCTGGCAACTATTAGTTCTCTGTATTTAAGAGTCTATTTAGTTTTTTCTATTTGCTTATTTGCTTTGTTTTTTTTCCCACATATAAGTGAAATCATATGGTATTTCTCTTTCTCTGCTTAACTTATTTCATTTAGCAAAATACCCCCGAGGTCTATCCATGTTGTCACAGATGGTGCGATCTCATTCTTTTTTATGGCTGGGTAATATTCCATTATACATAATACATAATGCAATCTCATTCTTTTTTATGTATATTCCATTATACATAATGGAATATTACCCAGAAGAAGAGGTGGGGTATATATACATATATATCAAAGGACACTTGGATTGCTTCCATATCTTGGCTATTGTAAATGATGTTGCAATAAACATAGGGGTACACATATCTTTTCAAATTAGTGGAGGGTTTTTTTTGGAGGTGGGTTGGTAATAGCCAGCAATGGAATTACTGAATCATTTGGTAATTTTATTTTTAAGTTTTTGAAGAAACTCCATACTGATTTCCACAGTGTCTGCACCAATTTACATTCCTGCGAACAGTGCACAGGGTTCCCTTTCCTCCACATCCTCTCCAACACCTGCCATTTCTTGTCTTTCGGGATTAGCCATTCTGACTGATGTGAGGTGATATCTCCTTGTGGTTTTGATTTGCATTTCCCTAATGATCAGTGATGTTGAGCATTTTTCATGTGTCTGTTGGCCATAAAAGTAATTTTCTTTTGACTGTTAATATATTTGTTCCAAAATTTGTTAATGTTCTTACTTTTTTTTGGCAATGTGTTAATTACTGACAAAAATAAAGTTGTGTTTATATAGTCACTGTAACTACCAAACACTTGGAAATTTTTGCTTGTCTCTTAAGAAAAATAACAAGATGGATTAAACAGCCACTCACTCAGTAAAGAGGGTACCTGACAATCACAGAACACATCATTCTACTTCTCATCTCTTTACATTTTCTACTTTGCTCTATATTCTAATTTAATAATGTATTCCTTTATTTCTCTCCAATGCCAACATTTGTTTTCCCCAATATCTGAGCAAATAAAATGCTACCTTACTCTCTAAAGTCCTCGTCCTAGGGAGCCATTGGTCAGCCAACAGGCAGCATGTGTCCTTACAGACATATGAATCAAACTGAGAAAAGTCTTGCTAGAGGGACTTTCATGTCACAAAATGACACCTTCAATGATCTCTGAGAGCTCTTGTCCTCACTGTTTTAGTCACTGAAATACTGCCACCTTCAGGAAGAAATGTGGGAATCTGCTCTTGCATTCTCCGCGGGGACACCTAATTTCAGACTCTACACTGCCTTTTCTTTAAACATAGCCTTGGAGTATCCTGTTATTTTTCCTATATATTTAAATATTGGTAATATCTGTCTGTGTACTTTTTTAACCATATAAGGTATTTTTGCAAATGAGTAGATCTTACCGTAAAAAGCTGCCCAGAAATAATAAATACAATTCACTATTATCAAATAGCTATTTCAATAAGACCAGGGATTTTCAGGTATTGAATTATAAAGTATGACGAACAAGCTCCAAAATGATGAACTACATATAGAAATCTAGGTACATGGTTTAAAAAAAAATTCCAAAGACAAAGTGTACATTTTACAAGAAAACTATTTCTTTAAATGTATTAAATTGAAGCATCTAAAACAGAAGCTTTTTCCCCTTTATATTTTAGTTTCTTTTTCATTTATGGGTTAACATAAACATTAAAAAATACCTCTGTGCCAGCTTTCTTGTGTTTAAATTATTTTAGCTTAGGGGTGCGTGGGTAGCTCAGTCAGTTAAGTATCCGACTTTTATTTTTTTAAGATTATTTATTTATTTATTTGACAGACAGATCACACGTAGGCAGAGAGGTTGGCAGAGAGGCAGGCAGAGAGAGAGAGAGAGAGAGAGGAGGAAGCAGGCTTCCCACCAAGCAGAGAGCCCAAAGTAGGGCCCGATCCCAGGACCCCAGGATCATGACCTGAGCTGAAGGCAGAGGCTTTAACCCACTGAGCCACCCAGGCCCCAAGTATCTGGCTCTTAATCTCAGCTCAGGTCTTGATCTCAGGGTCCAGTACAAACCCTATATTGGGCCTGTCTTAAATGAATAAATGAGTAAATAAATAAATATATGAATAAATGAGTTCACCTTACATCAAACATTTACTCTCTTCCTTTACTTTTTCTTTTACAAATTCAGCTTTCTTTTTCATAATCTGCTCTTAATCTACTTTTTTACTTTTGTTTTTACTTATTCGTTCCTTAGTTTATTTCTCATTTTCCTTCTTTCATTAGTTTTTCTTTATTCAGAAAGTCCATTGTAAGTTGTTAATTTCCTTGATGTCCTATACGGAATGTACACAGTGCCCTCTTTCTGCCTTCTCTTTATTCAGAATCCATTCCCTAATATTAGACAATGACAACAAGTACTTCTCAAAAACATAGCTATTGGTTTTTTTAAGTAAAATAACTATGAAGTGTCACAAATATTCTACAAAACAAATTACATAGTCCAATTGGAAAGGACACATACATAAAACCTTCTCTTATTTTTATCCTCTAAAGTAATTGGATAGTTACAAAGATGTCAGTTCCCCCCCCTCCATGCCAGATTAATTTACAAATTGCATAAATTAAGATCTCCATGTGAAAACAAGAACAGATGAATGGGAGAGAAATAACCATTATATAAAACAGGTAAGAATTCAGCATGTGTGAAAGCTATCACTATTTAAAAGTAGGGAAGATTGCTTATTTAATAAATGATGGTAGAGGGGTGCATACGTGGCTCAGTCATTAGGCGTCTGCCTTGGGCTCAGGCCCTGATCCCAGGGTTCTGGGATCTAGCTCCGCATTGGGCTCCCTGTTCAGCAGGAAGCCTGCTTCTCCCTCTCTCACTGTCACTGCTTGTGTTCCCTCTCTCACTCTCTCTCTCTGTCAATTACATAAATGAAATCTTTAAAAACATTTTTTTAAAAAATGATGGTAGAACAATGGTTAACTATTTGAAAGAAAAAAAAAAAAAATTAGAGGGGGCCTGGGTGGCTCAGTGGGTTAAGCATCTGCCTTTGGCTCAGGTCATGATGTCAGGGTCCTGGGATGGAGCCCCTCATTGGGCTCTCTGCTCAGTAGGGAGCCTGCTTCCTCCTCTTTCTCTCTGCCTGCCTCTCTGCCTACTTGTGATCTCTGTCAAATAAATAAAATCTTTAAAAAAAATTTAGATCTTCTACCTTTGGTATAAATACACCAAAATCAATCCCAAATAAAATAGAGTGAGTAAATAAAAATCTATTTTAAAATACAAGTAAATATTTATCAGATTATAATGTAGAGAAGGAAGAAACAACAAAGAAAAAAGATTAAAAGCACATCTGCTATAAATACAATAAAGCCAATGGTAAAGATAGAAAAATAACTTTCATGATTAATGGCAGGTAATGGTTTAATATCCTTATATGTGACCATAAGAACATAAGAACAAATAATAAGAAAAGGTAAATGCCTACACACCAAAAAAATAAGTAAAGGTCATGGATAGACCATTCAAAAAAGATTCTTTTTTTCTTAATTTTAATTTTTATTTATTTTTTAAGTAATCTCTACTACCCAATGTGGGGCTCGACCTCAAAAGCCAGAGATCAACAGTTGCATGCGGCCAGCCACATGCCCTCAAAAGAAACATTTTTGTTTAGTACATATTTTTTTAACATTCAATATCATTAGTCATTGAAAATGCAAAATAAAACAGCAAGTTTTGGGGATACCTGGCTGGCTTCCTCAGTGGAGCATGCAACTCTTGTTCTCGGAGTCATGAGTTCAAGCCCCATGTTGGGCACAGAGATTACATTAAAAATAAATAAATTATAAAAAAGAAATAAAACAGCAAGTTTTTGCCTCTCAAATTGATATTTTTAAAATTATAATACTCAGTTTTGGAAAGTTTGTTGCAAAAATGGCACTCTCATATATAATCTTTTTGGTTTATAATTTGACAATTCAATATCCAAAGTTTTAATGCTCTTACCCTTTGACCCAGCAATTCCTTTTTTTTTTTTTTTTAAAGATTTTATTTATTTACTTGAGAGAGAGACAGTGAGAGAGAGCACATGAGCGAGGAGAAGGACAGAGAGAGAAGCAGACTCCCCATGGAGCTGGGAGCCTGATGTGGGACTCGATCCCAGGACTCCAGGATCATGACCTGAGCTGAAGGCAGTCGTCCAACCAACTGAGCCACCCAGGCGCCCTGACCCAGCAATTCCTTAGGACACAGTCTTATAATGGCCAAGGCAAATAATAAAAATGTAAAAGAAATTTATGTGTCAGAACAATCACAATATGGGTTGATAAAATAAATAATGGCAATACTTAATGGGATAATAATTCAGTTATTTATTCAGTTTCAAAAATACATTAGAAAATGCTCAAATATTCATAAAGTGATTAAAGAGAGTTATTAAACTCTGTTATAGAATAATCATAACATACACTTATACACACAGATAAAAGAAGCTGACTATAAATTGTGAATTGATTTTTTTTCTAAGTTTGAAGACCATGATTAATTTCTTTTCTTTCTTAATTTTTTTTTGAGTTTTTTTTGTTTTGTTTTGTTTTGTTTTTAATTTAAGAGAGAGACAGCAAGAGAGAGTAAGAAGTGGGGAGGTGAAGGAGGGGCAGAAGGAGAGAGAGAAGCAGTCTCCCAGCCAAGCAAGGAGTCCAATGTGGGACTCAATCCTCAGACCCTGAGATCATGACCTGAGCCAAAGGCAAGAGGCTTAACTAACTAAGCCATCCAACCACCCCTGCTTTTCTTCTTTTTTTTAAAAATACTTTTTGGTGGGACGCCTGGGTGGCTCAGTTGGTTGAGCAGCTGCCTTTGGCTCAGGTCATGATCCCAGCGTCCTGGGATCGAGTCCCACATCGGGCTCCTTGCTCCGCAGGGAACCTGCTTCTCCCTCTGACTCTGCCTTCCACTTTGTCTGCCTGTGCTTGCTCTCGCTCGCTCTCTGACAAATAAATAAATAAAATCTTTAAAAAAAAAAAAAAAACTTAAAAAAAAAATACTTTTTGGGATGCTTGGGTGGCTCAGTGGGTTAAAGCCTCTGCCTTCGGCTCAGGTCATGATCTCAGGGTCCTGGGATCAAGCCCTGCATCAGGCTCTCTACTCAGCAGGGAGCCTGCTTCCTCCTCTCTCTGCCTGCCTCTCTGCCTACTTGTGATCTCTGTGTGTCAAGTGAATAAATAAAATCTTTAAAAAAAATAATAATTTTTTATCTGCCTTCTTATTTTACCTATGTGAGTAATGTCTCCTAAGTGACCTAGGGTAGTGTGGTCCAGTGGAAACATAAGAGGCACATATGTAACTTCAAATTATTTGTTGAACTGCAACAACAATAAAAATAGTAAAAGCAAACATCTAACATAGGGGCGCCCAGCTAGCTCAGTCAGTGGAGCATGTGACTCTTGATCTTGGGGTCATGAGTTCAAGACCCACACTGTGCATATATATTTACATAACATAAATAAATAAACAAATGAATAAATAAAGGAAATAGTTAAAATAAATTGTAATAACCCAATATATTCAAGTATTACCATTTCAACATGTCATCAGTATAAAAATTTATTGAGATATTTTACTTTTTTATCACATGAAATCACTGAAATTTGATAAGAATTTTTACATTTGCAATACATCTCAACTGAGTTGCTAAATCTTCGCTGGAAATACTTGATTGGTATTTAGATTTCATGAAATTTGCTGTTGAAAAGTAGGTTAACATACCCAGGTTTTCCCAAACATAATTAAACCTTCCTATAACTAAATTGAGACTCTGTTTTCAAATTTAAATTTAAGTAAATTAAAATTAAATAAGATTAAAAATCAAGTTCCTCAGTGGCATTAGCCACATTCTCTGTGTGGCTAGAGGCTCCCTTAATCAGACATCTCCCCTCCCAGAAAGGACTACTAGTGAAATAGTCACATTGGATAGGCTATTTGATGGGGAAGAGGCCTGAACATACCTACTACTCAGCAAGTTCAAATCTAAATCTTAACCATGTTAAAACAATGTATATTGTGGATCCTTACCTACCTTCTTGGCCTGTCTTTATTACCACAGCATCACACATGTGATGAGTTATTCTCAGCAAATGTATCTACAAAAAGAGAAGGAGGATCCCATACTGAAAACGAGGTATCACTCTCAGCAATCAATTTTCTGCACAATTTCACTTCCCCTTGCTGGCTTTGGGGTGATTCCACCACTATACAATTTCTAACAATAAAGAGTAAGGGTGTGAAGGGTGCAAAATACAGGCATTGTGCTATTTATAGGAGATGATCTGTGACTGCAGGCAACAGAATTTCCTCACATATTTAAAAAGTCTCACATGACCCAAAGGAGTGGAACTAATGAACTGTCCAAAACTCAGCTGTGCTTTTCAGCTTGTCCAACAAATTGGACAAGCCCTTTACTGTTAGAAGCCATTCCTCTGGTGGTACTAATGATTGCAGTATTTATTTATTTATTTATTTATTTGACAGACAGAGATCACAAGTAGGCAGAGAGGCAGGCAGAGAGACAGGAGGAAGCAGGCTCCCCGCTGAGCAGAGAGCCCGATGCGGGGCTCGATCCCAGGACCCCGGGATCATGACCCGAGCCGAAGGCAGAGGCTTTAACCCACTGAGCCACCCAGGCGCCCCTGACTGCAGTATTTTAAACGCATCACGGACCGGACTGGAATTCTTACTCACTGGTTTTGTGAAGTCGTGTCCTGAGTACTAGCGGTGGAATGACTAAGAGAGAGCACACACATCAACATGGCCGCCGGTGACAGGGACTGTTTGAAAAAATTATAACATTCATGAAAAATGCTCCTTTCCTTCCTCTGAATAAGTGTATGCCCCCAAAACCATCGTCCTCACTTAGTACCATAAGCAAAAATCAAAACCAACTAGGATGCGGTCTGTGATAACACAAGCGTGTGCATGAACCACTATTGTCAGTGTGTCAATCAATCATCAATAAACTTTTTTCAAAAGATCTTATTTATTGGGGCACCTGGGTGGCTCAGTGGGCTAAAGGCTCTGCCTTCGGCTCAGGTCATGATCCCAGGGTCCTGAGATCAAGCCCCGCATTGGGTTCTCTGCTCAGTGGGGAGCCTGCTTCCCTTCCTCTCTCTCTGTCTGCCTCTCTGCCTACTTGTGATCTCTGTCTGTCAAATAAATAAAAATCTTTTTTAAAAAATATATTTTATTTATTTATTTGAGAGAAAGAACACATGAGCGTGAGAGACAGAGGGGCGGGGGGAGGGGCATGCAGAGGGAGAGGCAAACTCCCTGCTGAGCAGGGACCACAATGTGGGACTTGATCCCAGGACCCTGGGATCATGACCTGAGCCAAAGGCAGTCACTTAACCAACTGAGCCACTCAGGAGCCCCAACCATCAATAAAGCTTTACTGTACTAAGTACCAGGCACTTCGACAGTGGTCAGAATACGACGACATCAATGATATGGTTCCTAATCAGGGAGATGAGATTTGTAGACAGAAGACAACCAACAGCATAAGGCAGCATAGAAAGAAGACAAAAGTGAGTGATCTGAAAAATAACTATTCCGGAGCAGTGGTTCTCAAAGTAGGATCTGCAGACCCCTGAAGGTCCCTGGGACCATTTCAGGAGTTCCGTAAAGATAAACCTATTTTCTTGATAAAGTTATTTGCCTTTTTCAAACTGTGTTGATGTTTTCACTGGTAGTGGGTAAAACTGTGGTAGGCTCAGTACAGAGCAAGGCAGTGGCACCAAACTGAGGTAGCGGTCACTGCATTCTGTACTGCCACACACTTGAAGCAAAAAAGGAGGAAGAGGAGCAAAAGGACAGGAAGGGGAAGGGGGAGAAGAAAAGGGGGGGGGGATGAAAGAGGGGGAGGAGGACAAGAAAAGAGTCATTTTCACTTAAAAATGCCTTCTTTTTTAAAGATTTTATTTATTTATTTGAGAGAGAGCGGGCACAGGCAGGGGGAGCAGTAGGCAGAGGGAGGAGAAGCTGGCTCCCTGCTGAGCAAGCAGCTTACCCCAGGGCTCCATCCCAGGACCCCGGGGATCATGACCCAAGAGGAAGACAGACGCTTAACTGACTGCGCTACCCAGGCACCCCAAGAACATCTTTGATAAATCAGTGAAGATTATTAATTGCATTAAATGCTGACCCTTTTGGCCTTGTCTTCTCAATATTCCCTGAGACAAAATGGAAGGGATACATAAAGTGTTTCCACTACACACAGCAGTACAATGGTTGTCTTGAGTAAAAGCACTGGTACAATTGAGTTTCAAGTTGAACTAGCCACTTTTGTCATAGAGTAGCATTTTTATTTGAAAGAACAACTGACAGACTATGGTTATTCAGACTTGAGTATTTGGCAAACATTTTCTCGGAAATAAACAAAGCAAGCCTGTCACTTCAAGGAAAACAACCAACAGTATTTCTTGCCAATGATAAAATTTGAAGTTTCAAGCAGAAATTGGAATTTTGGAAAAGTTATGTAAAATTTTTTCTAATAAGGTCAGTGATGAAGTAAATGAATATGATGTTTTTGATACTGTATGATGAAATCAGTCAACATTTGAAAGATCTGCATAAGTCAGTGAATCAGTGCATGAGGTTACAAATTCTGCACGGGTAAAGGTCCATTCAATAGACCAATGGGTATTAAGGTAAGAGAATATGAGAAATATATTGATATAGATTTAAACTCTATATTGCAACTAACTTTTAAAAAATTACCACTTGAAGAATTTTGGAGTAATATCAAAGAATGTCCACAATAGTGTGAAAAGAGCTACTAAAATACTCCTCCCTTTTCCTACTATATGTTTCTTTGAGGACAGATATTTTCATGCACTTCAAACTATACACCAAATCACAAGAGATGGAATGTGGAAGCAAATGTGAAAATCCAGCAGCTTAGAGTCAGCTAGATATTAAGTCCAGCTAGATATTAAAGGTGTTTAGAAAATGTAAGACATTTTTCTTTTTTTCTCAATTTTTTTTTGTTTTAGGGAATATCATTATTTCTCATTAAAATATGTCATTTGTGGGGCACCTGGGTGGCTCAGTGGATTAAGCCTCTGCCTTTAGCTCAGGTCATGATCTCAGGGTCCTGGGATCGAGCCCCACATCGGGCTCTCTGCTCAGCAGGGAGCCTGCTTCCCTCTCTCTCTGCGTGCCTCTCCGCCTACTTGAGATCTCTGTCAAATAAATAAATAAATCTTTAAAAAAAAAGTCATTTGTATTAATATGTAATGGGCTGATCATTATTATAAGTCAGTAACAAATAAATAGTTTAAACATTTCTCCAATTTCGATTCCTAATACAATGAGTATTGATAGATGCAATATTTATAAACAAAAGCTTTTGGGGGTCCTGAGACTAAACTATTTGAGCATGGCTGGAACACAGGAAAGGGAGCAATCAACAAACCATGTTGGAAAACCAGCTACCTGTAATCCCCAAATATACTCCTTCCCCACAATCCTTTGAGGGCCTAAATAAATGGTGCTGATTATTTAAATATGACCAATTTACATTAGCGTTCTTCACATAACAACATTTTGTCTTTTCTGGAAATGCAGTATTAAATGCTCCAATGCAGCAAAATTTTTATTATCAGAGACCTACTATTAAGTAGCAGGACTAATAACTAAGACAGAGAATAACTAACTGTATTATATGAGATTTTACCATGTATCAGTGGTTCTTTTTCATGTTCAAAGTCTCCTTTTTAATATTTATTATCATTTTTACAACCCTCCACGGTCTAATAATGTAAAGATATCATCTAGCAGATAAACTACATTTATTAACAGTTAATTCATTTTCCTGCTTTACATTGCCCACGCAGCTCTGTATTCATGTAATACCAGGCAAAGCAAAACCAGCAGAATTTTAGTCCACCAACCTGCAGTAGTAATTTGTTTAGATTTTTACTTTCTTTAAAAGATTTTGTTTATTTATTTGACAGATACACAGTGAAAGAGGGAACACAGCAGGGGGAGTGGGAGAGGGAGAAGCAGGCTTCCCATGTAGCAGGGAGCCTAATGTGGGGCTCAATCCCAGGACCCTGGGATCATGACCCGAGCCAAAGGCAGTCACTTAACAGCTGAGACACCCAGGTGCCCCAGATTTTTAAATTTTTAACAATAGGTTGTAAACTCCTCCCTCTCCCATTACTACCTCCATACATCTTATGGCATAGAGAGACTCCAGACTGAGATTCTCTGTGGATATAGGGTTGTTGTTTTTTTTTTTTTTTTTCCTTTTGCTTTATTAGTTTAGGTTTTGGTCACTCAAATCGCAATAGAAATGAGTTTGTCTGTTTTTGCTCACTCCAGAGCCCAGATACATTTTGGCCTCAAGGTTTGTGGCAAGAGCACATAAATTCTCTGGGTTCTAGAATCAGAAAGCGGCTTTCCAGTTACTACCTGTGTCAACTGAGGCAAGTAGTTTAAGCTCTTTGTACCTCAGTTTTCTTATACGTGAAATGGAACTAATGGTATCTGCCTTATAGAGCTGTTTTGGGCACACATAATGACAGCCATCATAATTATGCACATAAGCCAAGTTGTGTTACAAATATACTGCTTCAAAAGTTGAGGTTATCGATATTTCTTATTATTGCCAATTTGCGGCAGTTTTTTAAAAAGAAACTTCTTGTGGCTGGTCCTTGGTCCATTTTTTGCCACCTTCAAAACCTATTTTCATGTTCAGTGTGAAACTGCTTAATACACACATTTAAAGGTAAATAGTATTGGTATTAGGCAAATTTAAAATTGTTCAAGTTTACCTTCAGGCACAAAGAACTACCTGTGTTCCAGATCCCATGGTGAACCAATCCTCCGGGTGGACAGCTTAGGACTGACCATCCAGAGAAGCAGCTGGGTCACTGGTCTCTCTCAAGATAGGATTTTGAAACCGGTTTGGAAATCTCCTACCTGGATTTACCTACTTTCTGTCCCCATTCAGGACCAAAATTAGTCTTTTCCTTCTCCGCTTCTGAGTCTTCTTCAGCCCTCTTAATTTACAAATTTGATATTTTCCAACCAATTTTATAGTAATTAATACTTATCATTATCTTGGAGAGAGTCTATATTCTTACATCATGATATGGGCTTTCCAAACTAATGAAATTTCTGACAGTTGCTACTGAAATTCTTCCTTTCTTTAGTAATCACAGCTGCATTTCTAGAAAGTGTTATAGTGTTGGGGGAAAAATACATTAAAAGTAGTTATCAATAGGTTTTGTTCCTAATACAATGAAAACATCTTAGCGTTGTGTTACGATAAATTCTATAATTAAAAACTAATTCCTCCCTACTTTGCAAATAGTTCAAGGATTAATTAGGGTTTTTAATTGTGCATAAGACTTATACGCTTTCTCATTCAGAAGACTTAATTTTCACATTTGCTTCTTCATTTAAAAAATATTTAGAGATAACTATAATAGCCTCTAAATTTTTACATTGCGTTTTTCTTTTCTTGAAAAAAAAATCAATGCTCCACAAATGTATTTTTAATTTAGTGTAAAAAAAACAAAAGTTCTTTTCTGAGAAAACATGTCTTCGGACAAGATCTTTAAAGTCTCTTTGACGATTCTGAAAACTCAAACGCAAGGCTACCACGGGCGGTAGGTTTTCATGAAAACCCGGCCCCTGTCCAATCACCCCGGGTCTGGACCAATCCCAGCCACCCCAGCCCGCAGCTCTCGGAACGGCTCGGAATGGCTCTGCGCTGCAGACGTCTGGCCGCGCCCGCAGGCTCCCTGGCCCAACTGCCGCGACCTCCCAGTTTTCCTTCCTAGATGGCCTCGGAATCTTTACCACAGTGAACGGATCACTCTGTGGGTCAGTAGCAGTTCCCAGCTTCTTCAAATGAGAGAAGCCTTTATAAAATTCAAACGCGATTTACAAATACCACCACCCCTTCCACCATCCAAAGAGATTATGGTCGTCGTAATTTTAAATTCTCTGAGAAAACTTTAAAATCGGTCAAAACCTTCCGTAGTTTCTCTAACACTTTCAAAATACCTGTATATTTTATCAATCACATTTGCATCCGTAAGAATATATTTATGCTGTGCGCTAAGTTTACAAGGTACCGCTGGCTGCACAGACAGCTTCGCTCACTCCTTGCCTAGGGAAGCCCCCAAGGTCCCCAGGAGGATCCAGGGTCCGAGGCCAGAGCCCCGGGAGCCGCTGCGGTGGCCGCAGAGGCGGTAGGTCGTGCCCCCTACCCCAAACGTTCAATTACACCGGATTCCCAGGGACAGCAGGACGTTCTTCGTAATCGTCGCCGGGGCTTCGCAGGGTATCTGCTGCCCCCTATCGGTGGTCGGGAGAACAATAGCCCGAATCCGGTTAGAATCAACTAGAAGAGGCCTGAATAAAAGAATATTCCATGACTACGCAGTAGCGAAATAGCGAAAGGACTCTCACAGAGCCTGTTTTCTGCACTCAGCTCTGACCGCCGCGTTTTAATGCAGGGGTTCGCAGGTGAAGGAGAGGATGTTTTACCGTGAAGAGGAATCTGACGCTACTTTGGTGAAGGCTGGGGATGGGTGGGAGTTGGGGCGGGGTCTAGGAAACACTAAAGGTTCAGTTTGTTTTTCACCTTCCTATTCAGCAGCCCACATCACCCTTAAGAAAAGCATTCGTCCTCCCTCGGGGTGAGGTATTCATTAGAGCACAGGGTAGCGTTCAGCCAAGTCCCTCAAGCACCTGTCCCCTCGTGTCACATCTTGGGCAGAGAGTCGAGTGACCTATACATAAGTGACAAAGGCCATCCTCCCCGGGAAGCTGCCACAGTTGTGTTCAGGTCTGGTCTCCCAACAGCGCATTACTTCTCCAGTCGCTTCGATGAGAATATGAATATGCTCCAGAAAAGTAAAATAAATGCGGAGAAGAAAGCTCCTGGATACCCCCAAGCTGCCACTGATGCCTGTATATGTGAAGTTTTTTCCTATAACTGTGCAAAATTTGTCCCTACTTGGACATAGCTGAGACTGCTAGCAGGCTGGGAACGTGTGTGTCATTGTTAAATACCCAGGTATTTCTGATTTTATTTTCATTATTTTCACCCACCCTCCTACCATTCTCTCTCTCTCTCTCTCTCTCACACACACACACACACACACACACACACACACACACTTTGCAGGATCTTAACTTCTTCACTCATTTTGGGTTCACTCATTTTGTTCACTGGCCCTCTTGGGAAGATGGCAAGAAACAGATGAACTAAAGTGAGTGGGGGAAGGGAGGAAGAGGAAGAGGGAGAAACGTCTTCCACGCCAGACTTTGTTTAAGCGGGAAGACACCTTCGGCGGATGGTCTTTAGGACGACAACGGAAAAGTCCCACTACGAGCTCACAGCGCTAGTACTGGCGCCCCCAACCTGCTGGTGGCTGCAGGAGGTCTGGGATGTAGTTGGTCCCCCGCGAGGGTCCCGCCGGTCTGCGCTAGGGGGTCGGGCCCTCCTCTGTCGCTGCGACTCTGGGAGAGGAAGGAGCCTCCGCTGACTCGGTTCTCCCTCCCAGCTCGCCGCGGCGCCGGACGCCGGCCATGGCCCCGCCAAGTCCGGGTTCCCGAGCGGCCGCAGGTGCCGAGTGGCCCATCCCAAACGGGAGCGACGCGGAACTGGCCGACCCCTCCCAGTGTCCAGCTCCGAGGGGGTCTCTTGGTGCGTGGCCGAGGCCCTTGGGCCCGGGAGCAACCCCTTGGCGCGGCCTGTGGGCGCGGCGCGCAGGGGCGCGGGCGGGTGGCGGCAGCTCCCAGGCGCAGGCGGAAGGCGCGGCTCGGCCACGGTCACGGCCGCCGCCGGGTCTCGGGCGGAAGCGCGGGCTCGGGAGGGGAGGGGCTGCCGCGCCCGCCGAGGCCCAGAGCTCCCGGCTAGCAGCCGCGCGGGTCGTTGGTGGAGCAGATCTCAGGCGGTCGCTGCGCCTGCCAAGCAAGGATGGCCCCTGGGCAGTTTGAGCCGCGAACCCACGCGAGGTGGGGAGAGGTCGGAGCCCACGCGTGTCCGTCTGTCGGCGCGCCTTTCACTTGCACACATTGAGCCCCCTCCACCCACACAGGCCCCTGCTCTGCGGTTGGCCACTCCCGCGTCTGCCACCTCCCGGACCCAGAGCCGTCAACCCAGCCTCCCGGCAAGCCTTGACTTCCCGGATGGGGCCATGCTTTTCTTCCAGGACAATCAGGGCTCCTCCCCTCCCGGCGATCTTTCTAGGAGGCCACCTCCAGAGATTCCGAGGCGATTTCCTCCCCGCCGTTACTAAACTGGTAACTCCTCTCACTAAAAACACCAGGGGGAATCACAAGCTGAATATTTAGCGAGGGACCACCACCACCACCGTAAAAACACAGTTCAATGTGCGTGTAATGTTTTGATCAGTGGGTTAATGGGGGATAGAAGTTAGCTCTTTATTTTTCATAGCCCACATTTTCTAGGTTTTTTTAAAGTTACGTTGTCCTGTTTTCTGCTCGGGCAACAACACGAAAAATGAGATACTGCTTTTTTGTGTGATTCGAAATCATTAATAATGACAGTGACTGAGAATTTCACAGCATCTTGTGAGATAAAATGGAGATGCACACCTAAGTGAGAGTCATTGTATTATTACATAGTGGAAGGCTAGTTCTGCCAGCAGTCCTAGAGACTAATTCCCTACCTCTCTAAGCTCACCCCCTCTAGTGGGACTTTTATCATTTAATTATTTTTTTAATTAGCATGAGGCTCTCAGTCTAAGAGCATAGGGCAAAGATTGAGCATAACACTTAAACAGTTCCCTCAAACTACCTTTATCCTTCTTGGGAAAGTAATTCCGGGGCTGATAAAGAATTTCAGATTGGAGGACACAAGAAAAAGTTACATTGAAAAAACAAACTTAGGTTATGCTTTATTTGATGGGTATTTATGAGCACCTACCCAACACCAACCCCTCCACCCCCCACACACACATCATACAAACATACTGTGGGTTGTACAAATGATAATTTTTAATATCTGTGGAATGCTTAGTATGATATAGTTAATATTCTTGTTTTAAAAGCATTATATCATTTTACCCTTCCAGGGACAGTATAAAGTAGGTACTTTTATTGTTAGCCCTGCTTTAAAAATGAGAAAAATGAGATATTGCAGAATTGGAATAACTTTCTCAAGGTCACCCAAGTAAGTAAGTGGTATGGCAGGAGGGGGAACCCAGCCGATCTGATGCGGAGTCCACAGGCTCAGCTGCTACGCTCTATCCTCCAGGCAGATCTGAGAAGCTGTGTGTTTTTGAACCACCTCAAGTGAATCTGATGCAAAGTACAACTTGAGAAGCATTGATATAATCACACTCCCTCATTTTCCTGATCAGGAGACAGACCCAAAGAAATGATTTGTCTGAAGACACAGAATTAATTAATTCCAGAATGAAATCCAGAGAGCTACCTCCTGGTTCCTTGCCCTGAGTCCTTTCTACCATCCAAACCACACTGGCTCAGTCCAGGAGGAGTCAAGGAATGTAAATAATTTAATAGTTACAATAAATGTACAGTAAAAATCTTGATTATCCTTAGCTTCCTCTTCTAATTGCTTGCCTTCTGGAAATTTGACTGCTGTAGTTCCTCTCCCAGAGGGAGAGAGAAACCAGGTGAAACTCAATTATTTCATTTCTGCTTATGTTAACTGATAAGACAACTCTAATATTCAAAATAAGAAGGGGGAAAGCCAGAGAAGTTTGGTGACAGAAAAGGCTAAAACAAGTTCCTAAATAAGACGGACAGATGATCCCTGGATTTTGGTTTTTCATACTACCGATAACTCCCCTTGCTATCACCGAGGCCTAAAGAGGGAAAGATGCTACCATTCCTCTACTTTTCTTGCAGACCCGTATCTAGCCCAATGTTGACATTCAAGAAGTGGAAGAAAGGAGAAGGAAGTCAATGAAGAAAGTATGGTGACTTGAATTAGTCTAGAGCAATTTCTTTGTTTTGGCGAGGGCTAAGAAGAAATAACTAGGTTGCTTATTGTTCCTCGGCATCAAGCACTGAGCATATATGGTCCTACATTGTCATTTAACAAATAGATTTTAGCTTGCTTAGAACACTGCAACTTTTTCTTTCTTTCTTTCTTTCTAGATTATTTTTAAAATTTATTAGGGGGATAGAGATGTGAGTGAGAGAGAATGTGAGGACGAGCAGTGGGTGGGGGGAGCAGCAGAGGGAGAAACAGGCTCCCTGACCAGCAGGGAGCCCTATGTGGGGATCATGACCTGAGCCAAAGGCAGATGCTTAATGACTGAGCCATCCAGGTGCTCCAGCTTCTACTTCTTTTTCGAAAAATGGCTGGGGCGCCTGGGTGGCACAATCAGTTAAGCATCAGACTCTTGATTTCGGTTCAGGTCATGATCTCAGGGTTGTGAGATACAGCCCCGCATCAGGCTCTGTGTTCAGCGCGGTCTGCTTGAGATTCTTTCTCCCTTCTCCCCTTTCTCATGTGTGATCTTTCTCTCTCTAAAATAAATAAAGTCTTTTTAAAAATCATTTTCTCTGTAATCTCTTGAATCATAGGGATGTTGAGAGGCTGTGCAAAGACCATGGGGATTGCTGCTTTTTCTAAACAACTGTGGCCAAATTATTTCCTTACTAAAAAAGCACTTGCTGATTCCCCATCAATTCTTTTTTTTTTTTTTTAAGATTTTATTTATTTATTTGACAGAGAGAGAGACCACAAGTAGGCAGAGAGGCAGGCAGAGAGAGAGGGGGGAAGCAGGCTCCCCGCTGAGCAGACAGCCTGATGCGGGGCCCGATCCCAGGACCCTGAGATCATGACCTGAGCCAAAGCAGAGGCTTAAGCCACTGAGCCACCCAGGCGCCCCTTCCCCATCAATTCTATGCAATACGATTTGACTCCTTAACAAGGCAAACAAAATATCACATGATTTTCCCTGATTAGTTTGGCTGGTGCAGAAGAAGTGAGGAAACTAAGTCAATTTGGTTTCTGGGAAGAAAGAAGTGGAAAAACAACAACAACAACAACAAAAAAAACAAGGGATAATGTCCTGGTGAGGGGAGGGTGTGAGGACGCGCTGGGCATAGCCATTATGCTTGGAAGTCGGTCTGCTACCCTGTCTACAAAAAGAGCTGCTGCTCACATAATGCACTGCCTCTCATTGGAACTTTGAGCAAACTAAACCAACTATAGTCCTCTGCACATACAACTCTGTCTGCTGCCTTTGTGTTCTTGCATTATGCCCATCCTTTCCTTGGAATCCCTTCCCCTCTTGTGCTTTTGGTTAAATGCCTGTTTATTGCCCCAAACCCTGTTCAGAAAGCACACATCTGTGAATTCTTTCCTGATCCTCAGTTAACATTTCCCCCCTCGCACCCCCCACTGCCACCCGAAACCTGTTATCTCTTGCTCATAGAGGAGGCCACTTCTGTTGCTTATGTATCTTCTATTATGGTTCTTAATCTGTGTAATCATTTTTTCCCCATGTCCTTCTTTTCTGTTAGACTGGAGCTCCTTGGGAATCTATGTAAGTTTTGTTTAGTATTACTAGAAAAATTAGGGGACACAGGATTAACATATTTTTTTACAATTATTACTTAAATTTTGAACCAGTATTCTCAGTATGTTTAAAGCAATAGGCCCATTTATTACATAGTACAGAATGTCAAAAAAATCTGGAAAGAGAGGAAAACATTGTGTATTTATTGTACTTTTTAAAGATTTACCCCATTACTTTAAATTTACAGATACTTAAAGTTTTCTGGAAGTTGAAGAATTGCGTTTTGAGCATATTTTCTGAAAATGTAACTAAAATACTGTTCAAATATAAGTATACCCTGTTTCCTCAATTCCAGACCCCTAGCAGTCCCAGCACTTGATATCTGGTGCCTGACACATAATAAGTATCTGTTGAATTGTTCTAAACTGAACAGAGTAACCACTGGTCCAGAATATCAACTGGTCCAAGGACTTCCAGTCCTAGTTCATCATGGTTTAGCCTCTCTCTGTCCTTTAGGTGAGCTCCAATCAGTTTCAGTCTCTGTCAATCTCACTCCTATAATTGCTCTCTCTTTCTGTTTGAATTAATGTTTTTGCATAAATTATAACTACTTACATGCTTTTGACATGTATTAGGGAAGGGAGTCCTCAAACTTGTCCCCACTGATAACAGTACAAATTATTGAGGGGTAGAGACCATTAATAAAAAGCGAAAGAGCAGATAAAGCCTCCAGATCAGCTAGTGGATCATTCATTCATTTAGTCAACAATTTTTTTTTTCCCCCAGAACCTTCTACATGTCAGCCTTTGGGTCAGGCAGTGGTTCCCCAGACCTAGGGAAGAGCCATGTTCTATATGACATCTCCACTTATATTTGCACAGAATTTCCTATTATCAGGAACTTACAAGTAGACAAGAACTTTCTCTACCTTCTGAGACCATGAGAGCATGCCAGAACAAGCCACTTAAAGGAAGGGCTTTGCATGGATAAATTTTCTATGTCAGGTTAACCCTTTAATGAATAAGACACTTCATGCATATTTATGCAAAATTTAAGAAATGCCTAGTAGATATTTAATAGCCCCCCTGAAGCACAAAAATATATACACCCACAGATCCACCCCTGAAAAGTGGTCTCACATGAACAAACTGATCTCATATGATAAGAAATATACCCCTCTAGAAGTTTCACTTTAATTTAATAATAATGGGGCCCTAAGGTGGCGCAGTCCGTTGAACATCCAATTCTTGGTTTTGACTCAGGTTGTGATCTCAGGGTCCTGAGATCAAGCCCTGTGTTGGGCTCTGCACTCAGGGTGGAGTCTGCTTAAGTGTCTCTCTCCCTCTTCTTCTGCCCCTTCAAATAAATAAATCTTTTTAAAACATTAATGATACCATGATGTCTTATATATTTGCGTGTTTAGGTATATTAGGAATGTTCACATACTGACCTCAGATGACTAAGAAGAAAGAAAGCCTGTGATAGAGTAGGTATAGCTGAATACACTTCTGACATCCTTAAAACACCGAATGCACCGGGGCGCCTGGGTGGCTCAGTGGGTTAAAGCCTCTGCCTTCAGCTCAGGTCATGATCTCAGGGGCCTGGGATCGAGCCCCACATCGGGCTCTCTGCTCAGCAGGAAGCCTGCTTCCGCCCTCCCCCCCCCCCCGCCTGCCTTTCTGCCTACTTGTGATCTCTGTCAAATAAATAAAATCTTTAAAAAAAAAAAAAAAAAAAAACACCGAATGCACCACTAGGGAGGAGAACCAAGGACTTTAGATTCTTTAGTCCTGCTGAAAATAATATGAAATATAACAACATAGGAAGAATTAAGGAAGTCTAGGTTTCAGAGGAATGATTACATTCCTTAACAGAAAACATTTGGGGGAACTCTTGGCTCAAAAAAACATTTCTTAGATTACAGATTCGAGAAACAGGGGCCAAAGGCTGCCACCCAGATTCAGGGACATTTTTAGAAATATTGTTCTTTTCCTCAGTGACACTCAGGTCATGATTACAAATCATGCAAAACGTGAAATGTCTCAATTTACAAAGCAGCCAAAAATCTCCAGTCCTTTATCTGCGTAATTTAGGCTCCAGATAAACCATCTTTGAATTACCTCCGTGGTTATCTCCATTACAATCATGTTAGCTTCAAGCATGAAAGGCAAGGCGAGGTATTGGAAGTATCTGGAACCAAATGATTTGGATTCAAATCCTGATTAGCCTATTTATCAGCTCTGTGACCTTGGCCTTGCTTTTAGCTTCATTCCTCTTTTGGTTAACTCCTCTGTGAAACAGTGTATCTCACATTCCCTGCCTGTCTTGGGGAGGTATTGTGAAAACCAAGTAAGGTACCAGATGTGGAAGCTGCGCTTTGGAGAGGAGAGCAGTTCTCGGTTTCTGATGTAGGTCATACTATTTTCAGTTAAGGGGAAAATTCCTTGAAATGAATTAAGAAATATCCAAACTGATTCTTGGAATCACTCACAGAATAGGATTCTTTCTCAAATATTTGTCCATTTTGTTTCATTTTGCATTTGATCAGTAAATGAGTTCTGATACTACTGTAGCTACCTAACAATTTCTACTTTGACTCCTAAACCAATGAAGAAAGCATCAAGGCACTGACAAAAAGTATCACTTACTTCTCTTGTCATTTTACAGAATTTATTCTACTACGAGTTCACTGGATTCATTCATTATTAGCATCTATGCCAATAGCCTTGAACAGAACACTTTACAAATCTGTAACCATTTTTTCAAACATGTCTAAATTTATATCCAAGGCAGAGAGTAAATCGAGGGGGGAAAAGTTCTTTCCTATTATAGATCTTCACATTTGATTATGAGACCATTTTTTTTCTTTTTTTTTTTAAAGATTTTATTTATTTATTTATTTGACAGAGAGAAATCACAAGTAGATGGAGAGGCAGGCAGAGAGAGAGAGGGAAGCAGGCTCCCTGCCGAGCAGAGAGCCCGATGCGGGACTCGATCCCAGGACCCTGAGATCATGACCTGAGCCGAAGGCAGCGGCTTAACCACTGAGCCACCCAGGCGCCCCGAGACCATTTTTTTTTTTCTAAGCAAAAAAAAAAAAAAAAAGCTACAAATTCATAAATTCTAACAGTGCTGTTCAAATTGGAACTAAGAGGAAAATGTATTAATACAAATAGCTGTATAAGAATTAAGCAACAAGGGACTTCATAACTCAAAACAATACCCATTGCTTTCAGTTAAATTTTCTTAAATAAGACTTGTGTGCTTCATTTTTCACCTCTATCTTCCCCCATAAGTTTGGTGATTATTGATTAAAATATATATGCTTTTTTTTTTTAAAGATTTTATTTATTTAACAGAGAAATAGCAAGAGAGGGAGCACAAGCAGGGGGAGTGGAAGAGAGAAGCAGACCTCCTGCCAAGCAGGAGTCTGATGTACAGCTTGATCCCAAGATCCTAGGTTCATGACCTGAGCCAAAGGCAGATACTTAACAACTGAGCCACCCAGCTGCCCCCAAATACATATCCTTTTCATAATAATTGCAGTAAT
Organism: Mustela nivalis; assembly: GCF_964662115.1. NCBI lineage: Eukaryota > Metazoa > Chordata > Mammalia > Carnivora > Mustelidae > Mustela > Mustela nivalis. Next base: position 53,897,833 of record NC_139020.1, read on the forward strand.
ATTCCTTCCCCCTTCATCCTACCTGCAGGGGGCGGGGGGAATGGAGGAAAAATCATTGCAGAATAAAAATACAAAAAAAGCTTAACCCAAAACATTTTTTTTGTTGTGTATCTTGGGTAAGGAAAGAGAAAATTTGAGTATCACTGTCCTAAATAAATTACATAAGGATTGTATATTAAGTTCCTTACACCTTTAAATCTTACTGATTTAAAGTAATGACTTACTGAATAGAGCTCCTGTCTAACAGGTAAAGAAACCAGGTTTTGTTTTGTTTTTTTAAAGATTTTATTTATTTATTTATTTATTTATTTGACAGAGAGAGATCACAAGTAGACAGAGAGGCAGGCAGAGAGAGAGAGGAGAAAGCAGGCTCCCCGCTGAGCAGAGAGCCCGATGCTGGACTCGATCCCAGGACCCTGAGATCATGACCTGAGCCGAAGGCAGTGGCTTAACCCACTGAGCCACCCAGGCGCCCAAGAAACCAGGTTTGACATGATTTTGGATATCTGTGTGGTGGGGAGCACAACGATTGGCAACTCCCATCTCTTCACAAATAAGAAGTGATGTTCTCTGGAGATTTCCCTGGAAAGGCCAAGAAGTGAGTAAAGATCAGATCCATGGTTGCTGAGGTGTCCAGGGGCTTATAATATGAATATCTGGGGGCACCTGGGTGGCTCAGTGGGTTAAGCCTCTGCCTTAGGCTCAGGTCATGATCCCAGGGTCCTGGGATCGAGCACCGTGTCGGGCTCTCTGCTTGGCAGGGAGTCTGCTTCCACTACTCTCTCTCTCTTTTTCTCTCTCTCTCTCTCTGCCTACTTGTGATCTCTGCCTGTCAAATAAATAAATAAAATAAAATTTAAAAATGAATATCTATATGTGTGGGATGGAGAAGAAACTCCTCAGAGGCCAATGTTCAAAAACACTAGAAAACACCCACTAGAATTATTACTGCCTCTTCAGTTTTATGACTGTATTTTCCTGATTAACTTGGTAAATGAAACTATTCTTAAGTGTGCAGAATAAAAGATAGGTCCATGTCAACATAAGAGTTGTGTTGAAGGGGTTTCATGATCCCATGCCAATGAGGACGCTTCCTGGGGAGTATTAGTCTAAGTATCCCAAGAAAAGGAAGGGATGAATAGGAAAACCCTCACAACATGTCCAGGGCTCCAGGCCATTTTTAACTTTCTTCTATTCCAATCTTCCTTGAAAAACAGAGAGCCCGATTTCTTGCTTTTCTTTAGTTCAGTTTTCAGTGTTATTTGAGAGAGATGGGTTTGCCAGCAAGAGCTCTCTAGCCAACATGTTTGTTTTGTTTTTTAAGATTTTATTTGACAGACAGAGATCACATATAGACAGAGAGGCAAGCAGAGAGAGGATGAAGCAGGCTCCCCGCTGAGCAGAGAGCCCGATGTGGGGCTCGATCCCAGGACCCTGGGATCATGACCTGAGCCAAAGGCAGAGGCTTTAACCCACTGAGCCACCCAGGTGCCCCTCTGGTCACCATGTTTATATGGAATTCAGCAGTGGGACCAGATTCTGGTGTAGACAGACTCAACTATGTGACCGGCTTGAAACATTGTCCCTGGCCTCAATGCTCTGGACTTGTGACTCTAGGTGTGGAAGCACGCGCGATGCATCAGTTAGTGCACAAACTTCCAAAGAATATACAAAGTGTATATGTTAGGGGCGCCTGGGTGGCTCAGTGGGTTAAAGCCTCTGCCTTTAGCTCAGGTCATGATCTCAGGGTCCTGGGATCGAGCTCCACATCAGGCTCTCTGCTCAACAGGGAGCCTGCTCCCCCCTCTCTCTGTCTGTCTCCTCTGCCTACTTGTGATCTCTGTCTGTCAAATGAATAAATAAAATCTTTAAATATATATATATATGTTACTAACTCTCTCCAAAAATTCTAGAACAGTGCTGTGAAAAACCAGCTGCTCTGTTTTTAGAGACTTTCCCTATGTTTATTAATTGTGAGGAAAATGGAATGGTGGTAAAACTTTTTGAGAAATTTAAAAATTAGTAAATAATATTTGACATTTTTTTCCTAATTATGAATTCCCCTAAAAATTTGGGCGCCTGGGTGGCTCAGTGGGTTAAGCTGCTGCCTTCGGCTCAGGTCATGATCTCAGGGTCCTGGGATCGAGTCCCGCATCGGGCTCTCTGCTCAGCAGGGAGCCTGCTTCCCCCCCCCCCTCTCTCTCTGCCTGCCTCTCCATCTACCTGTGATTTCTCTCTGTCAAATAAATAAATAAAATCTTTTAAAAGAAAAAATTAATTCCTGGGTAACCATTATGCAGCACTCTTCTAGGCCCTCAGATTATAGGAAGTGTTAAACATAAAATTGTGCCCCTCCCCCACCAAATTCATATGTTGAAGCCCTAACCCCCCTGTGATGGTATTTGGAGATGTGGCATTTGGAAAATAATTAGGGTTAGATAAGGTCATGATGAAGGAAGGGATTAGTGCCTTTATACGAAGAGACACCAGACAGCTTGCTCTCTTTCCTTCCCTCCCCGCATGAGCACAGAGCAAGATGGCAGCCATCTTTAAGCCAAGAGAAGAGGCACCAGGATGAAACTTGCCAGCACCTGATCTCAGACTTCCAGCCTCCACAACTCTGAGAAATAAATTTATGTTGTTTAAGCCAGCTAGCCTGTAGTATTTTGTTGTGGCAGCCCGAGCAGACTAAGACAGTCAGGAACAAAACTGACAAATAACATAGAAGTAAAATCTGTAATGTGGTTTTAAGTGCTGTGGATAAGAATAAAGCTAGAAAAGGTAATGGGGCAGGATTTATAATTTGTTAAAGAAGACTTCACTGAGAGGGTGATCTTTAATTAATGACCTGAAAGAGGTAAAAAAGCCAGCTGTGTGCACCATGGGGAAAAGGCAGGCCAGGAAGGGAGCAAGTGCCCAGGCTCTGAAGAAGGGTATGCCTGGCAGGAAAGACCACAGGATAAGTGTAGCTGGAGTGGATGGAGGATAAGGAGAAGAAGAAGATGGGGTCAGACGTAATGAGTGGGCGGTGTGGACCAGACCTATAGGACCTTGAGGCCATTCATTGGTTTTAAGGGCTTGGCTTCATTCCAAGTACCCTAGGAGGGTTCTGGTTGTAGACACAGCAGGAGCTGTCTTACCTTTTACAAGGAGCACTCTGTCTTCTGAGTTGAAAATAACTAGAGATGGGGGCACCTGGGTGGCTCAGTCAATTTAGAGTCTGCCTTCGGCTCAGATCATGATCCCAGAGTCCTGGGATTGAGCTCCGCATCGGGCTCTCTACTCAGCGGAGAGCCTGCTTCTTCCTCTCCCTCTGCTGCTCCCTCTGTTTATATACACTCTATCAGGTAAATAAATGAAATCTTTAAAAATACTGCCTAGTGACATCAGGGGACAGAGAACGGGCTTCTGCATTTAGGCTCATGGAGGCCACTGTGACCTCGACAGGAAAGCAGTTCCAATGGTGCAGCACCTGTGAAAACTGGAAGTCAGAGGAGAGCAGAAGCAGAGCGACTGAAGGTAGTAAACAGAGACAAAGCTCCTAAAAAAAGTTTTGCTGTTTAAAAAGGCAGCAGAAAATTGATGGGGAGGGGGTGGTTAGAAGGGAAGGTGAGTCAAGACAGGGCTTGGGTAACATTATGGACCGAATGTTCATGTCTTCCCAGATTCAAAGGTTGGAGCGGAATCCCCAAGGTGATGATGGCATTAGGAGCTGGGGCCTCTGGGAGGTCATTAGGTCCTAAGAGCAGAACTCTGGTGATGCGATTCCTGCGCTTAGAAAAGGCCCCAGAAAGCAAGAGCCTCACTGTATAAGAATGAATGTATCAACATTATATATTAAAACCCTTTCTTTGACGTAACAGTTCCTATTTATCTTCTGATCTTAAAGGGAATTAAACATTTTCATGGGCCCCTAAAAGTAAAGTGGGTCCTAAGCGCCATCCCCACGGTGCCTGCAGTTCCCTGGGTCTGGGTGCTAAACCAAGTAGGTAAGCAAGGGACAGAGTTAGTGCCCGCTAGTGCGCTGGTCTGGGAAGGAAGTCCTGGAGACTGATAGGGCTCATCCGCGGGAACAGGAGGAAAGGCAGAGAACAGGGGTGCAGGAAGTGGGAAGATACAGCGCTGGACCTTCGTGCAAGGTGGGTATTTTTTTGCTCGGATTGTTTCCTTTTCTCAACGAAGAAGGAAGCCTCATCATAAGCTAGGAGTGAGAATGGTGGAGGAGGCCTGGATGTTAGAAGAGATGGGGAAAAGAATGAAACAGCCACCAAGGAGTGTGGGAGAGGCCAGATGGGGGAAAACATAGTGGAGTTCCAGGGGAGTGCTGAGCGCCTCCTCAGGTTAGGTGAGGAACTGAAAGTGAGACCAGGCCTCAGGAGACGGAGTGTGGTTTTCCTCCAGCCACATTTGGCTGCCAAATGCTGGAGCGGAGTAGGAGAAAAGTTGGATTCAAGCAGGGATGGAGTTTACCAAGTAAGTACAAAAACGTGAGAGGTAGCAGGGCAGTTACGGTGTATGCCAGAGAGTGATTATAATAGCGCACCATGGAATTTCAACTGGGCAAGGGCGGAGGTGGGGACAAGAAGGGACTGAGGACATTGCATGACGGGAGTCTTGACTGTAGCTGCTGGTGGGTCAAAAACAGAGTTAAGCTCCAGAGGAAGTGAACTGGAAAGATGGCCAATGATGGTATGATAAGGGGATGCCCAAAATTGAGATTATGAAGAGATGTGCAATTATTATTGAGGAGTATTGAATGAAAAATGAGTATTTGTTATGCAAAATTCAAGTATCCCGCAACCCCACACATTCTCCAGATGTCACCACTGTTAGCAATTTGGTATGTAACAAATGTGCATGACATTTATGACATATACAGATACAACAAACATGTGCTTCGGCTGGTTTATTTGTTTTTGTTTTTTTTAGGTTTTTGTTGTTGTTGTTTTTAATTTGACAGAGAGCAAGCACAAGCAGGCAGAGTAGCAAGCAGAGGGAGAGGGAGAAGCAGGCTCCCTGTTGAGTAAGGAGACCAACACAGGGCTTGATCTCGGGACCCTGGGATCATGACCTGAGCTGAAGGCAGTTGCTTAACCAACTGAGCAACCCAGGTGCCCATGTTGTTGGTTTTTTTAAAGGTTTTATTTGTAAGTAATCTCCACATCCAACACAGGGCTCAAACTCACAACCCCAAGATCAAGAGTCACACATTCTACCAACTGAGCCAGCCAGGCACCCCTGTTTGGGTTTTTTTTTTTTTTTTACATAAATGGGATCATGCTATATTATCCCATTCCTTATTTTTTCACTTAACAATATATTCTGGAATTTTCATCATCGTTTACATAGATCTATCTCGTTTTGTTTTTTTTTTTTTTCTTAATTTATTTAGTCAGAGAGAGAGAGCGAGAGCGAACACAGGCAGACAGAGTGGCAGGCAGAGTCAGAGGGAGAAGCAGGCTCCCCGTGGAGCAAGGAGCCCGATGTGGGACTCGATCCCAGGATGCCGGGATCATGATCTGAGCCGAAGGCAGCTGCTTAACCAACTGAGCCACCCAGGCGTCCCTCTATCTCGTTTTTTAATGACTTCTTTTTTCCCCATTCTTAATGGAATAATCTAGGTCTGTTTCATGTTTACAGTGGTTGATGGAATGTGAAAGTAATGAGGCTCAGACTTCTAGATTCACTTTCACAGACTCTCTCCAAGACCTTGAGCAGAGGTTAGCAACACATTCATAGGGCCACAGATTTTTGTAAGATTCGAAAATGGGATTCCTTAAGGCCATAGTCTCTGTCCAGATTTCCTCCGTGGCATGTTCCTGTTTTTAGATGGTGTTGGAGAGTCTCTGAGCATTAAAATAAATATTCACTTCCAAATGAATTCACATAGGGATATAACTATGTTCTCACAACTAATTTTGAATTCTTCTTTAAGAGTGCCTTTCCAGTTGCATATGCTTCAGGCCCTACCCCGCCTGGCTCTGGCCCTACAAGGTTAGCGGTTCTCCTATATAGCCTTTTTCCTCCTAGATTCTTGGCTATTTCCCGCTAACCCACACATATGCTGCTGACCAACAGAACAAAAGTTCTCTCCCTCCCTCCTCAACTGTCTTCCCCTCTCTGGAAGCCAATCCTGAGGGACCAGGGGGCTCTCCCTTCCCTGGATCAAGTTATTGACCCTCAAACCAATTTAAGGAAATTATGAAAATACACAAAGAGGGGCACCTGGGTGGCTCAGTGGGTTAAGCCTTTGTCTTTGGCTCAGGTCATGATCTCAGGGTCCTGGGATGGAGCCCCGCATCAAGCTCTCTGCTCAGCGAGGAGCCTGCTTCTCTCTCTCTCTCTCTCTGACTACTTGTGATCTCTGTCTGTCAAATAAATAAATAAAATTCTTAAAAAAAAAGAAAATACACAAGTAACTGATTGTCTCGAATGCTGTAATTTTGGGGTCTTTATTTCTGTCACTGTAGCCTTCATCTCTTATCAAAGCAGATAATCATTAATTGAGAATTTTTATATATAAGATCCCTTCAAGATCATCTGATTCTGTCCTCTCATTTTACAGCTTTGAGAGCCAAGGTGCAGAAGAGAAGGGCCTAGGAGTGTTTATAATTCTACAGGGAAGGCAAATTGTTTCTTAAGTAAGGCCAGGCCCTGGGTTAAGTGGGAGGTGCTAAGATCAAGGAGGCAGGTTCCCAGCTCGGAAACAGAAAACTCTTGGCCACACATCCTTATAAACCTCAAGCACATTCTCCCTTGCTAGCTAGCAGACACTAATGACTATAATAAATTAGGAAGGATTAAGTTAGGCAATAAACAATTACACTTGACAACAGGGTGTAAACCTGATGCCTTAATTAATGTATTGACCCATAGCTCTTTCTAGGTTAAGAACCCTGGTCCTAATTCAGCCATAATAGCTATGTTCTTTTCCTTCTGTCCTTCTTTGCTTTTTTTTTTTTTTTTTAATGCACTACGACTAAATTATATTCGGTTTTCAAATAATAATTGCACAGAATGAGGTATTAGAGAAATACAGAGACTCAGAATAACCCCGAGTTTGGCCACCCTTTCCTCTAAGAGTGATGATACTTTGACTTACCTCACAGTATTATGAAGATTAACAAGATTATGCCTATAAGTATTCTAAGCTCTTTGGATTTAAAAACTGCAGTTGGCTGGCAGCAGCATTTTCTTTATGTCTAGTCTGGTTGGTTTGGTAATGAGATATGACTTTAAAGTAAGGAGCCTAATCTTGGACAAGCATATCCCATCAAGACTCATGCATCCAAACCTGCTCTGTCCTGTCATGTGGTCACCATGGGAGACTACTTATTTTGATGAGGTTGACAGTGCTTCAAACATTTTCTGAACTGCTCTTTAGGAAACACTTTGGAGCCAGCTTATAACACAGAAGAGAAAAACAGCCTCCTCATGGTTCAGGGCAATTGTGGAAATACAGAAACTTCTTTAAAAGCAACAACAATTCATGTAGCGGGTAACTCAGTAGCCCACATAGACAAAGTTGTGTATGTCTAGTGAAGAAGCAATTGCATAAGAAGATGAATGCCAGGTTAAAATTCCTCCACAGTTGTTATAAGGCTCATCAAAAGCATTTTTAAGCACATCCATGCATGTGACATTCTCCTGGAAGATAGGAAGAGGAGCTTTTTGAATATGAAAAGTCAGACAGCTAGTGTTCAGTGATTTGACAGATCAGATGCTGGCCAATGATTTTAGTAACAGTGAACATCTGAGTAGTGGTACATTATAATTATTTAAGCATTTTTATATATGTTGGCTCATTTTATCTTCACAACAACCCTAAGATATTGTGAAAATAGACAGTGTTACCATTTTCATTTTACTTATGTAAAAAATCAAGCTCAAAAAAGTTAAAAGAGATAAGCCCAAGTTGGTGTAATCAATAAATAAGGCAGGCCTCAGACCCACCTCTTGTAACTTCTCACTCCAAGTTCTTTCAACATTATAATTACTGAAGTCTATAATGTATTATGGGAAGTTTAGAGCGCCAAATAGTTTTTGTAGTGATTTGAAAATATGCCCACAAATTCTTTGACATTGCTTTCTTCAAAAATTGGAGCCTAGGGGCTTGTGGATGGCTCAGTTGGTTAAGCATCTCCCTTTGGCTCAGGTCATGATCTCAGTGTCCTAGGATCAAACCCCACTAGGGCTCCATGCCCAGCGGGGAGTCTGAGTCTCCCTCTCCCTTTCCCCCTCCCCTCCACTTGTGCTCACTCTCGCTTAAATAAATAAACACATACATACATACATAAATCTTTTTTAAAAATTGGAGCCTAAAAAAAAGAGTAGAATCTAATCCATCTAACTCTCAAGTATAGGGTAAATTTGGTAATTCACTGGTAGGTGTGACGGTGTGTGATTTCTGAGACAAGTTCATAGAAGATGTTACACCTTTCTCTGTACACTTTCATAGATCACTCAGTCTGGGGGCAGCCAGCTGCCGTGTCTTGAGGGCATTTGAGCCGCCTAAGAGAGGCCAAAGGCGGTTAAGAACTAAGATCTGGGGGTGGGGGAAGGAAAGGGGAGGGAGGGTAGGAGAACTAAGACCTCTCACCAACAGCCATGTGAGTCAGCCATTGAGAAAGCAGGTCTTCCTGGCCTGTTCAAGCCCTCACAAGGCCCAGCCAACATCTGTGCTGCCCCAGCCAACATCTGTGCTGCAACCTGAGGAGAGACTCTGACCTGGAACCACATAGCTAAGCCACTACCTGATTCCTGATCCCAGAACTGTATAAGATAATAAATGCTTGTGGCTTCAAGACCGTGTTTTGGGTAATTCGTTATTCAGCAACAAATAACTAATACAGACCTCTAACAAAGTCTTCTAGGATCACTTAAGTTTGGGAAACCCTCTAAAACCCTCTTAAACATTCATGTCTATTAGTATACAAAGGTTCTTAGAAAGTACTATGGCAAAGAAACCTGTTTTTAGGGGCACCTGGGTGGCTCAGTAGGTTAAGCTTCTGCCTTGGGCTCAGATCATGATCTCAGGGTCCTAGGATCTAGCCCTGGATAGGGCTCTCTGCTCAGCAGGGAGCCTGCTTCCCCCTCTCTCTCTCTGCCTGCTGCTCTGCCTACTTGTGATTTCTCTCTTTGTGTCAAATAAATAAATAAAATCCTTTTTAAAAATTTACTTATCTGAGAGAGATCACAAGTAGGCAGAGGGGCAGGCAGGTGGGTGAGGGGAGAAGGCTCCCCGCTGAGCAGAAAGCCTGATGCAGGGCTCGATCCCAGGACCCTGAGATCATGACCTGAGCAGAAGACAGAGGCTTAACCCACTGAGCCACCCAGGCGCCCAATAAATAAAATCTTAAAAAACAAACAAAAAAAAGAAACATGTTTTACTTCTTTATAATATAATTTTAATTCCCCTTTAGCAATATACCTTTCAAGGGCATGTGGGTGACTCAGTTGGTGAAGTGTCTGCCTTTGGCTCAGGTCATGATCTCAGGGTTCTGGGATCGAGCCCCACATCAAGCTCCCTGCTCAGGGGGAGCCTGTTTCCCCCTCTCTCTCTGCTACTTCCCTCTGCTTGTGTGTGCTCTCTCTCTCTCTCTGTCAAATATATAAATAAATAAAAATTTATTTTTAATTTTTAATTTTTTTATTAACATATAATGTATTATTAACCTCAGGGGTTCAGGTCTGTGAATCGCCAGGATTGCACTTCACAGCACTCACCATAGCACACACCTTCCCCAATGTCCATAACCCAACCACCCTCTCCCTACCTCCCTACCTCCGGCAACCCTCAGTTTGTTTCGTGAGATTAAGAGTCTCTTATGGTTTGTCTCCTTCCCGATCCCATCTTGTTAATAAATAAAATATTTTTTAAAATATTTTTCATACCCGCAGAACTGGTTTGGAATACTAGGAACTCCAACAGCCATTTCAGTTAGTTGTAAATTTCCAAGCGAGCATTTAGACCAAATACCAAAAACTATGCTACAAGTCTAGCATATCTTTGGGACTCTGTGGGACATTTTACAAAGCTTGGCTTCTTAAAAAAAAAGTCAATGTCCTGAAAGACAATAAGCTTAAGGAATTGTTGTAGATGAAAAGGAGACCAAAAACTCATGTTGGTTAAATGCAATACATGATTCCTCATTGGATTTTGGATCAGAAAAAAGAAAATAGCTGTAAAGGACATTACAGAAACAATCTGAGGAATTTCAGCTACAGACTGTATATTAGATAACAGTATTATATTATTGTTAAATTGTCCAATTATAAGAATTATAGTGTGGTTACATAGGGAAATGTCATTTTGCTTAGGTGATACATGCTGTATCAGGCTAAAGTGCCACATACCTGTAATTCTCAAATGATTCAGACAAAAGTGGGTATTTGCATGTGTGCATAGGGAAAGCATGAGGAGGGGTATAGGGCAAAGTTGAGGAGAAAATATCAAGGCCTGTATGTGGAGGTACAGTTCAACATTAAGATAGAGCAGAGAATATGAAGGCTGTTATCTGGACTGCTGAATTTCAGGGTCTCTGCTCAGAGACAGCTCTGAAAAACCATTGAGGGAAGTGAAACACCTGTTCTCGTCTCTTTCAATTACCTAATCCCCCTAAATCTTCTGGTTACAGTGTAAATGTTTCTTCCTGACCATCCTATCTGAAAAGATCCTTCTCAGTCTCCATCACAAAGTACTTTATAAATCTCCTAACCTTTCCGTTTTTAAGTTTCAAATATATTTATTCTATACGTCTTCATTGCTCATCTTGTCCTACCAGACCCACATGTTCCCCAAGGACATGAAAAATGCCTCATCCACTTACCCCTCTCCTTCCAGTGCCCTGCCCAAAGACTGGTCCATAATATGTACTCACAATATTTTTTAAAGTAAAGTAATGTCCTTGTCACTCTTTCTTTTCTACTGCATGGTAATCCTGGGTTACTTCTCATATTCCGTAGGCACCAAGTGCCTTTATTCTACCCAGTGGAAATAAAACACAACACACACACAGAGACACCAGTGTCAGTGTCCTCTACCATATGATGATTAGTTGTCTCCACAACTGGATTTTCTCTAGAGGTTAGCTGAGTGTCTAACCTTATTAGATAGTGTGCTGGTTGAATAGTGTTCCCCAGAAATTTGGCCCTCAGAATGCAACCTTCTTTGAAAATAGGGTATTTGCAGATATAACTAGTTAAGTTTAAATAAGGTCATACTGGATTAAGGTGTGCCCTAATCCAATGACAAGTGTCCTGGTAAAAAGAGAAAATAGAGGCACAAGAGACACAGACACAGAGGAAAGAATACCATGTGAAAATGAGGGTAGAGACTGGAGTGCTACATCGACATGACAGGGAAAGCCGAGGGTTCCTGGCAACCACCAGAAGCTAGGAAGAGGCAAGGAAGGATTCCCTAGGGTTTTCAGTGAGGACATAGTTCTACTGACACGTTCACCTTAGGTACCTAGCTTCTAGAACTGTGAGACAATAAATTTCTGTTATTCTAAGCCACCTGGTTTTTGGTAATTTCTTACAGCAGCCTAGGAAATAAAAACAGATGGTTTGTACAGATAGTAATAAAACAGAACTAATATGCTCCAACACACCCTTCCCAGGTAAGTCTGCACTCTAGGTCTATCAACCTACCACGATAACTAGCCCTGTGCAGCGACTGCACAGACTGACCAACATGGAAAGAATTTTCATAATAAATCCCCAGCCTACCAACTTGTTAAATAGGGGTTGGCAATGTATTCGTCATCCCTCTCAGAATATTTGCATCTTAATAGGATACTCAGTCATTCAATATTCATGGATCCATTTACTCACAAGGGTTTATCAAGTGCAAGCTATGTCAGGCATTGCTACAGGTCAGTCTGAGAACCATTTTGGGATACACAAACAGCTTTCCTTGAATGATTCAAATCACACCCTCAAGATCTCCACCTACTTGTTCAATGAGCTCAAAGACCTTACTGGATATTCTACCTGGTGAATACAACATGTTTATCTTCTATTGGAGAAGAACATGCTCACTCTTCTATCAAATTTGCCCTCTGTGTGAGCACAGTTTGGGGAGATATAAACAGAGTGAAGAAGAGGAAAACCCACTAGTCATATAACCAGTCAAGTACCATTAAGTTCACCAACACTCGAGAATCTCACAACACGTTCTCTCCTGCCTTTTCTCCTAGCACTCTGGCCTCTTGGTTTTTTACCTTATTTAAATGCCCATCTTCTGGGCACATGGGTGGTTTGGTCGATTAACCATCTGCCTTTGGCTCATGTCATTATCCTGGGATCCTGGGATCAAGCCCCACATCAGGCTCCCTGCTCAGTGGTAAGTCCCTTTGCCCCTCCCTCCTCCTTGTGCTCCCCCCCTCTCCCTCAGTCTCTCTCTCTCTAAAAAATAAATAAATAAAATCTTTAAAATAAATAAATAAGTAAATACCCACCTTCCTCTATCCATTTTGCAAATGTTGACATTCTTCACCGTTTTGTCCTGGGCCCTCTTTGTCTTCTCCCAGGATCTGACATACCCTCCCTGGATTTTTACATCCAGTTCCACTGGTCTCAATTATCATGCATTATATGCTTGTTTATCGTCAATCTTTAACTCTAAACCAGAACTTCTGCCTTGGCTACACCCCATTAAATTCAACTGCTTACTAGATAGCTCCCCTTTGATATTCCACAAATATCTCGAATGAAACATCTCCAAAATCCAACCAATTGCTTTCACCACCAGATCTGCTCTTCTGTTACTATCCACCATGTTGCTTAAGTGAGAAACCTCTCAGTGTAATGAGCTCCATACTGTTTAGCATTGTATTTCCTTTATTTGTCCTAAATTTAGTTTTTCTGAGCTTTGAGAATAACCCAAATTCTAATTCCCTCTGATTTTGTGAATACATTTTTGTTTACCCTTTAACCAATCCATCATTTCTCCTTTCATACTCAAATCTTAATTTTCAAAAAGCCCTTTACCTTTTTTTGAGAGCTTTAATAATCACCTTGATCTTCTCCAACTCTTATGTAAAAGACTAGGAACAACTTAAATCTCTAATAATAGAGTTTGGTTACCCAAATTATGATACAGCAATATGATGGGTATTAAAAATCATATTCTACATGAATATTTAATAATCTAAGAAATGATTTAATATTATACAGTTTTGAAAGTACACAGAACACAGTGACAACTTTTGTTCCAAAAAAATATCTGACCACAATAGCAAGGTAAATATTGCAGACTAAACAACATTTAACTTTATTCCTTCTTGAAACCACACTAAAATGACAATTCCATGAAGGAAAGAACCAGGATGATCAGAGAGTAACTGCAGGTGGCAACGTAAGCCATGAGGTCAGGGAAGATCACTTCAAGACAACAAGACAAGATCTGTGATTAAAAGGATGAGAATGAGTGCCTTGTGTGAAGAACTGAATAGAAGCATGCCAGAACTAGGAAACAAGTGCAAAGGCCCAGGGTTGGGAAAGGGTTTCTTCATTTTTGAGAACTAAAAACTAGGAGAATCTTTTGTTAGATTTTAATTTGGGGAGTGACATGAGCAGATGTATGTCTTTCTGTCTTACTGTGGTGGGGATATCCAGTGGAGCATGGCCAGAATGATGGCAGTTGGGCAATAAGAAAGCCATCGTGCTGTCCAAGTGAGATATGATACAGTTTGCATTAGGGATGGCTATTGAGATGAAGAAACTTGAGGCAGGTTTTCGTAATATGTGTATTTTTTTAAAGATATTTATTTATTTGTTTGTTTGTTTGTTTATTTTAGAGAGAGAGAGCAAGTGGGGAGAGGGGCAGAGGGAAAGAAAGAATACTGAAGCAGATGCCCTCTGCATGGAGCCCAATGCAGGCCCAGTCTGAGGACCCTGATATCATGACTTGAGCCAAAATTAAGAGTTGACAGCTCAACCAACTGAGTCACCTAGGCACTTCTTGGTGGCATATTTTTATGAAATTGAGATATTTTCAGCTATATTTAGATGTATTTTGATGGTATGTCCTACTTGGACAATAAGGCCTGGAATTAGATATTGAAGTAAAAAAATGAAGTGTCTTTTAGTGTCTTTACTGTCTTTTGCTTGTGCCATTTACTGGGATGATATTTGTATATTCAAGATAACCATTATGATGGACTGAGCATAAGTGAGGGCCGATTGATGGGGAAGAAGAGGTACTTGAGAATTATATCACTCACTCTTATGTCTACATGGGTAGACCACAAATTACTTGCAAAAATCCTCTAGTTTAGGGGCACCTGGGTGGCTCAGTGGGTTAAAGCTTTTGCCTTCGGCTCAGGTCATGATCCCAGGTTCCTGGGATTGAGCCCGGCATTGGGCTCCCTGCTTGGTGTGGAGCCTGCTTCCCCACCCCCTGCCTGCCTCTCTGCCTACTTGTGATCTCTGTCTGTCGATAAATAAATAAAATCTTAAAAAAAAAAATCCTCTAGTTTAAGAGAGAGGGGCAAGACAACGGAGGAGTAAGAAACCTAAATATCATCGGGTCCCAGGAGTTCAGCTAGATAGTTATCAGACCATTCTGAACTGCTACAAACTCAACAGGAGAGAGAAGAAGAGCAGCAATTCTAGGAAATGAAAATCAACCACTTTCCAGAAGGTAGGACATGCAGAGAGGTGAATCGGAGTCAACATTCAGGAAAATAGACCATGGGGGCAGGAGCCAGCTCCCTGCAAGTGAGAGAGCAGTGTGGCATAACATCAGAACTTTTAGAAGTCTGCTTCACTGAAGGACATCACTCCAGAGGCTAAGCAGGGGGGTGGAATCCTCATGGGGACAGTGTGGTCTTAGGACCCACGGGGTCACAAAAAGACCAGGGGTTCCTAAGTGTGGCAGAGCTCCTAGGTATCAGAGCGGGGAAGCGGGCTGCAGAGATAGAGCTGATAAGTTAGCTTTCACCTCAGGGTTGCCTTAAACCATGATCTGAAGCACAGTCATGCCACTGCTCTTTGAGCAGGGACACCACAAGTGGCAGATCTGGGGAGATCCCCTCCTTCCTCCTCTGGCAGGAGTGGCGCTGGAGAGCATTGCAGGAATCTGCTGGGTTTGGAGACTCCAAACGGGGCCATGTGCCATGGATAGAAATGCTCAGTCACAGGCTGGGTGAGCATGCAGTGCAGCTGGAGACCAGGGAGACGGGAAAGGATTGACTGTTTTTCTCTGAGGGTTCAGTGAGGAGTGGGGCCCTGAGCTCTCAGCTCCTACAGGGCTGGAGATTGGGAGGCCACCATTTTCATTCTTGTCCTCCAAAGCTATATGGAAAGTATCCACAGAACAAAAGCTACCGAGAGCAAAACTGAGTGGACATAGCCTGGACTCTGACTAGGATGGTACAATTCCGCCTCAGGCAAAGACATTTGAGAATCACAGCAACAGGCCCCTCCCCGAGAAGATCAGCAAGAGCATCCAGCCAAGACCAAGTTCACCAATCAATGAGAACTGAAAAACTTCA
The DNA here is from genome assembly GCF_964662115.1 of Mustela nivalis. Taxonomy (NCBI): domain Eukaryota; kingdom Metazoa; phylum Chordata; class Mammalia; order Carnivora; family Mustelidae; genus Mustela; species Mustela nivalis. The sequence continues at coordinate 53,913,333 of NC_139020.1, forward strand.
GAAGCTACGGGGAATGCAACACATAGAATTCATGGCTCTTTTCTAGTAATTCCTTAGTCTTTCACTGTTAAATTTTTTTTAATTTATTTTTTTCTTATTCTATTTAAATAAATTTTTCCTCTTTCCTATTTTAACCTTTTTAAACTATTTTAACTTATTAATACCTTTTTGCAAAATCTTTTAAAATTTTCATTTAAATGAAATTTTCAAACACCAAACCAGCCCTACAGGAAATACTGAAAGGGGTCCTCCAAGCAAAGAGAGAGCCTAAAACTAAAAGACCAGAAAGAAACACAGACAATATACAGTAATAGTCACCTTACAGGCAATACAATGGCACTAAATTCATATCTTAAATAGTTACCCTGACTGTAAATGAGCTAAATGCCCCCAATCAAAAGACACAGGGTATCAGAACACATTAAAAAAACAAAAACAAAAACAAAAATTAAAAAATCAAAACCAAAACAAGACCCATCAATATGCTATCTATAAGAAACACATTTTAGACTCAAAGATACCTCCAGATTTAAAGTGAGGGGGTGGGGGCACCTGGGTGGCTCAGTGGGTTAAGCCTCTGCCTTCGGCTCAGGTCATGATCCCAGGGTCCTAGGATCGAGCCCACATCGGGCTCTCTGCTCAGTGGGGAGCCTGCTTCCCTTCCTCTCCCTCTCTACTGGTTTCTCTATTTGTGATCTCTATCTGTCAAATAAATAAATAAATAAATAAAGTGAGGGTGTGGAAAACAATTTACCATGCTAATGGACATCCAAAAGGAAGCTGGGGTGGCAGTCCTTCTATCAGATAAATTAGAATTTAAGCCAAAAATCATAATAAGAGATGAGGAAGGACACTATATTATACTTAAAGGGTCTATCCAACAAGAAGATCTAACAATTTTAAATATCTATGTCCCTAGCATGGGAGCAGCCAGGTATATAAACCAATTAATAATAAAATCAAAGAAACACATAAATAATAATACAATAATAGCAGGGGACTTTAACACCCCACTCACTGAAATAGACAGATCATCTAAGCAAAAGATCAACAAGGAAATAAAGCCTTTAAATGACACCCTGAGCCAGATGGACATCACAGATATATTCAGAACATTCCATCCCAAAGCAACAGAATACACATTCTTCTCTAGTGCACATGGAACATTTACCAGAATAGATCACATCCTGGGTCACAAATCAGGTCTCAACTGGTACCAAAAGATTGGGACCATTCCCTGTATATTTTCAGGCCACAATGCTGTGAAACTAGAACTCAATCACAAGAGGAAAATTGGAAAGAACTCAAATACATGGAGGCCAAAGAGCATGCTATTAAAGAATGAATGGGTCAATCAGGAAATTAAAGAAGAATTTTTAAAAATCATGGAAACAAATGAAAATGAAAACACAACTGTTCAAAATCTTTGGGACACAGCAAAGGCGGTCCTGAGAGGAAAATACATAGAAATGCAAGCTTTTCTCAAGAAACAAGAAAGGCCTCAAGTACACAATCTAACCCTACACCTAATGGGGCTGGAGAAAGAACAGAAAGAACAGAAAGAAAGCCTAAACCCAGCAGGAGAACAAATAATAATCAGAGGAGAAATCAATAAAATAGAAACCAGAAGAACAGTAGACCAAATCAACAAAACTAGGAGCTGGTTCTTTGAAAGAATTAATAAGATTGATAAACGCCTGGCCAGACTTATCAAAAAGAAAAGAGAAAGGACCCAAATTAATACAATCATGAATGAAAGAGGAGAGATCACAACCAATACCAAACAAAACAAACAATTGTAAAAACATATTATGAGCAACTATACACCAGCAAATTTGATAATCTGGATGAAATGGATGCATTCCTATATAAACTACCAAAACTGAACCAGGAAGAAATAGAAAACCTGAACAGACTCATAAACAGTAAGGAGACTTGAAGCAGTCATCAAAAATCTCCCAACAAATGAGAGCCCAGGGCCAGACAGCTTACGAGGGGAATTCTACCAAACATTTAAAGAAGAATTATTACCTATTCTCCTGAAACTGTTCCAAGAAACAGAAATGGAAGGAAAATTTCCAAACTCATTTTATGAGGCCAGCATCACCTTGATCCCAAAACCAAAGACCTCCATCAAAAAGGAGAACTGCAGGGGTGCCTGGGTGGCTCAGTGGGTTAAAGCCTCTGCCTTCAGCTCAGGTCATGATCCCAGAGTCCTGGGATCGAACCCCGCATCAGGCTCTCTGCTCAGCGGGGAGCCTGCCTCCCCCTCTCTCTCTGCCTGTCTCTCTGCCTACCTGTGAACTCTGTCAAATAAATAAATAAAACCTTTAAAAAAAAAAAAAAAAAGGAGAACTGCAGACCAATATTCCTGATGAACATGGATGAAAAATTTCTCACCAAAATTCTAGCCAATAAGATCCCACAGTACATTGAAAGGATTACTCACCATGACCAAGTAGGATTTATTCCTGGGCTGCAAGGTTGGTTCAACACCTGCAAATCAATCAATGTGATACAATACATTAATAAAAGAAAGAACAAGAACCATAAGATACTCTCAATAGATGTTGAAAAATCATTTGAGAAAGTACAGCACCTTTTCTTGATCAAAACTCTTCCAAGTTTAGGGATAGAGGGTACATTCCTCGATATCATCAAAGCCATCTATGAAAAACCCACAGCAAATATCATTATCAATGGGGAAAAACTGAGAACTTTTCCCCTAAGGTCAGGAACACAGTAAGTCAGTCCACTATGACCACTGCTATCCAACACAGTTCTAGAAATCCTAGCCTCAGCAATCAGACAATAAAAAGAAGTAAAAAGCATCTGAAGCAACAAAGAAGTCAAACTCTCACTCTTTGCAGATGATATGATACTCCATGTGAAACATGCAAAAGACTCCACTCCAAAACTGCTAGAACTCATACAGGAATTCAGTAAAGTGTCAGGATATAAAATCAATGCACAGAAATAAGATGCACTTCTGTACATCAACAGCAAGACAAAAGAGTAAGAAATTAGGGAGTTGATCTCATTTACCATTGCACCCAAAATCATAAGATACATAGGAATAAACCTAACCAAATGGCAAAGAATCTGTACTCAGAAAACTATAAAGTACTCATGAAAGAAATTGAGGAAGACACAAGGAAATGGAAAAACATTTCATGCTTATGGATTGGAAGAACAAATACTGTGAAAATGTCTATGCTACCTACAGCAATCTACGCGTTTAATGCAATTTTTATCAAAATCCATCATTTTTTTTCAAAGAAATGGAACAAGTAATCCTAAAATTTATATGGAACCAGAAAAGATCCTGAATAGCTAGAGGAATGTTGAAAAAGAAAACCAAAGTTGGCGGCATCACAATTCCAGACTTCAACCTTTGTTACAAAGCTGTAATCAACAAGACAGTATGGTACTGGCACAAAAGCAGACACATAGATCAGTGGAACAGAATAGATAGCCCAGAAATGGACCCTCAACTCTATGGTCAACTAATCTTTGACAAAGCAGGACAGAATGTCCAATGGAAAAAACATAGTCTCTTCAACAAATTGTGTTGGAAAAATTGGACAGCTACATGTAGAAGAAAGAAACCGGACCATGTCCTTACACCACACACAAAAATAGACTCAAAAATGGATGAAAGACCTCAATGTGAGACAAGAATCCATCAAAATACTTCAGGAGAACATAGGCAGCAACCTCTTCAACCTCAGCCACAGCAACTTCTTCCTAGAAACATCGCCAAAGGCAAGGGAAGCAAAGGCAAAAATGAACTCTTAGGACTTCATCAAGATCAAAAGCTTTTGCACAGCAAAAGAAACAGTAAAAAATCAAAAGACAACTGACAGAATGGGAGAAGATATTCGCAAATGATGTATCAGATAAAGGGCTAGTAGTATCTATAAAGAACTTATCAAACTCAACACCCAAAGAACAAATAATCCAATCAAGAAATGGGCAGGAGACATGAACAGACATTTCTACAAAGAAGACATCCAGATGGCCAACAGATACACGAAAAAGTGCTCCACATCACTCGGCATCAGGGAAATACAAATCAAAACCACAGTGAGATACCACCTCACAACCAGTAAGAATGGCTAAAATTAACAAGTCAGGAAACAACAGATGTTGGCAAGGAATTAGAGAAAGGGGAACCCCCTGCAGTGTTGGTGGGAATGCAAGCTGGTGTAGCCATTCTGGAAAACAGTATGGAGGTACCTAAAAAAGTTGAAAACAGAGCTATCCTATGAGCTAGCAATTGCACTACTGGGTATTTACCCTAAAGATACAAATGTAGTGAACTGAAGGGGCACGTGCACCCAAATGTTTATAGCAGCAATGTCCACAATAGCCAAACTATGGAAAGAACCTAGACGTCCATCAACAGATGAATGGATAAAGATGTGGTATATAGATACAATGGAATACTATGCAACCATCAAAACACACGAAATCTTGCCATTTGCAATGACGTAGATAGAACTAGAGAATATTTTCCTAAGCAATAAATAAGTCAATTAGAGAAAGACAATCATCATATGATCTCTCTGATATGAGGAATTTGAGAGGCAGGGCAAGGGTTCGTTGGGGGAGAGGGAGGGAAAAAAATGAAACTGGATGGGATCAGGAGGGAGACAAGCCATAAGAGACTCTTAATCTCACGAAATAAACTGAGGGTTGCTGGGGAGTGGGGAGGTAGTGATAGGGTGGCTGGGTGATGGATGTTGGGGAGAGTATGTGCTATGGTTGAGTGCTGTGAATTGTGTAAGACTGATGATTCACAAACCTGTACCCCTGGGGCAAATATACATATATGTTAATTAAAAAAATACTCTAGGAAAGACTTATTTGAAAGGAAATTCTTAGTTATGTAAGTAACTAAGTAGCTATGGATTTAAAAGAAGGGAATGATAACAACTTCCAAAAAATGTTTTAATGACATCTATCTCATTACTCCATAAAGAAAACTTGCCCTTGGAAGGTGATGGATTGCTTTGCAAATGGAAACCAGACCTTCTGGACCCAACCTGCTGAACTCTGGTTCTCGAGATTCAATGTTGTAGACTTAGAAGTGTGGACAGGGTGGTCCTGCCCAAGGCTCAGTAGCTGAAACTGTCCAGAAAGCCCCTGAAATAACCTCGAGGAAATGACAAGTTGAGGATCGTATCCCAGGCTATACTTGTGGCGTGGTCTTCACAGTGTGTGACTAAGGCTTGCTATAATGACATAGTGACATATACAAAGTTTTGTTGTGATGAACAATGGCAAAATACCTAAGTGCAAACTTAGAGAGTCATAAGTTCAATGCCTAAGTTCAGATCCCCATTGTGAGGCTGACAGGCATCCAGACCAGGAAGGACACTACACAGAGAAGATAAGCAACTGTTAGACTTTGGGCACAGTCTTCACAATTACACTAGACACCAGTCAGAGGCAGTGGCTGTCCTGAACTAATCAGTCTTTCCAGACCTCTTTATACCTAGCATTAGAAGCAGGAATGGCCCTTCCAACCAATCCATCCTCTGTACTAAAGTTTGTCCCTGACAGTCTTGGGAAATTGGCCAGAAGAGAGGAGAGGAGAGGGTGGGTGCAGAAAGCTTCAAAAGCATTAGCTAGCTTCCCTCTCAGTGACAATAAGTTCTCTAGATATATTCATGTCAAACTGGTTCCAAACCTGCATAGACCATAGACCAGCCTCTCTTTACCTGGGTACATCTGTGTATGTCTGAGCCAGCACTTCTTGAAGAATCCCTGTAAAATCCTTATAATATCTATGCTCATGTTCCATCAAATAGAGAGCTTTGGTTTCTAGGATCATAGTTGTATCTTAGTGACAAGCTCTTAATTCATTTTAAAAATGTTAATAACCATTTATATTATTAGCAAGATCTTTTTCTTCAAAGTTTCCAAATGTCTAACCTTTCTCATAAGAAAAAAAGGCCTTTTTTTTTTTTCCAGGAGAGAGGGAAAATTTTACTTTGCCATAATACACGGCATGAGTCATGGGAAGGGTTTGACTAATTTGTCGACACGTTGCTATTGAGTCATCATGAATGATACAAGACCACTTGAATACTGATAAAGTTAAACTCTTTATAATCTGTAAGAAATAAAAATACTACTACTTTATTTCACAAAGCTCAGGTTCAGTTTTACCCTAGATAAGACACTGGGGCTAGAGAGCATCAAATCTCATTCATAGATGAGCAAGCTTGTTCTCTAAGAAGCCAAGCAAGATCTTCAGCAAAGAGAAAGGATCGATATATCATATGGAGTTTAATGCAAGTGTTCTCTCTCCTTGTCCAATAGATTCTTTTCCTTTACGATAGGCAAAATATTATATTCAAAAACAAGCCCAATTGTAACTAACATACTCAAGGATCTTGTAATTTTCAACGTTTTAAGCACTATAACTGATGGGTTTGATGGGTACATTGGAATGCTAGTGATTTATTATATAATTTAAGTGCCCATCTGTGCAGCTGGGCAAAGACATAGCTGATGAAAATATCAGCTGTCCAGCTGTTTTCTCTGCTCAACAGAGGTCATGAGGATTGTCTCTCTGGCTGCCATCACCACTATGACATACTCATCTGTGTCAGAAGGGCTCTTCATTTCCATATTCTCTTGGAAAAGCAAGGCCACAACACTGGTCCTCAATCCTAAAGAAGATCCCAGCTATTTTTGAAGCTAGCTTCAACTTAATGAGCCTTGGCAATAGTTAAAGAAGTCACTTTCTCAAACTTTGCGTCATTTTGTCTCAGCTCTCTGCTAGCCAGCCTGGGACATGGAGGAGCTATGGTCTGGCCTAGTTTCCTGGGTTGAAATTCTAGTTCTTTACATTTGCCTTTCAACCCTTAAAACAAAGGAATGAATTATGCAATACCAAAACGGGCTACACATTACTTCCCCACCTTTCAGGTGCTGCTTAGATTCTTCATCCATTCTCTCTCACTCTGGGACCATGGACAAGTTTGGTGACTGTCAAAAGTGGAACAGCCAACTTAGAGATAATTTCCAATGGGTCCTGTTCTTATTTAATATGATTTACTTGAGCCATATCGACCTTACCAATCCTACTTATTATCCTTTCCTTTGAGTTAGTTACCAAGTGGCAGGTGTTATGATTGGTACCCAATATACAGTTATGAACAAGAGACAAAGGTGAAGAAGAGAGTGAGTTGTTGGCGACTGGTGAATAAGACCAGAAGAAAGGATTGAACATACATAAGATGGGGACATCTGGGTGTCTCAGTTGTTGAGCATCTGCCTTCGGCTCAGACCATGATCCCAGGGTCCTGGGATCAAACCCTGCATTGGGCTCCCTGTTCAGTGGGAAGCCTGCTTCTCCCTTTCTCACTCCTCCTGCTTGTGTTCCCTCTCTCACTGTGTCTCTTTCTGTCGAATAAATAAATAATATCTTTAAAAAATACATAAGGTGTTTATTTACTATGTTATAGACCCACTGGGTATTAAAAATTCTTACCACATTGATTTCCTTTAACAGTAATTTGGATACACATTGAACAATTGAGGAGTTATGATCAGGCAACCACTGATCTCATAGCTACTGCCCTTTTATATGCCTTTCACAGCCCTAAGTAGGAAATTTGACCCAAGTACAAGGAGTACAACAGTATCCTCAAATCAGTAGTGTGGGGAAGAAAAGAGAAAGGGGTGCCGGGGGGAGGCATCTTGAAGGCACTAATAGGATTCCCAATCTTGATCTTTGGTCTCTTGTCCCATCATCTCAGCTTGCTGCCAAGGATGCTGGCCCAGGGCCCAAGACTAATTTGCTACCTTGACTAGAGATTCAGGGGAAGCCAAGTAGGAGTGGCTTAAAATTTTGCATATCCTTTAAAAGTATTATTTAAATATAGAGGGGCCTTTCAATATCAGTGCCTTGGGAAAAGGCCTGGTTATCCACTTTAGCTTTGGGTTCTGAAATGTGTGTATGTGCATGTGTGTGCTAAAAACAGGTAGCGTGAGTGTAGGACACACATTTTTAAGTGTACAATAAAGTACTGTTGACTATAATCACAATGTTGTATAGCAAATCTCTAGAATGCATTCATCTTGTATGACTGAAACTTTATACTCAATGAACAGCAACTACCCGTTTCCCCTCTCCCAGCAGCTGGCAACCACCATTCTACTCTCTTTTTCTATGAGTTTGACTATTTGAGATAGTCAGACTCTAGTGGAATCACAAAGCACTTGACCTGGGACTGGCCTATTTCACTCAGCACAATGTCTAGGTTCATCTATGTTGTCACACATAGTAGGTAGATTCTGACGTTTTTTACCTTGAATGCTTTGAAGATGGCCCCTAAGTGTTATGTATCTTCTTTTTTTTAAGGTTTTATTTATTTATTTGAGAGACAGAGAGAGAGCATGAGAGGAGAGAGGTCAGCAGGAGAAGCAGACTCCCTGCTGAGCAGGGAGCCTGATACAGAACTCATCCCAGGACTCCAGGATCACAACCTGAGTGGAAGGCAGTTGCTTAACCAACTGAGTCACCCAGGTGCCCAAATGTTATGTATGCAATGAAGCACTTCCTCAACACTGAGTTAATTTCTAGTAATAGCAGGAATTGTTAATGATAAAGATTCTCTATGTAACTCATTCAGAATAAACATATACACAGAAGCCACAGAAGACTGCTAGATTTTACCTGGAGCATTTTACTTTCAGTTTCTCTGAACCTCTGTTAACTGCTTATTTGGGGGGAATGATACAGTTCTAGAGGTTTCTCTCTAAATTTCTCCCTGGCTTGTCACAATAATAATGAATAATATTTGAGTGGTGCTTTACAATTTGCAAAGGATTTTAACATTCAGTTTTTCATCCCACCTTCAGTGATGAAGCAGTTGACAATTGAGACAAAGACTCAAAAAAGTAGTGATTTACTTAAAATCATCCTCCAAATCCTAGCCCCTTTCAACTATATCCTAAAGCCTTTTAGGTTCTGCCATTTTAACTTCAGGTATTTCTATTGCTTGAAAAGTAAACTGTGATGTGGGCAATTATAAGTCAAAAACTTTAGCAGTAATATTAATAACATTAATTAAAATTAGGAAGTTAAGGGGTGCCTGGGTGGCTCAGTGGGTTAAGTCTCTGCCTTCAGCTCAGGTCATGATCCTAGGGTCCTGGGATCGAGTCCCAAATCGGGCTCTCTGCTCAGCGGGGAATCTGCTTCCCTCTCTCTCTGCCTGCCTCTCTGCCTACTTGTGATTTCTCTCTCTGTGTGTCAAATAAATAAATAAAAATCTTTTAAAAAAAATTAGGAAGTTCATAATTGCGTATCATTTCTTACTTACAGCCTTTTTCATAGAATTGTCTTTCAAAGCAAAATTATGAGCATGACCATAAAACACATGTGTAGCCCTAATTAGATATCTCTGTTCTTATTTCTTTTCAGTGTTCTAAAATTTACAAACAGCCCTGACATATAGAGTATCTCGATAATGTAGCAAGATAGTTGTTGTAGGCTGAATTCTAATACCCCAAAACTCATATGTTGAAATCCTAATCCCCAAGGACCTAAAAATGCAACTGTATTTGAACATGGGGTCTTTAAAAAGAGGTAAATAAGTTAACAGAAGGTCATCATTAGGCAGTCCTTAATCCAGTCTGACCCGTGTCCTCATAAGAGGAAATGTTGGAGACTGACACAAAGAGGGAGGACCCTGTGATGACACAGGGAGAAGACAGCCATCTAAAAAGCCAAGAAAAGAGGCCCAGAAGAAAGCAATCCTATGGACACCCTGATCCCAGACTTCTAGCCTCTAGAACTGTGAGAAAATAAATTCCCGTTTTTTTACCACCAGTCTGTGGTACTTTGTTATAGCCCTAGCAAACTAATATAACACCTAAAACTTATGTGCTTGTACAGGTTAGTAACATATTATCTTTTTTTTTTTTAAGATGTTATTTATTTATTTGACAGAGATCACAAGTAGGCAGAGAGGCAGGCAAAGAGGGAACTGCCCCGCTGAGCAGGGAACCCGATGCAGGGCTCGATCCCAGGACCCTGGAACCATGACCTGAGCCAAAGGCAGAGGCTTTAACGCACTGAGCCACCCAACACCCCGTAACATAACTATCTTTAATATTTGGATATTGAAAAGCCATTGCCCTCAATTTAAAAAAAATGACTACATATTAATCACAGGGATATATCTATTATGTTTTGAACAGAGGCATTAATCATTAGGCACTCATAATTAATGCACAAATAAGTACATGCAAGTTAAAGTGACACATACAATGATAATGTTATATACTGGATGGGCATTCAGATTTTCAGATCAATTCTACATGAGATATAAGAGAGGTTTTCATTAACATGGTGTGATTTTTTTGCTGAATATTAAGATTGGATAAGGTTTTGATGTAAGTAGCTAAGGAACAGGCTAAGTAAAAGGGTATGAAAGTGAAAATCATAGAGAACACCAAACAGGCCAGTTTGGCTGGGGCAGAAGAGGTAAGAAAACTGTCAGTTTGGTTTCTGGGAAGAGAGAATTGACAAAGAGTGAGGGATAATCTCCTGGTGAGGGGAGGGTGTGAGAATGAGTTGGGCATATCCATTAGCCTCAACTTAGAAGTCAGTCTACTGCCCTGTGTACAAGAACAACCTGCTGGTGACCTAATGTTCCATCCTGTGGCTGCCTTATGCATGTATTGAATCCTTTTCCAGAAATATTCAGAGAAACAGATGCTGCTATTTATGGCAGTGGCTCCCAGAATCACATGAGGGGAGCTTTATTCAGTGTCCCCATCTTAGATATAGTCAAAGAGAATCCCTAGGACAGTGTTCTCAACCTTGGCTGAATAATATAATCACCTAGAGAGCTTTGAGAAAATTCTGATGCCCAGACTATAGTCAAGACCAATGATGTCAGACATTGGTAGCAGAAGACAGGCATTAATATGTTTCTTAAGGTCTCAGATGATTCCAAGGTATAGCCAAGTTGGAGACTCACTGCCTTAGGCATTAGAGCCTGGGTAATTGTGCTTTTAGTAGGCTTCCCAAGTGATTCTTTCTAGCCAACCTATAGGAAACATTTGATTTTCAGTGTTGAAATATCTATCTTCTGTTCCTCAGTTAGCTGCCTCTAACCCTCTAAGAAAAACAAACATCATTTTTTTTTCTCTTCTCTTCCCTACCAATGATCTTATTTGCTAAACTTAATTCCCAAATTTGGCAAGGTTAAAAGGGAGTGTTATACATAGAATATATAACATAGGAATGGGGTTACACGTTCAACTTGACATCAAGACTGTTCAGTAGCTATATTATGAAGCAATGAGTTCAGAAGATAGAGGATCGAAAAATAAGATAGGACCACCTGGCTGGCTCAGTGGCTCATGTGACTTAATCTCAGAGTCATGATTTGGAGGGCCACTTTAGGTGTAGAGCTCACTTAAGAAAGAAAGAAAGAAAAAGAAAGAAAGAGAGAGAGAGAGAGATGGAGGAAGGAAGGAGGAAAGGAAGAAAGGAAGAACAGAAAAAGACAAATAAGAGAGATATGGACCAGACTATGGAGGGACTAGTCTTTCAGCTACAAAGCCAATGGTCTTGAAAAAAATAATTCAACAGGCGATTAACAAGATCAACACCAGATTTCAAGGAAATTATAAAGCAGAGAAAAATATGAAAGACTGTGTAAAGGAGGAAAATTTGAACTTGACTGATAGGTTAAGTATGTAAGAAAGCTGGGAACTGAAGATGTAATTCTGAGGTTGGAAGCCTGGGTAATAGATAAAAATTACAGAAACGGGGAAATGAAGAGAAGGCACTGAGTTTTCTCGGGGTGAAAGTGGAGAAGGGAAGAGGATTGAATTGGGTTCTTAGACTCATCTGAGATAACATGACATTTAGAAAGAAAGGCCAGAGTAGAGACAGAGATTTGAAATCTTCTGCCAAGAAATCTCAGTTGCAGCCAAAAGAGAATATTGGGAAAGATGAGATGAAAACCAAGGACGGAAACTTGGGAAATACCATTGCAGAGATAATGAAGCCAAAAAGAAAGTGTCTATTAGAGATGCAGGAGGAGAACCTGGGTAGGACTACACAAGAGGAAGAGAAAGGGAAAGAAGGAAGTGATCATTGGTGTTAGATGGCCAAGGAAAGTGAGGCCAGAGATAATAGATATAACTGCTCATTTCATGGCAGTGCCTAAGAGCCATGATTGACTCTCCATCACCTACACACCTACTACTAGCTTGACAGGAAAAGGCTCTACATTGGCTCTAATATATCTTTGTGGTGCCTCATCTCTCAATCCACACTGAATTATAAACTATTCTTCATGAAATATGCTCTTTCAGTCTTCTAAATATTTCTACAAGCTACTTTCTCTAACAAAACTCTACTCATTTGTCAAGATCCAGCTCATAATGCCATTTTCTCTGGGATCCCTTGTAGACCCCTAGATTGTAGGCAAATACCATGTACTCAGTCAGTGCTTCCTCAATGCTACCACTTCACTGGATCACTGATAGTACTTAACACGTGCATATTTTTTTTTTCTACCCATCTGTTTCATTTTCTATTGCTATGCAAACATCCACTCTCAATCATAATAGTTGAAACAACAGCTAGTTTGTTATATCTATAAATTCTGTGGGTTGACTAGGATCAGCTGCTCAATTCTTCTATTCCATGAGATGTCACCTGGGGTTACAGTCACTTGCAGGATCAACTAAGCTGAAGTTTCAAGACCATTCACCCATATGTCTGATGCACTGACTGACATGCCTGGAAGACTGGGCTCAACCTGGGATGCTGAGAAAACTGGGCTTCTATATTTCTATGAGTTCTCTCCATATGGTCTTTCCACATGTCTCTTCACCAAGGTAACCAAACTTCTTACACACCAGTTCATGACTCCCAAAGAAGAGCATTCCGGTGGAAGGAATCAAGAGCTATGGATCCTTGTAAGTGCTAATCCCACACTGTGTCACCTCCACAGTTATTAACACATGTCACTGTCCAAGGGCTACTCAAAGGTGTGAATACTAGAAGGAGTAGTTCTATGGGGGCCAACTTTGGGGCTATTTCCATTATTAATCTGTCATTTGCCTAAAGGGCAAAGATTAAGTCATTTTCATCTTTGTGGCCTCAGTCCCTAGCATAGGACTTAACACATAGTGGACATTCATTGACTGATGGTTGAATGGGAGAGTAGAGGAGGAAATAGAATACTGAGGACCACACCAGGTTAAGAAAAGTCAGGGGACAAGGTGCCTAGCTGGCTCAGTTGGTGGAGCATGCAACTCTTGACCTTTGGGTTATGAATTTGAGCCCCACGTTGGGCATGGAAATTACTTGGGGAAAAAAAAAGTCAGGAGCAATTGAAATTTGGGGTGAGAGTGAAGCATCTCATGGTTAAACTTGTGTTTATGCCAAAATGAGGTCACACACACTGTTATTAACTCCATATCCAAGTTTAAAGTGTTGAACTGTTAAGTATAAACCTTTAAAATATATCATAATTTGCACAACCCTGTTTGGCATTTCTGTATTTTTTATATGGAAGTGGCCGGTTAAGTGCCTCCTGACATTTGAGAGTCCTCGGGAATAACCAGTGTTAAGTGCATGTGCTAGGTAGTCACTTTTAAATTGTGTTGCTAAGAGATGCCCTAAGAGTTCAAGTGGAACTCCCTCAGGAGCCACTTTAGAAGGGATGGGAGAGAAGGGTCAGAACTAAGCAGAAAGGTCTATGTGCTCACAACCCTATCCCTACTCCAGCCAGGCAAGCTGTCACTGGTCTCATTCATTGGCACAAGAAAGGCTTTCTGTGGAAAAATGAATAAAGACACATTTGGTCTTGTTTGTTTATTTGTTTGTTTCTTTTCCCTATTCAATAAATTGAGAAATTTACATGCTAAATAAGAAAGAAAGAGGAAATGAATAACAAGATTAACTATGAAGACTTAGCTAAAGCAGGACCACCTAAATTGGCAGCAGACCAGCTCAGCATGGTCCTACATGGTAGGGCAAGTGTAAGAGGGGCCTGAGATGACCAAGGGATCTGGAGTGACAGTGTGGAGGAAGGAGAGTGAAAAACTTTGAGGGGGGTGTCCAGATTTTAGTTCAATTTGTCACTAACTGGACCTCTAGCTTGTGTAGGATACTTAACCTTCTTGGTCCTTAGTTCCCTCATCTGCAAAATAAGGTCACTGGTTTAACTTCTTTTGCCTTCCAAATGACTTCCAAAGTCTGGGGTTCCTACTCTAACGTTGTAATTCCATGGAGTTAATGCAGCAATGTGGGTGGGTGACTGACAATGATTTCCAGGCTACATATATTATTCATTGTGACCAGAGAAAGCTCGTTATCTGCAGGGTATGGGGACCAACAAAAAGAGGTGAAAGGTCATGGAGTTTGATATTAGAGTATAGAGTGCTTAACTCAAAAAATACCTGTTAAATTAAGCAAGCGAGACATCAGACTAACTGCTTGCAATGCCTAGACAACCTACATAAGAAAACCAAAATCTAAACCCCAGAAATACCTCAAGGATACAAAACTGAAACCTAAGGACAACCAGTTCCCCCTGAAGCAGACGTTAAAGCAATCAATAATTTCCTTACTTTGCTCCTCTTTTCTCTAAAAGTCTCCCTGAGTATCTGTCAACAGAGCTCTCTTATTCACTTCCGGTTTGACTCTGCCAGATTTGAATCGATCTTTGGTCAGATAAATTTAAAATATGCCTCAGTTTATCTTAACATAGCTAATACAGGCTATGCATGAAGTACTGATACTGTACTCAGGACTTACCCATAAAGTAGCATTTCATTCCCAAATCTCTATCAGGTAGGTGAATTGTTATCACTTTTTAAAGTTGGGGAAATCGAAGCTTAAGAGATTGCCTAGAGTCACTCAGTCGAAGGGACAGAAGAGGGATTCAAATGCAGTCATTTAAGTGCTTGTCTTTATTTTCCCCTATTCATACAAAATCTGTCCCTATTACATTATAAAGCCCTAAAGAACTAGAATTGTTATCAGCTTAACTCACTTTGTATAACCACAGCTCCTGCCTTCAGGCACACAGGCACCTAGTGAGTGTCCTTTTATGATGATGATGGTAGGAGTAGTGACAACGTCCTTGCTGGCTAAAGAGAATTTGTCTTTGAAATGCAAGTTAACCAACCAAATCTAGTATTTTATTATCCATTCTACCCGACCATTGTTACATAATTCTACTGGAAGCTCAACAGTTAGGGAGAAACTATGAAAGAATGAAAGCATTTCCAGAGAAACTAAAAAACTTTGAATGCTGTTCTATCAATAGCGGTGGCAGAAATACTTCGCATGTTCTCTTCTTGACCTGTAAAGTTGTAAAATAGGTATCAAAGCTAACAATAATAACATCTTACATTTGTAAAACATTTACCAGACTGCAGAGGACCTTCTTTCACAGATACTATCTCTGGGTATTCTTGCAACTCCATGAATATTATCACCCCCATTTTAGAGATCACAAAACAGGTTTATAAGAGATAAACTGTCCAGTTTGATGTAACTAGCAAGTGGAACCAAATTTTAAGACTTCAAGCCTGGTACACTTTCTGCTACAGTACAATCTACTTTATTAAAATGAACGCTTTTTTAGGGCAGGGAAGGAGGGCAGAGGGAGAGAGAATCTTGAACAGGCTCCAAGTCCAGTACAGAGCCTGATGCCAGGGCTTGAACACTTCGCAACCCTGAGATCATGACCTGAGATGAAATCAAGAGTCACTAAACCATCTGAGCCATCAAGGCACCCCTCAAATGAACAACATCTCACAGTAAAATAAGGTAGATACTACCTACTAAACAGAGTAGAATTGGCTAGATTCCCCCCTAGAGGAGGTAATTATATCCTTTCCAAAGATTTGGTTGCAGAGGTAACAACTTGCAATTACAATATTAATACTGTGATAGATGTTGATTAAAATATGTGGCTAATAAGAGGCAAATAAAAACCACAAATGTAAGATTATTTTTATTTTTACTTATTTATTCTATTAAGAAAGCTCTACGCCCAATGTGGGGCTTGAACTCATGACCCCAAGATCAAGATTTGCATGCTCTACTGACTGAGCCAGCCAGCGAACCCCTGAATGAAAGATTATTTTAAAATTTAGGCCCATGAGCACAGTTTGACGCACTTCTTTGTGTACATAGGATTGGGCCATCTGTTGATATTTGAATGTTTTTTGGAATGTAAACTCACACATAAATTAGCCCAAGCTATCAATAGTTTATGGTTGAGGGGCGCCTGGGTGGCTGAGTGGGTTAAGCCTCTGCCTTCGGCTTAGGTAATGATCCCAGGGTCCTGGATCGAGCCCCACATCGGGCTCTCTGCTCTGCGGGGAGCCTACTTCCTCCTCTCTTTCTCTGCCTGCCTCTCTGCCTACTCGTGATGTCTATCTGTCAAATAAATAAATAAAATCTTTAAAAAAGAAAAAAAAATAGTTTATGGTTGAGCTGCTGGTAGTTAACAATATTTAAAGAGCTTATTTCCTTGATCTCAGGGAGAAAGCCTGTATGCGGCACATTCTTTAAACCAATGCAGATGTAGAATTTCCCATAGTTCTACAGCTAACTACCTATGTGACCTTGAGGAAATGCATTAACCTCTGACTCTCAGTTTCCTCAACTGTAAATAGGGTAATCACTCCTATATCATTGAATTGGCTTGAAAATTAAATATGAAAGTGTAAATAAACAAAATAGCAAAGGATCTCGCACTCAAAAAATATTTCTCTTGAGAGACTTGCAAGTGTTGGTATATTGGGCTTTGCAAGTCTAAAAACAAACCAAAGGAACAAACCTGGAAAAGCAGAAATAAAAAACCCTTTCATCTCTACTTATATCTGGCTGTTTAGTACCTCTCCTGTACTTGTTCACAGCCAGGAACTTGGTAGATGCCCAGTAAATGTTAGCTGAATTTCACTGAACTCAAATTACCAGCAATCCCCCACCCCCACGGGTCCCAAGTGTGTTATTAGATGCCCGCCATAGACTGAAGCTCAGCGCCAGGACTCGGCCCATGTATAAAAAAGGACGCTGTCCTTTCAGCATCCCTCCTCCGTCTCTAGGCCCTGGTTTTTTGTCATGGCTCATTCCAGCTGAACTAAGATTTCCCCAAACATGACTGGAGCAACGGGCCGAATCTAACAAGATTAAGTTTAATAGGGATAAATGTAAAGATTTATACTTCAGTCCAAAAAGAATCCTGTACACGTACTAGATAGGGAATATGGGGATTAGTAGCAACATGTGTGAAAAAGACTTAGGGGTTTTAGTTGATATTAAGCTCAATTAGTCAACAGTGTGCCTTTGCTAACAGGGAAGCTGATGCGAACAGAGCTTGCATTAACTCCTGCCCAAACCCGGTGATTACCCTACTGCTCTAGCTCTTTAGCTTTGGCAGAATCTCAGGGAAGGCTCGGGAAAACCCAGATAGTGGCTCCATCCCCCCGACTTTCTGATTCAGCAGGTCTAGGGTGAGACTGCAGAATCTGCACGTCGGACAAGCCCCGGGATTGCTACCCCTGCTGCAGGTCCTGGTTTCCCGCTTAAGGAATGACTGCCTTCCTCTGCTCTGCCTGGTCACGTCATCCCGGCAGGGCTAGCAACAAGGAAGGTGAAAAAACTGAAAACGTTAAAAGGGGGAAGAAAAGAAAGAGAACAAATAGTTGTTGGGTGCGGTCCTCCTATTAGTACAATCAACAGCAGTAGTTTAAATTTACCGAGGGCCTCGTGTAGGCCGCAAGTTCTACCAAACATGCCACATGGAATTAATACCAGTAATAATAATAATAGGAATCTTTATACTAACCAACACACAAATAGCACTTCTATGTGTCAAGTTTTGTCCTGCGAGTCTTAGATAATTAACCCTTGCAACAGTCCTGTGAGGCACATAATACTAGACTCAATTTTCAGATGAGGAAAGAGTTCACAAGAAACATGGCTGAGATTTAGATTTCAACGAGCTGACAACAAAACTCCCGTGGTACCACGCGGCCTCCCTGGAGGCATGACTGAAGAGAGGCTGACTTTAGCCTAAAGAAGAGAAGAATAAGAGAGAAAAAACATTTGATGGTGAATGAATGAACAGAATATGGTATATCTGCACAATAGAATACAACTCAGCAATAAAAAAAAAATGAATGAAAACTACATGCAGCACGAAGGAATTTTAGGATAATTATGGTGAGTCAAAGAAGCCTGATTTAAAAAAAAAAAAACATTAGAAAATGCTGACTAATCTATAGTGACAGCAGATCAGTGGTTGCCTAGAGATGGCTGGAAGGGGACCTTGAGAAGATGTGGGAGGGAAGGATTACAAATGGGCACAAGGAAACTTTCGGGGGTGATATGCTCACTATCTTGATAGTGGTGATGCTTTTCAAGGTTGTCTGTGTTAAAATGTATCAAACTGTACACTTCAAATAGGCACAGTTTCTTATATGTTGACTATAGTGCAATAAAGCTATAAAAAAAATTCAGGTTTAAATGTATTAAGCAGAGGAGCCCGGGTGGTTCAGTCGGTTAAGGGTCTGCCTTCAGCTCAGGTCAGGATCTCAGGGTCCTAGGATGGAGCCCCACATCTGGCTCCCTGCTCAGGGGAGAGTCTACTTCTCCCTCTCCCTCTGCTATTCCCCCCCTGGTGTGTTCTCCCGCTGCCCCCATCTCTCTCTCTCAAATAAATAAATAAAATCTTTAAAAAAAAAAAGAAGGATTAAGTAAAATCCACAAATCCAGCATTTAGATTTGGAAGTAGACCAGTATTATTCTTCTTATAACTGATGGAAAATTGTGTTTGGTATAGATTCATACCTATAAAACCAGTAATCTGGATAAACTGATCCCTTTAGCATTTCTAATGTATACTCAGTATATCTTACCAAAGTATAAAGTAGAAATATCAATCAAATAATAATTTAGGTTCTCTGAAAATCTAACTTGATGGAAAAATCTATTACTAATTCTAGTTCATTAAAAAACAGTTTGGTCTTGGGGCGCCTGGGTGGCTCAGTGGGTTAAAGCTGCCTTAGGCTCAGGTCATGATCCCAGGGTCCTGGGGTCGAGCCCCGCATCGGGCTCTCTGCTCACCAGGGAGCCTGCTTCCTCCTCTCTCTCTGCCTGCCTCTCTGCCTGCCTCTCTGCCTGCTTGTGATCTCTCTCTGTCAAATAAATAAATAAAATCTTTAAACAACAACAACAACAACAACAAAAAAAACAGTTTGGTGTTAAGAGGTCATGGATTCTAAAAATTAAAATAATACTTAAAATATAATTACAATAGGCATTGTAATTATAATGTAATAGGCATTACATTACATTATACATTATATTACATTACATACATACATATATGTATATACATACATATACATACAATGCATTACATTACATATAATGTAATAGGCATTACAATGCCTTCTTATTACATTTCCCATTTTAAAAAATAGCATTTTCCTTCTGAAATAAATAAAATGACAGATAGGATTATTCCTATTTAATAGATGTTACTAGTTAAGTTGCCCACAAAATGCCTTTCCATAATTTTTTTCTTGACCACTTTTTTAGTAGTTTAGAACTTATTTTATCTTGTACATTTTTTTAAAGTAATCTCTCTGCCCGACATGGGGCTCACAGTCACCATCAAGAGATCGAGAGCTGCACTGTCTACCAACTGAGCCTGCCAGGTGCCTCTCATAAGAGCTCTTGATAACATGAATCACAGCGCATTGGAGGCTTGCTTTGCTCAGCATCAGAACTTGGTCTGAAATTCACTCAAATGTCCTGGTTTGTCAGAGGCGCTCACCAGTAAGCATAACAGCCCATGCTTTTTTAAAGATACTAATGAGGGAAATTCCAATAAAATTCATTCACACAACACATGTGTTTTTAAGACTTGGAAGAAATATGATGACAGTGGGCAAAGATTTCTAATCAAATTTGGAGACACACCTATAGAACTATTCTTGGAATTTTTCAGGATTACTAATACATGATGCTCTCAAAGGATCTGTGGCTTAGTAGATACATGAAACCTGCTTGGCTCAAGAACACAAAACTGAATGTACAGCAGAAGTGGATCATGTACCCACTACATCTTTATTCTGATTTTAAGAGAAGATGTTAACTTGTTCAATCCCCTCACTCTATTCCCAGGGAAAGTAAAGAACACAAGTCAAGGATAAACTCAAGGATACAATTGGGCCTCCAAGATAAGGAGAGGGGTGGCGTTTGGGGGCAGGAGGAGTAAAGAAGACCAAATTCTCTAACTCATGAAGCTATTCTCATCCCTTTTCCCCACTTCACTCCCTGAAGTGGGGAGAAACAGAAGGTCTAAAAGAGACCGCTCAGATCTGCCTGGTGGGTGGCCCTAAAAAAAAAAAAAAAAAAAGGGTGGAAGGATTCCGTTCCAGCAAGGGAGATCAGGGAGGGATTTGCAGAAAAGACCACAGCAAAACAACAACATGGGTGCATTTGCCGTTTAATCCTTATTCCCAAGCACTGTGGGAGCAGATGACTACCTAAAACTCCAGGATTCCAAGACTAAGGTCTTGGCTTTAACAGGTGATGACCAGGTGGGAACAAAGGAGAGAATATCCCTCTAGGATTAATGACTGAGGTTCTAGTAAGGAGCAGCCCTAACCAACAAATCTCTGATGGTTCTCACTATGGTGTGGAGATGTAGAAATTATAGAATCATGCTTACACAGCCCTTGTCTAGGTTCAGGTATACTTCAGATTTCAAACGTGTGTCCAGGAACATTTTATTTGGTCAAGAACCACTGTGAATAAAGGGCTGTGGAGCAGGGTCTCCATAAATGGAGAGAAACCAGGACCAGCGGTATGGGCATGGGACGCGTGCAGACACATGGGCTCTTCTCCCACAACCTGGCTTAAAGATCTGCTGCTCCCACTGTCCTGAAATTCTTAGTGAGTTTTGAACGAGTGCTCTGCATTTCCATTTTTGCAAAAGGCATCAGATTATGTAGGCCATCCTAAGCGTAACAATGTAAAACCTAGATTGCAGATCCCTTCCTGTCGGCAAATCTCTTCCGCCTGGCGCCCTACTCATTTTTCAGAAGAGATGGTCAGTCAAAGGACTGCTACTCCCTAACAAACTGTGTGTTCTATTGTTCTTTAACGATGATTTGTAACTCTTTCAGAGTTCAAATTTATTTAATCCAAAATTTATTTTCCATTAAACAAGAATGCTGGAAGGGTAATCCTGTGACTATAGTTTCATCCAGAATGTTTTTTCTTATGTACATCTGCATCGTCTCTGTGTTCCTTCTCGCAGACTAACCAAATCCACAAACCTTCTGCCCATATCCACATGCACAAAACATTCAAAAGTGTCTGACTTTGATCACTTTATGTAAAATCATGCAAATTTGTGGATCATCCAGGGACATGAAGTGAGTACCGACTGACCCCTAATTTGTCCCCTCTTGGCTGCAAATAAAATCTCTAACACTCTTTCCTAAGGGACGAGGCCCACGTGTAATTATGACCTCTCAGGACTTGCCTATGCTAAAGAAAGCTGAGATAGCAAACACATAAAGAGTTGCTTTAGAAGAAAGATATGACTGAGTCTGGGCCATATAACACTGATTCCGCCCCCACCCTGCAACTGTTTTGTGTTCTTTAGTTCTTTTAACAAACCTAACTTTTAAAGGGATAAGTCTACAGCAGCCTAGGGAACACACACAGCTGTGTCTGTTATGGTGAATTAGATTTTCTGGCTGTAGGAAAAGTTGCAAGATCTGTAGCAAGATCTGTAGACTGCCTCTTTGGAGTAGAGAGAGAGCTAAATGTGAATGAATGCAGCATTAGAGGTGACAGCCAAAAAAAGAAGCTGAAGGACAAGCCTACGAAATTAGGATCTTCAGAGACCATTCATTCGTATCACACACTCTTCCAACAATACCCTCATTTCAATAATTGTTCACATAATTTTGTAAGGTCAGTAAAATCCCATTAATTTGGAGGCTTTCGACTTAAAAATTTGTTTAAGCAATGTGATAGAACTCTGCTGGTTTACTTTTCTATAGTGGGCATAAAAATGACTAGTATGAAGATGATTATTGAAAAATAAACTCTAGGGGCGCCTGGGTGGTTCAGTGGGTTAAGCCTTTGCCTTTGGCTCAGGTCATGATCTCAGGGTCCTGGAATCGACCCCTGGCATCAGGCTCTCTGCTCAGCAGGGAGCCTTCTTCTCCCTCTCTTTCTGTCTGCCTCTCTGCCTACTTGTGATCTCTGTCTGTTATATAAATAAATAAAATCTCAAAAAAAAAAGAAAAAGAAAAAGAAACTATATTAAAAATACACCATTTCTAAACACTCTTTGGTGCTTCATAACAGTTTTGTTGAAAAATATTTTTGGGGCGCCTGGGTGGCTCAGTGGGTTAAGCTGCTGCCTTCGGCTCAGGTCATGATCTCAGGGTCCTGGGATCAAGGCCCGCATCGGGCTCTCTGCTCGGCAGGGAGCCTGCTTCCTCCTGTCTCTCTGCCTGCCTCTCTGTCTACTTGTGAACTCTCTCTGTCAAGTAAATAAATAAAATCTTTAAAAAAAAAAAAAAAAGAAAAAAAGAAAAATATTTTTGGAGGGGGCATCTAGATGTCTCAGTCAGGGAGAGCATATGACTCTTGATCTCAGGGTTCTGAGTTCAGGCTCCATACTGGGTGAGATTACTAAAAACAATAAAAACAAAAACAAAAACTTAAAAAAAATTTTTTTGGGAGCTGAGTACTTACTGTGTATATGACATCATGCTAGGTAGGGCAGGTACTATAATGAAGCATAAATCAAAGGCCTGTGTTCAGCAAGCTTAGAGGCCAAAGGGTGAAACAGGACAGGTACAAGGAAATTTGATTCTCAATGCCAGGTAACCTGAAAAAATATGAAATAAAGGTGACGAATAATTTATTTGCTTGTTAGAGCAAAGCTCCTAAGGCATGTGTGGTCATTGCTCTGTTATGGAGTTATGCTAAAGTACTTGGAAATTTTAACTTGAGCTCTGTAATGTGGATTTCCTTCTTTATTGAAATACTTCCACTCAACCTTTCATTGTTGAGCACCTACTTCAAGCAAGAGGTGATACTAGATGTTCAAAGGAACATACAAGAAAGATGCTGCTCCTTAAATTTTGAGGGTTTCCAAATGAGTATTTCCCAAGGTAAACCGCCCAAAAAGCCTTCCATGAGAGCATAAACACAGTGTGTTACTGTGGGGTCCCCCCCAAAAGTCAACCCCCCAAAAGACAAGACAGTGTGAGCAAATGGTCTGTTTGGGAGGTGACAGAAAGCACCAGCAAGGAAGCGGGGAAGTTAGGCAAGGAAGCAAGGTAGCAATAGTAAAAAGTGATTACTCAACAGATTCCTGCCCTGAGCAACTGGGCTCAGTCCTGCTGGGGACTTCTGGACCCAGAACAGAAGATGCCGCACTTATCCTCAGTGAGGGGCAAGGACACCTGGGTTTTTATCCTCCAGCTTGCTTCATTCATTGGTTGAGAACTACTCTTAGTGAATAAAACATACCAGCTGTCATGGTCTGCCCTGGTTCTAGGCGCAAGAGGGAGGTCTTCAGGCAGCTGTTCACAGCTGGAAACCCATTTGCTTGGTATGTATAGAAACGATGTTCCCAGGGTTAAAGGCCAGGGTGCTAATAGTAGCTGTTCTACAGGAGGAAAATATGACTCTAGATATGATTATGAGAAAAGGGGTATTTTAGTTAAGGCCACACAACATGAGGGTAGTGATGGAGGAATGGCAACACCAGCAGTCCAAAGGCAGATATAAGACTACAGGCACGAAGATGGAAAGGAGCATGTAACAGCCACTAAAGATAAACAGCTCTGGGTAAACTGAGTTTAGTGATCACAAGGAAGGAGAGATAAAGGGAAATGTGGCTGAAAACACAACAATCATCAGAACAAGAAGTCCTCTTTAATTGTCTTGTCCAGCAAGTTTCAACTGTCTCCTACAGGTTTCAAGGAGACTGAATGTTTCACTACTGGAGTGAAATGATTAAATTCTCATTTTAGCAAGATTGCTCCAAAAACTTTGTCATAATGTTCCGAATGGCGTGGAGGAGGTGTACAGGAGGCTACTGTTATAGCCAGGGTGAGACATAATCAGCAATGGTACAAGAAGACTGACAGTAAGAAAAGAGATGGGGAATAGGCAGAAGCCACTCTGAGAGAAGCTTCCAGGGCTGAGTCCCAGAGAGGATGATGGAGGAACCAAGGAGTATCTCACAAATGAAGCCCGGTGACTCATGGGATTGATGTCTTTAAGCAAGGTAATACATTGTAGTAGGAAGAGGAGGTTTTGTGGTTGGAATTTGGATCTGTTGAGTTCACAGTAGGGTGTTACTCTGGAGAGGTCTAGCAGACAGTTAGAAAGATGCATCCAGAGCCTCAAGAAAGAGCTGGAGCCAGAGATACATATTTTGCATTCATCCAATAGAATTTACCAATGAAGAGGATAAAGTAAGACAACTCCCAAGTTGATATCTCCCTCAGACTCAGAATTAGTGATGCTTTATAAAAATTATTCGGGACAATCATTTCAGGATATTAATTAGGATATAGAATTTCCCTTTCTAATTTTTGTTTTAAATATGAAAGTAAAAAGCTATGAAGCCATAAAAGATAAAAATTTCCTTCTCTTACTAGATCCTTTTTTTTTCTTCTATGAATCAAAATATAGGATTTACAAGTGTAAATTGAGGGTAAACTATGAATGCACTTTTCAGATCTTTGGGTAATGGCTGGAAATACTTGAACCACTACATCCTGACAGCAATGGCTGATTTTAGAAATATTCTAATTGCATTCCAGAAGGGGAGCTACTAATTTTATTTTATTATTTTTTTTAAAGATCTTACTTATTTATTTGTGTGAGAGAGAGCACAAATAGGGGGAGCAGCAGGCAGGGGGAGAAGCAGGCTCTCCCTTGAGCAAGGAGCCCAATCCAGGACTTGATTGGTTCCCAGGACCCTGGAATCATGACCTAAATGGAAGGGAGATGCTTAACCAATTGAGCCACCCAGGTATCCCATGGAGCTACTAATTTTAAAGTAAAAAATAAAGTAGTCACCCAATTTAAATTTGCCATACTCTTCAAATATTCTAAACTGGCCACTTGACTTCCTTTTCCAAAGGCTGTATGACTGGTGATCTGCACCTCCAAAGGCTCTACAGAATATTTCTTGGCAACTTTAGGCCAACTTTCTGCTGTTTTCCTTACTAAAGTCCAGTAGACAATTAGTGATGAAGACATGTGTTAAAATTTGTGGAGTTCTGACAAATAACCCTACTGTCTGCCTCACTTGCCTTTTGAATCAAAAGATATCAAGACAATGGAGAACAACATATTACCTTTATTATAATCATGATCATCATTACCACCATCTTAATGACCTTTTTTTTAAAAAAGTTTTTATTTATTTATTTGACAGAGAGAAAGAGATCACAAGTAGGCAGAGAGGCAGGCAGAGAGAGAGGGAGAAGAAGGCTCCCTACTGAGCAGAGAGCCCAATGCGACTTGATTCCAGGACTCTGAGATCATGACCTGGCCTGAAGGCAAAAGCCCAACCCACTGAGCCACCCAGGCGCCCCAAAGTCATTTATTCTTTAGTCACTAATGTACTTGGAGGTCCCATATCCTGAAAACATGAAGGCCCCCAAAGAGATTCCTCTTTTCTTGGTCACATCCCTCCCTTATCTACCACCCACAGACCTGTAGTCCAAAAACTCAGGAAGAGTCCGAAGATAGAATCTAGAGTTAGTAATGTCCTCTGAAATCACTTCACTTATGTGTCAGTACAGGTAAATGAAGTGACTTGCCCAAGGTCACAGTTAGTTAGGGAGAGATCTTAGGCTAGTATCCTTAAGTTTAAAGAAGAGAGCTGGAAAAATACAATACTACTTGATTTTATAACTTTGTGTACCACTCAAAGGTGCCTTTGAGTAGAAATCTGAACCAGATGGTGCTAACTTTTTCAAAGAATCTCTAACCCAGAGAGGAAACTTAATGAAGCAGCAGATGATTACATGGGCCTTATTTATCCTGATCCAAGCAATATTTTCTGAGGCCACTAGCTGTATTCCTTCTTCACTCTTGAAAGACAGTTTTTTCTACTTAGAAAATAACAAAAGGCCAATTCTAGCTATTAGTTTCTGTGGAATCACCTCCCAATTTGCACAGGGCCTAGCAGATAGCAGGCACTCAATAAATGGGAAATGATGAATGAATGAATAAATGAACAAGTGAATGAATAAAGTTTCTCCCTCCTTCAAAATGATTTTAAGATAAAAAAATACCAATGCTGTTCCATGAGCAATAAAAACCTCAATAGGGAAATGCATCAATTTATTTTCTAAAAGTTTTTGTCTGAAATGAACTCAAATATTATTAATAGTCATCATTCATATTGACCCAAGTGGAAAAAAATGGAAAAGAAAACCAAGAGTAAAGAAACAAGAGGAGAAAATCCAACTAAGAAAACATAGTCAGGAGAGCCTCATCTGTATGAGGGACAGTCCTGACAACCCTGATTCCCAAGATTAATAAGAAAACAGTAAGCACTAAACCAACGTTACTCCTGAGCAAATGCTTCCTTTCTCAATACCAGCCCTAGAGCATTGGAAGTTTATATTTGTGCCAGGAACTTTACATATGCTATTCTATTTCAACCTTACAAACACTCCATGAATTAGACATTATAAACTGTCACAAACTACACATGTCATAGACCCTCACAAATGTTAAATTGAAATACCAAGCTTATGTTGTATAAATCTACCTTAAAAAAAAAGAAAAGATTTTATTTTTTGATTTGAAAGAAAGAGAGAGCACATAGCAGGGCTGGGTGGTGGTCAGGGGGAGAGAGAGGGAGAAAGAAGCAGACTACCTGTTGAGAAAAGAATTCAATGTGGGACTCCATTCCAGGACCCTGAGATCATGACCTGAGCTGAAAGGAGACGTTTAACTGAGTGAATCACCCAGACACCCTTAACTCTATTTTTTAAAAAAGATTTGTTTATTTATTAGAGAGAGAGAGAGCATGGGGGGGGGCAGGCAAAGAGAATCCCAAGGGAGCAAGAATCCCAAGCAGACTCTGCACTGAGCATGGAACCTGATATGGGGCTTGATCTCACAACCCTGAGATCAAGACCTGAGCTGGAAAGAAGAGCCCAAAGCCCAACCAGCTGTGCCACCCAGGCACCCATGTATAAACCTATCTTTAAGCTTACCTCCTTTTCTCTCCTTGGGCTATAAATTTTCCTTTTCTCATTCACATGTTGGTTCACTAATTTAAAAGGTATTAAACAACAAGTGCAATAATAATTTAGTAAATACAAGAAATTAACAATTTAGTAGTAAAATTGAGAATATAATTCTATCCCAAAACAGCATCACACTTAGGAATAAATTTAACAAAAACCTGGGTGGGTGTGCCCCTAAATAAATAAAATCTTTAAAAAAAAAAAAAAAGAAATGTAAGACTATGCACTAAAAATTTTAAACTTTTTCTAAAGAAGAGATCAATAAATGAAGACATATTCCACGTTCATGGAAAGAAATACTCAATATTGCCAAAATGACAATTCTCCTCAAATTGATCTATAAATTCAATGCAATTCTTATCAATGTTCCAGCAGGATTTTTCACAGAAATTCACAAGCAGATCCAGAAATTTATATGGAAATACAAAGCATCTAGAATAGCCAAAACAGTTTTGAAAACAAACAAACAAACAAAAAACAAGTTGCAGGACTTTCACTTTCCAATTGAAAAACAAAACATAACGCTACAGTTATCAAGACAGGGTATAGTGGCATGAAGATAGATACAGATCAGTGGAACATAATTGAGAGTCCAGAAATAGATCCTTATATTATAGTCAACTGAGTTTTGACAAAGGTACCAAGGCAATTAATTGGGGAAAGAATTCTGTTCAACAAATGATGCTTAACTTAGATCTTCATCTCCCACCATACACAAAAACTAACTCAAAAAATATCATAGATTTCAATGTAGGAGGTAAAACAATAAAGCTTTTAGAAGAAAATATAGGAGAAAATGTTTGAGATCTTGGGTTAGGTAAGATTTCTTAGACATGATACCCAAAGAACATACAAGAAAGAAATATATAGAAATTGGACTTCACCAAAATTCAAATCTTTTGAACTTCAAAGTATATCATTAAGAAAATGAAAAGATAAGCAACAGATTGAGGAGAAATACTCACAAAAGTCATGTCAGATTAAGGACTTGTATTCAGGTTATGCAAAGAACCCTTAAAACTCTGTAATAAGGGGGCACCTGGGTGGCTCAGTGGGTTAAGCCTCTGCCTTGGGCTCAGGTCATGATCCCTGGGGTCGTAGGATGGT
Source organism: Mustela nivalis (assembly GCF_964662115.1). Classification (NCBI taxonomy): domain Eukaryota; kingdom Metazoa; phylum Chordata; class Mammalia; order Carnivora; family Mustelidae; genus Mustela; species Mustela nivalis. The sequence continues at coordinate 53,941,779 of NC_139020.1, forward strand.
GCCCTGCATTGGGCTTTCTGCTCAGCGGGGTGCCTGCTCTCTCTCTGCCTCTCTGTCTACTTGTGATCTCTCTCTGTCAAATAAATAAATAAAATCTTTAAAAAAACAAAACAAAACTCTGTAATAAGAAGACAACTGAATCAAAAAATGGGCAAAGACATTAACAGGGAGAGTTCATCAAAGAAGATATAGGAGTGGATAATGGCCATATGAAAAAATACTTAATAACACTATTCATTAGGGAAATGCAAATTAAAACCACAGAGATACCATATTACAAAACTAGAATGAAGCCAGAAGACATAATAACAAATGATGGCAAGGATGTGGAGAAATGAGAAACCTCATATACTGCTAGTGAGAATATAAATGGTACAGCCTCATAAGCAAGCATTGGTAGGGCCCCTTTGGAAAACAATTTGGCAGTTTCTTAAGGAGTTGAACATAAAATTCCCATACAACCCAACAACTCTACTCCTAGATATCTACTTCTATCCTAAAGAAATGAAAACATGTCCACAGAAAGACTTGAACTAGAATATTCTTACCAAGAAATACTGGAAACAACCCCAATGTCCATCAACTGGTGAATGAATACGTAACAATGGGATCCATCTATTCAGTGAATACTATTCAATACAAAGGAACTATGTGATGGACAAACTTCAAAAACATGTGAAGACAATTAAGCTAGATACAAGAGACCACATAGCATATGATTCCATCTATATAACATTTCCAATAAAGAGCAAAATTGTAGAAAAAAAGAAGTAGGCTAGTGGTTGCCTGGAGCTGGGGGTCTGAGCCGGGGTTAACTGTAAATGGGCATGAAGGATTTTATTAGGAGGACGAAAATGTTCTAAAACCTATTTATGTTGATGGGTATGCCACCTCATAGTTACTAAAAATCACTGAACTGTATACTTCAAATAGATAAATTTTGTATGCAAACTATACCTCAAAGAAGTTGTTAAATTTTTAAAAAGACCCTAAATTTAAAAATAAGTTAGTTAAAGCTAATGTATCATTTGATTCTAGATGGAATACCCATCATTTACTTAAACTCAAATCTTAAAGTCATTATGGAAACATTCTTCTTTTTCAAGGTCATAAAGGTCAGGTGTCAAGGCCTTCCTTGTTTTTATGATCTTTACTGCACGAACGTCTTCCTTTTAAAAAAATACATATATTTCTTTCTTTCTTTCAGAGAGAGAGAATGAGTGGGGCTGGGGCAGAGGGAGAGAATCCTCACGCAGAGGCCCCACCCATCCAAGATTCCAACTTCCATCCCTCTACCCTGAGACCATAACCTGAGTTGAAATTGAGAGTCAGATGCTCAACTGACTGAGCCACCAAGATGCCCCTTATTTTTCTTTCTGAAGCCATCCTACCAATCCAGATTTCCCTTACTTTCTTACTTAATTTTGTTATAATTGTAGGTGGTTTCCCTAAGTCTATTTACTCCCTGTAGGCTAAACAGCATTAATTGCTAGATTAACTCTCCAGTAACATTGGTTTTATCAGGTTGCACTTTCAATCCCCAGACCTCTAATTGTTTTCATTGCAGGGAGTACACTGTGCAATGATGGCTTTCCTGTTTTGACCCATCCTATATTTCCAGTTTTATTTGTCACTCTTACTGCAATCCCTTTCCTCTATCAGATTGGTTTCTTCATTGTCCCCTGTATTAGTTTCCCAGGGCTGCCATAATGAATTGCTACAAACTAGGTGGTTTACAAGAACAGAAATGTGTTCTATAGTTCTGGAGTCCAGAAGTCTGAAATTGAATCATCAGCAGGGCCATGTTCCCTTCTAGGAGTCCAACAGAGAACCCTTCATTCTTCTTCCAGCTTCTGGTATTGCTGGCAATCCTTGGTATTCTTTGGATTCTATACACATCAGTCCAATCTCTGCCTCTGCCTTTCAATGGACTTCTCCTTGTGTTCTTTCGCTCTCTTTGCTTCTAAGGCCACTTGTCATTAGGCCCACTCTAATCCAGGATGATCTCATCTCGAGACCCTCAACTCTATGACTGCAAAGACCCTTTATTCAAATATGATCATACTCACAGGTTCCGGGTGGACATATACTTTGGGGTGCCACCATTCAATCCACTACATCCTAGGCCTTTTTATATCTTTGCCCATGTTATTTCCACATTTGAAATTTCTCTTCTATTCTCTATTCCAGATCCTGCTCAGAGTCTGAGTCTAGCTCACAAAACTTCTCCTAATCAGAACACCTGATTGGTTTCTCCTTTTTCTGAACTTCTATGGCCATCACTGTTCCCTTCATTTCTTCACTGTTTATGTTCATCGATTGTAGGTCCTGTTTGCCAACTAGATTTTAATCTCCTGTAAGAGGATCTCAAACTCTAAAGCAGTGGGTCTCAGCTTTGGCTGCATATTGTAATCATCTGGGGATATTTAAAAAGATAGTCTTATTTGTGTACCACTCTCAAAGGTTCTATTTTAACTAGTCTGGGGGTGTGCCCTGGCATGGGTATTTTTTTTTTAAAGCTTCCTTATTTCATTCTAATGTGCAGCCAAGACTGAGAACCCACTGTTTTAAAGCATGCGCTCTCAGTAGAGAGGGCTAAAATTGGTTTGTGGGGTGGGGGTACCAAAATCTTAGGTATTACAATGGTTTGTCATCCTTTAAAGGGCCAAAGTATATAAACAGATACATAGTATATATACCCACAGTATTAAAATTTCATAAGAAGAGGCTGATTAGGGGAAAATGCCTAAAGTGGCTTCTTAGAGGAGCAATAATTAAAACTATTGGGAAGTACTGCTCTAAAATATATTAAAATCACCTGTGGACCCTGATAAACTGCATGTGTCCAAGTCCCCAGAGATTCTGATTCAGGAGTTCAGGCTGTGGCCCAGAATTCTAAATATTGAATAACAAGTAACATGCATGATGTGCTTACCATATACCAAGTTCTCTCCTGAGTGCACCCATGCACCATTTCACTTTACAGATGAGGAAACAGAAGCACAGAGAGCAATGTATCCAAAGTCACTTAGCTAGTAAGTGACAGAGAAAAGATCTGAACCCAGGCATTCATGCTCATGTGGTTAACCCCTAATCGTATGGCCTCAGATTCCAGAATTTGAGAATTACTATGCTAGAATATAGGAAACATGCCCTCATAGTTCTCTATTTCCTTCCACAAGGAACAGAGTGCTTCAGACATAGAAGAGGCCAAAGAGCACTTGTTGAACCAAAGAACGGCCAGTGAGACCATGGTTGGGTTATGTGGCTCCTGGATCAAGAGCATCAGTCAGGACCACAAGGGATTCGATTCCACTCGCTGATGGGGTTAGTTAGCCTGACACTGATTACATGCTAACAGATGAAGAAGGCTTTGTTCTTAGCCTGAGAGGCTACAGGAAACCTCCACTATATTATGGGAATTGGGAAATCTCCAGTATATTATGATGATTAACAGTTAAACCAACATAACTCTCAAAATGTTCATTGCTCATTGTTTCAAAGCCCCTTGATGGTTTCAGATTCCTTTAGATCAAGGAAGGGTTCCTAACATTTTGTAAATTTCATGGACTTCTTTGGCAATCATATGTGAAATCACATAACATATATTTAGAAAATTATTTAGAGAAAGGCCTATAGATCCCTTCTCAGAATACCATTTCTAATGTGTAAAATAAAGTTATGAGATTACAAAGGCAACCAACTATATTGAATTACATTTATAAAAATATTTTTTTAAAAATGTGTGATGGGGGCGCCTGAGTGGCTCAGTGGCTTAAGCCTCTGCCTTCAGCCCAGGTCCTGATCCCAGGATCCTACGATTAAGCCTGGCATCGGACTCTCTGATCAGTGGGGAACCTGCTTTCCCCTCTCTCTCTGCCTGCCTCTCTGCCTACTTGTGATCTCTCTCTCCGTCAAATAAATAAATAAAATCTTTGGAAAAAAGTGTGATAGGGTAATACCTGTATTTCCTTATTAACATTAAAAAAAGATCTAGTGGGGCGCCTGGGTGGCTCAGTGGGATAAGCATCTGCCTTCAGCTTAGGTCGTGATTTTGGGTTCCTGGGATGGAGCCCCTCGTCAGGCTCATTGCTCAGCACAAAGTCTGCTTCTCCCTTTCCTGCTGCCCCTCCCCTCCACTTGTGTACTCTCTCAAATAAATAAATAAGACATTTTTTAAAAAAGATCTAAAGACGAGTCTAAAAACAGCTGCAATTTGACATCATGAGGAGAGTAAATAATATTTCAAGATCCGTAACAACCAAAATGCAATACAGGACTAGGGGATTTCTATTGGTGACAAAGAGTCACAGGTACTGCTAACTCTAATGCACTTTGTTGCTAAATTCATAGTAGAAAGACATGATAATTTTCAGTGAAAATAAATATGAAAATGTTTTCCCATCCATAGACCCCTGAGGGATGACCTGTGGATCCCATTTTAAGATCCCTGCTATAGAACTCCAGTAGCCTCATCTTAGTTGCTTAATCCTGTCCAACTCGGCCTGTCTTCATTTAAGGACAAGCCATAGACCAGATCCATCACTGTCGAAAGCTTTTGGCCCATGAAAGTTTCTCCAGAAGTTCAGGACACAGTAGCAGTTTTGACACAGTGACCCTTACAATGACAAGAATTGAGCAGTGGGGTGAGGAAGGATTAGTTAGAAACACGTATGTGGAAAGCTGGCTTTATCTTTGCTTAACAATCAACTGGGGGATCTAGAAAAAAAGACATTCTTGGACACTTCCATATCCCTCTTTCTAAATCCTTCCCCTGCCCTTCACCACCCTCTCCCCCATGCACACTCCCCCCCCCCCGAACTTCTAATTCAGTGGATTTGGGGGGGGGGGCCTGGGAATCTGCATTTTAAATCACCCTGCCAGGTGATTAAGCTGCTGCTGATTAGGTACATTAGCCTAGAGTCTAGCTTACCAGACACATCTTGTGAGAGCAATTTGTTTCCAAATGGAAGAGAAAGAAGGAAGCGGTGAAGCCTTTCAGAGCATTTCCCAACAGCTGCCAGGCCAGCGCTCAGGTGGCTGGCTTAGGGAAGCCGGCTGCCTAACTAAAGATTCACCACCAGGACTGAGCTGTTTATGGTTCCCATCAGAAAGAACATTGTGTGACTGAATTTTCCGCTTTTGAGAAAGGGAAATATTCATCGCCTCTTTCTTCCCCACCTCCCGTTTTTCTCCCCCCAGGACGCTGCAAAGACTAAAGGAACACCATGATTCACAGAGAGGCTTGAACTCTTACAAAGGTGCCAAAGAAACACACTAATGTTTCAAGAACCCCATTAACTCTGGAGCACACTGGGTAAGGATTTCTTGGACTCAGGAGGCTTGCTGTGCCGCAGCATATGGGATAAAGTCTTTATCTTATCAGCAATAATTTTCTCTGCAATCTGGAAGACAGCTTCAGACTGGGTTAAGAGAACAATGATACAAGCCTCTCTCTGCCATTTGACCTTTGACCTTTTTCTGGAAGAAACACAGGAGGGAGGCCTCTGGCTTCCAGATCCTTTTATATCTTTCCTCTCACCCGTCAAGACTCTATTAGAAACTTAACTAAAGCCACCTAGACTCGCTTTCTAGCAAACAGGTGGTAAGAGTCTTCATTTGGGACTGAATGAACTCAAACTGACAGGTTGGGGTAGTTTTTTTTTTGTTGTTGTTGTTAATAAAGAAGCAAAATAGCATATTTTGCTAACATATTGAACACATCTTTTAAATATAACATGATGCTAAATTACATTCAGCAATTGCAGTGTGATTTATTCTCCCCCTCTTGTTATAGGGCTATTTATGGCTCTTGGCAGTTAATTTATCAGTGTTTTAAATTTTTAAAAGCTTCCTATTTAATAGATAGATTGGTCAGTGAAATGTATAGAGAGTTTATGGACTTCTCTAGTGTTCCATTGACCTCCCATAAATAACAATAGCACTTATTACTACTTTGGTGTTTTTCCCCCTGCTACTCTCCAATGCTTATAACAAAGTCTGACACAGACAGTATTTGTCAAATAAATCGAGCCAGGCACTATATTTACTACTTTACTATAGTTAATCGCTGATGAATTAAGTATTTCTCATTAAATTCTATGAGGCCAATTAGAATTATTATCACAACCTCATTTTATAAACTAAAAAACACGAGTCTGAAACACATTGAATGAATTTCTAAGATTTCAGAGAATCACTGGAAAAACCAACATCCAAACTTGAAGGTGTTAGTCCCAGGGGTTTATAATTATTTAGCCCAGGGGTCAGCAAATTATGACCAAAGGCCAAATTGGGCCCACTGCCTGTTTAATTGGAATGCAGCTCATTCATTTCTGAAAAGTGATCTGAAATAAGGAATATTATGAATTCTAACTTCTTATTTCCCAAACCTCAGAAAAGAATATGCATGCTGGGGTGCCTGGGTGGTTCAGTTGGTTGGGTGTCTGCCTTCAGCTAGGGCCATGATCCCAGAGTCCTGGGCTCAAGCCCCATGTCTAGCTTTCTGCTCAGTGGGGAGTCTGCTTTTCCCTCTAGCCCTCCCCTCTCTCATGCTCTTTCTCACTCTCTCTCCCAGATAAATAAACAAAATCTTAAAAAAAAATATATATATATATATATATATATATATATATGGGCGCCTGGGTGGCTCAGTGGGTTAGGCCGCTGCCTTCGGCTCAGGTCATGATCTCAGAGTCCTGGGATCGAGTCCCGCATCGGGCTCTCTGCTCAGCTGAGAGCCTGCTTCCCTCTCTCTCTCTCTGCCTGCCTCTCCATCTATTTGTGATTTCTCTCTGTCAAATAAATAAATAAAATCTTTAAAAAAATATATATATATATACATGCTGAAAATATTTGGCAATCTTGTTGGAAGTTTTTTATATTTGTTTATGTTTGTTTATATTTGTCAGATGAATCTTAAGCAGATCTTAAAGCATCAAAACATATAGACATTTACTAATTTATTTTTTAACTCTCTGTTCTGATGTTCAAGATCATTTGATTATAAGAAATAGCAGCACACTAGAGAAAGCATAAGTGAAGACTGAATCCAAGGAAATTATAGAATCCAAGGACAGGAAGAATGATGGACTCTCACAGCTGTAATGCACTAAGAACTAGAACCCTTCAGAGCTCATGACCACTTACTTCTCCAACTTTCCCTCTTTCCAAAAACCACATGATCTCTCATCTCAATGCTCCTTGACTATTTTCTCAAACACACATGTCCCACAATGAGTGTCCCTCACTCATAGAGCCTCAGATGCTATATGTGGCCATTGACAGGGTCTCTGTATCATACTGTTCAAGCATCTAATGCATTATTGCTGGGGGATATGTGATAGAACGATTTGTCTCTTCCCATGTTATAGAGGGTCAAATTCTCCAAGAAGACTGTATGGAAGAGAATAAATGATTGTCATCACTAACAAGCTCTATAAAAATGATTCACAATGTGATGGGGTAGGTGGCTATACTTCAGATTGCACTGTAACACCATAATCAACCACTGTGACTCACTGGAGTATATCAGGTACTTAAGTTTTACTTGTCTGGATAAAAGGTTGAAAACCATGCTCTAGTATGATTTATAATAATGTACCACGTTAAAGAGCGGCCTGGATGGCTTAGTCAATTAAGTGGCCAACTCTTGATTTTGGCTCAGGTCATGATGTCCGGGTCATGAAATCGTGCCCTGTGTTGGGTTCCATGCTCAGTGGGGAGTCTGCTTGAGATTTTCTCTCTCCCTCTCCTCTGTCCCTCCCCCCGACTTTCTCTCTCCCTCTCTTAAATAAATAAATAAATCTTTAAAAAATAATGTATTATGTTAAAAAGAAAAAGCTTTGTTATTTACAAAAATATTATATTTAGAACTAATGGAAATAGATGATAAATGTCATTCCTTAAAATATTTAACTTGGTATATATTATTAAACAACTTATATAATTAAATGAAATCACTGAGATAATGATTTGCATTACTTCGATATGCTTGTAAATGTCACTTTTTTTGCTTCTTAATCTGACCTACATATTTGCTCACCTTCTGTGTATTTCTTGTAATATTTATACTTAGAAAATAGGAAAACCGGAAAGTACCACAATTTCATAGGACTATTAAACAGCAGAATGTCGAGTCTATTGGTAGACATCAATGATATTACCATGTGTCTGTCCCAGTACACCTTGTAGAAATTTTCCAACCCATTCATAAGATTGCATTTATAATACAGTATTAATCCATCTGCAAATTCAGGTCTTAGGTCATAATGTTGACCTATAAAATTACCAGTATACTAGTGTTCATCCAGCAGCTAAGTATAACCTCCAATTATTTTATAATTGTTTTGATGAGCATAGTTTCTTTTGTTCATGAAAATGACAACCCTTTCCCAGCTGAACTTACACTTGGGATTGTTCTCCCTTGTGAAGAAAATATTCCAATTTGTAAATTAGTTGATCCAGATTGGTGGTGTTTTCACAGCCCAAGTTACGGTGTCTTCCTCTATAAAATTCTAGTTTATTCTATGCATGTAATTGTGATTTTGGACTATGAATTATCATGTGTCTTTCCCTCACCTAACATTTACTGGGCATCTATCATATTCAAAGTGTTGTGCTGGAAGTTTGAAGTACAAAAATGAATAAAAGGGGCACCTGGGTGGCTCAGTGGGTTAAGCCGCTGCCTTCGGCTCAGGTCATGATCTCAGGGTCCTGGGATCAAGCCCCACATCGGGCTCTCTGCTCAGCAGGGAGCCTGCTTCCTCCTCTCTCTCTGCCTGCCTCTCTGCCTGCTTGTCATCTCTCTCTGTCAAATAAATAAATAAAATCTTTAAAAAAAATGAATAAAATAGTTACTGTCCTCAAAGACCTTCCATTTGTTAGAGAGCAGTCACTAAATCATTGAAGCCTGATTAACTGTAGCACGTGCTGTAAGAGGCTTGGGATAGGAACAAATGCCTTCGGAGAAAAGAAAAAGACTCTGTGAATCTGGGAGTGGGACAAGGAAAAAATTCATGTGACATGAACTTTGAGTTTGGCTTTAAAAGAAAAAGAAAAATTCAGGCACAATATGAGAAAGTATGGTGAGGTAAGGTAAAATTAGTAAAAGGATTGCACCTAGGATGGCTTCCATATTTTGGGGAAAGAGGCAATATATAAGGCTGGATAAAGAAATGGGATCAGGGTATAAAAAGCCTTGCAGGGGGGGTGTCTGGGTGGCCCAGTTGGTTAAGTGTCTTCCTCCAGCTCAGGTCATGATCTCAAGGTCCTGGGAGCCCCATGTCAGGCTCCCTTTCCCGCTGGCCCCCACCCCCATGCTCTCTTAAATATATAAATGAATAAATAAATAAAATAAATCTTAGAAAAAAATCTTTAAAAACTTGTATTAGGAAGTTGAATGCACCCAAGAACACAATATTATATCATGGCAAATTGTGGTTTATCCCTGAAATAGGAGTCTGGTTTAACATTCAAATTATTTTAAAAGTTTGAAAGCTGAGATTTCGAACTAACACGAAGCTTCAGTAAGCATGCCTAGGGTAAATGACTGATAAAGGGATACGAATCCACAAAACTAAGGTCTTATTTTGTTTTAGCTTAATGCACTTGGACCCAGTCAGATGCACAGAGGGGGCTAAGAGTCTATGCATGACACTGCCCTGTCCACATGTTTGGCTTATATGTGGGCCCAATCAGAGTAGTCTAATAGAATGGGCTCATCTGTATTTTCAGATTTTTTTCCTCTAGTTATTTATTACCTTAGTTAATAAAATATAATCTAACCAATTATGATTGGGATTAACTGACTACTATAAATAGGTTCAGATATATAAAGCTAACTTCCATGTGTCAGCTGAGCAAAGAGAAGTCTTCTCTTCTTCTGGAATCTGAGTCATACCTGTTATTCTCTAGAGTTGCTGCAACCATTTTGTTGAAGAAGGCCAGTGAGAGAAACATAAAAAGAAAATATAGAGATAAAGCCCAGGTCAAAGCACTTTATACATCTGAACTTATTTATAGAAGTCAATTAATCCCAATCATAGTTGGTTGGATTATCATTTATTAACTAAAATAATAAGTAACTATAGAAAAAGAATCTGAAAATACAGATGAGCCCACTCTATTTTCTTGACTTTTGCATTTACCATAGAAATTACACCATAATACTTAACTTACAAAATCTAAAACTAAGTTGTATTTGTATCATCATTCTGAACAATACAAGGTCTCTAGAATACTTTAGCTCTGCCAATCCCTTACAATTTATAGCTGTGTATGTTAAGCATGTCTTTCTCTAGCCCCTCAAAATAACTTTTTGATACCGTTGGCTTAGATTTACCCACTATTTTACATTTTGCTTTATCATCTCTTGACTCACAGACCATCAATTTGGAATCACTTTCCTCCATCTAAAGCACGTGTTTCAGAATTCCCTTAGGTTAGGGATTGGTGATTACAAATTCAGGGTTGTTTTCTTTCTTTCTTTCTTTCTTCCTTTTTTTTTTTTTTTTTTTTTTTTTGTCAGAAATGTCTTCATTTTGCGCTTGTTTTGAAACATATTTTTAAACATTTATTTATTTATTATTTTTATTTTTAAGATTCTTTTTTTTTTAATTTTTTTTATTTATTTGACAGAGATCACAAGTAGGCAGAGAGGCAGGCAGAGAGAGAGAGAGAGAAGCAGGCTCCCTCCTGAGCAGAGAGCCCAACGTGGGGTTCGATCCCAGGACTCTGGGATCATGACCCGAGCTGAAGGCAGAGGCTTTAACTCACTGAGCCACCCAGGCGCCCCTATTTTTAAGATTCTATTTTTAATCTCCACATCCAAAGCAGGGCTAAAACTTACAATCCAGAGATCAAGAGTCACATAGTCTACCAGCTGAGGCAGCGAGGCAGCCCTGAAATATATTTTATAGGCATGCAATTCCAGGGTGCGAGTTATTTTCTTTGATCACATTAAAAATTATTCTTTTTTTGCCTTCTATGGCTGTTCTCAGTTTAATGATCTTTTCTTGGTAAACTGCTTTTTTTTCTTTTAAGAGCTTCCTTGCCACTGGTGGTCTACATTTATCTACAAGGTGGCTGGGTGTTCTGTTGCTGTTATTTTAAAAGCTTTACAATTTAAGAATTGATGTGCATTTTGAATATTTGGATACATAGTTTTATAAAGTTCTCTACCATTAACTCTTCTAATATTTTCCCTGCCCCATTCTACCTCTCATCACTTTCTGGAATTCCAGTTTGATGTATGTGAAATCTTGACACTCTATCATTTATGTCTCAATGTCTCTTCATATTTTCTGCCTCTTTAGATCTCCATACTATATTCTGCATAATTTTCCGTACTATCTTCCAGTTCACTAATTCTGACTTCAGCAGTATCTAATCTGCTTTTAAAACAACCTATTTCATTTTTTCCAGGTATTAAACTTTTCACTTCTAGAGTTTCTGTGTGGTTCCTTCTCAAATTATTTTGGCCATTCTTTAGTCTTTTATTTCTTTAAACATATTAAACATACCAAGTGTTTTGCTAATTCAAATAGTAAGAGCTTTTGTGGATTTATTGATTCTGCTGGTTCTTGCACATTGTGGCCATGTTTCCTGACGTAATTGTGATTTTTTATGGTGAGCTAGGATTTCTTGAGATTTATCTCTAGAACTTTTGTGATGCCTGGATTGAAAGCACCTTCCTTCTGTGAGGATTTGTGCTTACTTTTTCCAAACCCTAGAAGAACACTAATAACACCAACGGGGCATCACTTTACCCTTAATTTTCACCTTGAATTTTTTCAGACTATGTGAGTGGTATAAATTTATGTTGTAATCCTTTGGGGTTGTTGGGTTGTGGTCATGAATTCTGAGGAGACAATTTTCATCCTTCAAACTGTGCCAGAGTTTGAACACTGAAATTTTCCTTGCAGTCCTCTTGGGACATGGGGACTAGGATGGGTTTATTTCACTGTCATGCTGAATAAGGGTACGGATTCACACCAGTGTCCAATTTAATTTTACACTGAATATTCTGAATCCTAGGGAAATGTAAATGTCAAAATTAGATTCCCCGTTTTGAGAGGACTTCGGAATTCATCTTTTGTCCCTTGTACTCAACAACCCAAAAGTGAAGTTCAAGTTCAAAAGATTCAGCAATTACCACCAAAGTGAAAGACATCTTCAGGGTTCATCTTTTCACTTTATTTTGGTACCTACCTCCATATTCCATTACTTGCCATCTCACTGGTGTATTTAAACACAAGTTTCTTATTTTTAAATCTAGTCTATTTATGAGTTTTAATTTGTTTGTTTTATAGAGGGAGTGTCTGGGTATCTAGCCCACTGTGCTGCCAGTTATCTGAGTTCTCTCTATGTCTCCTCTCATGCTGTTCTGTTAGGTAGAGGACTTCCTTTCCACACTATGCCAGTTCATTCTTCATTGCCTGCCATGCAAAAATGCAGGTGGGCCTTGGGGCACCTGGGTGGCTCAGTTAGGTTAAGCATCCAACTCTTGTTTTCAGCTCACGTCATGATCTCAGGGTGGTAAGACTGAGTCCCATGTCGGGCTCTGTGCTCAGCAGGGAGTCCGCTTGAGGATTCTTTCTTCCTCTCCCTCTTCCCCTCCTCCCACTCACTGACTCTTTCAAATAAATAATCATTTAAAAAATGCAGGGGGAAAAATGTGGGTGGGCCTTTTAAATGGTTTATATTTGCCAGCTGATACATGGTAAACTTCATCAAGAGATGGAGATGGAGAGACATCGCAGGATAAAGGGATTTCCTTCCTGTTCCTGGTATGCTTCTTCTGGAGGCTTCTGCATCATTGGCAGCTTCTCCAGCACCTAGTTCCTGTAGCACTCACGACTTCCCCAGTGCCTGGCTCCTGTGTGCACATAGCTTCCTGGACACCCATTTCCCACAGTGTGTGCAGTTTTGCCAACAGCAGGCTCCTGAAGCTCAGGCAGCCTCCAGTGCAAGGGAGTCAGGAGCAAGAAGCAGCCGATGACCTTCCCTTGCACCTTTTTGGGCTGCTTCCCAACAGACAGCCCTCATTGTGATCGGCTTTCCCCCGGCACCCCAAGGGTGTGTTTCTAGGGCTTCTACCACAGCAACTTCTCTTGTCATTCAGCAAGCCATGGGAGGAATATTTTCTGGATCTCAGACCTGGGGTGGAGGGAAGGAGTTCTTCCATGGCTATTCCATCTCAGTGCCAGGGTTGGGTAGTGACTGATTCTTACATTTGCTATTTCTTTTTCCTTTTTTTCTAAAGATTTTTATTTACTTACATGTGAAAGACAGAGGAGGAGGAGGAGCAGAGGGAGAGGGACAAGTAGACTCCCTGCTGAGTACAGAGTCCAATGTGGGGCTCAATCCCATGACCCTGAGATCATGACCTGAGCCAGAATCAAGAGTCAGATGCTTAACCCACTTGAGCCACCCAGGTGCCCCATTACATTTACTTCTCTTTCTATATTATTTAGAGTTCTCCTTACTTCTTACTAGTTACTTCCTCCTTAATCAGATACCCAGTTTCTTTATATTATACTTTCCTCTTTCAGTTCACTGTATAGTGTTGGTCTCCCAGTTCAACCTTAACTGATAAACACAACTTTTTAATATGTGTTTTCTAATTTCCCTCCTCATTGAGATTCAGCTCAGCTATGATCACCATTCTCGTTCAGTTGTATTAGAATGAATCATGTGAAATTCCCATTTTTGTAGATCAAAAATAGTATTGGCCATTCCAAGTGATTCAAACTAATATTTTCTCTATAGTTCCCATTGTATACCTCTGCCAGCACTTATCCTATTAAGTGAGAATAGCAACTTTTTAATGTAATGTCACCTACTATAAGAATACATACTCTTAGGAATAGTTTTTAGTTTGTTATTCATAACACTTAAATGCTTAATCCAACTCAGTAATTACTTATACACTAAAAAAACAGGGGAGAGGGGCTTGTGGAACTAACTAACTGAATATTGGCAAATCATGCAATCTCTCTAATCTTCAATTTCTCCCTGTTCTAACTAGAATAATTAACACTCTGTTAAATTCAAAAGTTCTTAAAATGAACTAAATGAATATTTGTTCCTACCTCCTTAGTACAAGTGAGGGTAGACTGTGCTACCAACTGTGTTATTTCATGTGGGAGAAATCACTGAAGAACTACTCTACATTTTTCTAAGTCCTACTAATCAGAGACAGAACGGTTAATATTTTCATGTATTATTTCTAGTACCTTTTCTTTTTTTTTTTTTTTTAAAGATTTTATTTATTTATTTGACAGAGAGAAATCACAAGTAGACAGAGAGGCAGGCAGTGAGAGAGAGAGGGAAGCAGGCCCCCTGCTGAGCAGAGAGCCCGATGAGGGACTCGATCCCAGGACCCTGAGATCATGACCCGAGCCGAAGGCAGCGGCTTAACCCACTGAGCCACCCAGGCGCCGCTCTAGTACCTTTTCTATGAACATTTTAAAAACCAAAATTAAGGGGCGCCTGGGTGGCTCAGTGGGCTAAAGCCTCTGTCTTGGGCTTAGGTCATGATCTCAGGGTCCTGGAATGGAGCCCAGCATTGGGCTCTCTGCTCAGTGAGGAGCCTGCTTCCCTTCCTCTCTCTCTGCCTGCCCCTCTGCCTACTTGTGATTTCTGTCAAATAAATAAATAAAATCTTTAAAAATAAATAAATAAAAATAAAAATAAAAACCAAAATTAAGAAGATACTACATGTGTAGTTTTTTATTGTTTTTTCCATTCAATGTAACATTGTGAGCATTCTCCTAGGTCATTGATGTTTTAAAAACATGTATTTATTTGCTGAGTAATGTATTATATGAATAAATCAATAATTTATCAAGTGATTTGGACATTTACTATATTTTAATGTTTTGCAATTAAAATAGTACTCAATTTGAGTTAAGTATGCAAATGTTTATGCACATCTCTCATTGTTTCCTTAAAATAAACTAGTGGGAGGATATACTGGATCAAACATACAAATATTTCCATGACTGTTTTAGTCTATTGCCAAATTTCCTTTCAAAAATTATGTACTAATTTGCGCTCCAACATGAGAATAGCATTTCGACGCATCCTCAGCAGCAAAGTGGTCTGAAAAAAAAAGCCAATTTAGTGGTTGAAAATATTACTTACTTACATTTGTATTTCTTTTGTTTTTAGTATGGTTGTGCATGTTTTAATATTTGTTCCTTTTTTTTTTTTTTTAAAGATTTTATTTATTTATTTGACAGAGAGAGATCACAAGTAGGCAGAGAGGCAGGCAGAGAGAGAGAGAGATAGGGAAGCAGGCTCCCCGCTGAGCAGAGAGCCCGATGCGGGACTCGATCCCAGGACCCCGAGATCATGACCTGAGCTGAAGGCAGCGGCTTAACCCACTGAGCCACCCAGGCGCCCCATATTTGTTCCTTTTGATGTTAACTATCTATATACACCTTGGTTGGTTGGTTGGATGGTTGGTTTTTTTAAGTAAACTCTACACCCAATGTGGGGCTTAAGCTCAGGACCCTGAGATCCAGAATCACAAGCTCCACTGACTGAGCCAGCCGGGCCCTCTGTACCTTGTTTTTTTTTTAAATTGAGCTCAGCATATTTTTACTTTTAGCTTTTAAAAGTTCTTTATAGCTGTTAATTAGTTTTTCATGTATTTTGAAAGTGGTTTTTTTTTCATTTTAGTTATGATAGGTTTGTGAAATTTTAATTTTACAGTCAGTATCTTGATTATATATTGAATATGTAATCAGTCCTTCTCCAAGAGTTTCTTGCATTGATTTTACGTTAAGAGGATTCGTCACCATCCTGATGTGAGAGTGTCACCTCTATCCTACCCTTTTCTATCCAGTTCTAGCTCTTATTATTTCAGTTTTAGTGTATCATATTAAGCAGAACATGACTTTGTTTTTCTAAAAGTATAACAATATACTCATTATTTGATAATCTGAAAAGTTAACCTTAATATATTTTCTTTCTCTCTTTTCTTAAGATTTTATTTATTTTTCTGACAGAGAGAGACACAGCAGAGAGGGAACACAAGCAGGGGGAGTAAGAGAGGAAGAACAGGATTCCCACAGAGCAGGGAGCCTGATGTGGGGCTCGATCCGGGAACCCTGGCATCATGACCTGAGCTGAAGGCAGACGATTAACAACCGAACCACCTAGACGCCCCAAACTTAATATATTTTCAAAATCTACAGACAATTCCATTTTGCATTTTGTAGTGGTAGAGATTTGGAAGAACTGAGCTATGTGCTTTAAAAGAAGCTAAGACAGTAATAAATATGGTTTTGCTTTATTTGTTTTATGATCGTCTGATAAAGTATATAGTGTCCATAATGGCCTAGTCTTTACAGGTCTTTTCTTATTTATGATTTTCATTAAAGAGATCATTCTTCTCAATATGTAAGTGAATCCTGTTTGCTAAAGTGAATTTTCCTAGCTTACAGAGGGTGGGCATGTTAATAGTCAATTGTCTCTAGAATTTGAAATACTGTCTTTACTGAAGAAGTTTGTGTGTGCTCCTGTGCATACACACATCTTATGTTTGTGAAATATCTGACAGCAATTCCAGCAGAGCTGAAAGAAATAAATGACAGCTTTACAAAGTGTTTCTCCCCACCCCATTCTTCTGGCTTCCAATGCATTCTGCTTTGCTTGTTTGGCACAACTGATGACCCTCTTGCATTTTTTCACTCTCAACCAGCATCTCAGACATCAGAATCCTCGGGTTAGTTTGTATGAGGACAAAGGAGGTTTCTAGGGTGCTCTATTTAGGTATGAAACAGAGTTTCATGGAATGTATTAGAATTTCCCAGGTAGTTTTGGGTCCCCCAACTCAACCATTGCAGTTTGCTATACATTTCCCGCCAGCAGCCAAAAATAATTATCCTCAAGTCTCCTTGAAAATACAGAATAGATCAATCAAAGGTCTTACTGAAAACAACAAACTGCCATTCTGGCTAATTTATCCAGAAAAAAAAGACCTTAAATTAAAGAATGTTTATTACTCATGGAATCTGCAAAAGGCCTGGGGAACCAGACAAGAGGCCATTCTGCCAGGCACAGTGCCCCACAATATGCTGCAGAACCAGCATTCCCATGTGACTGTCACTGCCATTGCCACTGTCCATCACCAGGATGGGTTCTGAATAGGTCCTGCTTCTTCAAATCCTGACTTTGACTCAGACACCAGCAAGGGTGAATTTGATCAGTGGACTTAATGATGGAGCTGCAAAAGAGGCTTGGAAAGTCAGTTGCTGGTAGTTTCAGTGCCTAACGTGAGGGCTGTCCATTTATGGGAAAGGAATTCAGATGCTGGGTAGATATCAAGAATGTCAGATGTCCATTTCCTAGACTGATATAGATGAACACTCAGTATTTTTACAAGAATCTGGACACTGTGTGACTAGAATTTCTCAAGGCATCTCCATATACTGTCTTGAGCTTGTTACTTAATAAATATTTACTAATAGAAATCTTCTATATGCAAGATATGATATAATACATAAAAAATCCTTGCTGCCCTCCGAAGACTATAAACTAGTTGTGGAAGCAAGACTTGTAGCAATAAGATTTTAAAAGGCTTGCTTAATTAAAACAAGGGCAATGGGAAGTAATGCATGACTGTGGCCTTCCTTTGGGCTTCTCCCAAAGCAGAACCAGAGGCAAGAACTTGGGTCAGGCAGTCTATTTTGGACTTGGTCCCAGGAAGCAGGAGTAAGAAAGTACCGCAAGTGCATGAAAAAAAAGGAAAAGCCAATATAATAGTGCCATTTAAAGGTCATTGTTGGGGGCGACTAGGTGGCTCAGTGGGTTAAAGCCTCTGCTTTCGGCTCAGGTCATGGTCCCGGGGTCCTGGGATGGAGCCCCAAGTCGGGCTCCCTGCTCAGTGGGGAGCCTGCTTCCTCCTCTCTCTCTGCCTGACTCTCTGCCTACTTGTGATCTCTGTCTGTCAAATACATAAATAAAATCTTTAAAAAAATAAAATGAAATAAAACAAAGGTCATTGTTGTAGACAATGGGGGCTCGGTTCTGCCTGGATCTTTAAGAAAGATATGGAATAGAAATGGCCACCTAAGAACAACAGGTGAGAGTACTTATTTGCTGGTTCCCACACCCCACAGATAGAGGGTTTTCCCCGGGAACAACAACTTCCCCCCTACTTATGGACTGGGCTGGTCCACAGCACCGGTTTCCCTTTACACAATGCTCTTTCACCAGAGCATCAGCTGAAGTCAGAGGCGGATCAAAGGGACATGACCAGTGTCCCAGGGATGACGGCTAGAACTGTCAACCTCCAGAAGCACTAAAGAGGGGTGATACATTCAAAGGAGGGCAAAGTCATTGTAGGCCACAGTGTTTGGGGAGGATTCCTTAGGGAGGCTGGACCCCAGTTGAGCCTGAACTGAGAGAATTACTCTGGCCCAAAATTTCGCAGCACATCAGGATCTGGAGTTTTCCAAAGTCTGGCCGGGCTGAAGGCAGCACTTACACATTCCGGTGCGCCGTGCCTCCACACCCCGGTCTATGTTCTATTTGCAATAACATGATGCTAGGGTTCTAGTGTTTAGGCATCTCTCAAATGCTTG
The DNA here is from genome assembly GCF_964662115.1 of Mustela nivalis. Classification (NCBI taxonomy): domain Eukaryota; kingdom Metazoa; phylum Chordata; class Mammalia; order Carnivora; family Mustelidae; genus Mustela; species Mustela nivalis. The sequence goes on from NC_139020.1 coordinate 53,960,375, forward strand.
TCCAGGCTTTGACACCAAAAATGTATTTCCTCTATTTCAAGTAATTTTACAGTACTAGGAATTCTGATAAAGTTAATAGGGGTTGTTTTAAGAGTCTTTATGTATAGAAAATAGAGGCTATGATAATTTAACTTCGTAACGGTTCTGATAAAGTAAGCTATTACTACTGAGTAAAATAGGTAACACATTTTTTCTCTTTGAGTTTCCGTGACCTTGCTTATAAGGCATCTGTAAAATGAACAATAAAAATAGAGAACTTTTGTTATATTTAGGAGCCAGCAATTAATATCAAAGTATATATATCCAAAAAGCATTTATAATCTAAGTGTAAAATATAGGTCTATCAAGAATTATATGTTCACATTGTTCACTTCATCTTATTGCTGTTAATATGATCTACTCATTGTATTGGAAGACATAAAACTTTAATTCTCTTACAATTGTATGGTATAGGGGCACCTGGGTGGCTCAGTTGGTTAAGCATCTGACTTCCACTCAGGTCATGATCTTAGGGTCCTGGGAAGGAGCACCTCATCACTGGACTCTTCACTCAAGGGGGAGTCTGCTAGTCCTTCTGCCCTTCCCCCACTCATTCTCTTTCTCTCTCTCTCTCTCTCTTCCTCTCTCCCTCCCTTTTTCTCAAATAAATACATGAAATCATTTTTTTAAAGATTTTATTTATTTATTGGACAGAGAGAGAGCATGCATGAGGTGGGGGAGCTGCAGACAGAGGGAAAGAGAGGCAGCAGGCTCCCCGCAGAGCAAAGAGCCCAATGTGGGGCCAGATCCCAGAACCCTGGGATCATGACCTTAGCTTAACTGACAAGGCTACCCAGGTGCCCCAATAAATATAATCTTTCATTGAAAAAAAAAAAACCACACACACACACACACACACCAATTTGTATGGTATTGACTTTACCTCAACCTGTCTTGCATACTCCTCAATTATTTCAAAGCCAAGTGTTTTCAGACTTACAGGTGACTGACTTACAAATGGCGCTGGCATAAGGATGATTGGTTGTCTGCTTTCCTCCTTTTCTCTCACTAAGTCACTCATCTTTCTCCTCCTGTGAACCCTTTCCACAGACAAGCGCTGATCTGATCTAAGTTAATAATACTATAGAAAGGCATAGAAATATGTGAAAAAACCCACACACCAAAGCACCTGTTTCTTTCTCATTCCGAAAGTATACATACTAATTGAAGAATGCAATATTGTACAAAAATGGAAAATAAATATGTACCCTAAGTCTGACCACCCCAAATTCACCATTTTTCCTTCCTTTTGTCTATGCCTGTTTTCTTACAGGTGTAGTCATATTATGTTTACAATTTTGGAGCTTGGCCTTGTCCATTAACATTATAGTAAAAAAAATTTAATGTTATTATATATCCCATAACATCCTATAAAATGAAATTTTTTTATTGAAATTTTACACACAAAAATGCCAGAACCACTAACCTCTTAAACCTTTGAAAGTATTCAGAAGTTCCCTTTAAAACATCCATAAATTTTTCCAGCTATCCCCTCTAATTAAACTTGCCTTTACTCAAACTCACTATTAAAAATAAATACATGTACATTAAATAGGTTAATTGTATGGTATATAAATAACATCTCAATAAAGCTATTCTTTTGAAAACATTACAATAAAAAATAAATACCAATCCATTTCTTCCTATACGTGATTACATTTTTAATTATTTGATAGCATAGCAGAATGATTTATTAAAATACTAAATTTATGTTTTGGCCTCTGCATTTTCCTCTGCCCTCAATCCCACATGTTAGCCTAGGGTTTGTATGTCCTTTCTTCAGAGGTAGAAGCTACATGAAGCAAATTCCCCTTCCAACTTGCATAAAAATCCGAATTCACTGAAGAGTTTCAGCAAGGTTTCCAAGAGAGGGAAGTGAGAATGGGAAGATCATTTGAAAATGGCAAGAGGAAAAAAAGAAGGCTTTTGGAGAAATCTTTGGAAATCTCCAACCTTGGGAGAAATCAAGGGTAGGCAGGGAACAGAATTCTGGGGTAGGTGGCCCTGGGATACCTGACAGGGCAAGGTCCCAGGCACCAACATAACCAGACTCACCAGAACATGCCTGGCCCTAGCAGTGTCAGCAAAACTTCAGAATTCCTGAGGCATGCAATGATGTGGATGGAACTAGGGGGTATTATGATGAGTGAAATAAGTCAATCAGAGAAAGACAATTATCATATGATCTCCCTGATATGAAGAATTTGAGAGGCAACGTCGGGGGGTTTGGGGGGGAGGGAAGGAAAAAATGAAACAAGATGGGATTAGGAGGGAGACAAACTGTAAGAGACGCTTAATCTCACAAAACAAACTGAGGGTTGCTGGGGGGAGGGGGGTCGGGAAAGGGTGGCAGGGTTATGGACATTGGGGAGGGTATGTGCTATGGTGAGTGCTATGAAGTGTGTAAACCTGGTGATTCCCAGACCTGTACATCTGGAGCTAGTAATACATTATATGTTAATAAAAAATTAAAAATTAAAAAAAAAAAAGAATTCCTGAGGCAAAAGGTCCTCATGGATCGGCACAGGTTCCAGTGGACACTAGGGTTGACCCTAAGCTAATCAGAACCATTCCCCAGAAGCTTTGTGAGACAATTCAAGAGAATCTGGCCATTTTGGATAAAACCTTTCAGGGATAGTGAGTTCCCTGCAATCACAGACTGAATCCTTTACCAGCCTGGAGGCCAATGATATAGGCTCAGGTTTAAACTGATCTACCGGATAAACAGAAATGCAATCATTTTCACTAAGAACATTCACTATTCAAGTGTATAGACTGCAATTATTTTGTAACTCTCACTTCATGTATGATGTTACTAATTGGTTTTTTAAAGGAAGGCTTTATTTCTCCCACAATGGAGTAGTTACTGTTCTATTTTAAACCTGAAAGGGATCTTGTAGTTCTAGTCCATCCTTGTCATTTTACAGATTAAAAACCTGAGCCTGCAGGTTAGATGAATTCCCCAGAATCACAGCATCATGAACCTGAGCGAGAATTACGTATCCTCACTCCTGAGCACAAATTCCCCACTTTCTCAGAGTAAGACCTGCTATCTCCTGAAGACGCCATGAGTACACTGATGCGTTACCAACTCCTGGCAGGTAGCTTGTCAACCCTTACTCTATGGACAGAGATGTTGAGTTGGGTAATCATCACACATTTACTTATAGGGCTTGGCTTTTGTGAGACTCACTTGAGCACAGTGGGCGTTCAAGTCTGCAGAGCTCACCAGAAGAACACCAGGGCCACCTAAGTTACACATTTGCCATGGCTCTTCTCCCTGGAACAGTGGCAAGCGACTGTCATCTTTATTGTATGTTGTCTAAGAAAAGCACATTACTCCCTCATTTGTCTCTTTGAGGGTTCCTACGGTGATTTCCAAAAGACACACTTCGACCTACATTTTTATTACTTCTACAATGTGACAATGAAGTTATTCAGAGGTAAAGAAGCAGCAGAGGGGACAGCATCAGACGTAAAAGGTCAGAAATACTGTGAAGCAAAAGAAATGGCACACTGAGCAAGGGGTAATCCTAGCTAAAGGTATGCAAACTGCATGAAAGAGGACAATGAAGTAGATGCTCTCATGTGCTATGCGCAAGCCAGACCCGTAAGTGCGGTGCTTCCTCTCTTCCCTGTCATCCTCTGCACGCTGGCTGAACATGTGTTACACATTTTATCACCATTCGAGCACTTTCCCTACTCACTAACTTAGAAGCAATTTAAGCAATTTTCAATTCCCACTCTGAGAAAATAAAACCGCCATTAGAAGAAAACACATTTACTTTGATTTATTCCCATCAATACGTTTTAATTCAAAAATATATTTTTTTGATTCTACCTTTGTTTGATAATTGCAACCACACAGTATGGGTATTGTTGAAGGAATCGACAGATCATTTTTACCTGGCAACCTAACTACATTTTGTACCTAAGGGTCAGGTTTTATTTATGAGAATGGTTTTTCACATTATGCAAATATGTTAACAGTTCTCTCTGGTAAACAGATCACTTTGTCATATTACCAGGTCACCAATGTTGACGTTCAAGTTCAGAAACGGGGATGTCATGTGGGGAACCCGATGGCTCTGCCAAGAGCTTAAGGGGTCAAAAACCTTAGAGAAGTTTTCCAGATCAGTATTGGGTCCTGAGTATTCCAAGCCCAGAAACTTGATTTTGTCAACATACTTGGATTTGATCAATTCAAGTAAGCAATTCGCATTTAAGAAATGTAAAAAATGTAATAAAAATAAGACCAACCTACAAACCCAGATTTACTCCTTTACCGTGGTAAGAAGAACTTGTGTTATGAAGTCAGCAGAACTGAGTTCACCACTGCTAAGTGTGGTGATAGAGGCTCAGGTGATATGAGGCTCACCACTACTAAGTGTGAGGGCAAGTTACTGAATTTCTCTGAGACTCAATATTTGCGCCCATAAAATGCAACATCATGAGGATTGCAAGCAATACATAAAGTACCTAGCACAATGCCCAGTGCCCAGTGCTTGGCGGTTATTAGGATGAGCACGACGATGGTAATGGTGGTAATTTGAGGAGAGAGGGAGGAGGAGGAGGGAAAGAAGGAGCAGGAGGCTGTAGGGATCACAGGATTAGAAGACTGCTGGCTGATCAGCATATTTTCTTCTTGAGTTCAAAGACAGTCAAGAGAGAATTAGAAGGCACTTATTTAGAAGAGAATCAGAGCACAGTGAATTAAATAGAATATTATAAAAGCCTGAACTTTCCAGCTATGAGGATCTGGTAGATCCATCTCCACTCTGGAGGGATTTACCCATCTGGCAAACAGGTTAAGTTGTTTCTATTCCAGTGTCTAGAACATTGTTTGGCAAATGACAGCTAATAAATAGTTAATGAATTATTAGAGTACCCCTACTCCAACAGGGCAGGACATAGTGATAGTTTCCTTTATCTTTGGTTCACCTATTTCTGAACTCAATAGAGGTATTGCTCACTTCCATTTCTCTCCAATCCCCCCACTATATGAACACAGAATTTCTTCAGTAATATAATCAAATGATTCACAGATTTCCCTGTTACATCAATCACGTTTAGACATTGTCTAATTAAACTCAAATCACTTTGTCATTCACGGCAATCATATTTCCAAATTCTGCAAATTCTGCCTTATAATCTAACATATGCTCATGATAGAGACAGGCTAGATGCTCCTAAAACTCAGGTTTTCTTTGTTCTGGCATACAGCTCCATTACATATGAACAACTCAGTTAGGTGTGGCTACATTACTGAGTTCTAACCAATGGAATGTGTGCACAACTGATTAACATTTCTTCCAAGCCTGGCCCTTACAGTTTCCTATTTGCAATTCAGCTCTCTATCTTCCTTTGTTCAGATGAATGTAGAGAATCCAGTGGCCCTAGAAGATGGTGGAGTCAGTGGAAGAAAAAGGCCTGGGTTCCAGAAAAACTACACAGAGCAGAGGCTTCCTTGCTCCTCGCCATCAAAGACACATCTATCTACCTTCGTTGGATTGTATGTGAATGAGAAATGTATTTTTATACTCTTAAGGCACTGAGATCTGGGGCTTATTTTTTATGGCAGTTAGCCTGTCCTGAGTAATTTAGAACTGTATTCATATCACCCTACTGATTTTATTTTAAATATATATATACATCCTGAGACCTCGAAAGGTTCAATTTTGTCTTGTATATTCACATGGTTACTCAAGCATGGCCTTTTTCTTCTGTCCTTCTAGTAACCCATATCCCACCAAATCAATCAATAAACAATCAATTTTCCCCCTAAATACCCATTGCTTTTCCTCCCCACTACTTGTGCCCTGTTTATTAGACCTTTGATTTTCTCACCTGGAGCACTATATTTCCTGCTTGCCCTAAGTCTCCCATTCCTTCACTTCATCTTCTAGTTCTTGCCAGAGTGGTCTGACATGAAAATCTGATTGTCATTCCTCTGCTGAAAATTCGGTAAGTCCTCATTGCCTTCTGATTAGTATCTAATGAAACGAGCCTTCTTTTTGAGCCTTTTTGCTTGCTTCTCCCTCATCACACACTCTAAATATTATAGTTCAATTGTTCCCAAGTGTGAATCTAAAATACCTAGGATCCCAGACATTATGGAAGAGCTCTGGAACACGTTCTCTCTATATACATATCTCTCTGTTTCAAACAAATAAATAAAATCTTCAAAAAATTTTAAAATATTTTTATTCATTTCTTTTTTTTATTATTCACTTATTTTTATCTAATTTCTACATCCAACATGGGGCTCAAACTCATTACCCGAAGATCAAGAGTCACATGCTCTACTGACTTGAGTTTGCCAAGTGTCCCTTGACTTTGCTTGCAGCAAGAGTTCTTTTTAAATTTTTAAAATCTATCTATCTATCTATCTATCTATCTATCTATGTATTGAGAGAGAGAGAGTGAAAACAAGTAGGGGGAGGGGCAAAGGGGGGAAGAGAGAGAGAAAGAATCTCAAGCAGGCACCACACTTGGCACAGAGGCTGATAGGAGCTTGATCTCAGGACCCTGAGATCATGACCCGAGCCGAAATCAAGATTCAGCTGTTTAACCCACAGAACCACCCAAGTGTCCCTGCAGTGAGAGTTCTAAATACATAAAATTGATGTACTCCTGTGAGATTTAGAAATTTAAAACAGAGCTGAGGCCATGTTCCTGCTCTCCTGACTCTGTTACGACTGGCTAGCAATTTTGTAGATTCTTTTCTCTAGCCGAGTTTCCAGAGGCAGCAGCATCAGATTGCCTTTCCGATTCTGCATCATCGGACAGCAATGTGTTCTTGTACTGAATACTTCCAGTCCTGGCCTCTGTGGGACATACTGGAGTCTTTTGGGAATCATTCCTGGGGGGTCAGCCTCCAGCCCATTTTTCTGGCCCTTCCATGATTTTGTCCTAATTACCTAGGAATCCTAAGTCCTCTCCTTCTTAATGTGACCACCTTGCTTTCTCTTTCCTGAACGGAACTCAGACTTATACAGGTCTTGGAAAATACAGTAGTCCCCCCACTTACTTATGGGGGATATATTCCAACACCCCCAGCAGATAGTACCAAACTACCTAATTCCTACACACGCCCACCTATGATAAAGTTCAATGTGGAAATTAGGCACAGTAAGAGATGAACAGCAATAATAAAATAGAATGATTATAATAATATACCTTAGTAAAAATTATATGCATGTGGTCTTTGTCTCTCAAAATATATTATACTTTACTTACCCTTTTTCTTTTGGTGATGTCGGATGATGAAATTCCTACCTGATGAGAGGAAGTGAAGTGACTGACACAGGCATTGTGACGTAGCATGAGGCTACACTGAACTTCTGATGAAACGTCTGGACCACAGTTGATGGGGGTAACAGAAACCACAGAAAGCAAAGCTGCAGATAAGGTGGGGGGCTACTGTATTGCCTCCCAACTTTGCCCTCTTCTTGTCTAACATGAAATGTATGCCCCCCCCCAAACTTGTTCAGCTTCTTCAGTTGAGTCAAACACCTTTGCTTTTTGCCCGAGGCATAACCTTAGGGTGGCACTTCTCACTATTGTATAATAATGGTTATATTTGCCCACTACTTGTCTCTCAAAGTTGACTAATCAAGCTACTTTTTGTTAGTCACTGTTCCCAGGCAGGTGCACCATAAGGACTTGAGGAGTGAATGAATGAACAAATAGGGATGTCCATGAATAACAAGTAAAAACAAGTAACCAATCCATAAAGGAGGAAAGGCAGCCTGATGGGAGAAGACTGGTGTAGTTTTCTTGGTATCATGTGCAAGTATATGTAAAATAAGGCAGAACTGAAATGCCATGAGTCTACATATGTTTTCCTTAGACCCCTAACACAGACACCCATATGGTCTGAACGAGGGATTGGCAACTTTTTCCGCAAAGGGACAGACAGTAAATATTTTAGGCTTTATGGGCCATATGATTTCTGTCACAATTACTCAACTCGGCTATTTTTGAGAGAAAGTAACCATGTATATAAGCAGATAATACATAAATAATGGGAGTGGTTGCATTCCACTCAACCTTTATCTATCAACATTGAGCTGGGAATTTAATACAATTTTCACATGGCACAAAACATTATTCTTTTGATTTTTCTCAACCATTAAAAATATGTAAAAACCATATAAAAACTGGTTATGGGGGAAAGAGGGGAAGGGAAAGCAGCTTTGACTTACAGGTAGGAGTTTGCGAATCCCTAGTTTAAAAGATTAAGGAAAGGTCCCGGTTTATAGAGTGGATTGACTTTGATTATTTTTTGCAGACTTTTGTGGGCATTTCAATTTCTTTCCATGTAAAATGGAGGCTAGAATATATTACTTATGTTATAATATATTACTAATATAATTAACTCTGATATAAAAATAATAAAAATAATAATGGTAAAGTAAAAAAATAAATGTTTGGAGATCTTGAAGACAGGACTTTGCCAACTATAGGTCTCTTTAGATTTATAAATAGTGAAGTATCTTAAGTGTTTGAAAAATAAAATCTGATAGTAAGGCCTTGAAATTCCGTGAATATGGGAAAAATGCCTGGTAGAGCATGCAACTCTTGGTCTCTGGGTCATGAGTCCATGCCCCACAGTGGGGGTAGAGGTTACTTAAAGAAATACATAAATCAAATAGATGTAAGATCTCTTTTTAAAAATGCTGATGAGCAGTATAGAATAAGAAAGCATTCTCCCCTTCATTTATACCATGAAAGGTAAAGAGGCACAAATAATATGAGGAAGATTACCATTCCATTTTCGTTCCCATCCCAAAATGGACAAATCATCTTAATTGCAGTTTTCAATAAAGCAGATATCAAGAGATTAGAGGCCCACACATTATACCTGCTTTAGTCTCTAGGAGAGAAATTTTCTTGGAGCTTTTCAAAGACTCACAGAGTTAAAGAGGTAGAAGGGATACCTCCTCTCACCCGCAGTTCACATGTGAGAAAGTCTTGGACACAGAACTGTGGAATGATGGCTAGTGGCAGGGCTGGGGCAGACCCCGGACTCTGAATCCCACTGTAGGGCTGCTCCTACTGTATCAGGCTTTAGGAAAATTGTGCTGCTTTGTTTTCACAGAAATTGTCTAAAGTTAAACCCAACTATGGATTTATAATTAAGTCACATGTTTCCCTGAGTTGCAAAGGATTTCTGTTATATAAAACACAGAGATATAGCACAAGAAGCCTTAATTTCTCATCATTTATAGATATTATTTCCCACCTCCAAGGTCCTGAGACAAGAATCCAATGGGAGCAAGGGATGAAGATGGGATGACCTAAGAAACAATAGCTGAGTCAGGTCAAAAAGAAAACACATAAAAACAGCTCTTGCGGGACACCTGGGTGGCTCAGTGGGTTAAGCCTCTGCCTTCAGCTCAGGTCTTGATCCCAGGGTCCTGGGATCCAGCCCCGCATCAGTCTCTCTGCCCAGCAGGGAGCCTGCTTCCTCTTCTCTCTCTGCCTGCCTCTCTGCCTACTTGTGATCTCTCTCTCTCTCCCTCTCTGTCAAATAAATAAATAAAATATTAAAAAATCAAAAAAGGCAGCTCTTGCCATTGAATGGGCAAGTATCATTGAGTTCCTTCTGCTGCTTTTCTGTTGCATTTGAAAAATTAAAGAATGAGGCTCGGGGTGCCTGGGTGCCTCAATGGGTTGAGCCTCTGCCTTCGGCTCAGGACATTATCTCAGGGTCCTGGGATCAAGACCCACATTGGGTTCTCCACTCAGCGGGGAGCCTGCTTTTCCCCTCTCTCTGCTTGCCTCTCTGCTTACTTGTGATCTCTCTCTCTGTTGGATAAATGGTAAAATCTTTAAAAGAAACATAAATAAAATAAAGAATGAGCTTCCAATTCCCTTAGGCATTCCAGCTTCTCACTTTTGCTTAAAGTTGCCCAAGGATAGTGAGCGCTGTACAACTTGGAAGAAAGGCATTTCCCACTCTCTCTGTGTTAAAACAGTAGAGTGAGGCCTATCTTGATCATCTCGTTTCAAATTGGAACACCTTGACCACCCCCCTACAGTCTCCATTCCAGTTCTCTCTTTTTCTATAACACGTATCCTGTTGGTTTACTTACTCTATTTAATGTCTATTGTATTGCTCCCCCCTCATTAGAATGTAAGCTCCATGATGACAAGGATTTTTATCTGTTGTGTTCTGATTTAAATAACATCTAGAATAATCCCTTTCACATAGCGCACACTCAGAAAATATTTGTTGAAAAACGAAATTGAGAAAATGAAGAATAGGGACTTAAGCACATCTTGACATATCACACGGTTATGTGTAAAAAAGGTTTGGACAAGGTACAAAGCAAAAATGGGTGCAACAGAATAAGAGGAAAGAACACCGAGTGAGAACTACTGAATGCCAGGCATAACATAGAGCTTTCTATCCATCTTCTTACCCTTCTCACCACAGCTACTATCATCCTACCTTAAAGAGTTGATGAGACTGAGGCTAGAAAACTTCTCTGGGTTCATACATCTGGTAAGGGGTGTAGCCAGGCCTCAAAAACCCACATCTGACTCCAAAGCCCATGGGTGTAACCATTGCTTTGTATAGACTGTGTAATTCCATTGGTGTGCCCTAGAGTGTGGGTGGGACCATCTCAGTACACAGGCCTGATTTTATTCAAATGCCTAGATAGGGGCGCCTAGGTGGCTCAGTCATTAGGTATCTGCCTTGGGCTTAGATCATGATCAAGGGGTCCTGGGCTTGAGCCCTTTGCCGGGCTTTCAGCTCAGTGGGAAGACTGCTTCTCCCTCTCTCACTCCCCCTGCTTGTGTTCCCTCTCGCTGTGTCTCTCTCTCTGTCAAATAAATAAATAAAATCTTTAAAAAAAATACAAATAAAAAAATAAAATGGCTACATGGACAGGTTTCTTTTGTGAGACACCAGTTGATTCAAGTTGAAGAGATTTTGCTTTTCCGAGTTGCAATCTCCAAATGTACCACATTAAAAATGTCTACTTCAGGGGCGCCTGACTGGCTCATTAGGTGGAGCCTGGGAATCTTGATCTCAGGTTTGTAAGTTCAAGCCCCACATTGGGTATAGACATTGCTTAAAAGTAAAATCTTAAAAAAAAAAAAAAAGAGTCTATTTATAATAAAGCTAGGAGGACTGCCTAAAAATATTTCCAATCCAGAGTAAATAACCATTGTTTCACTGAAACCACAGAACTTCAAATATCGAAATTTGTCATGTTGTCTAGGCAGTAGAAAATGGCATAGCAAGCTCAGTACTCCCAGATTCAGCATACTGGGGGCAGCAAGCATCACATCTGCCGGCATGGCTCATGTGTTACTTTGCCTGTAACCATGAAGCTCAGGCAATATAAAAGCGGAGATCTCTTCCCTGGCTTCATGGGTATCTTTTCCTTCTTCTCCCTACCCTGTAACTTGCTTTGACACTTCTACCTGTACACAGCCTTTCTTTTTCTATTTACAAACTGGAACATGAAAATATAATTTTTACCACCTTCATGGCTAACAAATTTCTTCTAGAATCAGAGTGAGATAGCAATCACAGGTATCTGGCCTGAAGTAATCAAAATGAACCTGGAGTAGTGATCGGGGCAGAAGGTTCTGGCATAGGGAGGTTGGGGATATCATGAGAATATATGCCAGGAATATATGAGACACTAAGGACTGGAGATAGAAAGGGCAGATTTGGGGTGCCAGGGTGGCTCAGTGGGTTAAAGCCTCTGCCTTCAGCTCAGGTCATGATCTCAGGGTCCTGGGATAGAGCCCCACATGGGATTCTCTGCTCTGCAGGGAGCCTGCTTCCTCCTCTCTCTCTGCCTGCCTCTCTGCCTACTTGTGATCTCTGTCTGTCAAATAAATAAATAAAATCTTTAAAAAAAAAAAAAGAAAGGGCAGATTTAATAAGCTGAACCATGGAGAAGTTTATGTAAACCAGGGGTTCTCTGTGGACCCCAGTCATACATATAACAAGGATAAGGTAATAGTTTAGCTGTTACCAGCACAAGCAGGGGAAGACAATTGTTTCCGCAGACCACAAATCATTATTAATTAAGTGATTTGGAATGGCCATTAAGGCATAGAGAACAAAAAATTTTAGGTCTTGTGAGGATGTTAGGGTGTATCCCATAAATGTCTCACCATAATAAGCACATATATAACCAGTGCTTATAATATTAGTATATATTATATTATTAGTAGTATATATTAGTATATAATATGCAATAAATAATAAGCACAACTTGACAGAAGGAGCACCCAGGGTATAGCTCATACATGTGTGGTCTAGTCCTTCTTAAGCTCGGGTATTGATACAAATCAGCTGGTGGGCATATTTCTTTGAAATTCAGAGACTTCTTCACAGGTCAGGGCCAGGAATCTGAATTTTAAACAAGTCACGTGTGAGATTCTGATGAACCGCATTTTGAAAAAGGTATCATCAGACTGCCTCGTGCGAACTGCACAGCGGTGACTTAGAGCTAAAAATGAGCTCTTGTTCTCTACTGACACATATTAAGAAACCTCAAGAAGTCAAGTCAGGAGTACATAAATACTCTGAAATTCTCCTGTGTTACCTAAATAATTGTGAACACTGCTATCTTTTGTGTTTAAAAAAAAAAAAAGGAAATATTTGGTTCTTTCCATCTATTGCAATTACTGTGCCAACGTATTTAAATTTTTAGCGATCTTCAAAGAAGAACGCACCCAAATTTCTCAAGCATCTCAGTTATCATTCCTGGAAAATAAAATTTCGATTTATCTTCCAGGGCTCTATGTCACAGGGCGCAAAACATTATCTAACAGGCCTTACTTAAAGTAAGAGCTACTGTTTATTGTCAGGGACTGTTTCTACACATAGCATCTTGTTTAATTTCCACTGCAAGCCTTAGAGGTAGGAACCATGCTAATCCCGCATCTTACAGTTTAGGAAACTGAGGCTTTACGCTTGGCAGGTTTAAGAAGTTTGTCCAAGGTCATGCAACTAGTAAATAGAGCTAGTGTTTGAATTCAGATCTTTCTGACTCCAGAAGCACCAGCTCTTAAGCTCTAAGCCATTCTGCCTCCACTGGGAGCCTTAGTTCACACACACCCTATGAACATGCACAGATAAAGCAAATATCAATACAAATTGCAAAGCTTACTGAGGAAACACAATCCCGATGGAGTAACAGGTCTATTCCATAAGAAATGACATAAAATCAAAATGTAATTATGCCTCTCTAAAATATAAATAAAAACTAAAATCTACATCAATATTCTGTGTTTGTCATGATTTAACTATGGAAATGGTCATTCTTGTCGGCAGCACATAAACTTTCTTTTTGTTCAGTGTAGTTGCCCCCTGAAATCTCCTGTGTGTAGTATTTCCTGACATATCTTCTTATAATTACTAATACTAAACTTTTTTTTTCCTGAGTATTCCTAATACCTTTAGCCTTTTACTGAAATTTCTGAACCAAACGCAATAATCCCTCCCAACCACTCATGATGACACACAAACCCTAGAGTTTAAAAAGAATCAGACTGGCCACAAAAATCATAAAAAGGACATGTCCCAAATCTGGCATTTTACTTAGAATATAAAGTTAATTTAAGAATCTAAAAATCTCAGAAGCCAGCCTTTTTCCTTAGTCAAGTAAAGAAAACGTCTTTACTCTTTAAAACAGCTAAACCTGGGATGCCTCAGGTCCTGCGATTTCTCCTCCACGTTTAGAGTCTTCCAGCATTGCAACTAGGTTGTTCTGCCTCTATTCCTGAATCCGAGGAACATTTTGTATTATGTTGTATATCACATCTGTCTCCACTGCTAGACTGTAAGCTCCATTAGCACGGGAACCACATCTGTTTGGTGTCTCTTGCAATAAGCACAGTACCTGGCACAGAGAAGGCATTTCAAAAATGTTGAATGAATGAATGAATGAATGATGTGCTCCATGAAACCAGTGGCTCCTAGAGCTTGGTTCTTTTTTCCAACCTCACCAGGATAATAGCTGAGCTTAACTGTTTGCCCCTTCTTCTTTACTCTGCTCAGGATTCAAAAGCCATGATTTCTCAAAAGACCACCAAGACCTTGGACCAACTCTTCTCCATTCATCACTCTGAGATGGTTTTCCTAATGGTACCTCTCCTTCTTTGGCAGCGCTAGACATCACTCCAGTTTGTGAAGACTAGAAGAACAGATGCAGGCCCCAACTTAGGAATGGAAGCCTTAATGGAGTGCTGGAGAATAAAAAAGTGAGGAGTTTTTGCAGCCTGCTTTTCTCCTCTGAATAGAAAAAGTGTGCCCGGAGAGAAGAAACTCTGGGACTCTCCTCGGAGATGAAGGTTTAACAGAGAGGACACACATTGTCTAAGTCAGGAGGACCAAAGGAGGCCTTGTTCTTGCAGCAGGCATGGCCTTGGTGATGTCTACAGTGGCTGGACCCTTAGAAGGCAGAGAGACCCTTACCTTTGTACCCGTAACCCTCTGACTGATGCTAGGGACCCAAGTGTTGCTGAAGAGGCTTTCTTCCTCTAATCCAGAATTATCTACGCAGGGAAAGGGTTTCTTGGTATTTATTTCCTCTCCTTCTCCATCCCCTACTCAGGTCACATCTGGATGTAAAGTCAGAGCCAAGTGTTGGTGGCTTTTGAAGTCATCCTAGCACGACTTCTCTTAGAATTAAGCCTTTCTTCTTTCCCTTTCCATTTCTTTCCATCTTTCCTTTCTTCCCTCCCTCCCTCCTTCTTTATGGTGACAAGCAGTTACTCATTTCAGTTTTTCTCGTCTTAAATGGTGCTGGCCAAAAGTCAGTACTTTATTATTATTATTATTATTATTATTATTTAAGATTTTATTTATTTATCTGAGAAAGAGAGCACTAGCAGGGCAGAGAGGAGCTGAGCCTCCCACTGAGCAGAGAATCTGATGTGGGGCTCTATCCCAGGACCCCAGGATCATGACCTGAGCCGAAGGCAGATGCTTAACTGACTGAGCCACCCAGGCAGTGGCCTAAAGGTTACACTTTAACAAACTTCTAACAGCCCCATTTGAAATTTGGAAAGAGGACTCCAGCAATTCAACAGATTAGAAAGTTTGTTTTTAAATGAGGAAGAAGATGGCATTGTAAGAAAAAGTGGCAAGTGACAGAAAAGGAAACCACCCCTTTCCACATAGCTAAGTATTCCTAACACCTGGACTCCATTCTTCACGGTAAAAAGACTTCAGCCTAATTTCAGGCGTTGTTATTATTATTATTATTATTATTATTATTATTTTTCCACGAAGTGTATTTAATGCCTCCTCTTCGAGCACTCTCACACTGTTCTTTTTAAAGCTGTCCTTTCGGGCGCCTGCTTGGGTGGCTCAGTTGGTTAAGTTCCTGCCTTTGGCTCAGGTCAATCCCAGAGTCTGGGGATCTAGTCCCACATTGGGCTTCCCCTGCTCTGCAAGGAGCTTGCTTCTCCCTCTCCCTCTACCTGCCACTCCCCCTGCTTGTGGTCTCTCTTTCTCCCTCTGTCAGATAAATATATAAAATCTTAAAATAAATAAATAAATAAAGCTATCCTTTCTGGTAGGCCAACTTCAATCTGTTTTGTTTTGTTTTCAGTAGCTCACAGATGGTGAGGTGAGCCTAGGAAATTTATACAAAAACCATCATTTGACACAACCCTCCCCCTTCCCTTCGTTTTATCTGCTTTACCACAAAACATCATTGTTGTAGTCAACTTCTCATTGTATGCCTCTCCTGTCTATCCCATTCCACTTCAGGAAAAAGCAACCTTTCTGCCAGCTGCACTTCCGGCATCACAACTGTACCTTCAGACAATGTCTCTGGCCTAACGCCTGCCTCCCAGCCCTGATAACGCCACTTCACTGGGGCTTTAAACGATCGCTTTCTGTGGTGGTTCCTTGCTGTAACCTGACCTGTGCAGTGATTCTAATAAATCTTCCTTTTCTTCAGCTAGTTTGAGTAGATTGCTGTTGAATGTAATAGAAAGTAAAAAATAAGTTAAAAAAAATTTAAGAGACCACCCAGGCACTCCAGATCAGTTGAGATATCCAAGATCTATTGAATAATACCTGAGAGTCTGGGGAAAACAAGCAATTAAGTTTGAACTGTTGAAGACCAAATGAAATCCTTTCTGGAGTGAATCAAGGAATATAACAAATAAATACCTTAAGAAATAATTTATTTCTGAGCATATGTGGGTATAAAAACCAGAGAGACCCATAAGCATTCTGAATAATTGCCATTAAATGTCTAAGGATTGGGAGGGAAAAGGTGGATTCTGCAAATTCTAGGTGGTAAATGAGACATCAAGTTTATGTAAGATTCTAGAAGGTGCTACAGAGTACACTACCCCGCTGTTCCTCCCATTCAGGTGTTTACTTTAGAAAGCTGTTTCTGTCCCCAGATACCCAAAGAGCAGCCCTCCAGAACAGGTGAATCCTTGACCCTCCCCTGGTGACCGTGACAGCAGTATGCTTTGTTTCTGTGCCTGGTTATTCTTACTCTCCTTAAGTTCTGCTAGAGACCCCAATATTTGCACAATTAATTTCCCTTTTTCCTTAAGCTTATCTGAGTGGCTTTATGATCCTTGAAATGAAATGAAATCTGACTGAGACAGGCAAGTGAAGGAAAGATCTGTGCTTACTTAGAAAAAGGATAGCCAGCATAAGGTCACTGAGACTAGCCTAAACTTTTTTTTCTTTTGTAACAGGGCTAAGTATATTAGATAGCTCAGTTGCGCTGTGGCTGTTGGAGATGTTACGGTCTGTTTTCTTCAGCCCAGTATCTATTTGCCTTCTCTTAGCAGTATCACAAATTTACTTTGCGAAACTAAAAGCCTTCTTTGTATGCAACCTTTTTTTCCTTACTGTTGTCTTAAAAATATATTTGCTCCCATGCAGAAGAATAATGTAACATCTGTGTAAGTTATAAAACCGACACCTATGAAGCTACCAAGAACAAGATTGTTACCAATGCACTGCCCCCACCTAAATATTTCTGTCCTAACTCAACTCCCCGAGGACTGTGCTCTCCACACCAAGTAAGCCTGCAGTCTTGCTGGGAGAGTCAAGCAAAGTGTCCTCTTGTAACTGGCCAAAGGGTGAACCTAAAACTTGGGTAAAGGCAATTGGACTCTTCCATTTCAGTCTCTTCAGTTGGCAAAAAGAAAGCACAGAGTCTGAGCAAATTTATCATAATGAGAACAAGAGAAAGTCTCCCTGAAACTGATCTCCTAGAATTGGGAGTGTCCTGGGCTTTCAGAGATCTAGTTCCTTAGCCTTTTTTTTCCCCCTAAAAGCCATCCTATATCCTTCCCAAATTTCCTGCTTGCGCTGTAATTAATTGGTTAGTATAAGCCACTCACCAAAGAATTCTTCTCCGGTAACATTAGTGAATGAAAATTTCATAAAGCCTTTGTGTGATTAAAGTCGTACCAGGTATTTTCATGAGTGGGCTGCAAAACATTGGGTAAGATGAGAGTAAAATTACAAAATAATGGTCACCTCTGGGGAGAGAGAACTGGAGAGGAACTGGACCAGGGAAAGGGGCCTCAATAGTATATAAAATGTTTTATTTCCTATAAAGAAATCTGAGGCAATTAAAAACATGTTAAGTAATAAAGTGTCTACACGATCACCATTTTATTCCTTATACTTTTCCTTAACTTACATTTTTAAATTCAGGTGAAATTAGGTGGCTTCAATGACTGCGGCCATGGGAGTGCTGATAAATGATCCATATTAACCTATGGGGAGGTATGTGCTCAGGGTTCTGCCTTAGATGATGCTTTTAAAAAAGGACTTGGAAAAATGTAAAGGCATCACATTTGTGAATGAACCAAAAGATGCTGAGATCATGTTTAATAAAATAATCAACATATAAAAAAGAGTTAGCAAAATGTAATTCTGGGCTGAATCTCATCGTCTAAAGAAAAATTATTCTACCATTTATTGAGTACTTATCATATGATGAGTGCTGTTTTAAGAATTTTACATATATTATTTTATTTAATCCCTATAATAACTTTATGAGGTACACATTACCATCCCTTTTATACATGAGGAACTGTAGCAAAAAGAGGTTATGCAGTTTGTTCAAATTCACAAAGGTAGTAAGTGCTGAAGCCAAACCATTATCCCATGTTTTAATAACTCCAGAGGCTTAGCTCCTAACCACTACATCATACCAGGTTTATAAAAACTTATGCCTCAGTTTCCCACAAATAAACTATATAATACATAAGAATGGAGGAGGCATGACTTAATAGCCCACATTTCAAAAATAAAGTTTTGGTTTTTTTTTGTTTGTTTGTTTGTTTGTTTTTTGTGAATAAGCACAGTATCAGTCAGCAGAGTGATGTGGCTGCCAAAACAGCAAGTTCCATCTTAGGCTGCAGTAATAGACATTTTGTATCAAGGATGAGGGAGCTTTGGTCATGCTGTACTGCACACTGCCTCAGCCCCCACGGGCTCTAGATAGCCCACTTGAAGGAACACACCAACAAAGACAATAGGCAGGGTTTGAGAGGAGACCACGAACTGAAATTGGTGACCTAGCAAAAATGTTTAAGGAACTAAGACATTTTGTCTGAAAAAGGCACAACTCAAGGCAGGAGGCCATCATAATAGCTGTTTTCACGTATTTCAAGTGTTCAGTGGAAGAAGGATTAGACTGTTGTATGTGGTAACAGGGGAATAAGAAATGGAACAATGGACAATACTTAAGAGGAGAGAAATTATGTTGACTATCAGGCAGAACTGTGTAGTGGTCCAAACTGTTAGAAGACGCACAGACTGTCTTGGGAAGAAAGGAGTTCCCAGGAGCTGGATGTATCCTAGTAGACAGTCCTCATTGGGGATGTTGTTGGAGCTTCTAATGAGATGGTGGCTAGAAAGACCATCTAATGCTTACACTAGTGCTCCCTGGTTTTATTATCAAATCCATTAGTGTAAAACCATCGTCCACTTAGAGACCTAATTTTATGGTATGAACCTTAAGTGACTCCTTGGTGACTCCCCCTCTTTCTCTCTCCTAAGACAGAAAGCTTGCAGAACTATCTGTCCAGGACCTTAGTATAACTAAGCCCAGCTCTGCTACTAGTTGTATAACATTGAAGGAATCATTTAGCCTTTCCCTGCTTCAATTTTTTTCATCTTCAAAAACAAAGTCCCTTTCTTTGTTTCACCTAGCTCATGTGGATACTAGTAAGTATGCCGGGCTATCTCAGACATGCTTTAGAAAATTAAAATGAACCTAGATGTCCATCAACAGATGAATGGATAAAGAAGATGTGGTATATTTACACAATGGAATACTATGCAGCCATCAAAAGAAATGAAATCTTGCCATTTGCGACAATGTGGATGGAACTAGAGCGTATCATGCTTTGAAAAATAAGTCAAGCGGAGAAAGACAACTATCATGTGATCTCCCTGATATGAGGAAGTGGTGATGCAACATGGGGGCTTATGTGGGTAGGAGAAGAATAAATGAAACAAGATGGGATTGGGAGGGAGACAAACCATAAGTGACTCTTAATCTCACAAAACAAACTGAGGGTTGCTTGGGAGAGGGAGGTTCAGAGAAGGGGGGTGGGGTTATGGACATTGGGGAGGGTATGTGCTTTGGTGAGTGCTGTGAAGTGTGTAAACCTGGCAATTCACAGACCTGTACCCCTGGGGATAAAAATATATTATATGTTTATTAAAAAAATAAATTAAAAAAAAACTTTTTTGAATTACAAAAAAAAAAAAAAAAAGAAAATTAAAATGATACACAGGTACAACCTATGAGGACTATAATATAAGTTCTGTTCACCAGATACCTGGGATACCCAGCATTTCCTTGCACCTCTCTCATCTCTACATTCCCTCTGATCCTTCCTAGAATTTATAGGCTTTTAGTTTGTTTTTCCTTTCTTTTGTTCCTCTGTTTTGCAAATCTTCATTGAGTTACTGTTACATGTTAGGCAATGTACAAGTTCTTAAGCTAGCCACTGTTGGAAAATAAAATGAAGAAGATAACATTTCTTCAGGTATTTCTTTGCTGTACACACAAATAATGTGATAAAGGCAAGGGATTTGAATGCCTTAAGAGTAATATAGATAGGGCGCCTGGGTGGCTCAGTGGGTTAAGCCGCTGCCTTCGGCTCAGGTCATGATCTCAGGGTCCTGGGATCGAGTCCCGCATCGGGCTCTCTGCTCAGCAGGGGGCCTGCTTCCTCCTCTCTCTCTCTCTGCCTGCCTCTCTGCCTACTTGTGATCTCTCTCTGTTAAATAAATAAATAAAATCTTTAAAAAAAAAAGAGTAATATAGATAAAATGCTATAGATCACAAGAGTGGGGAATTCCAAGATGCTTTGCCAAAAGTCACTCTAGGAAAGCTGGATAATCTTTCTTTCTTTCTTTCTTTCTTTTTTAAGATATTATTTATTTGCTTGGGAGAGATAGACAGAGCATGGGGTTGTGGGGAGCAGAGAGAAGCAGAGAGAGGAGAAGTGCAGAGAGAAGAAGAGAGAGGCGAAGGGCAGAAAGAATCTCAAGCTGACTCCAGGCAGAGCTTGGAGCCCAGCTCGGTTTCGATCCTACCACCCTTGAGATCATTATCTAAGCCAAGACAAGAGTCTTGAGGCCCAACCAACTGAGCCACTCAGGAGCCCCTATTCTTTCTTTCTTATTTCCAATTCTGCTGGGATCTAGTGGAAGCTGGTTCTCTTCAGAATTATGAATACTTGCATTGGTGCTAAAAAAGTGATTTGACTGTCCAAGTTCCAATTTTTGGTTACTTGGATTTGGCCTTGAGGAAAGAGGTATGATTTGCTCTATTTTTTTTTTTTTTTAATAGACGGGGGTAAAAGGGAAGCTCAGCAAGGTCAAAATACAAGGCAAAAATTGTTATGTAAGGCCGACCCTCATAGGCCGACCATAGAGTTTCCATGGGCAAAACAAGGCTTGTTTCAAATAAGGATTTATTAAAAGTTTGCCTTTTTTAGGTGCTTAATAATGGCCACTCAATAGGATGTTTGCTTTAGCCTGGGATCTCTCTGACATCCCTTTTAAGTGCAGAGATGCTGGATATAGGCTAAAGGGAAATCACAAACCCTGGGTGAGTTAGTTGCAACAAGTTCCATGAATTCCATTTGATATGCTGGTTAAGTCTTAGAAAACTTTCTGCAAAGTAGGTGTCATTGGCTTATGTGTAAGGAAAATAAATAAAATTAATATTTATTGGGGCACCTGGGTGGCTCAGTGGGTTAAAGCCTCTGCTTTCGGCTCAGGTCATGGTCCCAGGGTCCTGGGATCCAGCCCCGCATCGAGGGCTCTCTGCTCAGCAGGGAGCCTGCTTCCCTTCCTCTCTCTGCCTGCCTCTCTGCCTACTTGTGATCTATCTGTCAAATAAATAAATAAAATCTTTAAAAAAAATTAATATTTATTGAGTGTTCAATAGGTTCCAGGCTTCAGTATTCTATATAGATGATTTCATTTATGGTTAGTCATTATTATTCCTATTTTACAAAAAAGAAAGCTGAGTTTTAGAATGACTAAGGAATTTTTCCAAGGTTACACAGCTAGGAAGTCGTGAAATCAGGATTTGAATTAGGATTGTATAAAGAAGTAGTAAATAGATAAGAAAATAAATGTTATTTATAGATATTGAAATAAAATATAAAGTTATGGGTATATGTTTACACACACATTTAAATTTATTGTCCCCAAACTATTTTTTTTAATTTAAAGATTTTTATTTTATTTATTTGACAGAGAGGGAGATCACAAGTAGGCAGAGAGGCAGGCGGAGGGGGGAAGCAGGCTCCCTGCTGAGCAGAGAGCCCAAGGCAGGGCTCCATCCCAGGACTCTGAGATCCGGACGTGAGCCAAAGGCAGAGACTTAACCCACTTAAGCCACCCAGGTGCCCCCCCCCCAAATTATTTTGTAATAAAGAACTCATATAAAATAAAATTAAGAAAATGGACAAGTCAAGGCCATGAGAAGGAAGAATGTGCTAACCTGTGAACTTTGATCATCAATTGTGAAAACAGGAAAGGAAAAACGAAGAGCCTTTATTTTTAAAAATTTTCCTAAACTCTTTTAAACGCCATTTTACCTATACAGCAAACAGTTGTTTTATTTTCATAACCCTACATTATGAAGGTTAAATAAACACTATGAAAGCTATGGTTTTTCTTGATCACATTTTGAATTTTTTGAGCATCATTGTCTTTAAAATTTCTTGATATTTATTCTTAAATGAGATGATAAAAATCTAAAAAGTACTTCCTAAATGGTAAAATGTTACATTATGTTTAGTTCTATGTCTCTTTTACTTAGGGGTGAGGCCTTATCTACCATACAGGAGACTGGCATTCCATTCTATTGCTTCTCCTAGGAGTAGGCAAGTTTCCTTTTCCAGAATCTGGCATGCACCAGGGTCTAGCACATAAATCCCTAATAAAGGATTTACAAAAGAATATTGAATGATGACATTTACTACCACATGATGCCTAATACATCACCAATACATAAAATACATTTTAAAAAATGTGTCATTCTCCCAAAATAAAGGTTCTGTGGACTTACCCATTTTCCAGTATCAGTAATGTGTTGTAGTGAGACATTTCTGGGCACTTCTTTATGTTCTCTTGCATCACTCCTGGTCAGCAATCTGCCCTTTCAGAGGTCTCCAAACTTGAATGTAAAACGCTGGGCATGTGCTAAGACTGTATCACAGGAGTGTGGGAAGAAAATATCAAAACTCTTACTTAATTTTATTTTTACTTCATGCTTTTTCATTTTGTTTCTGTGAGGGTATGCTTTGTAATAATAAATGTTGTATCTGTGTAGTGGTGTACTTTAAAAACACATATAGGGGGCCCTGGGTAGTGCAAGTGGTTAAACCACCAGCTCTTGGTTTGGGCTCAGGTCATGGTCTCAGTGTCCTGGGATCAAGCCCCATGTTGGGCTCCATGCCCAGAAGGGAGTCTGCTTAAGATTCTTGCTCTCTGCTCTCTCCCCCTTCTCCCAGCCACTGCACATGCTCTCTCTAAAATAAACAATTTAAAAAATCTCACAAACATAAATATACATATGTATATATATATACATATGTATGCATATACATACATATATATATACTGAGTATATATGCTTGAACATTTTACTGATAACAATGTGTGATCTAAAAGTTTGAAAAGTGTATTTCTAAATAGTTCTGCTAAGCTAAGCATAATTCAGCAAAAACCAAAACAAAAACCAAAAAACTCTGCTACCATAAAGAAATAAAGGATGTTTTCTTATGGCTGAGGTTGGGGATTAGGAGTATGTCAGTTTTTTACATTTTTCATGGCATAAATAAACTAACAAATAATCATAACACTTAAATCAGCAATTAAGTATAGCAACTTGTGTTGATTTTTTTTTTCTCCTCTTCAGAAAAAATGCACAGTGAAAACCTGAGAGAGATTTTCTGATCTTTCCTCCATTTGCCTCTTATCCCTGAAGTTTGTCATTTGAAGGAAGGACTGCCAAATTACTCAAAACCCATGCTGGGTGTTAAGAGTTCCAAGTTTAAGTTCCTTCTACATTGCAATTCTATGTAATAGCAAGGAAGTTATATAATTTGTCCCTGTCTCATTTCTCTGATGGGTAAAATAGAGATAATAATACTTAGGGCCTCCCTCATTATGGTGTGATATGGGCAAAGAACACCTTGTTCCATCTTTTAAATACATGCAAAGTATTATTAATGTAACTTTTAATATTGTCAGTTTAAAATGCTGTGATTTTATATACTTTTTTAAAAGTTATTTTCTCTTAAAAAAATAAATGAAATATCACATTTCTAAATACCACTATTTGTTTTCTAAATTTCATAAGCTTTAGTTTTCTCTATATCTGTTTTTCTTTGCCACTCTTACACACACACATATATGCATACTCACTCGATAACTTTATGGATGTGAGAGAAAAACCTTAAGATTGCATCAAGGAAATAAGAGGGATTTGAAATAAATTATCTTCAGTTTTCCTTTAAGTTTTAAAGCTATGCATCTAGGCCATAAAATCATAGTGTTTATTTAATCTTCAAAATGTTTGTGTTTAAGAATAATTCATGGACTTTTAAATTCAGATGAAACCTTAAGAATACATCTAGGCTCTATGATAATGTCTGGCACATAGTAGATGTTGAATAAACATTTAATGAAGGAAAACTGGGGAAAGTTTCTTATTTTAATAAAAAAAAAAGGAAAAAATAACCGCAAACCAACTCTGAGCATTAAAGAGGGTAAGTTAGTTCCTCAAGATTGTTCAGCTAGTTTAAACATGGGGTCTAGAATTAATTCCTCTTAACTTCTAGCTTTGGTTTCTTCCCCCAGCAGTCTGTTGACTTGTTTATATAGGACTGCCAAATATAATCTGCCAAAGATGCATCATAGAAAAAAAAAAATTCAGAAAGTACAGCCTTCGAGTTCACCATCTCCAATAGTCACTCAACATGTGATGTTCACATAGGTTGTGAAATATGTAAAGTAAATACCATACATAATATGCAAAATATAAATCTCATATAAATTGACTCAAAAGGTCTATTTTTAAGGAAAAGTGTCCGTAGCCAAGCTTCCACGCCTTATTCTACCTTATAGCACGATTTGTATGCCCACGCAGGTGATTCGAGGTCCTCTGACCAGCTGAAAGTAGATAGGTTATTTCAGCAAAACATTTATCTTTGTTTCTGTGTATTGTTGTATTGATTTTCCTGAATTTACCTAGGAACGAGGCGTTAACAACCTCAATGCATTACAGCCCTAATAAACTTATCTTGCACTATTTTGGCCTATGTGATAGCTAACCCATTGACAAAAGAAATCCCAGCTGCCAAAAATCCTTTCTTGGTCACTTGTTAGCCAGGTCAGGCTGTAAAATCATAACACAATGCACGCCTCTTCCATGGGGCACCACACGGCAGCGATTAAAAAAAAAAAAAAAAAAAAAAACCTTCACTTCCATATCCAGTGGAGTTGTAGTTTATTACTATAACCCTCCCAAGTCAAAAGGACACCAGTTTCAAGCCGGGCAACTTGGTGCAGACAGGGTTTTTCCTCCGTACCCCACTCTGCTGGGCCTCCCTACCTGTCCTCTCCTACTGTCTACAGGTCCCGAACATTAGAAAATAGAAAATGTGATGATCTTTGTGTGTCTCTGTAAAATGTGTGTATGTGTGCGTGTGTTTGGGTGTAACGGGCCTTCTGTTTGGCCGCGCCGCCTGTCCGTCAGGCCGCGGGCCAATGGCAGGCTGCCTTATATAAAATGAGTGTTTTCAGTCTCTCCGGGTTGCATGTACTGTATGTGGAGCAGTGTACAGTGAAGCGGAGGCAGAGCGGCACCGCGAGCTCCTCTCGACTTTCCCATAGAGGAACCCTGACTGGCCGCTGAGGGCGAGCCACACACACGCCCTCGCGCCCGGCGAGCCCGCGAGGTAAGCGCCCCCCATCCCCAGCCCTTCCTGGGCGCTCTCCCCGCACTTTCTGTTTTCCTACTCACTTGCGAGCCGCCGGGCTGCAGCCCCAAGGACTCCGCGGCAGGAGCAGCGGCGGCGGCGGCGGCGGCAGCCGGTAGGGTGGACTTGAGGAAGACGGAGGGAACCCCGCGCGTCCGGAGCCGCCGCTGGCCGCTCCGCTCCCCGGGCACTTTCCCCCTCCGCCAAAACTTTGGGTCGGGAGAGGTCGGGGGCGAGGGTCGCGGCGGCCGCGCCGGCGGGGGGCGGGGGGCGCGGAGGCAGTGCCCTGCGGCGGGAGGCTGGGGGCCGGGCTGGGGAGTAGTAGGCCAGCCGGTGCCAGGCTGCGTTTGCAACCAGCACCTCTCGGCACACAGGCTGCGCCGCCCGAGAGGGGCACGGGAGCCGGGGCGCGGGCAGGAGCAGCCCGAGGAAAACAACAACAGAGCCAGCCCTCACGCCGGCGGGCGGCTCGTGGCCGCCCGGGGAGCCCCAAACTTCATCTCGGCGAAAGTACGTGGATCCCAGCCTGGTCTCGGCTGCCGGGGAGGTGGGGCCTGGGGAGCCGGGGCAGGGGAGGAAGGTACGGGGAGGCAGCCCTCGGTGGATTTATTGAACGTTTCGTGTGCGTCGGTGACCGGGAACAGCAGCCCAGTTGCTCGTTCATCTGGAGAGTTGGGATTTGGGTGTTCCGGCCCCGCAGATCGGTGCCCTCTCACCCCCCACCCCTAACCAAATGCGCGGCGAGTAGAGAAAGTGCTGTTTTAGTGCCAGAGTAGCCGGGAGGAAGAATAGGGGGAGAGGGGGAAGAGGGCGAGGGAGAAGGGGAGAGAGAAGAGGGAGGGAAAGCGGGGGGGGGGGGGGAAGAGAGAGAGAGAGAGAGAGAGAGAGAGAGAGAGGAGAGAACGGGAGAACGGGAGGGAAGAGAGGAGGGGGAAGAGGAGGAGGGAGGCTGTGTCAGGATTTTGCTTGAATGTGGGATTATGTTGTGTCAATAAGTTTAAGGTGGAGAGAGCGAGGCTGGGGGTGGTGGTGGAGGGGAGGAGGAAGGCCTTGGCTGTTTAAAGTCTTATTTCTGAAGGTAAGTTATGGCATTGCATGGTCGCGATGACAGAAAACTTGCAGATCCTTTATCCGGGGATGGGGTCGATGCCTCTAGAAAGAGCTCCCCAGCCCTCTTAAGCCACACTCGTGTTACACTGTTATTTGCTGCGATCCGGGTCGCTAGTAAATTACAGAAATCAGACTCGAGGTTTCTTTTCCTCCTCCACCTCGTCTCGCTCGCTCACCCTCAGAAATTTATTATTATTTTTTAAAATTTCTTGGTATTGTATGAAACTTAACGTAACTGAGACCAAACCCGAGTCCTGTAATTCACAAGGACCCTAAATCCAAGAATCTGGAACACGTTTACGTGTGAAATATCCGCGATCATTTCTGCTAAATGAGGAAGGTAAAACGAAACGATGCAAAAAGCTAAGACACAACATGTACGACAGAGGGGGGGGGGGAGAGGGAGAGACGGAGAGAGAAGCTATTTTTTGCTTTCCTTTCTGTAGAAAGGAAAATAAAGCGTGCATTCCCCTTCCCTCCCGGTGTGTAGGGTCTAGTCAATATTTTAACTGTCTGAGGACAAATTAGTCCAGGTGGATCTTGTTGAAAAGTTTTCGCGAGGTGGGGTGGAGGTGGGGGCGGTACGAAGGGGAAGGTGGGTGGAGGTTGTGGGGGATGGGGACGGAGCGAGCTCTGCCACTGCTAATGGTCATTGGCCTGGGGCTTTGAAACCATTGCCTGTCCTGCTAATGACACGTCCAGTTCTCCTCTCCAGGCCGCCGACGCCGGGCTGCCGGAGACTGGGGTACTTTACCCACGCGGGGAGGGGCCTTCTTCGCCATCCCCTGGGGTTGCCCACTCGCGGCGTGGGGGCCCCACGCGCGCCCCCTCTCCTGCGCGCCGCCGCCACCTCTGCTCGCGCGACTTTTGTAGCCAGCCCGCGGCGAGGGGGCGCGGGGGGTCCCCGGCGCGGACGTCCCCGCGCGGCCACCCTGCGCCGGGCCCCACGCGCGCCGCGCCGCGCGGTCCAGGCTCGGAATGGCAGCGCCCGGCCGGGCGGCGGTGCCTCCCCGGGGGGCAGCGGAGGCAGCGGCGGTGGCGGCGGGATCTTCGCCGGGGCCCGCGGGAGGAGGAGGAGGAGAGGGAGGAGGAGGAGGGGAAGGAGGAGGAAGAGGAGGAGAGGGAGGCGTTTTCTGCCCAGACCGCCGCCAGTTCGAGCGGGCACGGGGACGGGGACACCCCACTCGTTGCTCCTCCGTTATGGAAAGGTGTTTAGCAGACTTTTACGCCCGGAGTGTGGGATTTGTACTTCATTTTTCTCTCCCCCCTCTTCCCCAAAGCAAGATGGACTCTATTCCCTTTCTCTTTCTCCCTGTGCCTCTGCCTCTGTCTTGTCAGCCTTTAAGATCGACATTTTGTACTAAGATGCAAACTTGATGGTGACCAGCAACAAAGGCGGGGTGGGATCCCTCGTTCCCTTCCTCCCTCTCGGTTTCCTAGCTCCCCCCACCCCGACCTCGGAGACCTGGTGGCCCTGCACTTGCCGCGGGGGGCTCTGGCGAATGTGTTCCCCGACTCGGTTCCGATCTCCAATCTGGGGATTGTGACTGGGGCCGGGTGTTTGGGCGACGGCTCTGGCCGCCCCGGGTCTGCAGGGCTGAGAGGGCTGCGCTACCTGGAGCGGCTGCCGTCACCGTGCTACCTCCGGCCGGCTCCAGAGCACCGTGAAGGCTCGGGCTGCCTATCGATTGCTATGATTTGGCTACTAGTTTATTTGTCCTGGGGGTGGCGATCACTTGGTGCAAGTTGATGAATGATCGCGGTTTGGGTTTTGGGTTTGCAGAAAAGGATCAACTTTCAGCTTTGTACATACGGGGAGTAGGGAGTGAGGGTGCTGGGGACACCCTGGAATGCCAACTGGGCAACCCTCAGCCTCTGCTCTCTGAATACAGAGAGCTTCTTTGCTTTTATTGCTTCACAGTTTGCGCGTGGGGGTGGGAAGTAGAGAGAGGGGAGGGATTGGATGGGAGCTGGACTCCTGGGTTTTGAGGACCTTCCTTCATAGGTGTTGCAGGAGTGGGGGCTCTACTGTACTGATACTGTACCATACTGATGATGTACCTTTATTTGATACTTTATAGGTCACTATCATATGACAAAAGGCTTTGCCGCAGTTCATCTTCCTCCCCCTGTACTTTCCATTTGCCTTCCTGGGTAAGTATGCAAACTCTTTCTACAGGGAAGCTAGATGGCTATTAGTAATGGCCTAAGGGTCCTTACTGTTCACAGGAAAAGACGCTTTATTGGGGTTACAGCACCCCGGAAATCTTGTCCTACTGAGTTTCCTACAGAAGTCAGTTTATGATTCTGAGTATTTAGAATTCAGTTGCTGTTATTATTATTTTAAGGTAGTTTAAATGTTTATTTCACGTATATCTGCCAAGTGTCACTTTCAAATAGTCATTTTAATTGATAATGAAATTTTACAGAGTCAATGCCTAGGAAATTTAATACCAGATAATATTGTGGAACGATTGTAGCCTATGAGTGGAGAGAATTATTAAAAACCCAAGGAAGCATTGTGCAGAATGCCTCTCTAATTATAGTGACTGACATTTGCTTACTCTTTCTTAGGTGCTCTGTCTTGGGTAACTTGTGCTCTTTGTGACAGTTATTTTTGTGGTGGAGAAGGGTAGACTGGACAGTGTTGTAAATCTAGTATTTAGTGGATCAGCTTGATATAAAAAGCAACTAACTATTTCCAAGTTAATCGTAATTTCCTTCAAGATTTATGTTTGGAGAAATTGGGTATATTTTAATAGCCATTATCTGCAATAAACAGTGATTCTGAAATCACTTAAGTGCTTTTTTCACATGTATGTCCCCATATGGAAAAATTGGTGAAATAATATGTGGGACAGCAAGTGCCTGAAAAGTTAGTTTTTGAGAAGTAATGGTCTAGGTGAGAGTTGATAGAACTTTTGAAAGCAGCAGGGTGAGCCAAATTGCAGAAAAACAGCTTACAATTTGCCCCCCCATCCATTGTAAGGAACACCTCACATATTCCAGGGTGCTAAGTTAAGAAAACTACTTGTACTAAATGTGTAAATCAGTTGTGGTACTTGAAAATATTACCATAGTGAAGATGGAGTTTGTATTTTGTGAATGAAAATAGACTTGAACTCAGTTTTCCATAAAAGAAAAAGGAAAGAGATTTTAATCTGTTTTGTTGCCTGACTTGCTGGGATATTATATATTATACATGTTACTAAAAGGTTTTCTTAGTATTGAGAGCAACTGAGGACCAGGCCTTTTTCTGGTAGTTTCCTTATAGTGGCAAAGCTTACTTTGACATTGCCGAGAACCTTAGGTGATTTTAAGTTCTGTGTCCAGCATCTTTCATGGAAAGTAAATACCACATTATTTTAGATAGTTAGGAGAACTTTTTAATATGTCACATACATAATAGTCTGATTACAATAGTCAGAATGAGATATAAGACGAATTTAGTGCACACCAAAATATGTGGATTTCAGTGTCTTTAGTTTTTTTTTTTTAGGCTTGTTTGCAAGAGAAGTTTTTCATTTTTGAACATATGGCGAGAGTATTCAAAATGCATTCCTGATTTACTAAAGAACACCACATTTATACATGTGAGGCATACTATTTTGTTCACTAGAGCAAACTTTTAATATTAGTTCTTTCCCCGTGGAAATATATTTGATCAATTCACAATTTAAAATGGGAATCAGTAATTTCCAGAATAAAAGCGATCTGATGAGCTCTTGCATTTCTTTGAGATATCAAACAACTGGTTCATTAAAACAATATTTTCAAGAACAGTCTTGGTCTTTGAAGTTAGAGTAGTTTTTGTAGTGTAAAACTTGTAGTAGTGATCTAAAAGAAGTCACCCTGACAGTGAATTACCAGTTATTTGCATCTAAAACATATTTATTTGATTTGAAGCTTAATTATCAAAATAAGAATTTAGATAGAGGTTTTGCTTCTATCTTGCCAAGAGTTTCCAAACTTCCCATTTTATTATTCTGCATATCTCTATTAAGTTCTGAAACTGAAGTCTTAATTTGCATTTCACATTTAATGCTAGCTGTTGAAAAGAGGAGCTTCATAAATGTGTTTCCTACTCAGTGCTACATTTTTTGGAGCTACTGTGGCTGGTTTAGAGAGTCTTCTGCTAGAGACGTAAATATTTACAAAAATTTGCAATTTTGACACCTTCCCGCCTTTTTAAAAAATTCATCTTCATCTTCTTATCTAACTTTAAAAAAACAATTTCTGGATTTAGGAGTTTGTGAGATAGCTCTGTCTTAAACATACATATAGGTCTGCTTACAACATGAAAACTATATGCCACTTTTGACCTTACAGATCTATCTTTAATCTTAATCCATTGAAACAGGAGATTTGTTTAGATATTGAATTGAGAACACAGCTTTGAGGAGAAGCTAGGGTGAACACGTAGTTATGGTTTGCTTATGCTGTAAGTAACTATGTAATTGATAAGGCTTTTTGTATGTAGTTTAAAAAAGTATAAAGTCCTTTTCAGTAAAATGACAAACACAATTTCTAATTAATCATCATCAGTCAAAATATTAAAAGTTTACGTTTTCCTATATTTCACAGAGCATGGGTAAAGCAAGGGCCATATTTTTAATTATATCTTACCAGGAATATCAACTACTTTTATATTAGGAATCTTTTATAGAAGTAATAAAGACTTCACAGTTTGACCCAACTAAAAAAGACTTTGAAAATAGCCTGGCTGTTCATGCTGTACTAAAGGAAATCCTTGAAATTATTGGTGTCTTATAAAAGTGCAGAAATGTTTAAAATTGTGATATTTAAATGTTCTAGGTTACTAAATTTAGGCAGTTAATTGTGGCATATTGCATCACCACCAGTGTGGGATACCTGTATTTTGAGACTTAATCTTAAACAGTGCTTAACTTAAGAAGGAGAAGACACTTTTCTTGAGCTTGTAGTTCGAAGTCCCCCTCGTCTTTTAACATTTCACCACTGAGAGCACCTTTTAAAATAGGCCTGAGTGATATCTTCTTTATATTTTTAGTCAACTTCCTTCCTCTCACTATGAAATGAAAACAGACCCGAATTACAAAAACATTGTAATTTCACTGCTTGGTTTTTATCACATGCCTCAGGTAAATTGGATACAGGTGGTCCTCGGGCTATCCTTTGACAAACACTGCTCTGAAGGTAGTAAGGACTAAGGCTAAAGATTGAGGGTCTTCCAGCTAGAAGACTTGGTGACTATAATTCAGTCAGTGGGTTTGTACTACCTCAAGGGCAGTTATCACAGACTGTGTCGAATTATAGAGATTTCTGTATATTGAGTTATACCTGAGGAAAGCACTTTCTGAGTACATCTTCTCTCAACATTCATCTTTGTTCATATTATCCCTTAGAAGGCAATTACAGTTTCTTGAAATGCTAGTACATCATTTTAAAACTGTAAAGATACATGCAGAAAATCCTCATGTATTAATGGAGATTGTTTTCATTTTTTTTTCTTTCAAAGAAAAAGATGAGATGAGAACTGGAATAAGTACCAGTTGCAAAATGGAAATGCAAAAGCAGACAAGCCAATAGCAAATTCTATCTAAAAGTATATAGAGAGAGGGGCGCCTGGGTGACTCAGTCGTTAAGTGTCTGCCTTCTGCTCTGGTCATCATCCCAGGGTCCTGGGATCGAGCCCCACATTGGGCTCCCTGCTCCGCAGATCTTTAAAAAATAAATAAGTAAAAGTGTATTTAAGTGCAAAGAAGATGAAAGACAAAGGGAATGAAAGACTTAGAGCCTTGAATATAGACCAGGAAGCATTGAACACACCTAGCAATATATAAACTTAGTAAGTTAAGAGATGTATGTCAGTTCAAAGATCTAGATAGTGAAATAACTATAGCTTGTGAGGAGGTTGTGTAGAGTAAAAAGTCAAAAATAAGAATGAGTCGGAGTTTCTGAAATCTTAGGAAAATAAATACTGTAAACTGTTGATTGAGTAATTGAACCATTAGTTAAACATGGCACTCAGGGGAAAAGATCAGGGGATAAAACAGAAGTTCTTGGAATGGAATGCTGAGATCCAAAAATGGACATTAAATGTTGGGTTTTTTTGGTAAAGGGAATAATTACCTGAAACATGGATAACTTATTTATTATAAAGGAGAGATAAGAATGAGGATAAAAATTGTTTAAAGCAGCTGTATTAAATGTTTCTGACTGAGATGTATGGTAATGTCTTTTGTATCCGAATCCATATATAAAAACTGAAACAAAAGTTTGGCTGAAACAGTACTGAGAGTAATGCCCTCTGGTATTTTTCTGTTCCTATCTATCTTTATAAATCTAATATATTCCAAACTCTTTTATTTAAAAAACACAGTGTTACTCACTAAATTGATCTTAGGACTTAGAGTTTGAAAAACACCAACCTGGAGGACTTGTTAAAAGTGGAGCCCTCCAGGGATGCCTGGCTGGCTCAGTTGGTGCAGTGTGTGACTCTTGATCTCAGGGTGGTAGGTTTGAGCCCCACGTTGGGTTTAGAGATTACTTAAAAATAAAATTTAAAAAAGTGAAGCTCTCCAGGTCCCACAGCCAGATAAGCTGATTCAGTGTGACTAAGGTGGGGCCCAGGAATCTGTATTTTACCTGGTGCTTCACTGGTTCTGAAGCAGGTGCAAGGTACTGTGACACACTTTGAGAAACTCTGCTGTAGGGGACAGATAGTGAAAGAGTGAACAGGAGTCCTGCACTGGATGTGGGGTTCACGTTCTTTGACAAGGTCTCTTCCAGCTTCAGCATTCTGTGGCTGTATTTCAGTCAGCATGTTGGTTATTACCTCAGTATGACAAGAGCTCTTGTCACCCTCTGTTGAGAGTAGCAGGTGTAGTACAAGGAACAGAGGCTTAGAAGCCAAAGATCCCTGGATTCCAGTACCATTGCCCCTCTTGCTTACTGACAGAGGGACTTTAAGCATGTCACTTCAAAATAAACTTACTTTGTTATGTGCAAAAAGGTGTATAATATTTACTATGCAACAGAACGAGAATTAACAAGACAGTGCTGTCTGTAATGACCCTTAACCATATCTGTGTTCTTATAGTTCTGTCTCTTCTCATTCTAAGTCCCAGTAAGTTTGAAGTTTTTTGAAGCTGTGCCTTTTAATTTTTTAAAAATATCTTTTTTTTTAATACTCTACCCCCATCCCCATCGTGGGGCTCAAACTCATGATCCCAAGATCAAGAATTGCATGTTCTGCTAGCCCTGTGCCTTTTAATTTTTGTTTCCTCTACAGTGCAGTTGGCCCTTGAACAACACAGGGGTTGGGGTGCCAACCCCACCCATGCAGTCAAAAATCTTCGTAGACCTTCTGACTCCCCAAGAACTCAACTACTAATAACCTACTGTTGACTGCAAGTCTTACTGATAATGTAAACAGCCACATATTTTGTGTGTTATATGTATTGTAAACTGTTTTAAAATAAAGTAAGGTAGAGAAAAGAAAATGTTACTGGATGGGACGCCTGGGTGGCTCAGTTGGTTGGACGACTGCCTTCGGCTCAGGTCATGATCCCGGAGTCCCGGGATCGAGTCCCGCATCGGTCTCCCAGCTCCACGGGGAGTCTGCTTCTCTCTCTGACCTTCTCATAGCTCATGTTCTCTCTCACTGTCTCTCTCTCAAATAAATAAATAAAATATTTAAAAAAAAAAAAAAAGAAAATGTTACTGGAAAAATCATAAGAAAGAGAAAATACATTTTAGTGTAGTACTGTAAATATCCATGTGTAAGGGGACTGGCACAGTTCCATGTTGTTCATGGGCCGACAAACTAATTCTAAACCCTGGTATCATGAAACATTGGTGCATTTTTAACTGAATGTGAGGTGTTAGGTAAGCACTTTATTGGTGACAAAGGAAATAGGAAGAATAAGCGGGATAAGCAATGAAAGGATAAAAGTGATAAATAACTGAGGCATGTCATAGTTAAGTATGGTGCCCCTTCAGATTTGGGGAATGATTTCTGGACTTCTTATACAGACAGTATAGGACAGGAGAATAGCTGTTTTCATATTTCAGAGTGGTTAGTTGTTGGCACTGGGTATTCTCTCTGGTGACTTTGGTCCATCTTGGAATGTCTTAGAGCATCTGTTCTCAGACTTTGTTCTGCTAAGACACACACGGAACTGATGTTTACACAGAGGGCATTATAATTTCCCTGATTATAGACATAGATGAATTATGTGGTGAGTTTATAGGTAGTTCACAGTGTGATAAAGCCACTTCTTTCCCTATCAAGAAAATATATCAGTGTATAAGTGAGAGTGATGCTATCATAATGAAAATTTTGAATACACCCATATATAATAAACATGTAAAATTCTTCATAAACTGTGGTACTTTGTTGGTAACTAATTACTTGGGAATACCTCATAACCATTAAAATTTACCCTTGTGTCAAGGCATGAAGATTGAGAAGCGTTACATCCGGAGTTCGTAACAAATTACATGGCACAGAATAGCCACTTAAATAAAAAGGAGGGACAAGCTGAGGAGGAGATGAATGGGAAATACAGCAAATCTCTGAAATCTCAAACAATGTGAAAACCAAAAGCTAGGGAAAATGCAACATGTGTTCAAATGCAAAGGAAGTACAAAAGACTAAGTATCAGTGTTCTCAGACATTCTTGTTTTACTCAAATACTCCTTCCTTCTAACACAGACATTTATTTTTAAGTAGTCTCAACATTTATTTAGTTTATTTGAATAAACTAAAGTCAGGTAACTTGTGTTTCCTCTTTTTTCTTTTTTTGAAAGATTTTGTTTATTTATTAGAGGGAGCGTGCACACGGCAATAGAGCCAGCTGGAGCTGGGATGGGGGGGCGTTGGGAGGGGCAGAGGGAGAACCAGACTTCCTGCTGAGCAGGGAGCCAGACCTGGGACTCCACGTGGTGCTCTCCCAGGACCTTGAGTGTGTGACCTGAGCCCAAGGCAAACGCTTAACCAACTGAGCCACCCAGGCGCCCCACAATTTTTAAGGTTATATTTGCCAGGAATATCTTTTTTTACTTGGCTAAATTTTAATTTACCTTTTTCATCTCCAGTGAATTAATAAGCTCTGTATATTTTGAAAATGTCTTTATGCTTTGATGAGTAGTGGTATTGGATTTACATTCCTAACCCTTTATCTTAAAAATCTCTGAAAAACCAAGTTTTGTTGTTGTTTTTTTCCTCCAGAAGTCTGGCATCAAAGTTCATTTGGTGGCAGAACCTGACCCAAACTGTCATGAGCTTGTTTAAAGTAGTTTTAAAGCCCGCTTAGAGAGAATATTCACATATTTTGCTGTAGAGATAGTAATATATGAGGCTGTGAGGTACTATCCTAGATCTAGTTAGGAATGTTACGTAATATATGCTGTATGCTCCCTCTGACCTCTAAGACTCACAAAAATCTGAAGCATACCTGGACCTAAGGGTTTCAGATAAGGCTTTGTGATCCTGTTGTATTAACTTTCTTAGTCCACACAGTGAAATTGTCTGGTATTTCTACCCATTTAACTCGGTGAGTATCATTTTGCTGATTTTGATCACTGATCATCTGAATATGTTGAGTTCCTTTCAAGCTGGTGAATCACGTAAGATATCCTAACAAGGTATCTTGTTATGTATTAACTCAAGCTGTCTTTTGAAACCCCGTGCCTTCAGTTATGAGGGTAGAATGCATCAGGGGTTAATAAAGTGAGGTAAGCAAAATGGTAGCTAACATTTGTATCTCCTAAGTTGAGCAGCGAAAGGTTCCTATGTAAGGAAAGATTAACACAACACGCACACACGCCATCCCACCCTGCCCAAGTTCCTTGAAACTCCTATACCGTTTTGACGTTGTTGATTCCTTTTTAGGTTTTGATGTAGTTGTTAGTTTTTTAAATTTTTAAAAAGATTTTATTTATTTATTTGAGAGAGGGAGTGAGCAAGAGCAACAGAGGGAGAGAAAAAGAGAGAGCATGCGCCTACAAAAACGTGTGCGTGAGGGGTAGAGGGAGAGGGAGGAGCAGACTCCCCGTGGAGCTGGAATCCTTTACAGGACCCTGAGACCATGACCTGAGCCAAAGGCAGATGCTTAACTAACCAAGCCACCCAGGCTCCCCTGTGGTTCATTTATTAAACAAACACATATATTGAAATCTGTACGTGAAACTTCTACCCTGTTTCTTAAATAATAGTGAACAGAATTTAGGGTACTTTCATTATGTTTTACTGTTAGGACTGAGTTTCGAGAAGGTTATGTTTCCTTTGTTATATTGCCACTTGCATATTTCTGTCAGAAAAGTAAAAATAGAAAGTGTTTTCTGCAAATTTCATTTACTCTAAGGTGAAAATGTTTTGGTTGTATTGCTGTAGGAGAGGTTCTAGATACCTTTATTGTTAATGATTATGAAGTGATTTTTTGTAGTCCTTTGTATGCCCATCATCGGGCTTGAACTCACAACCCCAAGATCAAGAGTCACATGATCTACCAACTGAGCCAGCCAGGAGCCATACTTTTAATTTCCTATAAAGTCACTGTAGAAACACTTATTTGTGGAGCATAACAAAAAGCATGGAGGACATGGGGAGTTAGAGAGAAGGGGGTTGGGGTAAATTGGAAGGGGAGGTGAATCATGAGAGACTATGGACTCTGAAAAACAACCTGAGGGGTTTGAAGTGGCGGGAGGCAGGGGAGGTCGGGGTACCAGGTGGTGGGTATTATAGAGGGCACAGATTGCATGGAGCACTGGGTGTGGTGAAAAAATAACGATACTGTTATGCTGAAAATAAATAAATGAAAAAAAATACTAAAAAAAATCACTGTAGAAAAAACATAATGTATGATGTGAAGAAGAGTACATAATGGCACACTAGGAGTAAACTTAATAGCTATATCTGATCTATTGTTATGGTAAGACTTAAATGTGTCTTCATATAGATGGAAATGGTTAATGGCTAAAGAGTTTTTCTTTAGTTACTT
This sequence comes from Mustela nivalis, assembly GCF_964662115.1. Classification (NCBI taxonomy): domain Eukaryota; kingdom Metazoa; phylum Chordata; class Mammalia; order Carnivora; family Mustelidae; genus Mustela; species Mustela nivalis. Next base: position 53,998,003 of record NC_139020.1, read on the forward strand.
ACTGATACAACTATATAGTTTGGTGTAGGAAAGCCACAGATTGAGTAATTTAGAGGGAGTCTTGTTAACAGTGCTGATTCTTTTAATCTTAAAAAGTGCTGAGTTGTTTTTCAGCTTTTGGTGCACCTCTCAAAACTCAGCCAAGTGTAGAATTCTCATTGACTGCAAAGGGAATGTGGGAGAACATGGAACAAAATGAGAAATTAATTCTCTACATCCAGCTGTCAAATTCTGATTGTCTTTTGAATTACTGAAGTTATGTATTTTTTCTTTCTGGTCCCCTCTTCCTTCTCTTTCCTATTCTTTCTTTCTTTTCTTCCCTCCCTTCTCTTCATTTCTCCCCTCCAAGTACTAACCAGGCCTCAGCCCTGCTTAGCTTTCAAGATAGTGAACTTTTCTCTCCTTTTTGCTGTCCTCTCTGAGGTCTAGTTGTCTATTTTTTTTCTCTCACCTTTTATTGTATTGGCTTATTTGTGATCTGTGATACAGCCTATAAATATTTGAGTATAAGTATAGAATTGATTTTTTTTCGTTTTTACCATTATTTGATTTTAAAAGATTACTTTTATAGTTTTGAGTCATTTTAGTAATTATCACTGGCTATATAATAAAGTTGTTAACATACAAGTTTGAGACTTACACGGTTCCCTACATGTAAGTGTCAGTCAGTTCGGGAGGGATTATGAGGAACCTTTAACAAGTCTATGTGAAGCAAAGTAAACTCCAGTCATTTTTGTGTTTTAGGGTGATAGGGTGATAGGGTGGCTACACAGGTTCATTTATATTTAAGGGAAAGTTGAAAGCAGATTTTAAAAGAGTTTCCCACATACTGTTTTACATTGTTGGGAAGGAGAGAAGAAAATTTGTACTGAGGGCATCCATAGGAAGCTTAAGTTTGACTTTTACTACTTTATTTTTCACAACAACTTTTTGATGAGAGGTAACTCTATTTTAGTGACAGAGAAACTAAGTGTCAAGTTAAGTAACTTGTCTGAGTTCACACAGGTAGCAAGAGATCCTGCCAGGCTCAGGAGGCCTGTCTGCAGTACTCCAGTCTCCTGGGCTTTTTCTGTATTTCCTTGCCTTCAGGGCTACATTCCAAGAGGTTAGAACTGGAAAGTGTGGGGCAGCTTTCGGCCAAGAATTCCTCCCAATTTTTCTTTCTCCCCAAAGAGAAATCTTCATTTTGAAGTGATAGGGTTGGAACGCTACTTTCTGTCATTTAAGGGGGGTAGACGAGAAACTCTGAACTGGGGCCTGTTGTCAGTTTTCATCAGCAAGGTTACAATTGAAGACTTAAACTGGCCCGAAACTTAGTTTTTAAATTGACATTTAGTGAACTTTCTTTCTAGTTGGTGTATCTGCTATAGAAATGTCTAATAACAAGTTGTTTTTACTGTTTATTATTTCCTCTGGTATATCAGTAGAAATCATTCTTTCATGAGGAGCTGAGCCTTTCTTTCTACCCACCCACCCTTCCATCCTTCTTTCCTTCCTTTCTCTCTCTCTCTTTCTTTCTCATCTTTTAAAGGTTTTATTTATTTATCTGACACACAGAGAGAGAAATCACAAGTAGGCAGAGAGAGAAGGGGAGGCAGGCTCTCCGCCGAGCAAAGAACCCGATGCGGGACTCGATCCCAGGACCCCGAGATCATGACCTGAGCTGAAGGCAGAGGCTTAACCCACTGAGCCACGCAGGTGCCCTCTTTCTCATCTTTTAAAGATTTTTATTTGGGACGCCTGGATGGCTCACCCCTTAAGTGTCTGTTTTCGGCTCAGGTCATGATCCTGGGTCCTTGGATCAAGCCTGGCATCAGGCTCCCTGCTTGGCGGGAAACCTTAAAAAAAATTAAAGATTTTATTTATTAGAGAGAGAGAGCATGAGCAGGCTGAAGGGCAGAGGGAGACACAGACTCCCTGCTGAGTGGGGAGCCCAGTGAGGGGCTTCATCCCAGGACTCTGGGATCATGTCCTGAGCCAAAGGCAGATGCTTACCTGACTGAGTCACCCAGGTGGCATAGGAAGTTGAGTTTTTCAGGCTGAATATTCTCTAACGTTTTTAATCTGGTACTTTCTTTTTTTAAAGCAAATTTATAGACTGTATATAGCTATATATATATATAATATATATATATTATATATATATCTTACATACTTTTTTTGTTTTTGAAGCATAGTTGACATGATACTGTATTAGTTTCAGATGTACAACATCATGATTTGACAATTCTGTGCATTACTCAGTGCTCACCACAGTTAAGTGTAGTCACCATATGTCACTGTACAATGTTGTTATAGTATTATTGACTGTATTTCCTATGCTATACTTTTCATTTTGGTGACTTACTTTATAACTGGAAGTTTTTACCTGTTAAGCTCCTTTACCTATATAGTCCGTTTTCCCATTCCCCTCTAATCTGGCAACCACCAGGAGGTTCTCTGTATTTAAGAGTCTGGTTTTTCTTTACCTTACTTTTCTTTTTTTATGATTTTATTTATTTATTTGACAGAGAGCACAAGTAGGCAGAGGGGGAGGGAGAAGCAGGCTTCCGCTCAGCGGGGAGCCCAATGCGGGACTCAGTCACAGGACACTGAGATCACGACCTCAGCCAAAGGCAGCCACTTAACCAACTAAGCCACCCAGGTGCCTGAAGAGTCTGGCTTTTCATTTATTCATTTGTTTTGTTTTGTTTTAAAAATTCCACATACAAGTGAAATCATACGGTATTTCTCTTTCTCTATCTGACTTATTTCACTTAGCATATACCTTTTAGGTCCATTCATATTGTTGCAAATGGCAAGATCTTACTCTTTTTCATGGTCATTATTCAGTGGCGGCCGCAGTGGTGGGGATTGGGGGTGAGGATGTGTGTGACATTTTCTTTATCCCTTCATCTAACAATGGACATTTGGGTTGCTTCCATATCTTGACTATTGTAAATAATGCTGCAGTGAACTTAGGGGTGCATATATCTTTTTGAATTAGTGTTTTCATTTTCTAGGTAAATACCCAATAGTGGAATTACTGGATCATACGGTATTAATATTTTTAATTTTTTTGAGAAACCTTCATACTGTTTTCCACAGTGGCTGCACCAGTTTACACTCCCACCAACAGTGTAGAAGGGTTCCTTTTTCTTCACAACCTCACCAATACTTGTTATTTTAAATCTTTTTGATAATAGCCATCCTGACTGGTGTAACACTCCCAAACTTTTTGATACTTAATGGGTGAATATATTTTACTGAAGGAATTTACCGATACAACATGGATAGAGTTATAAAATAGTTTTCTGACAGTTGCTTTGAAAATAAGTCCCATATGAGAAGAAAAATTAAGCACATTCATGAACTTCATTTCAGAGTATCTGATGACCAAAACATGAATTAGATACAGGATTAGGCAAAAGTTACTATTTTTACATATTAAATAATTTTGGTTTAAGTGTTGGTGAGATTCAGGTAGCCAGACTGAGTATCCATTTAATTCAGTGTCCACGGACTGAGTTTCTGTGGGGTGTTGATGCTGACTTAAATTTCGAGGCTAAAGAGTTGAATGTGGAATAGCCCTGGTCCTTAAAGCAGATGTGGTCTGTTGGCTGGAAAAGTCCAGTAGATATAAATATCATAGAAGTTATTCTGTGCTAATTGTACTAACAGCATGGCATACAGAAGTACTGGAGTAAATACTCTGAAAAACTGGCAAATTCCAACATACGAGTGGGACATTGAAATACAGGTGGAGTTTCTTGCTGTTACATTGTTTGTCCTAATTGTCTTAGAGCTTGTGAAACTAATTTGGTTCAAGCTTGTAAGCTTCATTTGGCTTTTATTTAACTATTAGTGCATCATTTTGTCTTTTGGTCTGTTTTAAAAGGGCCAAGATTTTTTTTGTTTGTTTGTTTTTTTGTTAAAGCTTTCCGTTTCTATTAGAAATTTAAGTTCCAGTTGAGTGTTTGGACTTCCTTTTAATTTATTTTTCCTTTTTTATTTATTGCTATTAACGTCACAGGCTGTGGTGACAACAGTTTTGAAGTAAAAGGAAATGGTAGAGGATTCCACATATACCAAATCATGTTAAAAGCACCTTAAATGGAGTTAAGTTTGAACTAGACATTTAAACTAGGAGTCCAAATACATGCCAATAAAAATACTATAAACTACTATAGCTGAGACTTACTTTACTAGTTAGGAATATACTAATAAGACCCATAGCCCAGGTATTAAACACAAAGTGAGACTCTATAAATAGATAAAAACGTGCTTCTCTATCCATGAAAGATTACAGATTAAAAATGATGCCCAGTTTTTCTGTCAGGCAGTTTTCAGATTTTCCAGTGTGTTTTTACCCTGTGTTTACAACTGCAGTTTCTCTCATGGTAAGCCATGGCCTGGAGGGTATGCGTGAGTTGGCTCTTTTGGGTTTCTTTTATGCTTAGTGGTATGGGTCTGGTCTTTGGACTTGATCAAACCTTCAGGATAACTTCTTAATCATGAGTTTTGTGTTTATTACATGTCAGAATTGTGTGCATTTTCACCCCCCCCCCTTTTTTTTTTTTTAAATATTTTATTTATTTTATTTGTCAGAGAGAGAGAGAGAGAGAGAGGGAGAGAAGCATGCTCCCTGCTGAATAAGGAGCCCAATGCAGGACTCGATCCCAGGACCCTGGGATCATGAACTAAGCCTAAGGCAGTGGCTTAACCGACTGAGCCACCCAGGTGTCCCCATTTTCATCCATTTTTATTTGTGGCTCTCTTTGTCATTTCAGAGTATCAACCCAGTTTCAATTAAAGCTTAGTTTCTGAAATATTCTATACAGTATTCCCAGATGCCACCCTTGGCTGCTTTCATAACAAACAAAATAAGCCAAATCATAAAGAAGAAGCTGATCTGGGGAAATATTTCTTCATCGGCTCACAACATTGATAATGAGGCTAATGTTTACATTAAAGCAGCAAAGAGGAACAGAAACACACAGAATAGTAACTTGTGAGTCTTTCTATCTTTGGGCTATTTATTTGGCATCACAGAAGTACAGCTATTTGGATCTTAATATTTGCCAGTCCTCGTGGTAATAATGAACTTCTTTGTAAGTTTTGTTATATGGATTTGCGTTCTCATCTCATTTGTTGCTGTATTTTAGTATAGTTGACCCTTGAACAACATGGGGGTTAGTGGCACTGATGCCTATGCAGACAAAAATCCAAGTATAACTTTCGACTCCCCCAAAATTTAACCTACTAATAGCTTTTGTTGACTAGAAGGCTTACCAATAACATACACCATTAATACATTATGTATATTGTATACCATATTCTTACAATAAAGTAAACTAGAGAAAAGAAAATTTTAAGAAAATCATAAGGAAAATATATATGGTCCTGTCCTATAAAAATCTGTGTATAAGTGGACCTGTGCAAGTCAAACCTAAGTTCGGGGGTCAGCTGTAGTCCAGAGAAATGTTCAGATTTGTTGTCAGCCCAGGGTTTTGTTTTAATAATTTTTCACGTATGGTCTTTTCATAAATCATGCAAATAAATTTAGAAGTTTATTATAGCTTGAAATGTCTTAAGGAATGGGATCATAGGTGGGGACAGAGTTGCATGTGCGAGGACCTGATCTCACATACAGTGATGAGTTTACTACATTAGAAATTGTGATCATGAATCAGTTGTTAGGAAGCGAATTTCCTTTTCTTTTAATTTTTAAAATGTGACCGTAAATGTCATTCCTGACATCTATTTCAAATACAACCAGATGGCCTTAAAGTCTAATATATATAGGTCTTAAGAATTTGGATAACTGGAACTTCGTTAAAGGTGTTTTCCCTGAAAAGTTTTGGCTTAGTCAGTTTTTCAAAACTAGATATTTTTATTGATGAATTGTAATCTTAGAACGCTTCTTGTATATTTCTAATTGATCTTCAATTAGCAGTGGCTACTGATTTTATGTATTGAATAAGTTTTACTGTTCCCAGATCCCTTTGTTAAGTAATCAGTGATCTGTGATGTACGCATAGAGGTGCTTAAAAAGGAGTATGATACCAATCATTTTATGAAGAAAAGCGGTCTTTGGTAAAGGAAATACTCGTTCTCTGCCTTATCTGTGTGGCAGTTCTGGGTTCCATATATTCAATTGTCATTACTTTATGGAACATGTATTGAGTACCCATTATATGTAGGAATTCTGGGGTTTGTAGAATAAAAAGATAATGGCTCTGGCCCCAGGTTTTTTCTAGTATAATAATGGCATGCGATGTATGCTAAATCTGGAATGACAATAAGGGTGTTATACTGTTCATGGTGCACAGGGATGGGGGAGTACAGGGCAATAGGAGATGATCAGGGAGGGGAAATTGAGATGGACCTGAATTTTGGTTGTGTAGCTTAATGTTTAGACATCCTTGCAAAATGCATTTTTGAATCTATCAGAAAATGAGTCTAGTGGACAACCCAGGATAATCCTTGGGCCAAACAGTTCACTCCAAATGTGTCATCAAACAAGCCAGTGGCCTGTGGACTTTTAAAATGTTATTCCCCGCAGTAAAAGAATTTAAGCATATATTCTTGATCTGTGGACATTTATCTTTAAATTATGTATCTACTGGGCTATTCATATATTATGTATTTAAAAATATAAATAGCTTAGAAATAAAAAGACAAACTGAACATAAAAAATTCTAGTGTTTTCTTAACGTACTCCAGTGGGCTTTGTCTTGCTCATCTTTTGGAGTTCAGGAACCTCACTTTGGAGACTCTGGATTAAAATTGGGCAGTGTTACTCCAAATTTAGGTTATGTTCTGTGAGATCAAGTTCTTCTTGATTTTGCTCCCTTCTGTATCCTCAGTTCCTAGATGGTAGAGCCTAATAAAAATACTGTTAGATGAGTAGGCAGAATTAGGCTGGTTGGTAGGGATGAGGACAGTCTAGCTCATCATGAGGGATCTGGTAAAAATAGACAATTTCTGTTCATTGTTGCATCTCCTGTGCCTGTGAAAGTGTTTGCCATGTAGTGGGGACTAGATAAATATTAGTTGACTGAATACAGGTATGGACACTGAGTGGCTCAGCATGAGGGATCCGGCAAAGGCTCTAGGTCCATTGGCATGAAAAGGTTAAGTTCCAGGAGTCCTTTAAAGCAGGACAGAGTATGAAGATGGACTGAGCTATAGGAGGGCAGAATGATACAGCCCATGACGGGGTCACCGTGTTAATTTAATAAGAGCAACTCTGAGGAATGACCTTGGTGACCTCGCATCTTAAAGCAAAAACGATGACTTTCGTAAGCATTACAGTCTGGATTTTACTTTTATTTGTACCCATGGCACCTAGGACACAATATGGCAAGTGATGAATCTTTATTGAATTACTCTGTTGTATACCATCAATGTGCCAGGTGTGGAAGGCTCTGCACCAATGGGAATGGGTCAGCATCAAGATCAGAGGCCTGTAAATGAATCCTGCCCTGATTGAAGAAAAGCCAGCGATTCTGGGATTACCTCCTACACAGATAAGTTTTTAAGCCTTGGAAGTGTTGCTGCACAGAGGTATGCTCTAGTGACCACAACTACCAGATCACATGTAGTTATTTAGTTAAAGGTCATTTTAAACATGCTATTGACATATTATCAGTGAAGAAAATGGAGGTTTTGATTGAATTATTTCAAATATGCTATCATCATACTCCTTCTTCCCTCATCACTGAAGCTGGGATTTGTCATGGATCACCCCAATGTATACTAATTAGTACTGATGTACAAATAAATAAAACAAGGTAGTTTGTGTTTTTTCACTTTATTTATTTATTTATTAACATCATTATTTATTTATTTATTTAGATTTTATTTATTTATTTGAGAGAGACTGTGTACAAGCAGGGGGAGCAGCAGGCAGAGGGAGAAGCAGGGAGCCTGATGCGAGGCTCTTGATCCCAGGACCCTGGGATCATGACCTGAGCTGAAGGCAGATGCTTAACTGACTGAGCCACCTAGGTGCCCTGCATTTTCTCTCTTATTTTTGGAATATTATTATTTAGGCGTTCTCTTTAAAGGTGGTAGAATTCCAGTTTTGTGGTCATAAAATGAACCTGTCATGCATTTTATTTAGCATTGAAAGAGCGGGGAGAGCAAACATTTCCTCCTTGAGAAGAAGCTGTGGCATTAACTCTTTCCTTTAGAAGCTGACCAGGTGAAGGCATCCTTTGGCTCTGCCACACCAGTCAAGGCAGGTACCCCATGGTCCTTCTAGAGTTTAATCTCATTTGGGACATGTTTACTTAAAGCAGTTTTACATCTGCACAATTAATAAATTACTGTGCTCTAATTTCCACTTGTAATGTCTTGCAGTAAACAAAGGAAGTTCCCCTTTGCCCTTACAAAAACAGTTGAGTTGCCCCAGCTCCTTAGAGCTGAATTAAAGTTTCTTCAGAGAGTTCTCCTGCTTTTGTAGCTAGGTCTCCAAATAAAGGCTCCAACAGTTAAAACTTTTTTTGCTCTCATCCTTTTCCTCATGAAGTCATCAGATCTCTTTACTGCAAGGCTGTTAGCCTTAAAGGGATAGTAACCGCAAACTGTGTCTTGCACTTGTTATTGCAGTCGGAGTTTACTGTGATTTCACTGGCCTCTTCTTTGCTTTTCATAACTATGCTCTGAGGTGGAGAGGAGGGCATCCTTATACCCATTTTGCAGATGAGGAAACAGCCTGGGTCAAAGTGCTTGACCCAGGATACTCAGTTTGCAGTGGCTCCGGAGAACAGAACCTGGCATTCTGGCCACTCCTCCAGAGACCAGCCTGCTGTGCAGAGCAGAATTTATTTTCTTTGAACTAAGATTTATTTTTTTTTCTTTTACGTGTTTTCAACCCGATAAATTATTACTGTAAATAAATGGAGCAGCAGTGGCATAGACAATATTGTTGTTTAATTAGGAAAATGGGCCTTAAATTTCTGGTGTACTCAAATCTGTGTATTTAAATAAGTGTTCTCAGTTCATGTGGAATGACTGTCCATTTGACATAACTTTTCTAGCAGCTTACATGGAAAATTAAATGCATAGGGACCACACACTGGCAAAGAATTTGCTTTGAAGTGTATATTAGGATTCTTAAGTGAGATTTGGATTATGTATCAGGGCCATTTTTTTTCCTCGAGATGTATTTCTGAAATTATAATGAAAATTAATTGGAAAATATGAATTGATATCTAGATATTGGAGCTACACCCATTTCTGGAACACATTCATATTCTAATTTGATATCAACTGGTGTTTTCAAAGAAGTGAAGGTAAGTGCTGAGGGTTTTTTCCTTTTTCACTTTAAAGGCATTTAAATTTGGCACTCTAGAAAAGGAATGTTCACAGGCCAGTTAGAGAATTCAATATAGCACTGCTGCCAGCCATAAAAGAGAAGATCTTTCTATTCAAAAATTACTACAGGATCAATTATTCAATTAATATTTTACATAGCAGGGAAGTTTTATTTGTTCGGGCTTATCTCAAAGTTCCCCAAGAGTAAGGAGGCTTACTAATTATTTTACTATGGGCAAATGATTAAAGATGGTTGCATTGGATATCCAGAACAGTTTTATTTAAAAGATTTAAGGTTTGACACAAAAGCAGTTTATTTAGAATATTTATTTCTGTAGGTTCCCTTAACCTTCATTTAATTTTTATAGTTTGTATCTGAATATTTGTACTAACTTTGCCCCTTGGTGTAGTATTAATGGCTGAAGAAGAGGTATGTTAAAGAACTACATTTTGAAGAAAAGTTGGAGCATGTGTTTATGGAAGGCATATTAAGAGGGTAAGGGTTTAGAAACTGAACTTTCTTTAGTTTGGCTTTTTGTTCAGAATGGAGTTTGAAAATAAAAGTCATGAGGTTAATTAGGTAGAATTCCTCCCCACCCTCTGTTGTTAAGCAGCTGACCCAGTGGTCCTTCTCTACCTCAAAACAGCCTGTGAGGAAAGAATTATCATCTCCATTTTAGATGAGGGAATTGAGTCTCAGAGGCTAGGCAGCGCGCCCAAGGTCATTCTTCCGGTAAGTGGTGGAGCTGGCATTCCATTCTAGCTCTTTCTGTCTAAGGAGGCCACGCTCTTCCTTGTTCCCGTCCACTGCCCTGCTGCATGTCCACAGGCCATCCATATCCAGTATCCTGTACCTGTCCTGACTCCTGCTGCATTGGAGTGCTGATGCTCCGACTCAGGATAAAAGTACCTTTTCCCAGTTTGTGTTCCTCAGTTGTCACACAGACTGCCACCAAGAGAGCTGCTTATTAAACACTGTTCCTTGAGTCACTCTAAGCATATGGTAAACATCTACAGCTTATAAAGTTAGTATTATTAAACAGTATTCTAAAAGGCGAAATACCTATAATTTAAAAAAAATAAATGTTGTGCCACCACATAGAAAAGAAAATAGTTTTGAAATTCAGGTAACTTACATCCAAAGGGAACAGTAGAATTTTAGCTCCAAAAGGTATACTGTAAATGATCTTAGACTAGTCTAATCCATCATTTTAAATTGGAAGGAAGCAAGGCGCAGATAAAAGACTAGGACCCAGGCCATGTGAGTGGCAGAGCTGGAACCAAAATGCAAGACTTCGGGTTTGGTGTTTTGCTATATAGAAATCTGTTCAGCACCAAAATGAGGTAGAAAATATGTTTTGTCAATTGATGGCACCACTTTCACATCAGGAATATGTAACTTTTCTTTGTGTTGGTTCTTGATACCTGGCAAAAAAAATCAAAGAACTAAATGTCATTTATGTTTAGCATAAAGCTATATGCAATGCATTATGCATATTAACTTCAAAATAATTTTATTATCTTGCTAGTTGACATCTAATTTATTTAGTAGTATAACATAATTTTGTTAGCTAACAGATAGTAAACTGCACCATGGCCGAGGCTAGCTCCCTGTGTCCTGAAAACAGAGGAACAATTTGCAAAACAATAACACATTGTTAAATGGCATGCCAGTTTATCAAATGCCATAAGTTTATTACAGTGTGGTCTTAGGAAAACCATCTCAGCCTTAATAGCAGCTCCTCCTCATCTTAAGCAAAAGGACCTTTCAAGTTACTCTAGGGCTGTTTGATTTTGTTCTGTCCACGAAACTATCAACTGCTCATAGCTGAGGAGAAGGAAGTTTTTAAAACCACAACAGATTTAGTTGTGAGTTATTGAGCTGATTTGTGAGCTGGGACGCCTCTTGGTGGCCTTGTTAAGAAACTGCTGTAGTGAAACATCGCGACCACACACCCTGTCACTGACTGAGTTCACTCAAATGTATGTCACTAAACGTTAGTGAATTAGGACTCTAGATGATATTTTCAAGGTTGGTATTTTTACGTTTCATTTGGGAGAAATGAACCTCTGCGCTGCAGTTCGGGGGGAAGCCTGGTGTGCCTTATCAGAGCTCTGCTTCTGGGAGTTCACCTCTGGGAGTGGCCATCCTTTCACTCTGACCTTCCAGGTGGTCCCAGAAGCTTCTAGCTTCCTTTGCTTCTTTGTGTTAGAAAGTTGGAAAAAAAGACACCCTTTTCTTGAGATACTGTAGTTTCTAGTGTTGGAAAATTGTCACAATACATTGATTTTCTCAGGACAAGACACTTTACTCCTTCTGGCTGGGCATTGTCCTAATAAATACATAGATCTGTGTGCTCTGATGTAATTGGTACCCCCTAGGGTTGCACAGAGCCCAACCTGCCCAGCTAGACATGGAGACCCTGTAAGCAGTTTTATCTAAGGAGATCATGTCTTCAGACATCAGATATTAAGACATCACATCAAATCTAGAAATCCTAAGTACAGTTCTTGAGTATAAAATGCTAGTTATTTATGAAACCATTATTTTAAAACTCATAAACATAATAGAAATGAAATTAAGAGACAAGATAGTGGAGGCATTTCTTTACTTCTGCAGTTCTCTGAGAGAAGGCTCTGTATTACACATTCCTTGGCCCATCCAATTTAATATATTTTCAAAGTTCGTCTGTCTTTTAGAGTTCTGATTAAAGAAGAAAATTTTCTGACCTTTATAAAGGAGCTTCCCTTTATTAGATAGGTGCAGTAATAGAATGCAGAATGACTTTATGCATCCACCTCTTTTATCCATCATTAAAAGTTAATTGTCACATCATGTAAGTGCAACTTGATGGGATTTTTAACGTACCAAAAATTGGCAACCTGTGATGAGGAAAGTATGCTCTGTGAGGACTTGAGTTGAGAACGAAAGGAAAAATGAACCTTTTATAAATCTTAAGTGGCAGCTAAATGGAAATGAAAGCTTTTAATTTTTTTCTTTCTTTTTTTTGGGGGGGGTGGTGAGAATGGTGATAGCAGATTAGTACCTTATGTTTAGTTGGAAGAAGGTTTCAGAATGCAGCTTGTCTGACTTTTGGGTGGAGGTTTGGGTGATGAGGGATTGTAGAAGTTTATTTAGTCTCTAATCCTTTTGGAAAGATAATAATGCATTCACTATCTTTGTGCTGGTCCGAGGAATTATTGGCTTAATAGGAGCAATAATTACCTTTCTCATTCTTATTTAAGGAGTGCCAGTTGGTGAGATATTCAGCAGGAAATCCATTACCCTACTTATAGTCCGGTGCTTCCCTGGTTGAGTTTGAGTCTTGCCCAGTAGGTAGTGATGATGCATTAAGTAGTTAAAACCATGATTGTGCTGGGCCTTTCATTCAGCTCTGTGTCAAGACTGTAAAATACTGGAGGCCAAAGAAAGATTTTGAAACCGTGCTCTCTTACTAATCCTCGTGGTTTGGGAGAAGGGGCAGTACAGTGTCGCTGGTCTGTAAAGAGTGCTTATTTGCAGTATCTTAAGGTGTTAATTATTATTAGTAGGGATATTTCATTTGAAACCTCAAGGTAATCCTTAACCTTTTACTTTTATTTGGGTCCTGCTAGGCAGTGACTAGGTTTCCCCCACTTTAGTACCTCACCTGTTTGGAGCTTTCCTGCTGAATTCTTGACAGATTGATTCAATAATAAGTTTGTTGGAATCGGCACCTTTTTCTGTGCCCTCTGAAAATCAGTTCTATTTAAGACCTGGGAGCCACTGATCATCCATATTTTGATTTTTCAATTCTTTAGACTTTGCTGAGATGACACTTGTTCTTTAGTCATCCCTGCTCATAAATTAACAGTTTTTAAATTTTAATTATATTATTGTCATAATTTTAGGAAATGTTAGTGTGAATAACTTAACGACTTTTAAATCTCTTCGTCAGAACATTGGTTATTTTCTTACTTTATTGACTAGATAAAACCCAGATTTCTTTCTTTCTTTTTTTTTTTTTTTTTAAAGATTTTATTCGAGAAAGCAAGACAGAGCAGAGAGAGAGCATAAATGGTGGGGAGGGGTTAAGGGAGAAAGAGACTCCCTGCCAAGCAGGGAGCCTACTATAGGGCTTGATCCCAGGACCCCAGAACCATGACCCAAGCTGAAGGCAGATGCCCAACTGACTGCGCCACCCAGGCGCCCTAAAATCTAGATTTCTTAGATTTTATGATATACTGGGGCCCATTAACTACAGTATTATCAAGTAGCTTTAGTGACAAATCATTTTATCTCACATGAAACAGAATTTTTGCAAGAAACTCACATCCTCTGGGCTCCTGGGTGGCTCAGTGGGTTAATCCTCTGCCTTTGGCTCAGGTCAGGATCCCAGGGTCCTGGGATCAACCCGCATCTGGCTCTCTGCTCTGCAGGGAGCCTGCTTCCCCCTCCCCCTCTGCCTGCCTCTCTGCCCACTTGTGATCTCTCTCTCTCTGTCAAATAAATAAATAAAATCTTTGGGGGAAAAAAAAACCTCACATCCTCTCTTGGATTTTTTTTTTAACCTTTTTAAGTTATAAAAGGATTGGAATTTTTTTAAGTAACCAAAAACATATTTTACTGTCGTAAAAATCCATAGTAAATATAATGTTAATGCAAGGAACTTTTTTTGTTAAATACGCCTTATTAATTTAAAGTGTATTAATTAGGGGCACCAGGGTGACTCAGTCGGTTAAGTGTCTGCCTTAGGCTCAGGTCCTGATGCCAGGGTCCTACTCAGTGGGGAGCCTGCTTTTCCCTCTCCCTCTGCCTGTCACTTCCCCTGTTTGGGAACCCTCCCTGTGTCAGATAAATACGTAAGATAAAATAAAATGTATAAATTAGATTTGATCACGATATTTGCAAACTGGTTGTCCTGCCTGGCCTTTCATTCACCAAACATGCAAAACAATCTTTATTTCATTACAAATGTGATACAGTTTTAGAAACTGAAAGTAACTTATGGTTCCTCTATATCCCCACAACTCCTGCTATGTTTTCAGAAAGAAAAGTAGTGATACTGATTTGCTGAGTAACATCTTACCCAACCAATTTCTGAATTGGTCTGTTGTAACTTCTCTGCTGGTTTATTTATTCTGACTTGTGGGTAATGAGCATTTCAGATAAACTTGGTAATGTTTAAGATAGTTTGTGAGATTAATCAATACTTATTTCCTTGCTTTAAAAATGTATAAATGCTATTTAAGTAACAATTACTTAAACAGTTTTATATTATAATGAGATGATAACCTGAAAAGTATTTGTTCTGACAACATGAAGCATTCTCTTGGATGTTTTGTTAAGACTTATACCTTTAAATCTTAGCTATAGTTAGGATGATGGCATAAATTATACTTATCCTCCTGAACTTAAAGTTTGAACAGAATTTATGGATAGTTCTAAAACATCTTCAGTAAATTAATGGGGATCATTCACTAGATACCCATTCTCTGAATGAAATGATGGAACTTTGTCATAAATTTGTATCATTCTAATTGTTCCTTACATGCCTTGATAGTACCTACTGCAATACCTATCAAATAAAGAGGGATTTGGGAGTTACCTTATGAATGAATGAAATGTAAGGCAGAATGTAGTGTTTTTGCTGCCTCTTCTGACATAGGATTTTTTTTAAATTTTTTATTTTTTATAAACATATATTTTTATCTCCAGGGGTACAGGTCTGTGAATCACCAGGTTTACACACTTCACAGTACTCACCAAAGCACATACCCTCCCCAACTGACATAGAATTTTAAGATCTCATTAGATTTTCCCCAGATTCTTATGAAACCATTCCCAGTTGGTTTTCTTTTTGTTTTCTATTTGTCCTACCCTTCACGAAATAAGTAAGTTATGATATTAAATATAATGTGTATTTACTACTTGTTGTATGTCAGGTACTCTTCTCACACTTTCAAATATCTAACTTTAGTTAAAGATGACAAAGAACTTGTTGGTAGATAATTATTCATCCATTCTCCCCCTACTTCTTTCTTTTTCTTCTTTTCTTCCACAGATTTTGGAACTGCGGCTCTAAGAGGGTGAGTAACTTAGCTAGGAGCATACACAAAGTGCCAACATCTAAGTCCAAGGCCTGTTTCGTTTTACATGTCCTCACTGATGCAGGGCATCTTATACCTGGCCTCTTAATTTCTGATTTCTGAAACAGGTTTTTTTTTGTTTGTTTGTTTGTTTGTTTTCCATTTGCTGGGCTCTCTTTTTTGTGATTTAGAGCTGAGTTCTGGGCCTAGCCAGACTCTTAGAAACCTAATTTAGTTGGTCTTTTAATATCTACCTGAGAGGCAGCCTGGTGTAAAAGTATTTTTGTGTCAGACAGGCCCCATTTGAATGTCATCTCTGCTAGCCCTTAGCTGTGTGACTTTGGGCCCAGCTGTTAACCTCTTGGAATTCTAGTTTCCTTATCTATAAACAAGAAAAATAATAGTTAATTTTTAAAGTTATTTTGAAAATCAAAAGATATATAACCTATGTAAAGCAATCAGGTGCTTTGCACATAGGCTTAGCTATAAATTCAGACCCCTTTGTAAAAAATACACTTCTGCTTCTGTTAGATGTATTCAGTGTATCTGTGTTTTTTTTTTTTTTTTTAAGATCTTATTTATTTATTGAGTGAGAGAGGGAATACAAGCAGGAGGGATGGGAGAGGGAGAAGCAGGCTTCTCGCTGATCACAGAGCCCAATGCAGGGCTTGATCCCAGCATCCTGGGATCATACCTAAGCCGAAGGCAGGTGGTTAATGACTGAGCCATCCAGGTGCCCCTCTGTGTTTATGTCTATGTTCATTTGTCTATTTTTAGGTCTAACACATAGTGTTATATTTATACTCTTTTATATGTGGAAAAAAACGGCCAGGTTCAGAAAACAAGTAGTTTTTTCAGGGGTTGGGAGGAAATCCTGATAATAGTAGTATACACTTAAAGATAATAAAAGAATTGTAGCATTTATTTAAGAACTATTTATTGAGCTCCTCCTATGGGCTAAGCTCCGTTCTGATCTCTGAGACTATATTACTGATAATAAGATATTTTAAAAATGCTGCCTGAATGGTTGGGTACCTTCTAGTGGGGAAAAAGACAGTAAAATAAGTAAGCTGTATGTTCAGTGGTAATAGTATGGTAGCAGAATAAAGAAGGCTGAGGAAGGGGAGGACAGAGTGTGTGTTCTAGTTTTAAACACGGTGGTTTGGGATGAGGGAGGGGTCATTCCCTGTCGGGAGTTGTGTTTGTCCTGGAGGGGCTGACACAGAGATGGAGAGCGTGCTGTTGACCTCTGAGGAGTTTCTCTTCCAGGACCCGGGGGTCATCTTCTGTCGTGGTTTAGAGTGCTTCTGGCACTCTTGGAGATGTTCCTTTTCAGCATGAAAGGTGGTACAGAAGTCTGTACCTAGTGGCAGGCTTTTGGGGAATCTGCTGTTCTAGCTTGGAAGAGGATGTCTGGTACTCCGGATGGCTCTCTCTGTAACCGGCAGATTGAAGGGCAGACCATGTGCATGCCTTGCAGCTCAAGTACTCAGGCATACTTGTTTTAAGATTTGTCTTTGAAATTCCCTGAGAATAGTCTTCCGTACTGAGTAGAGTGTCTTAAGCAAGTGTGCCATCCTTAACTGCCTTATTTAAAAAATACATATACTTAATACTTAATGGAGGGGTACATTGAAATTTTAAAATAATCTAGGGAGAGTCAAGCCAGGGAGAAGTAGTGTTGAGCTAATACTTTCATTTCTGAAACTCTTTTTTTAACAATTTCTTTTTTAATTTTTAATTTTTTTATTTATTCATTTGACAGACAGAGATCACAAGTAGGCTGAGAGGCAGGCAGAGAGAGAGAGAAGAGGAAGCAGGCTCCGTGCTGAGCAGAGAGTCCGATACAGGGCTTGATCCCAGGACCCTGGGATCATGACCTGAGCTGAAGGCAGAGAGAGATCACAAGTAGACAGAGAGGCAGGCAGAGAGAGAGGGAGGGAAGCAGGCTCCCTGCTGAGCAGAGAGCCTGATGCGGGCCTGGATCCCAGGACCCTGAGATCATGACCTGAGCCGAAGGCAGGGGCTTAACCCACTGAGCCACCCAGGCGCCCACTGAAACTCTTAAGAGAATAAATACTCCCTTCTCTCTCACTCCACATTCTTCATAGATCTATTCTTTAAAATATTTATTGAACATGTACTATGTTCTAGGCACTATGTTGTTAAGAGGATAAGGTGGATAATGTGATATCCCTACTCACAAGGAATATATACAGTTAGAAGGAAGAAGAAATAAGAGAAATAACCTCCTTATGAGACCGTGATCAGTCACTCAGGAGAGGTGAAGACAATATGCTAATAGGAGGTCAGATGAGGGAGCGGTCCCGTCGGACTATTATTAGGGAGGTCTTCATGGAAACTTGAAATGGGCCTCGGAAATTGGGTGAAACGTGGGCATGACCCCTGACCATGGTGCGATGACTTTGTTTGATTTTGTATTTATAGTAGGTGGTACAGAATAGGCTGTCAAATATTTGTCAGATTTACTTAATAAAGGGGAAAGGACAGTCCTGGTGAAGGGAGCTCCAAGAATGAAGACAGGCCAGCAACTGGGAAGCGCAGGGGCCTTAAGGAAAGGTTCATTGCAAGGGAAATAATTGCTTCAAAATCTACAGGCGCCCGAGTAGTTCAGTCCATTAAATATTTGACTTGTGATCTCAGCTCAGGTCTTGATCTCAGAGTTGTGAGTTCAAGCCCTGCGTTGGCTTTCCTGCTGACGGTGGAGCCTACGAGTCAGATCCTAAGGGTTCATAATTGCAGGCCAGGTAGTTCAGGCCATGCAAGCAGGCTGCTTGGCTTGCATTGTTAACACTGGAGCACAGGTTGGATGGGTGTTAAGAGCATCAGGTGAGGAGACTCTTAGAGCATCAGAGGCTGGAAGTAATTAGGAACTGGTCTAGAGTAGGCTCAGGGACTGAAAAGGTACAGACGGAGCCAAGTGATATTTACAGGCTGAATTGACAGCACACTGAAGTACTTCAGCTGTAGCTCTGTGGAGTGATGGTGAATGCCTCCTTTTGCTGTAGGAATTCCTTTTTTAAAAATGGAAGCATCCAATCAGTTAACTGGAACAACTTTTCTAAAAGTTTAGCATTATCTAAGTCATGCTTGCAAGAGTCCTTCTAAATGCTGTGCTAAACGCTGTGAAAACAAGACAATGTTAAGTAAAGTTATGTCAATGCTTAGGTAATAATTTACAGCAGAGTTCAATTTTCATATACTGTAAATATATTTTTATAGTTCTTTAGGGCCCTTTGTATATTCTGTGTTATAAACATACACACACACATCAGGGAAGGAGAGAGGAAATACAGAAATAACCACGTATCAGTTACTTATTTGATGATGCATCTTGAATCGGTAATGTAGCCCAGTGATAACACTTGGTTTTTATATGAAAATTCTTTATGATTATTAGTTTTATAAAGTAGTTCCCAAGAAAGCATTTTGGGGAGGTTTTCTTCCTTCCTTCCTTCCTTTCTTTTTCCTTCTTTAAAGGAACATTTAGAATAATAATGGGGTTTAAGTTTTATTTAGTAAAACATTTATTAATAATTTTTTAATAATAATATAATAATAATAATGTTTTAATTAATAATAATTTATTTAGTAATACATTTAGGAAAACATTCTTCAGGAAAGTCATAGCAGCTTTTGCCTTCCCATCTAGCACAAATGTAGGAGACTGTGAGAAGAGACCATATAAAAATGTACTGTGTATGATCTTTCCTTCTAGCATCACAGATCTCATTGATACAGCTGTGTGTTAGGGTGTAAGTACTGAAAATTGATAAACCTGATTGCCTAAGTTTTCCCATCTCAGAAATAGGGACTGGGCTGGAATGATTAGGGAGGCCTTTCCCAGGATAAAGGCTTGTGACTGACTTCTGAGAGCTACAGGGAAAGACTCCCACAAACAGTGACAAATTGTAGTTCAGGTTATTCAGTATTCTTCATAAGCTTTCTTGACTTGTATCTTTTTTCATGTCGGAGGCTGAAAGGCCCACGGTTACCTTTGTGGGAAAACATTGCCCTTTTCTGAGTAGAGTGCAAGACATGGTAAGATGCCCCCAATAAATAATTGCTGCGTTTCTTTCAGCTGCGAGAGATACTAGTGTGTTAGGGATTACTCGTGGACTTGGTCTGATCCTCTGCTAATGTTAGGGAAGCAGTTGAAACAGCTCTTGCTATATTCAGAAGTAAACTCTTAAATGATGATCACAGAAACCTTTACATTCATTCACCAAACATTTATTGAGATCCTGCCTTTTGCCTGGCTGGCATGGTATTAAGCTCCAGGAATATAAAGGAAACAAAAATAGGTACCTACAGGGCCAGCTTCCATGGTAATAGAGAAAACATGCAGTAAGGACTTAGTATGAATAGGTATTACTCTAATATTACAGATGGAAAGCTATGAAACTGAGTGACTATCCTCTAAATCATAGTTAAAACGGTGTTTTTAAAGAATGTCCAATCTGTAAAGGTACTTGAAAAAATTAAAAGATCACAGGACTGTCTCCAGCTTCCCCTCCCCCAACGAAAGATTCTTTATCTTGAAGTAAGATAATGAATTCTCATCTCAGTTTCTTTATGTTTCTCTTGTTCAAGTCTGAAGAACAGGGACATTTCAGCTAGCCTGAAACAACTGTGACGGAAGGCAGGGAGATGTGCATTCTCTAAGGATGTCGCAGCTCCAATTATTTAGGGATTTATAGATCAAAGCCATTTTTAGTCATTTTTGCTGAGGTGGCAAAGACTTCATTTTACTCACCCTTTAAATTTCCTGTATTTCATTTGACTTCATAAAGAAAACTATTTCAAAAATTTTATTTTGAGTGGCAGAGTAACCTCAGATTGGTAAGGATCTGCTAAATTTGCAGAGTTTGAAAAGACTGGTCGGTAGTGAGAATTTTGACTTATTTGGTATTTAGACATCCCATTAAAATGGATGATGAAAATTCTCAATGTATTAATACCGATAGATTAGCCATTTTTGTAACTTCTTCTGTGTTTATAATAATAACTGCTACTGTTTTATTGAGCAGTATATACTGGACAATGTGACAGGTATTTTAAGTCATTTAATCCTTATAAGAATGCTATAAGATGGATATTATTATTTCCTATTTTACCTGTGAAGAACCTAAGACTCCAGGTAGTTGAATATCTTACCCATTCAACTGTTTCTATGCTTCAGGATGTGAATTCTGGATTTGGATTCTAGTCTCAGTCCAATCTGGCCCTGCGTATTTACAGTTAATGTCTAATGTCTAGGACTGTGGGGTTTTTTTGTTTTGTTTTGTTTTTTAAAGATTATTTATTTGACAGACAGAGATCACAAGTAGGCAAAGAGGCAGGTGGGGGTGGGGGATGGGGCTGAGCAGAGAGCCTGATGTGGGCCTCCATCCCAGGACCCTGGGATCATGACCTGAACCAAAGGCAGAGGCTTTAACCCACTGAGCCACGCAGGCACCCTTTTTTTTTTTAAAGATTTTATTTATTTACTTACTAGAGAAAGAGGGAGAGTAGTGGGAGGGTGGGGAGGGGCAGAGGGAGAGAGAGAGAAACAGTCTCCAGCAGACTCCCTGTGGAGTGCAGAGCCCAACCCTGGAGGTTGTGGGGGGGCTCCATTCCAAAATCCTGATGTTGTGACCCCAGCTAAAACTGAGTCGGGTACTCAACTGGCTGAGCCACCAGGCACCCCTAGGCCTGTACCTTTTAAATGCATGTGCTAAAGGACAGATTGGTTGGATGAACTTTTTGCCTGTGAGAGCAGCATGAGGAAGGAGAATCCTTGGGGCTTCAACAGGAGAAGTTCATTTTAGAGACTGAGATGGAGATCAGAAAACATTGACCAGCAGGAGAGCCCAAGATAGTCACAGAAAGATATTTCTCATATGCTAAAGTCAAAGGTAAAAGAAGAGGTAAAAATAAATGAGGCCTTCAGAGGTTGCTTAATTGCTGCCCCAACTAATGTCTCCCTGGTTGACTTTTGAACAGTGGGAGTCTTCGGAGTAGGATCTAAGAATTTACATTATTTAAAGTCCTGCAGATGACTCTGATCTGGGCAGATGCTAGTGGTGTACCAAAGAGGCATGCTCGTGAGTAAGGTGGATGAAATTCGGGGCTGTGGGATCCAGACCCAGGAGTGCTGGCTATGCCCAGGGCGGTTCCTTTTCTGAACGGACACTAAAGATCAAGGAACAAAACAGACAATGGTGGGGAACTACTGATGACAGATTTGAAGTATTATTCTTAATTTTTAAACATTTAAGTGGCTGTTATTCATGGGTAATAAATTGATCTTTTTCTCTCACATTTTTCTGTGTTTAAAGTTGGTCTATCTTAAATGACCTGGTACCCAAAGAGATTTGTTGCAAATAGACTGATACCATTTCTCTTTTTTTGGCACAATGTTAATTTTAAGCAAAAGACATGGTTACTTACTCAACATATACCCATTTTGTTACTTAATTTTTGTAATTATTCTATTTTCCTTATATCTTTAATTCTGGAACACTTATTTTCTAGATTTCTAACAATGGTAGACTTGTTTTTCAGGAGGGTGGTAGTATTTTAGGTTTGTTTGTGTTTTTTCCCCCCCTGTGCTCCAGACAAACAGTTAGTATGAGGGACTGTAGATGTATGGTTCTCTCTTACAGTTTGTAAATACCTTAAACTTGTTAACAGTAATTTTTTTTTCTCTCTGAAGTCTTGAGTCATAAAAAAACAATGATATGGAAGTGAATCTATGGGAAGGAAATCCAGAAGTAATATTGAGTCTACTGATGGGGCTATCTTGAGGCCTTTTTATTCACAGCAATGATTATAGCATCATTTTTGCCTTTTCCATATTGTATAAGGCTCTCTACCACATAAAAAATAGTTTTAGCAGGAAATAAATCCATACAAATGACTGAGAATGGCTTATCTTAATATGGAAATCCATTCTTTTAAAAAATACCATTATTTCTGCTTTTTTTTCAAAGTATGTATGCTAGACCAAAGCCTGTTTGAGGTTTGGTTGCTCAATTTCCCATCCCCTATCCTACTCTTTCTACTTGCATATCGATTAAGTTTTGAGTAGGAGGAATTGAAAACAGGGTAATTTGTCCAGACTGTATAGTACCGTTGGAATATTTCTTTTGTTTAAAGTTTTAGATGTGTCCTGCTCACAAAGGAATTTGTGGATTGCCAAGGGCACTTTAGCAAAGGAAAGGCTATGTATGTACAAAGGTCAAAATAATCCACATAGACCCTGGAAAAAGCTTGAAGAATGCTTAACTTTTTCAAGAAGACACTGATTGCTATGATCATAAAAGTTCAACAACAAAAATATTCCTCAGAAACCAGAAACTGAATGAAAAATACTGTCTGCTCATATTTAAGAACGTGATTCTCATCTTCTAGAAATACAGTATGCATCTCTAGGTTAGAAAGATGGGAGTTAAAGAAGCCCCAAGGAAAGACATCTGAGACACTGCTGGGATAGAAAGCTGTTGTTGAAGGAGGCTCTTTTCAGATGCTGAAAACATCCTTGGTTAGTTAAAGCCTGTGAAATCATGGAGAAAGCCAGCAAAGAACTGTTCTCCCACATTTTCGTGAATTTGAATGAGTAGTAATTTCTTACCAGTCCATCAAAATTTCTGAACAAATAACCATCCCGCACATGCATGACTGTCATAAACATTAGCACAGA
The DNA here is from genome assembly GCF_964662115.1 of Mustela nivalis. NCBI lineage: Eukaryota > Metazoa > Chordata > Mammalia > Carnivora > Mustelidae > Mustela > Mustela nivalis. The sequence goes on from NC_139020.1 coordinate 54,021,080, forward strand.
AGTGTTATAACACTGTTGTCCCAGAGAAGATTAAAAATAGAAAATACAAAATATAATTTAAATACGTTTATGATAGAAAAATAATGGGGCATTATAGCAAGTAGGAGGTTTTGGAGTTCATCCATAATCTTGTGGGGTTGATGTCAGGGGAGAAAGCCCTGTCATGCCCCAACAAGCCCTTGTCTCTCCACTCCGACCGAGGACTGGCCTGGGTGGCTTGGGGCATCTGTGGCTCTGCTGTTCACGTGCTCTGATGTTATATCACTCTTGATTGCTATCCTGCCAAGTTCCTTCGAGATACTGGGATTTTACTTTCCAGTTTTAAAAATTACTTCTTTGACTCAATAGAGGTTTACTAAACAGGTTTATTTGCTGCTTCTTATATATAAAATGGCTTATATTAGATTAAAAGTTTTGAGGTGTATGTATATAATATTTTACTTTTTTGGGTTTAGATTTGGGCCTTGAGCCAGACCATTTTGCTGAGCAAACTTTCAGAGCCCTTCTCTTTGTAGGGAAGTATTACATGTAAATGCTGGATGTTAAACAGCTTTGTAGGTATCTGGTAACTCTCTGCGGTTCTGACTTTAATGAACAGAACCAGTAGGGCTGTTCCACTGGAACTCCTGTGATTGTGGTGATTTTCTGGTATTTCTTTTGAAGAGATTGCCTCAGGAAATATGTTGTAGGGTGTAGAAAAGTCTTACATGGTAATCCCACTATGTCTCCCATTTGAATTTTCAGAAAAGGCTCAATTTGTATAAAGCAACAAGTGATGTTGGAAAACTTTAAGGAGCCAGGCATCTTTGACTAGATTCTGGAGCTCTTTCAGAAATAAATCTAGAAGCCAGAATCAGAGGGATCTTTGGTTTCTCAAGGTTTTCTACCAATATTCTAAATAGCAGAAGAAAATAAACTCATATTCATATGAAGTTATGGGTAATAGGCCAAATTGTGGGGCCAGAGCTCAGATTTGAAGTTTCTAGAATGCTTTATGGTAAAAATCCATTTGAATATTACGTTGTATTCTAAAACATATGCCTTTTTTTTTTGGAGGAAAAATTGACATGGTAAAATGCACAGATCTTAAGTATAGAGTTTGAATATTGTTATATAAGTTAGAATACAGATCTTAAGTATAGAGTTTGAATATTGTTATATAAGTTAGAATATTGACAAAAGCATACACTGGTATAATCCACATTCCTATTACGAATATACCCACATGTTTTAACATAGAAGTACTGTTTGAAGTTATTTTCCATCAAGAGGATCAATGCCCTAAGAATATTTACCTTTTTATTTTGTGGCTTCTACTTGTCATACCACTCTCTGTAGTCCCCCAGCAATGTTGGCAGGGGACGTGGTATGGTTATTCAATTTAAGAAGTGTGGGCTTCATCAAGATAGCTGAGCAAAACGGCCATATATTATCTTAGTGGACTTTCTTTAGCTAAAGTCTACCATGAGCTAGAGAAGTTGATTAATGCCTGTTGCTCACCTAAACACCAAAAAATTCCTGCTGCTCTAATTGCAGACAGTTGATCAAGTTAAGCAATGGATCTGTGGTCAGGAAGTTAAAGATTCCTTCACATGCATTGTTTTGCTGGTAGTCTGTTCTATAGAAAGACTTACATTATGTGATCTCCCATTTTGTTCCTTTAACATCCTTTCAGGATAACAGCTGACACTTTCCTTTGCAGTAGTCACCCTATGGGAATTCATTTTTTTTTTTAAAGATTTTATTTATTTATTTGACAGAGAGAGAAATCTCAAGTAGGCAGAGAGGCAGGCAGAGAGAGAGGGGAAGCAGGCTCTCCGCTGAGCAGAGAGCCCAATGTGGGACTCGATCCCAGGACCCTGAGATCATGACCCGAGCTGAAGGCAGAGGCTTAACCCACTGAGCCACCCAGGCGCCCACCCTATGAGAATTCAACTGATGACCTACTCTCTGCATTTTATTCGCATTTTTTAATTCTTTCTCGCACCTTGCCTGCAACTGTAACTGAGTGCTTGTACTCTGTTTTCACTCAGTGTCTTTCAGAGAGGAGATGTTAAAGCTCCCTTTTAGTAGAGACTAAATTTTAGTTATTATATCCACTGCAGTGCAAAATACATCAAGCCCACCAGATTGATTTCAGTCATAGGTACTGCTATTAGGTAATAGCAATACATAGGGATAGACCCAGAACTCAAGTAATGTTTAGTAATATTAGGGGAGCTGGTGATGGTAACTGATACTTACCGAGAGGTTTTTATGGGCTAGGTACTATCCTAAGCCTGTTGCATGTATTATCTGATGTTACCTGCACAATCATTTGATGAGTAATAATATATCCACTTTACACATTAAGCAGCTATGTGTCTTAGGACTGTTTTCCTAGGAGCAGAGCCTGAGATGCAGATTCTTGTGCAAGTGATTTATTGAGGGGAGGATTCAGGAGGAACCGGAGCAAGGAAGGGAAGCAGGATTCAGAGGGCAGGTCCCTGGATCAGCATGTCCGCAAACCTGTTAGAAATCCATATTCCCAGATCTCACTCAGGAACCCTGGGTCAGAAACTCAGGGGAGGTAGGCAATGTGTGGTTTAAATAGTCTTCTAGGCGATTCCAACTGATTGTAAAATTTGAGAGCCCCTCAGGCAGAGGAAGAAGCCAGGTAAAGATTTATGTTTTGCTGGAAATAGAGCCTTAGGGGGATCCTTTGAGGAGTTTGGCACATGAATGGCACTGTAGAGCTGCCATCCAGAAGAGAGTCACTTTAGTATTTTGATCAGTCACTGGCTGTGGGGGACTCCTGGGGAATGGATAGTGAGGGAGAGGTATAATTTCCCAGTCTCTAGAAAAGGTAGCCCTGGTGTAGTGAGTCGTTAGCATCCAACACCCCCAGCAGCTGGGTATGCCAGCTTAAGGTGAATCTATGTGGGGCATCCCAGGCAGTGTCCACTCACTGAGGCACAGCGGAGTTCTATAACTAGCTCCAAGTCCCACTGCGGGTGACAGGTTTTGAACTCCCGCAGTCTGGCTCCAGAGTCTGTCTTCCTGACCATTAGTTCTACTGTCTTCTGTGGTTGGAACAGTACTACCAATAACAACATTAAGATAAGTGCTCAAGAGACCATTTAGAGGAGGAAGTTGGTTCTGACTGGGGAAAACAGAGGGCTTCATGAAAGAGGTGCCATTTGATTTTGCTTTGAGGGTAGGATAAGATCTGGACATATAAAAGTGGATGCGAGAGATTTCCTAGGTGGAAGGAGCAGCCTGAGAAAAGGCACAGAAGCATGCCAGTGTGGGTTTGTTACAGAAAGCTAGTTATTCTTTTTGGCTGCTGTTTGGCTTACTAAGAGTTCTGGGAGAGAAAAGTCATTCAACATCAGTTTGGGGCCAGGTTGAGGATATCCTTAGATGCTAGGCAAGTGAAGATTTTTAATCTGGGGAACAGTGTAGTCAGAACTGTCCTTTAGGAAGATTAATATGACAACAGATGTGTAGGATGAATTTTAGCAGGAGAAGCGGAAGGGAGACAAATCTGGAAGCTATCAGTGTACATGATAAACTAGACCTGCTCTTGGCAGTGGCAGTTAAACTGGTAGAGAAACATAGAAAGGCTGCTACAGAGGAAGCAGAACAGGAGCTGAGGGAATGAATCAGAGCGAGCCATTGAAGAAGCTCCCTGCCCAGGAGAACTCCAGCCCTTTCAGGCAGGGATGGGGCTTCTGCAGTGGAGGGTGTCTGAGAGCGGTGCAGAGAATGGGTGGTTAGGTTTAGGAGCATGGCTCAGGAGTGTGAATTTGGTGTGGGGTAGCCCATGTGGAGATGTCGGACAAGCAGCTGGATGGCTCAACTGAAACTCAGGGGTGAATATGCAGATTTAGAAGACTTAATTGTCGTGGCAATTATTGAAAGCCACAAGGTCTGATAATAAAATTGCCAAGGATGGCAATGATAAGAGAGGGTCAGTGTCATTTAGGATTAAGATTCTTGGACTCTTCTTCAGTTTTTTCATTCATCGACTCACTTGGCCTCCAAATGAATAATGAAGTTAACAGTTTTGCATGTTAAATTGAGAGAAAGTCAAACCCTTTTGCTTTCTAGCTCAAGGTAGGGAATATAATGGAGAAAAGGTATGTGTGTGTGGGGAGGGGGGTAGTCTTCCCAGGCAAAAGCAAACATTTCTTTGCCGCTCTTACTAGATCCTCTATCTCCTCTGTTGTTGTTTTCTTAAGAGGCATTTAAATAGTTTGGCCTAAGATCTTCCTTGCTTGCTGCTCTTGCTGTGGGCTTAAATTTGTAAATAAAAGGCAACAATGTCAGCCAAGATACTAAGTAAAGTCAACTAGGAAGTGAGAGTAAGATTTCTTTCTGATAAGCCATGAGACTCAGATTTAGTTGTATTTCCAGTTATTTCAGTCTAGATATGTATAGTCATTTATTTCAGAAAGAGATGTTTTAAATACCCTGATTAATGGGGCTTGGAATGGCATTTTGTGTAGTAGCTCATTCTCCTTTTTCTGAGTCCAACTGTTGGTGAGGTCAGAAAACCCGTTCGCTTGGGGCCATTGCTTATTGTTATCTAGAGAATGATTTCGTAGGCCAGAACTTTCTGGAATTTATATTTGACCACAGAATGAACAAACTAGGTGGACATTACTGGGGAAAATGAGACATCTCTGGCCTCCAGCCACTAGATGCCAGTGCCATTCCCCTAGTCACGACAATCAAAATCCCATGTGGTTGGAGCCACTGTGTTAACTAACCTACGTGGATCAAACGGGAATGTGAAAGTCTATATAGTCTCTATCTTAGGTGTAGCAAGTTGTAGAATAAACAGATTTTTGCCATTTCAGAAATGGATTCCTTGAACGCTATGCCTGGGAGAGATTGTCCTGGTTATGTAGAACCCATTCCAAATCACAGTACAATTTGATATAACTACTTGAAGAAGCAGTTTGTCAGCATCTAACAAAAGTTGAGAAATAGAGCAATTTTACACCTACTTCTCCCTCTCAAGCATCTGCCCAAGGACACATGTTTAAGGACATTCATGGCAGAATTGTTTTATAATAAGGAAAACTGTAAACAGCATCATTGAAACATATACATTATGGTGCATTCACATGATGGGATAACCATGAACCAGTAAAAATGAATGAAGCGAATTTGTATGGACCAATCTCAAAAATAGTGTTGGCAAATGCAGAATAATTTTTCTTTGCTTCTTCTATATATGGGGCACCTGGGTGGCTCAGTTCGTTAAGTGTCTGCTTTGGGCTCGGATCATGATTTCAGGATCCTGGGATCGAGCCCCACGTCAGGCTCTCTGCTTAATGGGGAGCCTGCTTTTCCATCTCCCTCTGCTGCTCCCCTTGCTTGACTCTCTCTCTCAAATAAATTAAAAACCTCTTTTAAAGAAACCCACCCAGAATGCAACTGGTGCAGCCACTCTGGAAAACAGTATGGAGGTTCTTCAAAAAGTTGAAAATAGAGCTACCCTGTGACCCAGCAATTGCACTACTGGGTATTTACCCTGAAGATACAAATGTAATGATCCGAAGGGGCACGTGCACCCGAATGTTTATAGCAGCAATGTCTACAATAGCCAAACTATGGAAAGAACCTAGATGTCCATCAACAGATGAATGGATAAAGAAGATATGGTATATAGATACAATGGAATACTATGCAGCCATCAAAAGAAATGAAATCTTGCTGTTTGCAACCATGTGGTTGGAATTAGAGGGTATTATGCTGAGCAAAATAAGTCAATCAGAGAAAGACAATTATATGAACTCTCTGATAGTAGGAATTGGAAAGGCAGGGTGGGGGTGTGGTGGGCAGGGAGGGAAGAAATGAAACAAGATGGGCTCAGGAGGGAGACAAACCCTCAGAGACTCTTAATCTCACAAAACAAACTAAGGTTTGCTGGGGCTTGGGGGTAGGGATAGGGTGGCTGGGTGATGGACATTGGGGAGGGTATGTGCTATGTTGAGTGCTGTGAAATGTGTAAGCCTGATGATTCACAGACCTGTACCCCAGGACCAATAATACATGATATGTTACTTAAAAAAAAAACTCACCCAAATAACGCTATACATTGTTCAGCTCATATTCATGACAGTGTCCCTTTCTGAGGAGGAAGAGATGAAGATGAATGAGACTAGGGAGAGAAAAATGGAGGATGTCAATTTTATTTACATTGTTTCATTTATTTTTAAAAAAAAGGCCAAGCATATTCTGCGGAAGTTTAAATTTTGGTGATATGTTCATGCATATTTGTTATTTATTATTCTTTGCATTTTTTTTTTTTAAGATTTTATTTATTTATTTGACAGAGATCACAAGCAGGCAGAGAGGCAGGCAGAGAAAGCTCCCCGCCGAGCAGAGAGCCCAGTGCGGGGCTCAATCCCAGGACCCTGGGACCATGACCTGAGCCGAAGGCAGAGGCTTTAACCCACTGAGCCACCCAGGCGCCCCCATTCTATGCATTTTTAAACTTTTCAAATGAAATATAAAGGAAACACTTTAGTACTTGATGGTGTAAGTTGATATTCTGAAGTGCATAGGGGGATATACTAAATTGTTCCTTGTCCTGAAATATCTATTAGCTATTGATTTAATTTTCCACAATGTGTTTGACGAAAGTGATTGTGCTATGTGCTGTTTCCTCATCACATTTCCATGCACTAAGCCACAGTTTCATGATTCATTCTTGCACAAACATGTGTAGATCTGGATTCTCACACGTTGAAATAAACGCAGCTGTGTTTATTTCAGTGAGATTACATTCAAATAAACACACATGTGATCCCTTACGAGCGTGAACCCGTAAAACACTTGTTGATTTGGTTCTGAAATTGTGTGTTCAAATAAACACACTTGTTTTAAGGGAAGTTTTGCTTTACTCAAATGTTCATGCCTTGAACATGTGTTTTATAGTAGGCAGATGTAGACAATGAGTGTCTTAAAAGAATAATAGTTCTTCAGAGTCTGTCATTGCTTTAGACAAATGCAGGGTTTATTTAATGGAATTTTTTTTTTTAGCATATTGGTAGTTGTCTTGTTTAAGTAATTAAAAATAGTGTTTGAATATAACAGTTTATAAATTATATTATGTAATTATAATTTATATAACTTTATTCTTGAAAGGTTAGCCGAATAGAACAGAATTTTTAATAAATTAATATATAAAAAATACTTATGAGTGTATTTTTAAAAACTATTAATAATGATAAATTAGTGAAGGAGCTTTTTAAATTTTGGAAACTACTTTTTTAACCAGACTTGTAAATCTGTGTTTTTATTTTTGAAATCTTAGAATGAAAATGAAGAAATTTCCAAACCAGGAAGAGTAGTATTCACATTTGTAATTATGCTGAACTGAATGTAGGTAATCTGAAAAGAAATGAGTTAGCATGCTTTAGCCTTCTACAAAATATTTTAGCCAAATAGAATATAATGTAAAAAGTACCAGTATTTGAAGTTATCTTTTTTTAAACCATGAACCACAAGACTAAAGCGGCCAAAATTCTTTGTTGTTAGTTTTTTTTTTCTCCCTTCCAAAATACGGGGAAATTTTTATGTGATATTTTGCAAGTATTTAGGAAGTAGACAAACCAACATCTGTTGTAGTTGTGTGTGTGTGTTTTAGAGAGAGAGTGGGGTGAGGGGCAGAGGGAGAGAGAATCTTAACCAGGCTCCACGCCCAGCATAGAGCCTGACCTGGGACTCCCATTTCACAACCCTGAGATCATGACTGAGCCAAAATTGGACACTTCACTCTGACTGAGCTCTTTAATGTTTAGAGCCTGTCCTTTCCTGTAGAAAGGAAACTTCATGAAAACAGGGCCTTTGACTGTTTTGTTTGCTCTGTACATCCAGTGCTTAGAATAGGGTCTGGCATATATCAACCACTCAATAAATGTTTCTGAATGAATGCTGAATGAAGAACAGATAGAAATTTCCTTTCAGCTTTAATTCTCAGTGTTAATGTTTTGCCACTTACCCTACCAGCTGCCTTAGCTGGCTATTTCATCAGTTAGGTATGTATCCTTTAGAACCCTTTAGTGTATTCACTTATGTGTATATTTTCATAGAAGAAAGCAGGGTATAGTTACTGTTTTCCTGTACCTTGACAAAACCTGGTATTGTTAAACTTTGAAATTTTTTCAAGTCTGATATGTGAAAATGTTACTTTCTTTTACTTTGAATTTTCCGTGATAACTTTCCATGAAATCAAGCATACTGTTAATCTATTTGTTAACTCACTTTTTCTTTTCCTGAAATTACCTCCTTATATATCATTTGTTTTTCAATGAGCTTTACATATGTAGCCTGTATGTTATTATATTGAACACATAAATATGTATTTTTTTATTTGTCTAAATAATTTAATATATATGGCAAATATTTCTCATAGTTTATTTTTTCTTTCAACTTTATGTTGCCATGTCTCATGAGGATGTTGACATTTTGTTGTAGCCAACTTTATCAGTCTTTACCCTCTGTACTTTGTTCAGAAGGCCTCTCCTACTCCCAGTGTCATCGATACCCATACTCCTTTGTCTATTCTCTTATACATATATCTCTTTGATTCTCATGTTTAAACCATTTAAAAAATCTATTTACAATTTACTGTTAATGTTACGAGGTGGAGGTGGATCTTTATACTCCTCCCATCCCTCACCCCCTACACAAGGGGCAGCCAGATGTTCCAGTCCTATATGTAGTGTGTGCCTTCTAATTTGAAGTGTTTTAATAATGTGCCAATGTTTTGGGGTTGATATTTGAACTTACAGATTGTATTCTATTGATGTATTTTTTCATTTCTTTGAAAATAGTAGATTGACTTATGAAGCTTCATGCTATCCCTCTTACTAGTTTCACTAATTTGTCAGTTAATGCTGTTACAGAAAATCAAATCATGTATTTTCTTACAGAAAATCAAATCCTGTGTTACTAATGATGGTTTGTCTTCTTGTTCAATCTTTTACTTTTTCTGTTTTTCTTTATGTTTATACTTTTGGTTAATGCATTGGCTAGTGCCTCTAGTATGATGTTGATTGGCTAGTGCCTCTAGTATAATGTTGATTACTGCTAGTGATGGTGATAATGTTGATCCCTTCTTGTGTATATCTTTTATATGTTTTTTTTTTTAAAGATTTTATTTATTTATTTGACAGAGAGAAATCACAAGTAGATGGAGAGGCAGGCAGAGAGAGAGAGGGAAGCAGGCTCCCTGCTGAGCAGAGAGCCCTATGTGGAACTCAATCCCAGGACCCTGAGATCATGACCTGAGCCGAAGGCAGCGGCTTAACCCACTGAGCCACCCAGGCGCCCCTCTTTTTTTTTTTTTTTAAGATTTTTTTAAAATTTATTTATTTGACAGAGAGAGATCACGAGTAGGCAGAGAGGCAGGCAGAGAGAGAGAGAGAGGAGGAAGCAGGCGCCCCTCTTTTATGTGTTTTAATGCATCCAGTATTTATTTCAGTACTACGAATAAGGTTTTCTACATGTTTCTCCTAGATCTTCTTTTTCAGCTTAAGGAAAACCTCTCCTATTCTTAGCTGAGAAGTTTTGTCATGAATGCGTGGTAAAATAGTTTGTTGACCTGATCATGTCATTTTCTTCTTTTATACTATTAATGTAGTGAGTCGCATTGATAAATTTTCTGATGATGATCATCCTGTATTTCTGAGATAAATGTCACTCTTTTTATACTTTGTTTTAATATTTTTAAAATTTTACATAAGAATTCTACATCCATGTTGAAGTATGATTAGACACTTTTTCTTCTCTTTGCTATTTTTACCTGGTTCTAGGATAAGGCTCACTTAGAGCCTTAGCTTGCATAGTTTCTTATACCTTTCTATGCTAGGAAACAGTTTGCTTCAGGTGAAAATTATTCTGAATGTTTATTAGAACTCCTAATCTGTCTCAGGCTAGTTCCTTTTATGAGGATGTAGATCTTTGGAAATGTTAATTTTTATTTTATTATTATTATTATTATTTTTACTTTTGTTTGCATTGTTGGCTTTCTGTTTGTTTTGGTAAATTTCGGTAATTCATGTTATGTTAGGAAGCTATTTATTTCACATAGGCTTTAAAGTTTGTGGTATAAAATTGTTCTTAGTCTTCTAAAGCTTTCCTCTTTTCTCTGCCTCTGGTTTTTCTCATGTGTTTATTAATTTTCATCCTAATTAGTTATCCTTTTTTTGGTCCCTTTTCCCCCCTTGTTCTTTTTTCTATTGCTTTTGGAATAATTTGTCTTTTATTCCCTAAAATGCCATTTGTTGCACAGTTTCCTATGAGTACCCTTTTGATGACATTTCACAGGTTTTTCTTATATTGTGTGGTCATTGTCAGTTTTAAATATTTAAAAATTTAAAAATTGCCCTCTGATTTATTCTTTTACTATTACATTACTTAGAAATATGGTTCAAAATTTCCGTTTTAATGTTTTATGGGGCTGTCATTTTTTTCATTGATTTCTCACTGGTTTCCTATTCTTATTCGTTAGTGGATGGCATACAAGATAGCAATATTTCAGAATCTGTTACTATGATCATTCTCTGAATATTTCACATGTATTTGAAAAGAACGTCATTTCTTTGTATCTAGAATCCAGAGTGTTGCATATCTGTGTCTGCTAGGTTAGTATTATAACTGTTAGTTAATTTCAGTGTGTTATTTGTATCCTTCATGGCAATATTTATTTTGCTTTTAGTTTACCCATTTTCTGAGAAGTTATTTTAGAATCCACCCATGTGATTGTGATTTCTCGTTTTCTGTTACTGACTTATTTTATATTTTATATTTTACATATGTCCCAGCTATTTTGTTAAATGTATAAGAATCAGTGACTGGTTACTCACTCTTGTAATAGTATTCTTTTGGCCAAAGTAAATATTTTTTTATCCCTTTTAATAATTTCCTCCTTGATTTCTTCTTTGTCTGTTGTTACTATTGCTATATGTACTCTACCTTTCCATTTGCCTACTGCATAGTTTCACATCCCTGAATTTTGAAACTTCTGTATGTTGTTTTGCTTGAGGTGTGCCTTTTATGGCTATGAGCATAACTAGATTTTACTTTTTATTTTTTTAATTTAGCCTGAACATATCTCTGATTTTTTTTTTTTAATTATCCTCTCTTCATTTCTACTTTTCAGACTTTTGTTGAAATGATTTTCTCTGTTTTATGCTTTATTTGCTCTGCTGGTTTGAATAGCATACATTTCTTTCCTATTTTGTGGTTATTTTCTTTTGATCCTTCTTTGAGTTTTATTGAGGCATGATTGACATACAGCATTGCAAGTTGTACAGCACAGTGGTTTGACTTACATATGATATGAAATGATTACCACAATATGTGTAGTTACCATCCATCACCTCATATAGATACAAAAGCATGTATTTTTTTTTCCTTGTGATGAGAACTTTTAGGATATACGCTCTTAGCAGCTTTCATATATACCACACAGCAGTGTTAGCATCGTCGTCATGTTATATATATATGACATCTGCATCTTATTTATCTTCCACTGGAAGTTTCTGCCTTTTTAAAAAAATTTTTTTTATTTATTTACTTGGGGGTGGCATGAGCAGAAGGGATAGGAAGAAGAGGGAGAGGGAAAAGCAGACTCCCTGCTGAGCAGGGAGCCCAAGGCAGGACTCGATCCCAGGACCCTGGGATAATGACTTGAGCTGAAGGCAGATGCTTAACTGACTGAGCCACCTAGGTGCCCAATTTTTCAGTGTTTTATAGTTATGATCCTTAAATATGTATATAGATTAAATCTGAACAACAACACAAAGAATCAAGTAAGTTATGTTTAATGAAGAGAAGTAAAAAGTATTCTTTTAGACTTAGTAAAACCATCTGGTATACATGTCTAAACCCTAAATTTCTTTAGGTACAAATAATAAAATGTTTATGAAAATAGGTAGGCTTTGAAAATGAAACCATAGATTTGATGTAGTTATATCTTTGTTGACTATTTTCAGTTAATTTTAGAGGAAATACACAGTTTCGGTTTTCAGGACAGTTCTCATTTAAAATCTCTCTTGTTGTCTTTGTAAGTACAATAACATTTTTTCACACCATGTATCTCCCGTTTTGGTTTGTAATGTATACATGGTTAATAAAAATAATTTCATAATTATTTTTTATTGAACCCTCACTGTGATAAGGCAATAGGGCTTTAAGGATTTTATTATTTACTCTTCCCCAAAACTAGTGGTAAGAATTACAAACATCCCCATTTTATAAATGAGAAAATTGAGATCCAGAAAGACTGAGTAAACTAACTGAGAACTCCAGATTCAAATCCACCATTTTTTTTTATTATTTTTAAAGATTTTAATTTATTTATTTGACAGCAAGAGATAGTGAGAGAGGGAACACAAGCAAGGGGAGTGTGAGAGGGAGAAACAGGCTTCCTGCTGAGCAGGGAGCCCAATGTGGGGCTCCATCCCAGGACCCTGGGATCATGAACTGAGCCAAAGGTAGGTGCTTAATGGCTGAGCCACCCAGGCACCCCCAAACCCAGCATTCTCTTACTTAAGATACAGCGTTGTGTTAAATTATATATAGGTATAGGTTATGTCACTCTATTTTGTAATATAGAAGCTTTAGATTGTTCTTTCAAGAAATGTAATTTTAAGTAAATTTTTTTATTATTTGTTAAAGTTTAGGCTATTCTTTGGAAATTATGAGGGATAAGGATTGTGTCGTACATACTTTGGTACTCCTAACACCTCACAGTGTCATGTATGATAATAATTGTTGAGATGACATAAAGGAAGTTCCTCATTAGGAGGTTAATGAATGAAAATAGGCGAAAGGGTTTGTTATAATATTTAAAAACCTAGCTTTCAAGTCACCACTGTTAATATGATTCAGAGATAGAGCCAAATGCCAAAGATCTCTTGACCCTTTGGTGTTGTCCTTCTGCATTACAAAAATACAGATTATTTTTTAGAGGGATGACTCAAGGCTGTAGAGGGCAGTGTAAGCCAGCTCAAGTGGACTTTCTGGGCTGGTGACGTGCTGTCGTACAGTTGCTGTTGCCAGAATGAGCAGTTAGGTTTTAACTTAACACCCCAGGTAGCTAACCACTGACTGGTAGAATTGTTCTCAGATTTAAACGTAAGAGAAGGATAAGTGGAAAGGTGTCATAGAACTGAAGAGTTATGTAAACTCACAAATGAAACTGGCAGTTAAACACGCACTGTTTCTGCTCTTTTAGATTCTGGTGCAAAACTAGTACCATTATCTGGATGATCTAGGCCTGAAAACATTTTTGTCTCAGTGAACTTGATGGCAAAGTTTCTTGTAAAGAATTTTCTCTCCTCTCTAGTTGTCTAATCGTATAATTTTAATTAAAACCAGTAAAACCCTCAGCTGTCTTTCCCTTTTCCTCTCCCTTCCCTCACCACTATGAAGGCATAGACTATTTAGTTGTGTATCACATTATAAGCCATACTAAATTTAGAACACATTTAATAATGTCACTTTAGGTGTCTTTGACATTCTCTCATTCTGTTGTCAGTGTTCACAGTTTGATTATCTAGGATTTGCAAGATTATATCACTTTCCTAGTGAATAAGATGTTTTTGGTCTAAATTTTGCAGTTGAATGGTGTAGCGTTTCATTTACAGTGGAAAAAAAAAAAAAACTGCACAACTAAAACTAACCAGCTCACAAATATTTTGGTTCTGGCAAAGTTGCCTCCAGTGTTGCTCACACTGACCCATCTGATAGGAGTGGATACCTATGTTCTAAAGACGTGATGTACAGGGTTATGTTCGTTATGCTTCATTACCTACCACATCATCTATCTATTTCTTTTAGGTTTTTGCTTTTGGTTTAAGAGGAATATAATTTCTGGGGTGCTTGAGTGGCTCAGCCATTAAGCATCTGCCTTCGGCTCAGGTCATGATTCCAGGGTCCTGGGATCGAGCCCCATGTAGGGCTCCCTCCTTGGTGGGAAGCTTGCTTCTCCCTCTTCCCTGCTTGTGTTTCCTCTCTCGCTGTCTTTTTCTCTCTGCCAAATAAATAAATAAAATCTTAAAAAAAAAAAAGATAAATATGGTTTCCAGAACTGAAAATTCCCTAAATAAAAATCATATCTTTGATAATTCTGGTACAGAGGTCACTGGATAACAGGTCACTGGCCTGTTATCAGTGGGTGGTTATGTCTGTTTTAAATAATTTTGATAGGCATGTAGTCCTTGAGAAACATAACATGTCCCAAGCTCTAATAAAAATGAAAACCTAAGTTTTCTAAATGAAGACAAATGAAGCATGTATTCCAGAAATGGTAGGAGTGCTGACTTCAAGACTTTCTTGTATGTTGACTCTTGGTGTGATAAGCACCAAGGAATAGACAGTTGGGAAGAATGAATTTTATATCTTTCTATCCCATGAATGTTCTCATTTTATTTTCACAACAATCTGTTCATAGAGTCAAGGTTGCCATTGTTACCTTTGCAGGTGGGGGAAATGGGCTCAAGCAGTATGAGGGATAGGTTGACATTGGGGTGGCTCGTAAATGACGACCCTACCCCTGGATAGAAGTAAATGGCTGTTTTATGATTTTGTTGGCACAGACATAAATGATTTTTTCCAGTATGTTTAAGAATCACAACCCTGTGTGTATTTTGTACCAGAGAATATGTTATCTGGAAATTCTTCAGTAACAACATGTAACTTCAATTTCTTATCCTCACTAACTCACTAGTTTTGGGTCATTTTTCTAGTTTTCAGTTTTGCATTAGAGATATTTTTTTGTTTGATCTAAGGTATAGTTAAGGTTATTTGTATATTTCATGCAAATGAAGGCCAAAATTTAAGAGGATTTATAGAACTATGAACTTACTGTTGTTCATAGTTCTATAGGACCTTGTTCATTGATCTGTGGAATATAATAGGACAAAATTATAAGCTGAATAAATTTGTGGCACAGATTTACTTTTTGACATTCAGTATTCTTTAGGTGCAAGTCAACATTCCAAGGATTGATCTTGGAATTAATAAGGTTAATTTTTACCTTATGAATTTTGTTTTAGTATTAGGGTCTTGTGTCTTTGGCTAGAAGGGACTGACCAAAACTTTTCTTACGACTTTTTTTCTCCCAAAGCTCTTCATAAACATTAAATCACAAGAAGAAATTTATTTTTTACTGCCTCTCTAAAAGGCACATAGAATTTGTTACCATACATCCTATTAATTAAAATACTAAAAAGGATCCTTGAAACACCTGTTCCTCTCTAAAGGGAGGGGGTGGACCAGTGTGTGGTAATGTTGGTGAGTGTGAAGCAGAATGTGATTCACCTAGCAAGGAAGTAAATGCACATTTGTGGTTTTAAATTTATCAAAACAACATTTCCAAAGAGAAAAATCAGTAGGAATAGGAGGAAGGATTGGCAGATAAAGGTGTTCTGCTTCTGTCTTGCAAGGAGGGGAATTTGAGGCTTCTTTTAAGTGTATGATCATGCAAGCTACTTAAACTCCAAGTCTTTCTTTCCTCATCTTTAAAGCGGGATAATAACTTAAATACCTGTCCCATTGACTACCGGAAAAAATAGTGAGCTAAAATATATAAATGGCTTCTCTGCCTCTTGGCATATGGTATTCTCTAAGTCCCTGATAATAACAGAAGTAACTCCTGTTACATCCAATATCCATGTATCCAGTAATCTTAAATGAAAATTAATTGGGTACCTAAAGTTCAGTGGTAGCAAAAGGAGTGGACAGGAAAGATTGAGTGAGTGAAGGGTATATAATGAGCTCCATATGGACTTAACAACTGGTGATGTGCATTGAGGTAAGGGGGTACCAAGGTGCATGTGGTGGTTCAGGTATGGAGACTGTTAAAGAGATGGTGTTCTTCCTAACCTCAAGAAGATTGGGTTTTCAGAGAAGTGTTAGTGAGGCAAAGCAGTAGCTTGAAAACACCAAGATAACTTTTGTTTTTATTTGACACATTTGTTTTAGTTAATTTGTGTTTAAATTAACCATTTTTAAATGCTTTTAATTAAAGTGCATTTTGCAGGGATGGGTGTGGGGGGAAAGGGGTTGGTGTTCTGCTCCCTAAGTAATTCAAGTTTTCAGGACTAATTTGTTTGGCTAGTGAATGTTCTCCCTAAGCAGTCAAATGGCAAAATTTCTCTTTAAAAGAACCAGTTCTTCTTTAAGAAAAATAGTATGTAGAAGTGTGGCCAGGTACATTCATTGCACTGTAAGAGGGAGACTGTTGTGTGTGTGTGTGGGGGGGGGGGTTGTCAGGAAGCATGTAGGTGGGAAGGGTTTCCTGTTTCCAGGCAACAGTGAGGAGCTCCAGAGAGAAAGCAACTTGAATATAAATTCATTCAGGAGAGGACATTTTACCACACTGCCTTCTAGCTGGTGGGGACACAGACTTGATTCTGGAAGATAGGGTGGAGTTTAAATTTCATTTGTCTATGAGTAAAGTTACTGGAACCCTAATTCTCATGAGGTTTTGTATGTACAAAAAATAATCCAGTACTAGTGGCCAGGTTAGGATTTTACGTATTTTGAGAACAGTGGCACACCTGCGTGTTTAACGCCTTTCTCCTTTTCCAGAACCATGGGCTTCCTGTGTCCTCATTTTCCTGTCTGTCTGCTTAGACAGCAGAGGGGCTCTTGGCCTTAGAGCAGGCTGTTTTCCTGCCGGCCTCTGTCTGCAGGAAGGAGGGAGAAGCACAGCATGGGCAGCTCACTGGGAGGGGAGGCCAGCCCCATGGTTTCACGGGGAGCAGATGGGAAGGAGAATCCCTTCAGTTTCCTGGGCCATGGGGAATGTGGGCTGGTCCCCGACTGGTGACATTTTCCCAGTCCCTTGAAATGTAGGAGGGCGGTGGATTAGGAAAAGTGGAAGAAGGCATTTGCAGGCGGTAGCTACCTGATCAGGGTGAATTAATCTGGAAGCATTCGAGGTAATAGGAAAGGCAGTTGTTTAAATATTGGTCCCTCGAAGATTTTGTAACTGTTACAGTGACTCTGTGAGCCTTGAAGAACCATCTCATTTTATACTCCAGCCCTCAAGCACAGGCGTAGACACCGAGCTTATGGAGCCCTGAGAAACTGGGGAAGGGTCACACAGGCTGGGGAAGAATTGCCTGTGTCTTCACACTGTGTGCCCCCTAGAGTTGTGGAAGTAAGCTACTTTGCTTTTAATTATTTCACTATACTGCTTCTATTTATTAAGAGTATTCTCCAACATCTGAGTGGGTGACAGGTCTTGTAAAGGGGTGAGAAAGCATCCCGACCCATCTTGGGCTGGGAGCTGTCCTCTGCAGGTGTTCTTGTGTGAGGCTCCTTGCTGGTTTTATGGCTCAGTCTGGAGCCTTCTTGAGTAACTTACCCTGCGACCCTAGGTGCAGTCTGCTCACTGGTTTAGTTACAGGCTACGCCAAGAGCTGCCCAGACACTTAAGCAAACATGCAGAATCCAAGCTTTATATTGGATCCCCCTCTCGCCATGAGTCGGAAGATGAATCATCCCTTGAAGGGTCTAATCTGTCTCCTTATTGTCCTGTCTGGAAGGGTCACATTATTTAAGTGTAACTCCTCAAGGCCTGGCAGATCTTTTCAAACAAATGTTGATGGATACTCTGCAGTCCCTCCCATCTTAACAGACTTCTTTATGCTTCTTTCTGCATAAGACACTTAACCTGTGTTGAGGGTGCCTCTTTTATGACCAGAGAGAAGAAGTTAAAGGAGTTGAATCTCACGGTTTAGATAGTGTGTTCTTCCCCAGTAATGCAGCCAGCTTTTAGTCCGGTGTTGAGCCCTATTGCTCTTTGTAGCCCCATCTTCATTCTGTACTGGAGTTCTCTGTATCCTTCGGGGACCTTAGGTACCTGTAGTGGGTTGAGTATCTTAAGTTTTAACTATCATTTTCTTCAGAATTAATTTTTAAATCTAGTTTTAAGAACATGAGTTGGCTACTTTTAGGGTATTTTTGTTACTTATATAATTCTGTATTTATGGCAGTGAATTTCCCCCCATGTAACTTTGCATTATATTTGAGAAGGTCATTTTTAATCAGTGCAGCAAATTTTAAAAAGCCAGTAATCTTTTAAGTAAAATTTGAGTTACTTATGGCATTATGTAGGCAATTAATTGGGTCTCGTTCATTTTAACTGCTTAGCATCATTTACAGAGTTCAAGTTCAGATACAGGAAATTATGAAAGGTTAGTGTAATAAAAATAGACTACTGATGCATCATTCTTTTTTAAAAATGAAAAAATAAAGAGTTCAGTTTACTAGGAGTTTTGTTGCCTTTTTATCTGATTTTCAAAGACCTCGCTTCTGTTGTGCTTGTATTTTAGCAGAAGATATCTCACATCTGGGACACCTGGGTGGCTCAGCCTGTTAAGCATCTATCTGCCTTTGGCTCAGGTCTTGATCCCAGGGTCCTGGGATCAAATTCTGCACTGGGCTCCATGCTCAACAGGGAGTTTGCTTCTCCCTCTCCCTCTGCTGTGTCCCCTGCTTTTGCTCTCTCTCTCTAATACATAAGTAAAACCTTTAGAAAAAATAAAGTCTCACATCCAAAGGTTTTTTGTTGTTAATTTTTCCCATTGTTATTATTCTCACTACTCTCCTGCAATAATACCATCCTTGCTTTTTCTTTGAATGTTCAAAATTGTTATAGCACATTCATGTGATTAATACATATTAAAAAAATAAAAAAATACATATTAACAATTTGTTTTATATATTTATTAAAAAAAGGTTTTATTTATTTATTTAACAGACAGAGATCACAAGTAGGCAGAGAGGCAGGCAGAGACAGAGAAGGGGGAAGTAGGCTCCCCATGTGGGGCTCAATCCCAGGACCCTGGGATCATGACTTGACTGAAGGCAGAGGCTTTAACCTACTGATCCACCCAGGCACCCCATGTTTTATTTTTTTAAAGAATCAAAAATACAGTTTCCACAGGGGATTCATTTTAGTAAAGGTATGTTATCTTTTGATGTTCGTTACACTAAACTTTAGTTGAATTCCTAGTAGTTTGTTTACCAAAAATAGAAATGATAGAGGTATGCTATCAGGAAAAAATACCCCATGTTTTAAAAATATTAAACGGTCAATATTTTTAATAAGACATGCTAAATTTCATGGTTTAGCCTTCTGTAATTATGCAAATACATGTTTAAAATATGAAAGAAGTAAAGTCTTTCTGATATCTGATCTCAGGCTGACCTTTTTAATTTTTATTCATAAGTGAAGTCCTGAATGAATTTTGCTTAAAGAATAATCTATATTTAACTAGGAGCAAATTTAAACCAAGCTTTTAATTTTTCATGGAAGCTACTAGTTTTGTCTTAAAATATCTTTAATCATACTTTAACTTACTGAGCTTTTATAGAGTAATCACACTTAAGTTCTGAAGTGTAGGATAGATAAAAGAGAAATCTAAGACACTTCCTCTGCATCCTAGGAAAGGAATAACCTTTTCTCCATTTCTGCACTATCTTTTTTGGTGATACAGGCCAGTCTCTTTTCAGGATTCCAAAATTTGGGGATTTTCCCTTCTGTGATCCTTTGTAAGTGCCTTGTTCCTACCAAGTATGAAGTGAAAGGACTTTATTTTCTTCAGTCTTCGGTCTTGCAGGGCCTAACAGTGCTTTGTACATGCTAGACAGATAATAATTGTGGAATTACGCAGAGATTTTTAAAAAGTAGCTTTAAGAATGGAATTGTATGCCAAATTATAATTAGTAGTTTGCTAATTGGACTCCTCTGCTGTGGGCATGAAATGATGTTGTTCAGTTTTTATAACATTGCATACATCCTTGGTACTTAATATCCTTGTGTTGCCTGTTTGCAAACAGAACTTAAAGATAATAAAATTTGCTTGAGTTCTACATAAGGAATGCAGGTTATCAGCAGTTAGAATTGATAGAGTCTATTAAATCTAATGCTTAATCCTATACCATATTCTCTAAGAGTAGTTGTCTGATGTTTTTTAAAAAGAATTTTGCTATATCATTATTATTACTATTACACATTTTAAAGTAGAGTTTAGAGTCTCAGTTTGTATATAGTATTATTCCATCTATAGCAGTACATGTTTTTATTTTTTAAAAGATTTTATTTATTGCACATGTTGATTTTAGGACAATATGTGTGAGTGTGTGTGTGTGTGTGTGTGTGTGGCCAAATACTTATTTTTTTTTAAATTTCTTTTCAGCGTAACAGTATTCATTGGTTTTGCACCACACCCAGTGCTCCATGCAATACGTGCCCTCCCTAATACCCACCACCTGGTTACCCCAACCTCCCACCCCCCTTATTTAAAAAAAAAAAAAAAAAGAATTGAACTAAAAAAAAATCTTTATTTCAAAGATTAGGCAGAAGCAATAATTTTTTCTTAGCTTGTAAGGACATCAGCTATTTCAGCCAACTTTCTCTTTAATAAAGTATTCATTTTAACCTGGTAGAAGTATTTTTAAAGTACTTCCTATAGATAGCGAGTGTTTTGCAAAATCATATGCTTTTGGAAACATTTGACAAAAATTTGTGCAGTTTTTACCTAAATAATTTTCAGTATATATATGGCATATATAGAAACTTTTTTTTTTTTTTTAAGGTTTAAGGGTTTCTTTAGTTATTTGAGAAAGAGCGTGAGAGAGAGAGAGAGAGAGAGAGAACACAAGCTGGGTTAGAGGCAGAGGGAGAAGCAGACTCCTTGTTGAGCAGGGAGCCTGATGTGGGGCTCGATACCAGGATCCTGGGATCACGACTTGAGCTAAGGCAGTTGCTTAACCACTGAGCCACTCTGGTGCCCCTGTATAGAAACTTTTTTTTTTTTTTTTAAAGATCTTATTTATTTATTTATTTATTTTTAAAAGATTTTATTTATTTATTTGACAGACAGAGATCACAAGTAGGCAGAGAGGCAGGCAGAGAGAGAGAGAGAGGGAAGCAGACCCCCTACTGAGCAGAGAGCCCGATGTGGGGCTTGATCCCAGGACCTTGGGATTACGACCCGAGCCGAAGGCAGAGGCTTTAACCCACTGAGCCACCCAGGCGCCCCAAAGATTTTATTTATTTATCAGAGTGAGAGTCAGTTAAGCCACCCACTGAGCACTCCTAGGGACTTTTTAAACACATTTTTCTGTACCCTGGGAAGTTTGTATCTTTGGACCACCTTTACCCATCTCTTCGTGTTTCTAAGTCACATCATATTTAGTTTCATCCAGGTGTCCAGACAATCTTGATAAAACTAACATTTTGGGTTTTTTTATTAAGTATCGATTTTTTATTTTTACTTTATTTTTTAAAAGATTCTGTTTATTTATTTGACTAAGAGAAACACAGTGAGAGAGGGAACACAAGCAGGGGGAATGGGAGAGGGAGAAGCAGGCTTCTGCTGAGCAGGGAGCTCCATGCAGAGCTTGATCTCAGGACCCTGGGATCATGAACTGAGCCACCCAGGAGCCCCACATACCTATTTTTTTTTTTTTTTTTTTTGACAGAGAGAGATTACAAGTAGGCAGAGAGAGAGAGAGAGGGAAGCAGGCTCCCCGCCGAGCAGAGAGCCCGATGCGGGACTCGATCCCAGGACCCTGAGATCATGACCTGAGCCGAAGGCAGCGGCTTAACCCACTGAGCCACCCAGGCGCCCCCCACATACCTATTTTTTAACAAAATAATTGAAGTTTGTCTTTGTGATTGAAAAGTTGTTTTAGCTTGTCAGTTAAGTAGGCATCTTAAACCCACAGCCACCCAGATGCCAAACAATTAATAATAATTTTAAGACAGCTTCCCGACATGAATTTCAAAAATGGAGAGGACTTTCTCTGTTTTCTGTTTTTAATTGTGAGTGAACGGTTTATTGTTTACTAATATCTTATGAGTATTATTACTGTAAGTATTACTGTCTTACCAAATTTTTTACTTTAAAGCCACTGGCATATAACTAATAAGGTAGTACTTCCTGTGCTGGCCCTGCAATGCCAGTTAAAGTATAATGATTGCAAGTTTAAGTGCTAGAATCTTTTGTTTTTAATAGTTTTTAACTCTTTGAAAGTTTAAGTTTAAATGTTAAACTTTTGATCATCATATATTTTCCTGCCTTTCTAAACAGAATTTAATAAACATCATTTTACTTTCTTTGGTATTTCAAAACCACTGTTCTGCTGTTAGGATTAATGGAATGATGTAGGTGTGTGTTACGGAGATACGTTGTGCTCTTTGCCACACTATACATGCTCTGTGTTGACGTTCTTTAGAGAGTAATCTGTGCTTTAATCTTTTTTTTTTCCCCTATTCCCTCATTCTTATCCGTTTTCCTTCCCTTTTGACTTTGCTCAAGGCTGTTGGCAGCCCAGTTAAATGATTTGCTACTAAGATAATGAGCTGTATCACAACAAAGATCAAAATAAAAATCAACATGTGGTGAAGTTTAAAGGCCTGCGTTTAAATATGGGATGTGTTGGGTATTAATAAAACAACTCTTGGTTGTTCAGAGGGCTTTTCTCTGCTTCCTTAGGCCTATAATCTTTTGTATTTTGAATAATTAATCTCAGAAGCAGAGTCTCTGATTGACTTGGATGTTACTGTGTTAGGTTTCTTGGTAGAACTCTTAGAGGAATGAACCTCACAGATACGTAATAGCTACTCAACTGCTTATTTTATGAACAAGGAAATAATATAAATGAATGATTTGCACCAACAGTATAGGATACTAGATTTTTGGAGTAATTAGTGCTTTATTTGTTCCTTTTAAGGTCAAACTGAGTCACTGAGAATAGTTTTATTTTATTTTATTTTTATTTTTATTTTTATTTTTTTTAAGATTTTTTATTTATTTATTTGACAGAGAGAGATCACAAGTAGGCAGAGAGGCAGGCAGAGAGAGAGAGAGGAGGAAGCAGGCTCCCTGCTGAGCAGAGAGCCCCATGCGGGACTCGATCCCAGGACCCTGAGATCATGACCTGAGCCGAAGGCAGCGGCTTAACCCACTGAGCCACCTAGGCGCCCCTGAGAATAGTTTTAAAACGTTAATTTATGTTTAAAAAATATTCTGATATGTTTATGCTTTTCTTCATTATAACCTGATTTCTGCTGAGCCTGAGTAGATTAATGATTCTGCAAAACAGTCTTCAGTTTTGATTTCTGGAACCTTTTTTTTTTTTTTTAAATGAGGCTGTTTTTTCCTTTACAAACACTAGTCATTTCAATTTTGGGGACAAATTGTACTTTTAACTTACATATACTGTCTCAAATATTATTAGTTCTGAACTTCAACTATTTTTGCATTTGGGTTTGTTTTTAATATCTGAATCAAGTTACTGAAGTGATAGTATTTTTTTCTTTAGTTTTACAAACCTCATAGAATCTAAGTTCATAGTTCTCCATTTGTTAACTATCAAAACACATTTTCCCTTCCTCCCTGCCATCCTTCTCTGTTTCTTTATTTCTTCCTTCAAATGTTCATGTATAGAATGCTATGTAGTGAACATTAGAGAGCACAGCCCCTTAACCTTACAGTTTATTAAAGATAGTTGGTGTCCAGTAATTACTTAAAAATTAATTTAATTCAGATTTTAATAAATGTTTAAAAGAGGAAGAATGGGTTGGATAGTAAGACAATTACTGTAAGTGAGGAGCTGACCAGATCATTAGGAACAGCGCAGGCTTCTTTGAGAAAGTGATGTTTCAACTGAAATCTGAATTAGTAGGCTTTCAGCAGACAAAAATACAGGAGAGAGTATAGGAACAAGGCCTGGAAGAGGGCAGATGGAGTGGCATGAACTCTTGCAGAAGCTAAGTGAGGACAGGTCAGGAGGTAGGAGGGAAACCAAGAGAATGTCAAGTACTAACCCAAGGAGAGGAAACAGTAATGTATGGATGTGAACCCACCACTGCATATAGGAATCCATGGCCATTGGTGGTTTTACAGGGAGTGATTTTTGAAAAATGGAGGGGGTGAGAGCTGCCATCCAGCAGTGGATTAGGGGTAAGTAAGAAGGGGAAGAAGGTGATAGTTGCTGTTGACCAATTTTTTTGAGAAGTTTAGTTGGAAAGGAGGAAGTGAGAGCATAATACCTGGAGATAGAATTGGGAGCTGATTATATATGCTAAGATAAAAAGGAAGTATCTGTATTTCAAAGTGGAAAAAAACCAGCTTCTCAAAAGGTCCATACTGTATATGTGACAGAAAATACAATTAAAACGTCTTTAAATTGTTATACTTTTGGTAATTCTGATGTTTGTAAGAAACCTTTCTAATTATGGTGCTTTTAGTTAACTCACTACTGCAAAAATATGATTGTTTCTTTTCCTTTGATTTTTTTTTCATTGGAAATGTTTTATCAAAATTTATCATTTTAGTGTTGCTAAATTGGCATGAGCCACTTGAAATAATAAGGGAAATATTTCCCAATTGGAAACCTGTATTTTATATGAGAAACTCTGGAAAACTAAAAAGTAAATTTATTTTAATTATGTTACTAAAACACAGTAGGAGGATGCAAGAAAACAAGCTGTTTGGTTATACTGTATTTATTGCAAGGAGGAGGTCAGTAACCCCTAAACTAAGAAATTGCAGAATCTTCAGATTTCAATCTATAATTACTATTTTTCTTGGTCAGGTTCATACTTCGTTTATAATTTTTGGACATTTTTATGAAAGAACAGTAAAAGATCACGTTGTAGGTATATTTTCTGATGCTCTTTCTTATACCTTTAATGTTAAATAAATGTTCTCCTTTTTTAAAAAGCCCAATATAGAATCAGAAATGTTAATAATAAATAAATAGAGGGTGTCTAGTTATTTGGCCAATATAATTCATCCACATGGTTCTCTTAAGTATCAGTAGTCTATTTTAAAGAGTTATTTATATGTTATTAACTATTTATCCATCAGAGAATGCTAGCTGATAGACAGAGACATGTAAAATTTTTAAGTTTTAAGAATCACTAGCATCTGAATATTAATGAGTAATGAACTTTGATTAAAAATATTCTGTCTGGGGGCGCCTGGGTGGCTCAGTGGGGTAAGCTCAGGTCATGATCTCAGGGTCCTGGGAATGAGCCCCACATTGGGCTCTCTGCTCAGCAGGGAGCCTGCTTCCTCCCTCTCTCTCTGCCTGCCTCTGCCTACTTGTGATCTCTGTCTGTCAAATAAATAAATAAAATCTTAAAAAAAAATTCAGTCTGTTGTACATACATATATTCTCTGTCCACAAATATACATGAATTCATTTCTCAAGAAATAACTCTTCATTGTGGGTTTTTTGTTTTTGTTTTTGTATTTTTTTAGATCTGGTTCTTAAATTGAGTCAAGTAATAGACATAGCCTCAGGTATTAGTTCTTAATGAGAATTAAAAATTTTTTTATGTTTTACTTAGATGATAAATGTGAAAGAGTGTATTTTCTAGGTGGTCTGATTAATTAACTTATAACTGAAATTACTATTGGATTTTTGACAAAAAGTTTGCATTTGTGTTTATGATACTGTTGATAATTAAATGTGCACTAAAGTGAATTTTTTAGCTATTAAGAACATATTCCTTAGACTATAGTCCACAGTGGTGTTTGTGGATTTTTGTTGTTAAGGTGAAGTAAGTTTGAGAGACAGTGTCCTTGATTATAGCTTATGATTATTGTGTCCAGTGATAGAAGAAGGTGATTTCACACTGTTGAGGGCTTTGCCATTTTATCTTGTTCTATTTAAAAATAACTTCCACCGCTTCTGCATGTTTTGAAAATTTTAGAGATAATTATTTTAGAGATAAATGAACTTAGTCTTGGTAAGCTTTTTAAAATTTAGGCACATTAATTGGAATGATTTGGTTCTTCTTTTTTTTTTTTTAGATTTTATTTATTTTATTTGACGGAGAGAGAGAGATCACAAGTAGGCAAAGAGGCAGGCAGAGACAGAGAGGGAAGCAGGCTTCCTGCTGAGCAGAGGGCCCGATGTGGGGCTCGATCCCAGGACCCTGAGATCATGACCTGAGCCGAAGGCAGCGGCTTTAATCCACTGAGCCACCCAGGCGCCCCGATTTGGTTCTTCTTGACTAGAAATTGCTGTTGTCAAAATTCCTAAAGAAGTAGAAAAGCATACGATACAGAGTTTTTCAGGTTACTGCCTGCTGTTAGTTATTAAGTGTTGGGATCTTGTCCTAAGGGAGACATTGTATGGAGGCAGGTGCTTGCAGGAGCCAGGCAGAGAGCATGACTGTGGGAACTAGGCACTGCGTAAGTAGATAGGAGGTAATGGGGATCTTGCCTTACCCAGAGATTCCTGCTCTAAAATCACTCAGATTTATTTTCATCTTCACGGGGCAGGCCAGACCCACACAGATTTGCAGGCTGTAGGCTGTTGAGCCTCAAACTGGGGGCGGGGGGGAGAACAACCTAGTTGGGGAAAGCAAAACCTAGAGAAAAAATGGTTCTGTCTCAGTTTGATGCAGTTGTTCGTTTGTCCATCCATCCATCCATCCTTCTGTCCATTTATCATTTCATCCATTCTTCCATCCTCTTCATTTATACACATTAATTTACTCATCACCGAAGTACCTATTATATGCTTGGCGTTAGACAGAAAACAGAATCCTTGCCTTTAGTAATTCAGAGTTTTACACCAAGTTGGCAGAAAGCCAACCAGAAATAGGACATATATCTTGTTTTAATAATATGTCTCACTGCCAAATTATTATTATCTTTTTGCTTATCATCTCTTCTTCCTAGGAGAGCGGAAGCCTTAAAAATTTTGTTCTTTTTATCCCATTGCTCAAAGCAGTGCCAGGTATACAGTAGGTATTAAGTAACTATTGAATAAATAGAATGAATGAATGAATGTTTTGATTGTTTAGAAAGACCTTATGGAGGGGAGGGGATATGAACCAGATCCTAAAAGATTGTCAGATTTTGAATAGGTGCAGAAAGAAGCCAGTAACCGACAGAGGGACAGTGTGGTCACAAAGTAAGAAGAGGGGCCTGGAGCCACAGGGGCAGGGGATAGAAGGGTAGAGTGTAGGATTAGTAAAGAAGCCAGCCTGGATTGAGCAGCCCTTCACGTTGGAGAGAAGCCAGGAGCTAATGTGGTTGAATGAGAGGTGGAAGGCATATGCACTCAAGAAGCAGTTTGGTTACTAACATGGAATCACACATTTCAGGTTCAAAATCCTAGTTTGCCACTTGCCAGATGCTTAATTTCTCTGTTCCTGAGTTTCTTGTTCCCAGTAAGAAACACACAAACAAAAATCCATTAATATTATGTTCGTCAGTATTTTTTTGCTGTTCTTCAGTATTTTTAAGAATATGAGGAGGTGCTTAGGTTATTTTTCCTAGAACTAATGTATGTGAGTATCAAAGAATGGGGTGAGAATTGAACATAAAGCATGATCTAAAGGCAGAGTACCTATTTATGTCCAGGCTTTGGGGTTACCCCCCCCAAAAAACCCAAAAAACAGGGTGTCTGACATGTCGATAATAGTGTGATTATAGGTGATATTTATTTTAATTTAAAAATCACATATGTAAGCTGCTCCTGAGTGTTCATGAATGTGAGAAGTTAAAGGTATTAGGTAAGAAATGAATGGTGTTTGCAAAGAACATCTGTTGTTGTCTGAGTTAGTGATTATGTGTTAACACCCATTTTCCCTGCCTCATGAAACTTCCATTTGGCCTTTTTGACATATCCACTTAGAGCCTTTAGATACCATTTTATCCTCTTTCTCTATTTTTAAAATTTACAGAGGAAAACATTGTATTGTTTGAGCTTATTAATTATACTCGATGAGTAAATATCTTTTACATCTACTATTTGACAAATTATCTTGTACTCTCAGTAGATAAAGAAATGCACTTGGCTTCTTACCCTCCAAAAGCTTATACAAAGAACCGATAAAACAAAACTATTAGAAGAAAATAATTAGAGAACATTTGAAGTCAAAGCTGTTTAATCCTAATTCAAAACTGTTCTCCAGGTTTTCCACCTCCTAATCCAGTGGCCTTTCCTTTGCTTCCAGAGAGCTTTCTTTATCCTGTTTCTTGGTTCTCCAGACACTTACCTGAAAACAGAAATACAACAGAGAAATGACCACTGATTCATGTATTCCAGCTGTTTCCAACTCATCAGCACTGGTTAAAGCAATCGAATGATTCTTGGCACTGTTTCAGGAAGTTCCACCAGAGGAAGTAGGAAAACACGTGTAGATTTGGTTTTTGAGCAGTGCTACATAGCAGTTCTTCTTCAAAGTTTCAGGAGTGGAGTTGTGTTCTTCTTTTTCTCTCAGAAGATATTTAAGAAGGCAGTTGAATCTGATGATTGCTCAAGTACAGAAATATTTCCGTGTTTCTCTGTGCTTATTTCGAGAATCTTGGCCTTCATAATTACAGAAAAGGCACTCAGATGTATTTAGGAAAAGGGCAAGATCTGGCAAAACAAAATTTGTTTAAAACGGGTTATTGCCACAGTTTGGCTAGAGATTTTGCATCACTTTCTGTGAATTTTGATTTGTTCTTTCATGTCTTTGTTTCAGTGCTTTCCACCATTTTCCCAGGACTGTATAGCTTCATGTAGAATATAGAGTTTATAGATATATCAAGTACAATCAGGAGTTTTACAGTTTCAGATATGAAGTATTTCCTTAAAGTGGACCTTTGTAAACACTTTTGAACATATTTTCATAAGTAACCATTCTGTGAGACCAGTGTGTTGTAGCAGCTTTAAGTATGAAGATTTTATAAATCAATTAATTAATTATATGCTTTGTAATCTGGTTAAGCAGAGAATTATTTGTACAATGTTTATATATAATGCATTTGTCTGTTTTACTTCAGTTTTCTAAATGTTCACCCCTCTTACTTTGCTGGTTTCTCTTTTATTTCTTTAAGTGACTTCAGAGTGTAAGCTCCATCCAGAGCCCCTCCTGCCTACACAGGTGCCTCCCTCTCTTGCCAGACTGCTTGTTTCTCCCCCTCACTTCTGAGAGCTTGTTTACTTATTACTTACTCCATCATCAAAAGCTCCTCCACTGGGCCTGTGACCAGCACTTGGGTTTGGAAGATGGTATGAGGTCAGGGGGTCCACTTCTCAGTAACAGCATGGCTTGTGTGTGGTCCCAACAGAAGTCACGGCTTTGCCTGTCCCACTATTACCGGAACTGCATTCCTGACCTTTCATGACCTTGCCTCCTTAACGCAACCCTTAATGCCTCCAGCTTCCAGGCATTATCCACTCTTGGGAATTGGCCAATTTCCTAAAGGTTAATGCCTTTCTGGAGAGAATCCCACCCCCCCTCCCATAGTCTTAAAGACAGAAATACAGATTAAGGATAGAATCATATCATTAGCTTTTAAGGTATATATTCCTTCTTCTCTGGTGTTTGTAGATTCTAAAAGAAGCCTTCTTGTTTTTTTAAACTACAGTACTCATCTAAAGAAAAAAGTGAACTTAGATAATTTTCTAACGAGCCTCTTGATGGTCTTCATTCTTCATAGGACAGTGAAGAAAGTTTTAAAAACAATGAAAGAGTAAAAGCGATCAAAACAGTGGTTAGAGAATTCAGGGAGCTTTTCAAGTCCAATAAAGGGCTTAAAAAGATTTGGTTCAAGATACAGAAACAAAAGAAAAAGAAAAGGAAAAAGATGCAGAAACAATCAGGTGCTCAAGGTGGGTAGGAGGGGGAGGAGACCTTTTAGAAGCATGTAAAATTCCTCCTCTCCCATAAATTTTTTAAAGATTGTATTTGAGAGAGAGAAAGAGTATGAACGTGGAGAAGAGGGAGAGGGAAGCAGAGAGAGAATGGGGAGCCTGATGCAGGGCTCAATTCCAGGATCCTGGGATCATGATCTGAGCTGAAGGCAGAGGCTTCACTGACTGAGCCACCCAGGCGCCTCCTCCCATAATAAATGTTACATTGTATTAATGAACAAATATATTTCTGAACTTTATAGTGTATATTAAAAGCACCTGATTTCAAATAAGAAAACCTAGTTCAAGGCTTGATTTTTTTTTTTAGCTCATTGAGTAGGTGAGATGCTTGACGTCTGGATTTTAGGGTCTTTCTCCATGAAATGGAACTAACATTTATCTCAGTAGTTTTCTCTGAAGTGAAAATGTATTGTAAAATATGTTTGCTAAACTCATTAGTAAGAAATGTTAGTGTATTATAGACCCATCTTAGATGTCTGTGCCCCTTAGACGTGGTTTGCTGAGGCATTGACAAGTGATGACTTTCAAATAGGAAACCTTAGAGCTGGAGAGGTGTTAGAGTATAGGAGAAGTAAACCTTTTTTGTGGGAAAGTTGTCAGATTAAAAAGAACAGACAGGTAAGTGATATGTAATCTGATTTGAGAGGATATATTTCTATCAAATATGATTTATTTACTTGTACAGAACTATAAAAATCAACAAATGTTACAACTCTCAGTAATGGTGCACAGTTAAAAGAAATACTGAAATTTTATACTTGATAAAATTCTATTTATTTTAAAGGGTCTTAATACTAATAGAAATGTTTCCTTGAGACAGAGTACTTAACTGTAGGTAATTGAAATGTTTTTCACGAAAGTAAAAAGGAAATACTTGGATGTATATGGTGAGGAGAAACTGTAACTTGCTAGTTAATTTATGCTGTTTTAACCTTTATAATCATTGTGGTACTTCAAAAAAATTTTTTTTACATTATATTTAAACTTGTAGGTAGCTATTATTGTGGCTTTATATTGAAGAGATGAACCTGATCAAGAAATTAGTAAGTAGTTTCCCAGTTTAGTATGATTGATATTTGGGAAAATTTATAAGTAAACCTGTCAGCTTGCAAAATGTTATCTATTTATAATTCCTTATTTTTTTTTTTCCTTAAGGTGTTTTGGGTTTAAAAAAATACTAAGATAACCAGGAGTTCTTTGTGACATTGGTAATTTTAAAAAATATCTTAAACTGATTTTCAGTATAATAGCAGCCTTAACATTGGACAGAATGCTCACTATTAATGTCTTTTGGAGTCTATAATGCTAAGCAATCTTAGGGAAATTTGAAACATTTAAAACTAGATCTGTGCAACACCTAAAGTTTTAAAGTTTATTTCTTTTTTATTTTGCTGCGTTTACCACTGTGCATGATCTCAGGTTTTATTAAAAAAAGGGGCATGTGTAATTTTCGGGAGTCTTCAGGTAACTTCTTCAAATATGTATGTTTAGATTTATTAAAACAGTAGTCAGATTTGGCAGATTTCAGGAATACTGGATGACCATTGATCCTGAATTTCTCTCCCCCATACACATACCTTAAGGGCCAACAATTTCTATTAGATTGTACCATTTAGTTAATGGAAGAATGTTTCAGTTTCTAGATTAAGCTAAAGGTTCTTTTAACCTTACGTTTTTCAGAGACCCTCTTTATATGGAAAAAGTAAAAGTATGATATTTGGGGGATTTTAAAATTTTCTGTCTTGGAAGTTTACATTTCTCTACGGCTAATTATCTTAGAGACTAACTGGTATTCTGTTAGATCTTTCCACATTACTGTTGGTCGGTGGTACTTCAAGGTAGCCTGCATTTGGCCTGTGGCAGTTCTAATAGCAGCAATCAGTCAACCGTTATAAAAGTGTTTATCTGACACTGACCTTGTGCTAGATAGTATGGGGTTAACACAGCCCCTTGAGCTGGTCAATAAATTTTAAGTGATTATGACCCTGAAGTCTGTCTTTTGTCTGAAAATGAATGCTGGGCTTAGGTTCAGCAAAAGGGATCTTGAAACATCAACTCAAGGGTGTTCCCTTATTTCCTGTACCAGTTGCGGAGAAGTTATCACGAATCCACTAAATCCTAATCCATTTCCGTGATCTAAGATTACCACTATCTAAAAGAGATGGGTTTTTGGAGTAAGCTCAGTGGCAAGAGAAATCTTGAAGGAGTTGGAAAACAATCTTGAAAACTTTCAGCTGATCTTTTACTGGGTGCAATATAATGTACTAGGTGCTGGGCATGTAAAGATGAACAAAAACAAGGATTCTCTTCTGTGGGATCTTACAGGGTATTGGGGAAACCAGGTCTGTATTCAAAATGAGAGCCATCATCAGTACTCTATCGGTGACATGTGCGGAGCCTTCAGAAACACATAGGATGCAGTCTTAACTGCATGAAGGAAATAGAATGATTTTTTTTTTTTCCCAGTCCTTTTAAGTGAAAAAATAAAACAAAGCAAAAAACAGCCTTTGGATTTGGACAGTAGCCATAGAGAAGAATAATGTGTATTCAAAGACCAAAACACGGTTATCCAAATGAACTCAGAAGTGACATTGCATGAGCATGTGATTTAAGATTTGCCAAAGGAATAGAGTTGCAGTTTAGTAGTTGAGAGGGACAAATGTTGGCTCTGATACTTTGAGAGGTAAATGCTTTTTCATTGTGCCTGTATCAGGTCATGATTGAGAGCTCATTAAAATCATCACATTTCCCCCAGGGACAGATAACAATTAATAAATAGATAGGGAGTAGACCCCAAATTCTATCACAGGCCAGGTTTTTGCCATTTTTTTCTTTTTAGTATTCCTTTAGGCACCTGATACCATTTTATAAATGTAAATTTGTTTTTTTTAGGCTGAGAGCCTCAATCTAGTAGCCCATAGTTTTTCATGTTCTCAGTTTCCAGTGTCCCTGTAGTTTCTCCATTCTGTTCATTATTCTCTTCCAGGTACTGTCTTCCTTTTTTGGCTTCTTCCCTGCAGCCCTTACTCCTGTCATTCTCACTTAGTCAAATTCCCAGATCATTGTCTCATTGCCAGGGTGGCCCTCCAGGCTAACTGCAGAGAAGGTTGATGATGGAGTTGAAGATGGTAAAGGTGATGGTGAGAATAAATGTGTCTTGCCTTCATTCTGATCATTCCCTTAGAGACAAGGCACAGTAGTTGGGATTGTGTGTTGTGGAGTTATACTGCTTAACCTCAGTGTTGGCTCTGGAACCCTAGACTCTCTTGGACAGTCTTCGCTCATCAGTAAAACGTAGTAGCTATTATGCCATAAGATTATTGCTAAAAATTAGATGAATCAAGACATGTCGTACCATAAGAGCTTAAAAATGTTTGTTATTATTTAGTAAATGCAAGGTTATAATTGGTACCATGCTTAAGGACACTGTCTTATTTAAAGATTTTTATTTATTTCAGAGAGAGACAGAGACAGAGGTGGGGAGGGGCAGAAGGAGAGAGAGAATCCTGAAGCAGACTCCCTGCTAAGCAGGGAGCTTGACACGGGGCTTGATCCCTGGAATCATGACTGAACTGAAATCAAGAGTCTGCCACTTAATCAGCTGAGCCACCAGGTGCCCCAGGACACTATCTCTTTTAATACCCCAGCCATCTTACAGGTGCTGTTACTGTCTGTTGTAGATGAGGAAGAAAAGTTAAATAACTTTTCCAAGGTCACATGGTCTGGATCCAAACTCAGATCTGCTCTGTAGACTAAAACCTGATGCTCTGTGGGAATTACAGCATAGGGTGGGGATCCTGCCACCGATTCTTGCTACACTTTCTGTTGATTATACCAGCATTTTCCGTGGGGCAGGTACATATCCCAAGGAATTTTACTGGACCATCCACCTGCAGGATTGAGTTCTAGTTCTGGCTTTCTTGCCTGCTTTTGTGACCTTGAGCAAGTCACTTAAATATTTTTGAGGCTCAGATTCAGGGTCAAGCAACACTATAATAATAGTAAGCACATAATAATTCATGGAATAAGGTGCCTAGACTACCATATGGACACTTTAAATAGAACAGGTAGTATCAGTTAACTTTTTGAAACCTTACCTTCCCTTTGATGTTATTTCAATTTTGTTTGCTACTTTTGAAAATGAGAAGTTGACTTTGTGCTTCTGGAGATGAACCTAAGGTTCTAGGGCACTAGATGGAGTAGTACCTTGGAGACTGAAGCTTTAGATTAACAAGTACCATAACAAGCAAAAACATCTAGTGAGTACATAATTAGTAAAAGTAACATGCACCTGTATGTAGGTAATTGGGAGTGGGATGGATTTGATAACAAACTGAATGGAGGGGAGGTCAC
The DNA here is from genome assembly GCF_964662115.1 of Mustela nivalis. NCBI lineage: Eukaryota > Metazoa > Chordata > Mammalia > Carnivora > Mustelidae > Mustela > Mustela nivalis. The sequence goes on from NC_139020.1 coordinate 54,055,136, forward strand.
ATCTAAGAATGCCAGACCTCACTGTTCAGTGACACTGATGTTATACCAGTGCAGACTGAGGTTTTAGGGCATATACAGAGTTTAATTGCAGTGTACATTATTCGGCCATCCAGCCCTGTTAATGATCCAGAACTTAATGACCTCTCTTAGACACAAACTTGATGTATTTTATAAAGGACATGTATTCTTGGCTAAAACAGTTTTTATCAAAATTAAACAAATCTAGTTAGCTTTTTGCTGATTTCCACACCTTGTAACAATTAGGATGGAAAGGGGAGCTTCATGGAGACACTCAGTGGTGAGAAGTGATAGGAGGAACCTGGCCAAAAGGGGAAAACATCCCTTTTGTTTAAGTAAAGCATCTTCACTTCTGTGAACTACGTCAGTTTTGTGAGGTAGTTTAGGAAGGTGAGATTAACCTGGTTTTCTAGGGAAGAAAGTTGGAGCTCAGGGAGTTTTAGTCCCTCAAGCTCATGGTCTGGCAGTTAGTGATCTGTGGGTCAGGAACTTAACCCACAGCCCCAAGTCCGCTGGCAGGAGCCGAGGGAGCCACACAGGGGCAACATTGTGGGTCTTGGGGCATTAGTGAACATTCAGGGTTAGGGTTAATGAAAATTGTGTGAGAAACACTAATAAGAGGTGAAATCATTTTAATGTGGTCTAAGAAGATCAGAATGAGTTACCCATTTTTTTTTTAATTTTATTTATTTATTTTGACAGAGAGAGATCACAAGTAGGCAGAGAGGCAGACAGAGTGAGAGGGGGAAGCAGGCTGAGCCTGGTATAACATCAGTGTCACTGAACAGTGAGGTCTGGCATTCTTAGATGTGACCTCCCCTCCATTCAGTTTGTTATCAAATCCATCCCACTCCCAATTACCTACATACAGGTGCATGTTACTTTTACTAATTATGTACTCACTAAATGTTTTTGCTTGTTATGGTACTTGGTAATCTAAAGCTTCAGTCTCCACTGAGCCACTGAGCGCCCCAAGTTCCCCATTTTGAGAAGATTTTCATTTCTAGTAGTTGAAAATTAGGCAAAAGTGTTGTGGTACTAAAAGAAGAGCCATGGGTAACTGGGAAGCCTAGTTGCTCAAAGTGGCTCATTTCCTGAGGTTCTAGATTTCCCCTCCTCTACCTCCTCTTCCCTCTCCTCCTTCTCTTCTTTTTTAACTCTGTAGTGACCCTTGAAAGGTGCTTGGGGATGAAAGAAGGGTGACCAGTGTAATGGTCTTTGAACATTTTTGCTCCAGTAAGAATTTTGGAAACTGTGGATTCCTTCATGTATTGCTTCATTGACATTTAAATTTTTTGTCCTAAGTTTAAATCATTTGCTAATGCTAAAATTGTTGATTGTAACTATTGAAATTTCTTTCTTTTTTTTTTTTTTTAAGATTTATTTATTTTGAGAGAGAGTGAGGGGGTTTAGGGTAGAGTGGTAGATTGAAGGAGAGAGAGTCTTAAACAGACTCCCGACTCAGCACAAGCCCTGTGCGGGCCAGTATCTTACAACCCTGACATCATGGCTAAGCCAAGACCAAGAGTGGGACTTAACCATCTGTGCCCCCAGGCATCTGAGTATTGAAATTTCTTAATAAAATTGTTCTATCCTTCTTCAACATTTTTATTTGAACCAAACTCCATAGCTATGTAAGACTACCACTATTTACAAACTACTCTTTAACAGTCTGAAATTTTAGAGTGTTAACTTTTCTCCTTGAGGTCTTTATTATTACATTTTACTCACCAAATTTTTTTTCTCATTAAATTCTTATCCTTATGTATTATTATGCTTAAAAATCTATTTTTGACCACCTTACCATACTTCCAGTAACAAAACTTAATTTAATGTTACCATAAGCCTCTAAGTGATTTTTTTAAAAAGTTAACATTACAGTGATTTCTAGTACACAGTTGATCAAAATAACGTGTGTGAATGATAAATTTTGATAAATAGTAATGGAAAAATAGAATCTTATTGGGAATTTATCTCTAAATGCAGTATTGGTGCTTTTCTTTCTATTCATATATCAGTGGGTGAGAGTATTCATTGCAGAAAGAGGTATGTTTTTCATTTTTTTTTAATGTATATGCTGTGAAATTTTGTTTCCATAAATAAGTTGAAGAAGATGAGAACGTGTATAGCAGTGTCACTTAACTCTTTGAACTTACTGGTTCTTACTCAAAATCTCAGAGACCTCTATTATTTAAAATTATGTTTAATGATTTCTCAGCTGAAACCAAATTGGTCCTGCTCCAAGTTTATCCCAAGCAAATGATTGGCAAAGCCACCCTAGTTGTCAGAGGACAGTGGCTAGGTCCAGCATTCTTCGTTGTCCCCTTGTGTCCTGCCTGGAGGTTTTTCCTACCCCAGCATGAGATTTGTCGTGGATGAGTCATGTGCCTTGATTTTGTGGAGCTGGAGTAGGGAGATTGGGAAAGGGAAGGTGGGAAAGAGGAACCTACTCTCTAGGACATTCTCAGCACATCAGTTCTAGGAAAGCGTGCTTAGGAATGTTGGTCTGGAAATTGATTTACCGTCTTTGTGCCTGTGTGCTTTATATCCTTTGGCAACTTTCATGTACTTGAAGGAGTGTGCCCACCCGGATTTGTTGTGTTAGTAACCAGTTTTGTGGGTTCATAATTAAAGCAGAAATTTTTCTCCCTCTTGTGTGTGTGTGTATGTGTGTGCATGGGCATGCATGTGCACAAGTGTGTGTCCTTCAGGACTGCTGACCAAGGTAAATCATTTCTGCTGTTTAGGGTCTTATCATAGGTATTATTTGCTTCCATGCATGAGCTTATCAAAGTTGTCCTGAGCATGAATTTACACAATCCTTATTTACCATAAATTCTCTAGATCAGGATTCACATTTGAAGTGCCTGTAACTTTCTTGCCTATGAATCTTTTTTGCTGGTCGTGTTCACATTTACTAATACTTTGGTCAAGCATACCTTAAATAGCTCCAGAGAGGAATTACTTGCAATTCTGAGTAAACAACAAAGAGTTGGCCCCATTACATTGCTTTTTTGCTCCTGGCTTATTTCTTTCTGGTATCAGTTCATAAAATTACAACAGTACAAGAGACCTCAGATATAATTTATATTAACTCTTTCCTTTTACAGAAAATGAAACCAGAGAGATGAAGCCAATTGTCCAAGGTCACAGAGGTGGTATTAGAATAGCAAAACCTGTCTCCTAACTCCCATTATTACACCCTTTGCTACATCACACCTTCTGTACCTTTTGCTAGATTGCATTTCTCACCTCAGTCCTATTTAATATTATTTCTCCTGGGGACTGACTAGCTTTTTGTCGACTCAGCATTATTTTTTAAATAGGGAGGCATTTGCTTTTTCATTGAAGACTTTCCTAAAAACAAAAATACTCCTTATCCACTGGCAGATACTTTGTGCCTCACAGTAGGATGCAGTGAGGCAAGCCTGGGGCCCTGCAGCCCCCTGGCAGTGGCACTGGGGGAGGGAGGGGATGTTAACAGGTCAGAGTAGAGGTGGATTGGCAGAGCGGGGGCTGGTGGGAGGTGGGAAGCTTACATCATTTCCCTGCAACTGGGCTCTGGCGAGGCTGTAAGGCCTCACTTTCCCCTGTGTGATAGTTTGCCAGATTGACAGAGATTCGTAAAAGAAAGAAAAGGTACGGCGGGACGGATGCTCACCCTGTGCATAAATCTGTGCTCGGAGATGAAACTGTCAATAAGTGACTGGAAGCAGCCAGGACGGTCTGTGCTTCGCTCTCCCCCAGCTCAGTTCCTTTCTGCTCCGCCCCATCCCTGCTTTCTCTGCTGCTCAGATCAGCTTCCTGCTTCTCATGAAAGCTGTTCTCCTACAAAGCTGGTCTGCTTTCGCTGAAAGCATTATATTCATAAGTCTGAGTCAGGTTTTGTGGCAGTATTGTTGGTTCGGTTTTCTTTGGAGGACGGAGAGACAAGGGAAGGATATAGAAAAAAGGGGGGGGGCAGACTGAAAAGCAAAATCATCATGAATTTTGTTGTTACATCGTGCCGGTGTTATAACCAGCTCTGTAGACTGCTGCACTGAAAACATTTCTGGGAGAGGTATGTGCTTGAAAAACGGAAAGGTGACTGTTGGCCGTGGTGCACACTGTCTACCCGCAGCTGCTCAGATGTTTGTAAGGCCGTTATTTACTAGTGTTTTGATACAGAAAGGGCAGTCGTTCCTTGAGACACAGTACAGTTAGCAGCTTTTGGTAAAATGTTGAATAATGTGCTTCGTCTGTCCCCACATCAGGACTTCTGAAATGCCTTGTTCAGGCTACATGCATCCAGTCAGATCCACAGCGTTCTTCCAGGCTCTTTCGCTGGTGATTGTCTGTAAACAAGATGATGATCTTTAATACCGCTCTCATTATTTATGAACCACATGACAAAGATTAACGAAAGACACCTCCAGCAGCCTCCAAGAAGCTTCAGATGCCTTAGGAGCCGTTTACATGGCAGATTAAAAAAAAGCAAAAGGAAATGCTTGATGATTCACCGTAACCTAAAGTGAAAGTTTGAAAGTTGAGAAGGTGCGTTACATTTAAGTGGAAAAATGTGAAAGGGTCGCTGAAATTTAGAAGCACAGCCCCACTCACTACAGTGGATGCTTGACCTGTATTGAGGCCAGAAGGTTTTGGAACACATATGGATATATCTTTTCAAAGGAGATTAGTAAAATATGTATGCACATTTCTATTCAGTGGTCAGAAGAATAGGATTAAGAATATAACCATCACTGAAGGAGATACAGAGAACTATGTATTTGTTATGAAAAATCCAGGCTATTCTGTTACTAAAAAGTTTTGGGGAATATTTAAAGTAGGAAAATAAAACATTTTCTCACATACATTGGCTAAGCTTCTAGTGGCAGAGACTATTCAAACTACAGAGGAGTTTCTGCTTGGTTTTAAGAATTAGTTTATCATGGAAAAAACTTTAGAAGTCTTGAATGTTACCATGCTTTAGATTTATCTTACAAAACTTTGGAGTTAAATTTTTTAAGTTTATCAGCATATAAATGTGCCCATACTGTTGTCCTTTTCTACAAAGATAGTAGTGCTTAAATTATTGAAAGCTCTTACTCATGAAAAGAATAGGCTAGCTACTACAACTCAACCTGAATTCTTCCCATTAAGAGATTGTGCCATTTAAACTCGGTTTCTTCTCAGATATTTGCAGAGAGCACTAATCTTCATGATCACAGAGGATATTGTTAACAAGTTAAAAGTATAAAACGTTCTAGAACAGAAAAGATCTGGGAAATAAAAGGCTTCTGAGAAGGAAGCCCCTCTATGACACACATACACAAACACGCATGCATGCACGCGCCCTTGTGTGCCCTGATTGTATTTACCTTGGTCATTGTCAAGTGTAGCTGCACATTAGAAACCCCTGGAGAGCTTTTAATACCTACCATACCCAGGCCCTCCCCCTAGAGATTCTAATTTAATTGCTTGGGGGTGGGGCCTGGGCTTTGATAGATTTCAGACCATTCCCAGGTGTTTCTGAGGTGCAGCCGGAGGTGACAGCAGTTGTACTCCCTGAACATCCCCAATGCTGATGCAGCTGATGTAGCTGATGTGTTTTGGGTTCGAATCCTGTCAGTCTGCCGGATCTGCTTTGGTATGTGTCTTCTCAGGTCTGAACTTAGTCACTAGCCTCTCTTGAGATGCAGACATCTCTACAGACTGTCTAGTCCGCAGGACTTATTTTCCCTGTCCTTTCCCTTCTCGGTCACTTTCTGTCATGGAATTGCTCTCATGTGTCAGGATCACCCTTAAACCCAGGCCCATGGTTCTAGATGTGCGGGGCCCAGCGCAGGACACTAAGAATACCGGGAAGCTAAGCTGGGACTCCCTTGCTCTGGACACTGTACTTCTGTGATCCGTTGGTGAAGATTACGTTAGCTTTTTTGGCAGTCATGTCACTCTGTTGACTCATGTTGAGCTCGAAGTCTGCTCGAGTTCTTGGTTCTTTTTCACATGAACCATACATCAATCAGGCCTCTCCTACTCCATTCTTGTAGGGTGGTGGGTTTTTGTTTTGTGTTTGTTTTGTTTTTTTTCCCCATTGTATTGCCAGGGTTTACATTTATACTTATGAAACATAAGAGGAAAATCCACTGAATCAGTTGTTCCACACACGGGGAGTGATGTATTCAGAGGGAACGCCAGAAGTTTATTCTGTGAATATAGCAGCAATTTTAAAGAGTGATCTAGACCATTCATTTGGATCCATGGTTAAATTTAATCTTGTTAATTAAATCCATCTTTCTAGCATTCTTTCTGATTCATTACTCAGTGCTTGCTGTTCAGAGTTAAGAACCCATTTGAATATGCAGCCTGTTTTAATGTTTGCATTCAATACTTGGTCAAATGCCTTTTCAAAGTCAAAATATATTCTGTGGATGGCACTCTTTTGAACTATTTGTGATGTCTTGATGTTTGAGGAGTCAAGATGGCGGAGAAGTAGCAGGCTGAGACTGCTTCAGCTAGCCGGAGATCAGCTAGATAGCTTATCTAAAGATTGCAAACACCTGAAAATCCATCGGCAGATCGAAGACAAGAAGAACAGCAATTCTGGAAACAGAAAACCACTTTCTGAAAGGTGTTTTTTTTTTTAATTCTTTTCTTTTCTTTTTTCTTTTTTTTTTTTTTTTCTTTCTTCCTTTTTGAACTCTTTGTGATGTCTTTATTTTCAAAGGAAATGTGTTGAATCTGTCATGGCATTCTTTTTTTTTAAAGATTTTATTTATTTATTTGAGAGAGAGAGATCACAAGTAGGCAGAGAGGGAGGCAAGTGTGGGGGGAGGCAGGCTCCCCACTGAGCAGAGAGCCCAATGTGGAGCTGGATCCCAGGGCCCTGAGACCATGACCTGAGCCAGAGGCAAAGGCATACATAACCCACTGAGCCACCCAGGCACCCCTGTCATGGCGTTCCTGTTTTTTTTTTTTTTTTTTAAGATTTTATTTATTTATTTGACAGAGATCACAAGTAGGCAGAGAGGCAGGCAGAGAGAGAGAGAGAGAGGAGGAGGAAGCAGGCTCCCTGCTGAGCAGAGAGCCCGATGCAGGACTCGATCCAAGGATCCTGAGATCATGACCTGAGCCGAAGGCAGCAGCTTAACCCACTGAGCAGGTGCCCCCATGGCGTTCCTGTTTAATGACAGAACTAGAAGGAAATATTTTGCAGATGAGGAGGTGACTTGTCTAAGATCATACCGTTTGCTTCTGTTAAGACTAGAACTCAACTCCTACTCCGCTCTGCTGATGCCTACTCCAATGTCTGTGGATCAGACCACAAATATTGCTATTATTTCTCATTTAGGATAAGACTAGAAAGGAAACCAAAAGGAATTCAAACCTCTATGGTTGCTTCACTCTTTGGGGGTATTTAATATTTAATCCCTTAACATGTAACTCAATCAGCTCGTAATTTGTTATTCATTTACTGTTTTGCCCAAAAGCAATAAAAAGAGGAGTAAAATGACCAGCTGGTGTTCCCAAATTAACTTCAGAGAATAGTCTTCTTAGGAGTTTATGCTTTCTACCTCCCCTTGGAAAGTTATTACTCCTGACCTCCCCTCCCCCACCACTCAATTGATACTAGAGTAATATCCCTTTGTTCATGATGAGACACAGCATGGGAGGCTTTTGTATATTAATGGAAGAGTATATGGCTAGTCTTTGAATTTTGCAGATAAGGAAACTGAGGCATAGGCAGAAAAGACTTCTGTAGCTGTGGTGCTTAGCAGGGTATGATATACAAGCATACCTAGTACATATGACTTTAGTTGTTAATACCTGGATACTGTCCAGCTTTCTTGAGTATTGTTTTCTTCTTCACTTAGGAATTAAATTTTACCTTTCTTTTTCCCCAGTTTTGCCCGTAGGCGCTCATTTCCTTAAAAGTGTTGGAATGGAACAGATTTTTCAAGAATATATATTGCTTTAGAAAAGCTCCAATGATATAGTAAAAGCTCAGATAACCAGGTTTATGTTTTCTGCTTTTGACTTACAGGAAAATGAGCTCCTTTTCTCCCCTTTAAAAATTTGATTCTAAACAGTTTAGGTTTTTTGTTTTTGTTTTTGTTTTTAAAGAGGAATTTCCCAAGAATGAATAGCCTAGGGCCAGTCTGTATACATTTAGCCCAAATGTCACCATCGTCATTAGGGTCCACTGAAAACTGATGCTTTCAACAAGGCTGACCCTAGTATATGGTAAGACCTGCAGTCACCAGTGATTTAATTATGTTTGCTGTACTGTACTTGATAAAGCAAGAAAGTATACTCTAATACATTTTAGAAAGGGTTTCAGTAGCAGTAGTTGAAACAAAACGGCTTTATAAGTAAATTTAGTCAGTCAAACTAGGCTGCTCCTTCAGCCTTTTGGTAATACAGGTTTGATTGTATGTCCTCCTTCACAGTTTAGAAATGCCTGGTTTTATTAATAACTTGAGGCCGGCAAAATATGAACAGTAATAGTCTATGAAGAAGCACTCTTAGAGCATCCTTGCTTCTTTCCACAGAGTCTCAAGTGTCTGCTTCCTGTTCTGCAAGCATATTTTACATTACTTCAGTTAATAATGGTTGTATCTTTTACTTGGCTGTTCTTCTTATCTCTTACCCTGCAGTTCGTTCCTAGGGATCCTTCAGGAATTTTATGCTTCATAATGATGCTTTTAACCAGATGGTTTTTAACAGGGAATGAGGATTAAATGTACACAGAAACATGAACCATGTATGTATGGGCCATACAGAAGCGTACAGCTGGAAACCAGTATGACAAGTAGATGAAGGTATGATTCCTAGTGGAATCAGTTAATTCTTGAGTCGTACTCGGTATAAAATATCTGTATTTACTTTGAAATTGAAGATGGGATATCAGGGAAAAAGTGAGAGTAGGAAATATAGATTCATTACAATTACTTCTTTTTAAAAGATTTATTTGTTTATTTGAGAGAGAGAAAGAGCAGGAGCGCAGGGGCAGGGCGGGAGGAGCAGCGGGACTAGCAGACTCCTTGCTGAGCAGGGAGCCCCATGCGGGCCTGTGTCCTGAGATCTTGATTTGAGCTAAAGTCAGACGCTTAACCAACTGAGCCACTCAAATACCCCTATGATTACTTTTCATTTAGAATTTTAAAAGGTAAAGATGTAACACCCTAGCCTCTCTAAATTATTATTCACAGAGTACTTATAAACATGTCTTCCAGAGCTTCAGACAGATTACTTTAGAAAAAAAAATTTTTTTAATGTAATCTCTATACCCGTTGTGGGTCTTAAACTCAACCCTGGGATCAAGAGTTGCACACTCTATGGCCTGAGCCAGCCAGGCACTTCTGCCTCAAACAAATTACCTTTTTTTTTTTTTTTTTTTTTTTTTTTTAAGATTTTATTCATTTATTTTAGAGAGAGGAAGGGAAGAAGAGGGAGAAAGAGAATCTCAAGTAGAGTCTGCACTGAGCACAGAGCCCCATGTGAGGTTTGTCCTCTTGATCCCGATATCATGACCTGAGCCGAAACCAAGAGTGGGATGCTCAACAGACTGAGCCATCCAAGTGGCACTGGAACAAATTACTTTTTGTGCAGCACATCCCAACAGTCATTTCCTATGTAGTTTTTTTTTTCTTTGTTACTATTTTTTGTAATTACCAAGACTGGGTAGTACTCACCTGATTTTGCTTATAAATAACAATGTGTTTCTCTTGGTTCTGGAGGCTGGAAGTGTGAAATCAGGGCCAGCATGCCCAGGTGAGGGCCACACTGCAGGCTTCTTGTGTCTCCGCAAGACCAGGGCCAGGGGAACTCTCTTTTAAAGAACGCTAATCACAACCCTGAGGGCTCCATCCTATGACCTAGGCAGTCTCCCAGAGGTCCCATATTCTAATACCACATGGGACATTAGGATTTCAGCATGAATTTTGGGGGGACACGCACATTCAGGACTTAGCATTCTGCTCCTGGGCCCCTTAAAATTCTTGTCCTCAAAGGCAAAATGCACTCATACCATTCTCATAGCCTCCAAAGTCTTACTAGTTCTAGCATCAACTCCCAAAGTCTCCCCTAAATATCATCTATGTCAGATATAGGTGAGATTCAAGCAACGATTCATCCTGAGACCAAGTCCTCTCCAGCTGTGAACATGTGAATTCAAACAGGTTATGTGCTTCCAGACTGTAATGATCTTATAGGCATAGAGTTAAACACTCCCATTCCAACACAGAGAAATAGGAAAGAAAGGGATGATAGTCCCAGGTAATTCAGAACCCAGCAGAATAAAGCATCAAATCAGACTCAAGAATAGTCTTTAATTTGATGCTCTGCCTGCCAGGCACACTGGGGCAGGGGTCCCTCCTTCCACACCTGCTAGAGTATCGTTGCCCCAAGACTTTTCTGGGCACAGCCTGCACAGCATCTCTCCCAGGCTGGAGTGATAAACCTGTGGCTCTCCAAGTGTGTGCATTTGTGGGGTACCTGCAGCCCAAACCCCCACATCTCTGCTGAACTTTGCCCTGGTAGGGGTCTCTGTTGAAGATTTGACCTTGCTCTGCATGGCTCTATCCTTTGAAATACAAGTGGAGTTAGCTACTTCTCTAGGGCTCTGTGAGGGGTGAGGTCAGCTACCCCGCTTTGGGTGGGAGTCTTCTGGTTTGTTGAAACCCAGGTGATACACTCCCCCTTTTGAATCCAAGGAAGAAGCCCTGATAGTCTCTGAATCGCCTTTAGAGTTTTTTCCTTGTCTTAAAAAATGTTGCACATTTGAAGCAGTTTAGCTCTGTGGTCCACTCTTAATAAATTTCAAGTCTCACAACCAACCTTCATTCATTACTGTCTTTTCCTTTAGTTCAAATTGTTATTTTCCCTCTCAGGCATGGCTAATAAAAATCCCTGGTTCACACCCTTCCTGATATCCTTATCAGAAGTTCTCTTGAACACAGTTTTCATGGTCTCTTCCAAATATGCTTGCTCATTTTTTGTAATATGGATAAACTTGAGACTTTCCCAATACTTATTTTTATTATTTTTTAAAGGTTTTTATTTATTTATTTGACAGACAGAGATCACAAGTAGGCAGAGAGGTAGGCAGAGAGAGAAGGGGAAGCAGGCTCACCACTGAGCAGAGAGCCCGATGCGGGGCTCGATCCCAGGACCCTGGGATCATGATCTGAGCTGAAGGCAGAGGCTTTAACCCACTGAGCCACCCAGACGCGCCTCTTTCCCAAATTTTGATTGCTTCCCTTTTGATTACAAATACTGTTCAAGACATTTCTTCTTACTTGCATTTTACTGTAAGCATTCAAGAGAATCCAAGCTGTGTGTGCCTTCAACACTTTGCTTAGAAAAAGTTCATCCAAATGTCCAATTTCATTGGTCACAAGTTCTGTCTTCTATAAAATATGAGGACATGAACATAATCAGCTGCATCCTTTACTACTTTGTAGCAAGGATGGCCTTTCCTCCAGTTTCTAACAACATGTACCCGATTGCCATCTAAGACTTCATCAGAATGGCCTTGAGTGTCCTGATTTCCACAAACATTCTGTTCAAGACCACTTAGGTATTCTCCAGGAAGTTTGAAGCTCACTCTCTGTCTCTTCTCATCTCCTTCTGGGCCCTCACCAAAGTTGGTTGTAGTGCTCTGTTCCCAGTAAGGTAGTCTTTCTTCTAGCATGCACTTCAGAATTCTTCCAGCCTCTGCCCCTTACTCGGTTCCAAAGCTCTTCACATTTGTAGGTATTTGTTGAGACAGTACCACACTTTTGGTACCAGTTTTCTGTCTTGGTCAGTTAAGGCTGCTGTGACAAAAATCACAGACCACAGGGCTTATGAACAGCAAACATGCATCTCTCACAGTTCTGGAGACTGCAAATTCAAGGTCACAGTCGTAGTTTGTGAATGACGGAGCCTCTTACTAGGAGAATTATTATTAATGTACTTCATACTTAAAAAACTGTAAAAGAAAAAAAATTCCAAAGAAAATGAATGTCAAGTGTCTTCTTGAATAGAGCCAGATTAACCTAAATAACCAAACCAAATATGTAGGACTTCTGTATTGAAATATATTGATTTATAGTTTTAGATACTGTCTTCCTAAGAATCTTAGAATTATTTGACTATTTTTATTAAAACACTTCAATTAGTTTTATTTGAAGTTTTTTAGGTGTCCCTTTCACTATTTAACAAGAACTTTCCCTCCTCAGAGCTCAGCAAAACCCATCTTGGTGAAAGTGATATTAAGAGCTGATGAGTAGATATTAGGAGGATTGGGCTGGGAGTGGTAGGAGGAAATGCAGAGACTCTGAGGTGAGGAAGAGCTGGATGCCTAGGAGAAATGAGAAGAATCTAATATGGCTAGAATTTTAGTAAAGAGGCGAAAGGGTGGTATGCAGATGGAGATCAGAATATGTGGAATTTTTTATGCTTTGATAAAATTATGGCAAGCATTGTGGGTAACGTTGGAAAATTGTTAGCTAGGGAGTAAGGTGTTTGGATTCAGATTTTGTAAAGATCAGTCTGGTTGTCTCGAGGGATGCTTTTAAGAAAGGCACATTTGGGGATGCAGAAATCATTCAAGAGATTATTATGGGGGTAGCTTAAACCAGGTGGTGCAGTGGGATGGGAAGAACTGGACCGATTGAGCGTGTATATAGGAACCTGAATTAATGGTGTTTTATTTTTTTTTTTTTAAAGATTTTATTTATTTATTTGACAGAGAGAGATCACAAGTAGGCAGAGAGGCAGGCAGAGAGAGAGAGAGGAAGGGAAGCGGGCTCCCTGCCGAGCAGAGAGCCCGATGGGGGACTCGATCCCAGGACCCTAAGATCATGATCTGAGCCGAAGGCAGCGGCTTAACCCACTGAGCCACCCAGGTGCCCGAGATATTTATTTATCAGTACAATGTGTCTGGACTTCAGAAGAGAGGAATTGGCTTGAAATACAAATTTAGCATTCATTGGCATATGGTAATTGAAGCCTCTGGAATGAATGAGGTCAGCTAAGCAGGAGTACGGAGTGAGAGCATAACTTGACATGGTAACCCTAACTCAAAGCCTTGCAGAGGAGACAGTCCACCCAAGGAATGAGAATAGGAAGGGGAAGCACACATTACTCACCTGCTTTTTGTTGTAGCTATTACTGTTGTTATTGTTGTATCAGCATTGCTTAATTTGGTAGCTAAGCTTTTTATTTTGAGATGATTGTGAAGTTATATGCAGTTATAAGAAATAATACAGACTCCTTATCCATGTTCTGCCAGTGATCTTGAAAACTGTGGTAAATATCACAGAGTATTGTCATACATACAGCCGTACGCAGAACATTTTTTTCACCTCAAGGATTCCTTATGTTGCCGTTTTTATAGTTCTACCTCCTTTATAACATCTTGCAATCAGAAATCTGTTTTCCATTTCTCTAATTTTGTCATTTTAAGAATGTGACAGAAATAAAGCCATTTAGTTCGTAGTCTTTTGAGATTAGTTTTTTTTTAACACTCAACAAGATTCTCCAGAGATTCATACAAGTTGTATTATTACTTCTTTTTTATTACTAAATAATACTCTGTGTTATGGAGATACTACAGTTTATTTAACCACTCACCTGTTGAAAGATATCTGGGTTGTTTCCAGTTTGGGGCTATTATGAATAAAGCTCTTGTGAACATTCATGTACATGTTTTTATATGAATAAGTTTTTGTTTCTCCTGGATAAATGCCCAGGAATGCAATTGCCAGGCTATATGATAGTTGTGTATTTAGTTTTTAAAGAAACAGTCCAATGTTTTCCCAGAGTATCTTTATTTTCATTCCTATCAGTAACATATGAATGATGTAGTTTCTCTGTAACTTTACCAGCATTTGGTGTTGTCTTTTTTTTTTTTTTATTAAGCTGTTTCGATAGATGTATAGTGATACTCTCACATGATTTGAATTTGCACTTTGTTGGTGACTAATAATATTGAATACCTTTTCATGCGTTTACTTACCATTTATATCTGTGTTCTTTGGTGAAATGACTTTTCATGTCATTGCCCATTTCCCAATTGGATGTTGTGTTGTGTTTTTTTTGTTTGTTTGTTTTGTTTTGTTTTGTTTTTTAAACGGATGCATTTTGAGAGTTCTTCATATATTCTAGATGCTAGTTCTTTGTCAGTTACGTGGTTGGCATGGCATGTATTTTCTCTACCTTTTAAAAATTTCATCTTCATAGGGTCTTTGGCAGGGCAACTGAATTTTGGTAGAGTTCATTTAACAATTTTATCTTTTGTGGATTGTGTTTTTGGTGTCAAGTCCAAGCCATGAATTCTTTTCTAGCCTTAGATTCTAAGATTTTCTCATATCCTTTTTCTAAAAGTTTTAGAGATCTGTCTTTTACATTTAAGTTCATCATTCATTGTGAGTTAATTTTTATAAGATATGTCCTATGTTGAAGTCCTTTTTTTTTTGTGGATGTCCATCTCTTGATGAGTAGCTTTTTTGTTTTGGTCAAAATAAGATGGCATGTGTATATGGATTTCTTTCTGGATTTGCTTTCTCTTTCATTGATCTATGTGCCTGCCTCTCCACCAATATCCTACATTCTTGATTAACTGCTATTGTTCTGTTAAATCTGAAATCACATAGATTGATTCCTCATACTTCATTCTTTTTCAAAATTATTTTAGCTGTTCTAATTCCTTTGCCTTTTTATATAAAATATGGAACAGATTTGTTTATATCTATTATATCTACAAAAATTTTGTTGGGAATTTTTGGAAATCATGTTAAATCTATGTTACCAGTTTGAGGAGAATTAATGCCTTTATTGTGTTTAGTGTTCCATTTTTTTTTTTAAGATTTTATTTATTTATTTGTCAGAGAGAGATCACAAGTAGACAGAGAGGCAGGCAGAGAGAGAGAGAGGGAAGCAGGCTCCCTGCTGAGCAGAGAGCCCGATGCGGGCCTCGATCCCAGGACCCTGAGATCATGACCTGAGCCAAAGGCAGTGGCTTAACCCACTGAGCCACCCAGGCACCCCTAGTGTTCCATTTCTTGAACACAGTAAGTTTCCTTATTTATTTACATTTTTGAATTTTTTCATCAACATTTAGTCAGCATACATGTGTTGGATGTGTTTTATTAGTTTTACAAATTATTTCATTCAAAAAAATAGAAAAGTGATACTGTATTCTTTTTGCAGGGGTGGGGAAGGACAGAGGGAGAGAGGGAGAAAGAGAATCTTAAGCAGGCTCTACACCCAGCATGGAGACCGAGATGGGGCTTGATCTCACAATCCTGAGTTTACGACTTGAGCTGAAACCAAGAGTTGGATGCTTACTGACTGAGTCACCCAGGCATTCCAGTGATACTGTATTCTTAATTTTGGTATCTACACATTTATTTCTAGTGTATACAAATTCTGATATCCACATATTCAGTATTTATAAATAAAGATATAATTGAATTTTGTACATTTAACTTGTATCTTTTGACCTACAAACTTACTTACTCATTTTAAAGTTGTTTTATAAGTAGATTACTTTGGATTTTCTACATAGACAACCATGGCATCTGCAAATAAGAATAATTTTATTTCTTCTTTTCAGATCTATTTGCTTTTTATTTTTCTTCCTTGACTTACTGCCCTTGATAAAACTTCCAGCACTAGAACTTTCAGTTCCTGTCTAGAAGTACTGCAATAGTAGTAAGAGTAAATGAGAGTGGACATCCCTGCCTTGTTCCTGATGCTAGGAAAAAAGCATTCAGTACTTTACTGGTACTACTTAAACTGTAAGTTATTTTTAGATGCTCTTTATCAAGGTGATGCAATTCCCCTCAGTTCCTCTTACTGAAACTTTTAATCATGAATCGATGTTGAATTTTGTTACTTTTTCTGAATCAGTGGATATGATCATATGATTTTTCTTCTGTTACCTGTTAATATGGTGGATTGCATTCATTGATTTTTGAATATTAAACTCTCCTTGCATTCCTGAAATAAGTCCCTGGTTATGTTGTAAAATTCTTTACATTGCTGAGTCTTTTCACCAATTTTTTTTGGAAATTCTTGCATCTGTACTAATGAGAGATATTGGTGTGTAGCTTTCTGTTTTGATACTTTCCCTGGTTTTGGTGTTAGAATAATTCCAAAATCATGTTTCTCTTTTCAGTTTCATTGATTTCTTTAATTTCTGCTCATATGAGTTTATTGTGACCTTATTTCTGTTCACGAGGTGAGAGTTTAAATTACTTATTTGTGAGATTTCCTTTTCCAAAAAGAAAAAAATTTCCCTCTAAGTACTACTTCTGCTGTGTCCCCAAAATTTTTAAAGGCTGGATTTTCATTTTTGCTCAGTTCAGTGTAAAAAAAAGAAATTACCCGGGGTGCCTGGGTGGCTCAGTGGATTAAAGCCTCTGCCTTCGGCTCAGGTCATGATCCCAGAGTCCTGGGATTGAGCCCTGCATCCGCTCTCTGCTCAGCCGGGAGCCTGCTTCCTCCTCTCTCTCTGCCTGCCTCTCTACCTACTTGTGATCTCTGTCTGTCAAATAAATAAATAAAATCTTAAAAAAAAAATTCCCTGGAGACTTCTGATCCATGGATTATTTATGAATATATTGTTTAGTTTCTAAGTGTTAAGGATTTTTCCTGTTATCTTATGTTAATGATTTTAAATTTTACTCCATTGTGATCAGAGAACACGTTCTTTACGATTTAAGTTTTAAAAAAATTTTCTATTGATGAACTTGTTTTATAGTCTAGCATGTAGGCTTTCTTGGTATGTATTACATGGGCTCCTGAAAAAGAATATGCATTCTTCTGTTGTGCATCACATGTTTTGTAAGTGTCGTTTAGATCCTGTCCGTGGTGACGGTGTGTTCTTGTATATCCTTTCTGATTTTTTTTCTCTAATCATTGCTTCAGTTGCTGAGAGGATTGTTAATGTCTTTCACTCTCATTGTGCATTTATCTATGTCTCGTTTCATTTAAAGTTTTTACTTTACATATTTTACATTTGCTATTAGTAAATACACGTTTGGATTTCTATATCTTCTTGGTGGTATGGCCCCTTTATTATGATGTAATGTCTCTGTGTCTGGTAATTTTCTTTGCTCTGAGGTCTACTTTTTCTAATTTATACAACACTCTTGCTTTATTTTGATTACTATTTAATGGCGTACCATTTTCATTTTTTAAAAAAGCTTTTATTCATTTATTTATTTGAGAGCAAGAGTGTGTGTGAGCAGGGGGAGGAGCAGAGGGGGAGGGACAAGCAAACCCCACATTGAGTGCAGAGCCTGTCTCTAGACTCAATCTCATTGATCCTGGGATCATGACCTTAGCTGAAATCAAGAGCCTGATGCCCAATCAACTAAATATCCAGGTGCTCCCCATTTTCTTCTTCTTTTTTTTTACACTCAGCCTACCTTATTTTTAAAGTGGGATTCTTACTGACAACATATAGTTAGATCATGTTTTTTAACCATCCACTAATAATTTGTCCTTTTATTTAGTGCACTTACCTCCCTCTTACGTCCCTTTACTTTCTCCATCTACAATAAAATTGTCTTAAATACTTTACATACATTTAAAAACACACCAGACACTGGTATATTTGTTTCCACCATGAAACATGATATAGAAAACTTGAGATGAAGGAAAGCCTATTGTATTTACCGTATCTTATCTTTATCATATTATTTCTTTCTGATACTCCAAGGTTCTTGTTTTTTCCTTTTTGTTTATTGAGCTTCTTTATTAGTTACTAATTTTGTTTAGATCTGCTGTTGAAAATTCAAGTTTTTCTTCTTGTAATAATGTATTCTATTTTATTCTATTTCATTGTTCTTCCTGAAGGATTGTCACTGGATTTAGGATTCTAGGTTGATGGTTCTTTTCTTTTAGCACTTGGAAATGTGCCACTGTGTTCTGCTCTCATGGTTTCTGATGAGAAATCTGCTGTGATTTGAATCGTTTTTCCACATGTAGGTAGGTTCTCTTTACTCTCTCTCGGTGTGTTCAGGATTTGGGATGGAGGTAAGGAGATCGTTACTTTTCAGAAGTTTGACCATGAAGTGTCTTGCTTGGTATATATCTCTTGCCACATTTAGAAAGTTTGTTAACTATTATTTGAATACTTTTTCAGCCCTACCTTTTTTTATTGAATTGCAGTGACATATTTAGATCTTCGGTTATTATTCTGTAGATCCTGAGCTCTGTTTAATTTTTTCAGAAAATTTATTTTGTTCAGATTGGATGATTTATGTTCAGTTTTTTCTTCAAGCTCATTTATTCCTTCCTTTTCACCCTGTGTTCTAGCTGTTGAGCTCATTCATTAAGGTTTTTATTTTGGTTATTGGGTTTTTCAGCTCTAAAATTTGATTTGGTTCTTCTCTCTTATATCTTCTATTTCTTGGCTAAGATAATTTTGTTTTCCTTTGTTTCAGGCATGTTTGCAGCTGTTCATTGAAGCATTTTTATAAGGGTGCTTTAAAAATCTTTGTCAGATAATTCTAACTGCTCATTTTTTATTTACGATCTCATCTATTGACTGTCTTTTTTCATTCAAGTTGAAATATTTCTGGTTTTGATATGAGAGTGACTTTGGGTTGAAACCTGGATATTTTTGGCATTGTGTTGTGAAACTGGATCTTATTAACCTGACTTCCTCTGAGAGTGCTCTAGCTGGGGAAGGGATGGGACCATTTTATTGCTGGCAGATGGGAACAGAAGTCTGGGGTGTTCCCCACTTGGTCTCCACTGACACCCGAGGGAGGAAGGGGCTCCTTGGTATTTCAGGCACAGGTGGGACTTGTGACATGTCTCTCTCCCACCATAGGCCTGTGCCTTTATCACCCTAGCTTGAAGGGACAGGAGTGTCTCATTACTGCTTTACACATGGCCTCCACTGATAACCAAGGGCTGGAGTGGTGGAGTATCATTGCTACAGTGGCCAAGTCCTGATATTCCACTAATACTCCTCTGATCTACCGCATGAGGGGAGGAGGGAAATATTTTACTGGTAGGTGAGGGATGGGAGTTCTCTGTCTGCATATGGTGTCCACTAACTCTCCCTACGTGTCTTCTCTGATCCCCCTTCATTGTTGGGGCTATGGTTCATCTTCACAGCCTTGCGAGGAAGGAAGTTCAGGTTTTTCACTCAGCCTTAGCTGGCAATGGTGGTGTATGAGGCCAGTTTCTTATATCATTTTTGGCAGGTGGAGGGCAATTATTGTCTAAAAGTTTTCGGTCTTCCTTGGCTGCCCTTTTCCTGATGCTTTGGCTAGAGAGAGCGGACTTTTTTGTCTGTGTCCCATTGGCATTTTTGGGTTGCTGGCTTCTTCAGTTCCAAGTCTAGGATATGTGGGGCAAAATGAAAATCCAGGAATTCACCACAGCATTGTTCTTGGGTTGTAAGTCCCTACCCAGCCTGCCTTTTTCCTGTTTTTCAGAGTTTTACAATTGTTTTATATATAATGTCGAGTGCTTTTAATTGTACTTAGTGAGAGCATTAGGGGCAAGTATGTATGTACCATCTGGAAGTAGAATTCCTTCACCTGCTTTTCATTGTGGCAAAAAATAAAAATAAAAACTTTGTAGATGGTGTTATAGATGACGTTATGGAGAACATACCCTAGAATTTCAAGGAGAATAATAATTATTATTATTATATTTTCAAAAATTTTACTTATTTGATAGTGAGAGAGAGCGAGAGCACAAGCAGGGAGAGCAGCAGGCAGAGGGAGAGGGAGAAGCAGACTTCCTGCTGAGCAGGGAGCGTGATTCAGGGCTCCATCCCAGGATCCTGGGATCATGACCTGAGCCGAAGGTGGACACTTAACCGACCACCCCACCCAGGCGCCCCTCAGGGAGAATTACTAACATTGGATTGGGTCTTCCAAAGACAGAGCGATTCTTATCTCTGGTAATTTAGTTATCGTTTAGCTTGAAGACCTGAGTTGCTGCCTGGTGACTGACAGTGACACAGTGTTCTTTGATTTTCCTTCCATGTGCTATTTTAGTCTTGGTTTTGTATATGCAGTAGAGCAGGAAGCATATTGGGTAAGATTACACCTTTGTAAGTAATTTTCAGTTCTGATGTGGTTTAGGTGATTCTGCTTGCCTTTAGTCCAATGGGCCAAATGCCCTTTCATATCCGTAAATTGATAAAACTCATCTTTTATAAATGCTTTTAATCATAAATACTCCAGCAATTTTATTTTTCTCTCTTTTTTAAAACTTTGGGTTTTAAAATTTTTTTACTTTCTAGATGAACTTGCAGTAAAATTGGATTTTTGCACCGTCCCATGAATTTAAAAACATGAGTAGATTTTGTATACAGTTCAGTGTTAAAATGTAGAAGCTTCATCACCTCAAAGCCTCCCTTACGCTGTTTATTTGGAGTCGTATCCTCCCAACCCTAAACCCTGGCAACCATTATTCCTTTATTCATTACTATAGTTTTGTCATTGGCTGCATTTAGTATAAATGGAATCACATGTTGTGTAACCTTTCTAGACTGGCTTCCAGTAATTGCTGATATTCATACAAATCATAGCAGTAGCCAATTTTTTTTTTTTTTTTAAATTTGCTGAGTGGTGTCCCATTATATATGTGTGTGTATTACAGTTTACTTATTTGCCCATTGGGTTCTTTCCAATTTATAGCAGTTACAAATAAAGCCACTGTAAACATTGATACACAGAGCTTTGTGTGAGTATGTTTTGATTAGAGTGGGAATTGCATGGTTATATTATAAGTGTATATTTATATAAGAAATGTCCAAACTGTTTCCTAGAGCAGCTGTACCATTTTATATCCCCCCTCCAAGTCCTGTCTTCCCATCCTTATCAAGAGTGTTTGCCTTTACTTGTTGGAGCATTTTTATAAAGCTTCTGTAATTTTTTTGTCAGGTAATTCCAATATCTGTATCATTTCAGAGTTGTTGTCTGCTGTCTTTTTCTATGGCCAGTTGAGATTTTTTCCTATTTCTTCATATGCTGACTAAGTTTGGATTTTATCATAAACATTTTGATTATTATGAGACTTAAAAATTCTGTGGAAAACCTTGATTTTTTTTTAAAGGTTTTATTTACTTATTTGACAGACAGAGATGACAAGTAGGCAGAGAGGCAGGCAGAGAGAGGGGGGAAGCAGGCTCCCTGCTGAGCAGGGAGCCCCATATGGGGCTCGATCGCAGGACCCTGAGATCATGACCTGAGCTGAATGCAGAGGTTTTTAACCCACTGAGCCACCCAGGTGCCCCGATATTTTGGTTTTAATAGGCAATTGATTCAGTTAACTTCAGGAGTAAGATTGCAGCTAACCCTCTGTGAATAGTGATTCCTAGGTCGGTTAGTTTTCAGAGCCTTTTCAGTGTTCTTTGGATCCTTCCTACTTATTTGCCACCCAGTGGCTAGTCTGGGAAATGAGCAGTGCTCTATCCAGTAGTTTGTTCAGTTCTGAATGTCCATGTGTGTTGTTTAGGGGCAGGTCCAAGCATGTGTAGCTTAGGGGGAGACCAAGAGTTCAAGAACTCCTCTCTGCCATCTCCCACTTTTGTTTTGGTTCTCTGGTTGGGAAGATGAGGCTTTAGTTGCTGAGCTCTCCTGTGCTATGCCCATGATTGTGCCATTGTCTGGGGATAAGTGGTGGGAGGATAAAATGAGAACACAAGCAACAGGTCCCATTCTTGGGACCATTGTTCCCCCGGTGAGAAATGAAAGTTCCTCTTGCTCAGTTTTTGCTCCTTTGGGCTTCTGTGTTTGCTGCCTCCCTCTTCAATCACAGAAATGCTTGGGATCTAGCACATGAGAAAATGGAGAAAATGGTACTTTTGTAATTTACTATTCTTCCTCTATTTCCCTGCTGCTTAAGTAGCTGCAGCATACATCCTGTCCCAAGTTTTATAGCTCCATTTAGTTGAGACTGGCATAGTGGAGTATATTTGATCCCTCTGACCAAGACTGGAATCCATTGGGTTTGCTTATCTTTTGGCTTGAAATAATGGGAAGAGAAGAGGTAGATCTAGGTTTTGTGGAGTCTGAAGGTCATACAACTTGGAAGTCCTTTTTAAGGAAAGGAATACAAGTTATGAATACAAATTAGGCATAGTGTTTTGGATGGGGCTGTGAAAGTGAAGGGCCCTAAGGCTTCAGCTTCAATGGCTTTAATAAAAACCTGACTATGGGATGTTTTTTACTCAGTTTTTCTCTTAATACTCCTAAAAATAAAAATACAACCTTTATTATCCCCATCTTACAGATTAAAAAAAAAAAACAGATTTAAAAGGTTAAATAGTGCTGATATAAGGGACTTTAGAGCTCAGATTTTCTAATTCCAGAGTATATGGTGTTTCTCCTACCAGTAGGACTTTATGAAATAAATAGATTAGAGATTAGGAAAGCCATATAGGCTCTTGGTTAAGAGCATAAGCTCAGAAGTCAGACTTCTGGGGTTCAGTTTTGGCTCTGCCACTGATTATATATGGCCTCAGCGGCATTCCCTAACCTTCCTTAACCTTCTAACATATGTCTGTAAAATGGGGGTAGTAGAACTTACTTCTTAGGTTGCTGTGAGGATTAAATGGTTAATGTAAAGCATTTCGAATAGCTTCTGGCATATAATAACTGCTTTTCATCCACTATGTATAACTGTGCATTCAAATAAATCAAATTTTATTTACTATATTTGCAGCCTTCTTTAGTTAGGAAAGTTAGAAGGTAAGGGGATTTTTTTCACTTAACGTATAAGTCCTATTAGGTGTTTGAAACACTAGTTGAGAAATAGGTTACATATTATAAATTGATAATACTTTCACTTTTTGTCAAGAAGAAATCATTGGTTTTTTAAGCTTAGGAATGTTAATCTATCTAACAAGCAAAGCCAGAAGAAATGTTTTCTATGAGTGACTGGAAGATCTGAACGATTTAGGTTAAACATTTTGGGGAAATGGCCAAATAACGCAGAAAGGTAGAATAGTTCATCAAAAAGAAGAATATACCTTTCCCTACAGATAATGTCTTCTACACTCTCAGACTCTTTTGTAAAATGGAGACAGTAGTATCAATCTGTATTATGTTATTGAGTTGTAATGGTCATGAAATTTAAAACAATAAACATTTATTACCTCACAGTTTCCATGGGTTGGAAATTTGGGAGTGCCTTTGCTTTGGGACTCTAGCTGCAGTCAAGGTGTTGGCTTCGGCTGCATTCATGAGAAGTCTTGACCAGGGCTGAAGTATCACGGCAGGGTGGTTCTCTTACATGCCTGGCAAGATTGTGTTTCATGGGGTTCCTAACCACATAGACTTTTGCGTATGACTCCTTGAGGTCCTGTAGCTGGTATCACTTGAGAGCAAGCAGGTGAAGAGAGATGAAGGAGGAGTATTCAGTGTCTTTTATGACCTAGCCTCAGAATTCTCTTTCATTTTTGCAGTACCGTAGTGGTCACACAGATCATCCCTGCTTAGTGTGGAAGGAGATGGCCATCATGGAGACTGGCAACCATCTTATCTTCTAAGATTACTTTAACACTTAAATGAGATTATTCAGGGGAAGCTTTTAGAAGCCCATATGTGCTGCCTGCAATCCCTGTTTGATTACTGTGTTTTTCTACTGTTGGTCAGTAAAAATCAATTTCTAGTTGTTTCCCCAAAACAGAGGAAGGTGTCTGTGTCTCTGTGAAAAAGAGATGTACACCGATAAGGAAAATCTTGGCCGTTCTTGGATTTATTTGCTCGCTTGTTTAGAAGCTATGTTGGTTTTCACTTAAGTATCAAGTGATAGTAGTGATTCCTGTGTGAGGGCAGAATATTGATAAATGCTATAAGCAAAAATTTTGACCCACAGTAAACTCATGTAATTACTTCCTAACACAATCGAGGAAAATATTGGATTTCAAGTCTGATACATGCATTTTTTTATGTGTGATTATCACTAAACTTCTACTTTCCTGAAGGTTAAGCAGGTTCAAGATGACACTTACTAAATTATTTAGAAAATGATGTGTAACAAAAACATTGTGAAAAAGAAAGCATGAAGAGAACTCAAATGTTTTTCTTTAAATGGAAATATATAAATATTTGGCCACTGGAGGGCTCCATATTTTAAAAGATTATATTGAAGATATAGATGCTTGCTGTAACAATTTTAGACAGTACAGAAAGATAAAAAGGGCTCCATATTTTTTAGCGAAGATGTTAAATAGTTACTGATTATGAATAATTGTGTGCGTGTACAAGTAAAGCATTGGTGTTGCTTCTTTTTTTTTACATTGGAAGAAAAATAAAATATATCACATAAGTTCTTCAGAAATAAAATATCTTACAACTCTGATGTCAAAATAAAAAACTAGTCATTTGAAGGTCCCTGAAAAAAAGGTGAGACAGATTAAATACTTCTTTTCTAATCTCTTTCCTGTATGTACTATTTTAAATGAGGAAACTTCTTGTTTTAGGATTCATTGAGATTATTTCCATTTAGGTTAACAAGCTCTACAGTTATCTCAGTGAATACTGTGACATCATTAATAAAATTCACAGAACTTTGGGAGGGATTTTGAAATTGAGCCAAAACCAAAAGTAGATGTGGCATAAAAAAGATGTCAATCACTGATTTTTTTTTTTAATGATTTTATTTTATTTATTTATTTATTTGACAGACAGAGATCACAAGTAGGCAGAGAGGCAGGCAGAGAGAGAGGGAGAAGCAGTCTCCCTGCCAAGGAGAGAGCAGGATATGGGCCTGATCCCAGGACTCTGGGGTCATAACCTGAGCTGAAGGCAGAGGCTTTAACCCACTGAGCCACCCGGGCACCCCACTGGTTTTTTAAAAAATACTTCATATTAGCATTTCTTTGACCCAGATGTGTAGTTTACATTGTTTTGCACTGAAATCTTAGGATCAGGATTTGTTTTCCAGTATTAAAGTAAAATGGAAACTTAAAAAATTGAGGAATTAGAAACGCTTATAACAGGTATTGGTACCTGAGGATTTTTTTTTTTTTTTTTTTTTGTATATAAAGCTTCTAGATAGAAAACCACTGTTCCTCAAAAACAACAATTTTACTTCCTTGATCTTTCCCACTTGAAAGCAGTGTTTTGATTTCTTTATAATTGTGAAGTGTTTACTTTTTAAATGTTTGATCTGAGCTCAGGGAAGCTTTCAGTTTCTAGAATAGTTCAGCATTTTTTCCCCTGATAAGATGTGGGTCTCTTTGTACTGAGCTTGCAGAGTTGAGGCTGTGGGTTTTGGATGATCTGAGTAGTTAAATTCCCCAGTTAGTCAGTAGTCTTGTCCCTTAGCACCTCCTCTTCACAAAGGAAGCTGTAGTACAAATTAATTGCTAATGAGAAGGAAACAAACTGAAACCAAAATGAAACAAAAACAAATGACTTTTATACCTGTTCGTTTGAAAACTGTCCAGGATCTGTGAATATATAAATCCTTAGTGATTTCTACGAAGAAGGACCAACTATAAATGTAGGGACAAAGATATAAAAAAATCATGAAGGATATTAGTTCCCAGGTTAGTACTAATTATTATGCACATGACAGTGAGCATCATTATGGATGATATTTAAAAAAATAAAATTTATTAATTGCCAAGTGACAAATGGTCAAACTGTCAAATGAGGCGGTTTCACAGCAGGTAATACACCTCTCCTTCTACCTTTGCCTATACTGCCCACCACCCATTCCCACTGCTTGTTGGAATGTTGAAGATAATAAATAGTATTATTAACTTTGAGGCATGAGCTCCAGTTTTTTTTTTTCCCCTAAAAACATACTGCTTAGCGTCTAATGTATTTTATCTATTTAAATAGTAATCATAGCATGTATCTGATTGTAGTCAACTGGGCATGTAGAGAAATTCTGCCCTTCTACTCTTGTAGCCACAGAATGCATCCTTAATAATAGCTATGTTGCAAAACATGTTTTAAGCTGAAAGATAATGGGAGAGAACATGGGATAGAGAATGACTGACACCCGCCACATTATCTCCTCATCTCCTTGTTTCTGCCTCATGAATTTGAAAACAGCTTTCATTGCTTGTGTTGAGAAACTTTCTTCCATTGCTTTTTTCACACAGATCGATTCATACATAAGGAATAAACTGGTAAGATGCCTATCAAGGTAGAGGTGCAGTCTTGGTATAAAAGAGAGTAAGTCTAACTGGTCTGATTGTTACCTGTGACCATTTTAGCCTGATGCTTTAACTACTTGAGCCCAGCAATGCTATCAGTTTTTAATGCCTAATTTATATCATCCAGTCCTAAGAAAATAAGAAAACTTAAAAATTAAAAAAGAGGAGTGCCTGGCTGGCTCAGTCAGTAGAGCATGGGACTCTTGATATCGGAGTTGTGAGTTTGACCCCCATGATGGGTGTAAAGATTACTTAAAAAATGAAAATATTTTAAAAAATGTATATATAGATTACTCAGTCTGTGTGTGTGTGTGTGTGAGTGTACATACATAGTTGTTCTCATACCTGGCTGTAGCTTTGAATCAATCACCCAGGAAGCATTCAGTATTATGGATGCCTGACGTCAACACTACACAGTATTTCACTTAAGTGGTTTAGGGTAGAAAGTGGCTGTGTATCTGCATGTTTTCAAAAAAGATTTATTTATTTATTTATTTATTTCACACACACACACACACACACACACACACACACACACAGTGGGAGAGAGAGAGAGAGAGAGATCACAAGTAGGCAGAGAGGCAGGCAGAAGGGGGAGGGGAGCAGGCTCCCCTCTGAGCTGAGAGCCGGATACGGGGCTGGATCCCAGGACCCTGAGATCATAACCTGAGCCTTAACCCACTGAGCTACCAAGGTGCCCCTGTGCATCTGCATTTTTAAAAGTTATTTGTGTTTTGTTGTCTGGGTTGAAAGTGATTGATTTGAAAGGAAATTGTACTGTGGAAACTTTTTAAGGCCCCTACAAGTTCTGATTCAGCAAATTTCTTAGAGTAAATACAGCTACATTTTATATTTGAATGTACTCTCTCCCCACTACCCAGCCCTGAAGAAACCAGCAAACCTGGTGTTTCTTTGGTTGCTGGCACTGCCTAAATTATTTTGAACCGAATCACACATTTCTGGGGTGAGGAGCCAGGAAAGTGATGTTGGATTTTCAGATGTTGACCCAGTCCTGATGAGTTTGTCATTTCTGTCACCTACCAAAGCAGTCAGCTTATGTTTCTCTTTTAAACCAGTTCGGATAGAAAATAGGAGAGGGGCATCTGGCTGTCTGGGTCAGGTCAGTAGAGCATGCAACTCTTGATCTCTGGGTTGTGAGTTAGAACCCCATGCTGTGGGTAGAGGTTATTTAAAACAAAAAAGGGGGGGGGACATAATTCTGTGAGTGAAATATGCTTCGGTATATAGTAAGCTTTTGAAATATGGGGGATTTTCAATGTAAGGAAAAGTTGTAGAACAGAATACACTACAGGCAGGCTGTAGCATGCTGTGTAGGGAGTAGGAAAGTTCAGCGTTAGCAGGTCCTGAGGGCAGGTCACACCAGCTCCGGAAAATACTCCTCCGTGGCAGTTGGGTCAGGGCAGTGATCTCTGAGCCTTCTTTACTCTTTCCATAGTGTTGAGCTGAAGGAACTGTTGAGAGATCAGGCTGTGAGGGTGCCCTGAGAGTTCCGTCTTCAGCCCCTGTTCTTATTCTCAGATGACCTCTCTCATCTAGACCATAGGTTTGACCTGTATGTATCTGGATGATTCACAAATCCTGCTGTCTGCTCAGCTGTTTTTCGTTTATTCCATGGAACACTCCATGTAAAAGAAAAGAGGATAAGCTGGGTCTCTGCCAACTAGAGCAAAGTGTTCAGCTACCTTCTCGCTCATAACCACCTGGACACTCAGCTTTTCCATGATAGTAGGGTATTACCACCTTGCCTCTGAGCCCTTGGGTTCATTTTTGGGCTCATCCTCCATTTCACTCTGCTGAGTGTTGCCTCAGCAGACTGTTGCCTAATCACATCTACCTCACAAAGGGCCCAGCAAGCAGTGCTGATAGTGAGCCACTTGGATGAAAATAGTGAAGATACTTCGCTAAAAGAAAGAATGAGATAGTCACCATAGAATTACTGTGCAGTGGGAGAAAGTTAAGTGTTTCGGCAAAAAAGCTAGTTTCAAATGAGTCTCCTGGGTTAGGGTATCTAGTTCTTAAGCAAGTATTGTGTTTGATTCATAGTATAAATTTTATTCTCCCATGTTTGGGCTAAAAACCACTTTCCTTGCTTAGATTTAGCTTTAAAACAAACAAACAAGCAAACAAGCAAATAGAAAGGAAGAGTTAATAACAAGGCAAGTTTAGGGATTCTCTTTTGTTTTTAAACACTTTTTTTTTCTTTTTAAGCAGGGGTCTCTTGCATATAAATATTACAAGTGCTTGCATTTCTTCTTGATATTTGTGCATTATCCATAGCAGTCTCTAACATTTCAATCCCAGGTCATTTTTCCTTAGCTACCAAAGACCATTTTCCTCCTCGCCAGTTGCTACCTATCTGATCTGTACCTATAAATTATAAAATTTACTTTTAACCATAATAAATATCAATAGTAGTTATTTAAAATTTTATGTATTTAAAAACTTTTCAAGTTATTCTTGCATATATCCTATCATTTTAAGAAAAATTGATTTATGGGAAGACATCCTTTGCTCAATTCCAAACTGAATTGAGAATGGTTTTCAGATTACTTCATCTGGTTGCCTTCCATTAGCACTGGCAGTCAAGAGCTGGCTAACCTGCCCCTATTACAGATCCTAGCAGGAACCGATCATGGAGTCTTAGAAATGCCTTTTTACCTATTTTAAGTCCCTTTCACTTTTTGGAGGTACCTAGGTATATCTACCCATTATAAGTTTATTTTTACTGAGGAAATAAAATTTGAAAATTTAGGGTTGAGGGAGTTTGTGTTTTGCTCTTATGTTAGATATTTGGGGTAATCTTCAGAGAAGGTTTAACAAATAAAAATGTTTGGTTACAAAAAGAGCTCACCGGGCAGGTACCAGAGTAGTTATCTGTACAGTGGAATTTTAACTGAAAGGTAATGTCCTCTGGCAGGGAACAATGGCAAGCTCCCTCAAGAAGTCAATTACAAGGTTTGTTAATTCTACCAAAATATTAACCTCATGATCTTCAGTCCCAGGGTGCCTTCTCCACCCTGCAAGTTCAGCTAAAAATATGCTGAAAAGCAAATTTCCTAAGGTAATGAAATAAGAATGTGGACCTAAATCTGTAAGATACAAATTAGAAAGAAAATAAGATCCCTAGTCAAACGTGACTATCTGACAAATTCTTTGCTCTCTAAAATTAGTAGCCTAGTCTTTTGGGATGTTAATAACATAATGATTAAAATATGTACATAGAGAAATCTTGTGGTAACATGATTTACTCATCTGATAATTTTTACTCTGAAAATGTATTTTTCTTACTTAAGAGGTTGGTGAGTGTAACTGTAGCTATTGGTGGATCTGTCTTCTTAATATATAAAAAAGGGAAAATTTTATTTTTACCAGTTACTGTAAATTTTTTATAGATTTGAATGTCGATGAAGTGTTTTGGGTTACAAAGAACAGTTCTGTAAATATAGATAATAATTACTTTTACTTTGAATTTCTTAAAATAATCAGTTTTAGTTCCTTGTTACAATATGAGCATATAACTTAGCAGGTTATAATTGAATTATATTAATATTAAATCTTTATATGAACAGTGTTCTAATTAGAAACGTGATCAGTATTTAGTTTTTTAAACAGTTTGACTAGCACTCATTGTGATTTATAGTGCGAATAACTAAACTTTCCTTTGTGATATTATTGCACTAGCACTTTGGGCAGTTGGAGCAAGGGGATAGAGCTCTGGTTGTTGGCCACCATGACTGTTGGGTGTAATGAATTTCAAGCCTCATGGCTTCCAGCTATCATTTCTTTGATTTTAGAAACCTAGAGAACTTTGGAATGCTTGGATCTTAGACTAAGGCATAGAGAGCAGCCTTCAGTGCCCTGTGTGAATCCCCATGCAGGAACTCCTACTTAAGTTTCTGCTTGAACATCTCCATTGATGGAAAAATATCCAAGAGGAACTCACTTTGCTTTTTGACAGATCTGACAAAGTGTTTCCTCATACTGAACACCCTGAACTGCCTCCTAGAAACATCTGTTAATTGATTACAGTTTTAAACTCTGAAACCACCCAATAAAATTATATTTGATGCCTCTTCCTTATGAGATCCCAAAAGGATGTGAAAACAGCACTTTTTTTCCAGAGTAACGTTTTCATTTCCTTCAGCCATTCTGACCCCAGCAGGGTTGCTCAGCCTCTGTCCATAATCTGGGAGTGATCTGGCCCGAGGGAACTTTGGGTTCTTTCTGTCCTCACCTGATACAGACAATACTGGGTAGAGTGGACTCTCGTCCTTTCTTGCTGAACAGCGTAGTTCTTTTTGAGTACTTCACACTGGTGACTTACTTTGTAGTGTCATTTTACATACTTTTCAGTTAAGACATGCCCCATTCTCTACTTTCAGACTTTTATTTGTTACAATTGATGCTACTAAGTGTAGACTACAGGTGTTATTTTTCTGTGATGTAAACAAAGATGGCAGTGCTTACTAAAAAATCTGTGGACAGGCTTTCATGTTACCTGCCTACTTTTATTACTCTGCATTTAGAGATATTTTTACTTAAATTTAATAGTGCTGCCTGTTAGCATTCACATTTTACTCCTCAGTTAATATTGTCAGGATTCTCAGTCATTCATGTAAGAGCGGGTTTTGATGTGGAGGTTGATAGAGTGACACTCTCTGGTCCCTGTGGTCCCTTTTCGGGGAGAGGAGATCCGTGATGAAAGTTAGAAGACACTAGACCTCAGCTTTAATTTTGCTTAGGATGGATTCTGAGTACTTTTCTTCTAATTTTAAACATTCATATCACGTGTAAGCAAACAGTTCTGCGTGTTAGATTCTTTGCCTAGTAGTTGAATGTTCATGGGACAGAAACTGTGGTGTTTGTTGAAACTTTACAGTGAAATTTAGATGGTTACAGCTGCCTTGTAGTCTTTTGTCAAGTTTACCTTAGCCTTATCATTTCCATCTCTCTTCTTGCACTAACTCCCACCATACTCTTTTCCAAGAGTTAAGTGACCCCAGATCAGGGTGGTGGTGAAGATGTGATGGGCGAAGAGTTGACACAACTCCATTTTGCTCTGAAAAAGAAACATAGCTCAGAAAAATTCCGATATGAATTCTCATATCGGAACTTCAAAAGAGAGCTCCCTTTTAATAGTGTCTGTCTTCTCACTCTACCTCAGTTTATCTGATGTGCCCTTCTCAGTTCTATGTAAAAATAGCACACATTCAGTCTCCGTAGGCACATTAAAATGGTTGCTTTGGAGGGAGGAAGAGGAGTGGGAGTGGAATATAGAATAAAAGGAACCTATCTAGTTAATTAAAATTATCTTTGTAGCAGCAGTGTTGAACTTTGTTGTGGGTTTTATGATAATCTTTGAAGTTTCAAATCTATTCAAGTCTGTATCTTAGACTGTATCTTGAAGATTTCCCAAATTCATCATATAAAACTCTTCATGCCAGCTAGATTAATTGAAGATTATGAATTTCATGGCAGATCAGAATCCACAATATATTACTATTTTTCCTGTTACTGCTCACCCGTAGAGTTGAGTTTTTTAATTCAAATTGAAGTTGAGTTTTAACTACATTGTTGAATCAGGTTTTTGACATTTCTGAAAAATATAAAAGCATTTTTGATACAGCTAATGTTTAGAAGTTTATCCTAGGTCTGAATTTATATTTAAATGATATTGCTTTCCTTGTGTCTGTCTTACCTTCAAAGTAGGAAACAAGTACTTATGTTGTTGCTTTTTAAATTGTAGCAAACTCTCTGGGATCCAGGTAACCATAGAACTCAGTACTTTGAAGTTTAGAGTTTTGGTTGTATGTGTATGTTCATAGATGAACACATTATATATTTATGTTCAACTTTTATGAAAGAGGCCTGGGTCAGATAAGCTGATATGAGAGATTTTGTGAAAAAAATAATTTCTAGGATATTATATGACACCCAACTCTTTGATTCTTTTTTTTTTTTTTTTTAAATCCTTCGGTTCTTTATTGACTATGACCATCTATGAAAGTAATAAGTCAAGTTACGAAGATTTGCTTTAGAAAATTGTATTCTGTTATATTTTAATTCTTCAAAAATTGTTTATTTTTTTTCCTCAGAACTATGAATGGTAACTATCACAAAGCAAAACACTATTCCCAACTATTCCATGTTATGTTTACCCCCTACTCCTAAATCAAAATACATAACTCTAGGAATGGAAAATGAATTGTGTGCCACTATGTACTTAAGTATAAAGCACACACAACAAATTTCAAGATGTTGGGAATGCGCTCAGAATTGGTTTTAGAAGTCATATTAACGGGGTGCCTGGGTGGCTCAGTGGGTTGGGCCTCTGCCTTCGGCTCAGGTCATGATCTCAGGGTCCTGGAATCGAGCCCCACATCGGGCTCTCTGCTCAGTGCGGAGCCTGCTTCCCCCCTCCCCCTTGCCTGCCTCTCTGCCTACCTGTGACCTCTCTCTGTCAAATAAATAAAATTAAAAAAAAAAAAAGTCACATTAACATTCACCGGTTTTTCAGTGTTTTTGTTGAAACTGGGATCTTTTTTTTACAGGAGATCTAAATTGAAAGAGAACTTGGTGTTGTAGGAGTACAGACTGAAAATTTAAACGTCTCTATTTTGAATGTCATAGTGTGCCAAAAAATTGGAATTAGTTTGTTGAAGTTAAGATTTGAAATAAAGTAAGATAAATCAGTGATCCCTTTCATTTCTTTTCAGGAGATGTATATGTGGTCCAGTCCTTTTATGTTCTTTTTCTCTTCCTGCAACAAATGTAAACCATTCTACTTTCTTTTCTCCTTTTACTTCAAGTGCTAGTAAGAGCATACCACATTTGTGTTCACATTTTTGTTCATTTGTGTATTGTGCCCCGAGTCAGGTTTTGCACCCATTTCTCACCCAATCACAGTGTCCAAGTAGGTAGAAGCAGCTGACTGGCAGGCCTGGGTGATCTTTCTATTCCTGAAACTTGGATGGAAAATAGATCAGTCCCACACAGGGGATTTGCTCACAGACTATGTGAGCAAAGAGAAATATTTTCCCCCAAATCAGAGTGCTTTTACCGGAAAATAGGAGCTACATGTATACTGGGTGGGGGAATACATTTATGTCTATTATAATCTACTTGAGAAAAGCTAGTATAGAAAAAGTGCACTTTTGTGGCTGATTATTTTCTCATTTAAATGTCTGCCTTCTGCTCCGCTCATGATCAGAGGGTTCTGGGATTGAGTCCCAAGGGCTCTCTGCTCAGTGGGGAGCCTGCTTCTTTCTCTCTCTCTTCAGTCTCTCTCACTTTTGCTTTCTCTCAAATAAATAAATGAAATCTTTAAAAAAAATTTATTAAAAAGTTAAAATTTCAAAATATTTATGAGTTTTGTGAACCTTGGCTAATACCGATGTGTCTAGGGCACTGCAGGTTACACCGTTCACTCTTCACCTTGTACCGCATGTCATCGTGGGCCCCTGGGGTTGTAGACTGCTGAGCTCTGAAGGGTTGCTATACTGGAATTCGTGACAAAAGAGTCCTTTGCGTTTACCAGTGGGAATACCTGAAAAATCATTTTCTTTCATTTTTTTTGAATTGACATAACTTGAACCAAATATTTCATATTACTTTAAATACTGACCGCCAAAGAGCAGTAGCAACTAATACAGAGGCATTTACTGGGGCTTAGTGACCGGTGGAGCATTTGTACTGTACAGAGATCATTGTGGTAGGGCATGTGCTTAGTTTTAATGGAGGGCATAATTTTAATTGGTACTAGGTGTTTCTTGTGTGAGTGAGCATATTTAAAGGGGAATTACTGTTTATATATTTTCAACTATTGTCTTATTATTTTTAGTCAGGATTTAATTTTTTTTAAGATTATATTTATTTATTAGAGAGAGAGAAAGGGAGAGCCAGGGAAGGGCAGAGGGAGAAGGAGAGAGGCAGATTCCCCACTGAGCACAGAGCCTGAGGTGGGACTCCATCTCAGCATCCTGAGATTATGACCTGAGCTAAAACCAAGAGTCAGATGCTTAACCAACTGAGCCACCCAGGCACCCCCACAGTATTTAATTTTAATATTGTTAGAATGAAGTATATGGACATTCACCGTTTTTAAAGTTTAATAAAGTATTTTTTTAGGGCAGTTTTAGGTTCGCCACAAAAATAAGTGGGAAATACGGAGTTCCTATAGACTGCCTTCCTCCACACATACATGTAAACCAACTTTTTCATTCCACGGTATTTTATGAGAATATTTAGAAATGCAAAGAGATATTTTGCATGCTCATTTCTATAACTAAAAAATGTCATTCTCTGCCCTCAGACTAGGAAGGGGAAAGTGTTCCAGAGCCCAGAAACCTTCTCTGACCCTCTAACCCGATTGGAAAGTTAGGCCCTATTTTATGAGTCTTTTCTAGGTAGACATTGTTGCTCTGAGAACTGCAGGAAGAATGAGGATCTAATGTAACCTGTCTGGAGCATTCTGCTGGTCTATTGATGGCAAACCAGAGCCCTCATTCTGGCCTACCTCTGACTCTAGCTTGCTGTGCTCCAAAGGGTGAATTAAGTGGACTCCAGCTCTTGTACACCTCCAGCGTTCTGAGATTCCATGAATTACTGGAATCTCTACTGGGAAATGACCTCACATCCTGCGGGGTTAGCAGAGGCGAGGAATGGGAAAAGCACTGTGGAGACCTGGGGTACATATTGGTCACAAAATAGCTGAATGCCTTTTGTCCAGTCACTTAACTTTTTTGGGTTTGTCTTGGTTTCAGCAATGAAAATATTGTGATTCACCTTCACAGTTTCCCTCCAAAGAAAGTTTCTTGAATCTTTCTGACTTAAAGTAACTACTGTGTAGTATGTGTCCCAGGAGCAAACTGCTTTGTTGACAAATAACTTCTAATAATAACTTCTAAATAACTTTGTTGATAAAGTAGAGTGTATTGACACTGTGGATCACTTTTGGGCAGATTCTTTTGTGTCTTCATATCAGGAATATTCTTGCAATTAACATATCTGAACCAGCATCTTTCTGTAATTAAGCTATTTGCTAGATATACATTAAGGCTCTTGAAAGGGACAGGGACTCTTTCTTGAATAGTAGAGCTTAAAGAAAAAAAAAGATAATGTAAATTTCAAAAGAAATGTGCATTTTATTTTTATTTTTAAAATTTTTTAGATTTAATTAATTTATTTGTCAGAGAGAAGAGAGAGAGCACAAGCCCGGGGAGTGGCAGGCAGACAGAGAAGCAGGCTCTCCTCTGAGCAAGGAGCCCAATGTGGAACTGGATCCCAGGACCCTTGGATCATAACCTGAGCCAAAGACAGATGTTTAACTGACTGAGCACCCAGGCATCCTAGAAGTGTGCATACTAATAACATACACACAGTTTTGTTATATTTTTTTACTTCATTGAATTGTGCAATTTAATTAATTAATTCAGGAAAAAAAGGGAAAGACCAGTGACTTTTACTTCAAACAGGATATTTTCTATTTAAAGTTAATGTAAATTGCAAATGACTGACTTCCTTTTTTTTAATCGATTGACTTCGGACTAAATTGTTTAAGTAAATGTGATTTTCTGTATATTGTCAATTATTGCTGGAGTGAAAGCAGGCTAAATGAACCCTTTCTTACTTCAAAGGGACAAGGTGGTCCTGAGGTTTGTCCAGTGGGTTTTATTCACAGAACTCCTGCCTGAAGGTTCAGGCTAATTCCTAAAGTGTGTAGGCCAGGGTTTATTTGGTCTAACCCACGTAAAGCATAGGCACGATATCCCGCAGGGCCGGAATTATCCTAACCTAATATTTTCCAGCTCAGTGCTCAGTGGCTTGATAGAGCTAATGAATCTTCCCAAAGTACCTGGGAGTTCCCTGTTGGTATTCCTGATGTAGCTGCTGGCAAGCATGTTTTTAAACTCTTCCTGGAAGTGAAACTCCTTCTGCCTTAAATGTGCAATTTCCTCTGCCTGAGAAGGTCAAAGGCACGTTTATATAGTTCACAAGAGTATAAAAGAGGCATTCAGTGCTTCCCTGCCAAGCCAGTTGATGGGACTAATGCCTACTCATTTTCCACCTCTACTTAAGGGAACTGCAGAAATTCATGGTTCCACTGTGGTCCCTGAAACAACAATCGTATGGCATATGAGCATTATAATAAAATATCCATATTATCAAATCAGCTAATGTACCTCGAAATTGGTAGGAGTAAAAAGTGGCTGCTCAGACTGTCAGAGTTAAACATATGTTCAAACCACCTAAATTAAAACAAAATCTACAGTGAAACCCCACTGGAAAAACTAGCAATTCACTTAGCATCCAAACACTGAGAATATTCAAGGCAAATTTCAGTGCTTTCACAATGTAACTCTATTACATGACTTTCTACCATTTAGTTTTAACTCCAGTGAGATTACTAACATTTATTGAGCATGTACTATATGTCAAGCCCTTAGTATTTATATTTTAATCATAATTGAAGGCAACCTAAGTTTAGAGGTGAAGGGATTATCTTCATTTTGCAGGTGAGGAATGGAGACAGAGGCCCAGGAATTGCCCCACAATTTCACAGTAGTAAACGGTGGATGCAGGGTTTGGCCCTGAGGTTCGTGTGCTTTGCAGAACACCATGCTGCTAACTGTACTGTGTTCTCTGAGACTGTGGAGAGAAAAAATGAGCAAATTGCATGACTTTTTCATTTGCCTATATTTCATATTCCACTTTCTGATGTGAAGTCACAGCCCTCCAGCCAGATCTGCTTCCTCTCCCTTCTGGTGTGCTTTTCCCCATGTGCCTGTAACACCCCCCTCTATCTCCTCTCTCCACGGGTGCTGTAGGTTCCAGCTTGATTCATCTTCTGGATAAAGATGACCTTGTTCATCCTAACTTTTTCCAGTTCTTGGTTTACCATTTCAACATACATTTCTCTTATTATTTAATGTGTGCCTGTGTGTGAGACGGAGTGAGTGTGATCACCCAAGTAGATCATCAGCTTTTAAAAAACAGCAACTCTTATACTTCCCTTTTGCAGTGTTAATACATGGTGGCCATTCATAATTTCTCAGGCTGTAAAGGGTTCTGTCATTTGCATGTCTGTGCTGTTGTCACATAGGCAGGTGATAGATAGTTTTTAAAGCAGCATTTTTTAAATTGGTCAGTATTGAGTGCTGAAAGAGAGAGGAGTTCCAAGTCTTTCATCTTATTATAGGAGGCCCGTGTTAAATAATGATTGCTAGAATTTTTGGTTTCTGCCCCTAGTGTTTTCTAACAGCTTACTATGAAGTCCAAACAGATGGACAAATCTGTAAAGACTTAGTAGTTTGGTTTACTGTTAGATATCTAGAGAACTCTTACTTTGCCTTTATTATTGTGTTTAAGATGTCTTAACAGAAAGGCTCTGGGTCCTAAGGAGATGCAAGAGTGGGGGTGGGAAGGTGACAAAGAGGTACTTTCAATTTGTATTTTCTTTTAAGAGATTTCCATTTTCAGCGTAACTGACACTTGTAATATCTGTTAAAGATTGGTGCCTGTCCAGAATGCCTGTGAAATAGCTGTGGTTTAAGCCTCAAGTATAAAGATTTTAACAAAGGTGTTGGCAATATAATGTATGAGTAAAGACAGCACTTGTTAGAAAGCATATATATGTGTGTGTGTATGTATACGTGTGTATCTGTGTAAGTATGTATCTCTCTGCAGTTGTCTTTGTTCATATGAAGAAATTATACTTCAGGAAGTGATTTAACTGGAAGTCAGACTATCAGTTTCTTATTTCTAGGAAGAGCATCCTTTGGCCTGTGGTATGGGACACCGTGACCTGAGGTGTGGAATTCATTGTCCCAAATTACAAAACAGCTGGTACGCCTTTTCAGTACTGTATTATTGAATAATGTGCCTGCTGCCACTTTTGGGGAGATCAAAGGGGTAGGCAGTGTAGTGGGTGGGTGGAAGACCTTGGGCACACACAGGACAGGGAAGGCTTTCGTTACATCCTTGAGAATTTTTTAAGACTACATGTATGCTTTATCCCGTAGAAGAGTTTGCATTTAAGTTTTATTTGTAAGCGTGTAGTATATAAAAACATAAGTTGAGGAAAATATAAAAATAGTACTCATGTAAAAAGGTAATTTAAGGCAGGAAAAATCTTTTAAGAAAGCTGCATCATCAAGTAAGGGGATTGGAGTATGTGTTGCTGGGAAAATGGAGGAAACCAGTGAAATATATAGCACATGAGTGGGTATTAAGACTGTTTTTTGTGACCTGGACTTGTTTTGGCTTTTGGAGGTTGTGCTGACTCTGAGATTAGAAATGCAGTCTCTTTCAAAGCACAAACATGGAAAATAATAATTTTCAAATGTGCTTTCTTGGGTTCTCCATTTTGTTTTCTTGGGGTGTCAGACCATGAGTATTCTGTTTTCAGGAGAATGAGGAAAAATCCATTTCCTTTTCTAGCTGTTTGGCTATTTTTGTTATTGTTTCTGGTGCCATAAATGGAGAGGCATCTGTACTAGGCATTGTATCATGCCTAACAATTTTTTTTTCATTTGAACGTAATTGTTCCTTAGCAAATAATTGCAGTCCAGAATGACTTTTATTGAGCTTGATTGAATTAAGGTTATGTATGAAAATGAGTTAGTTAAAGCTTAATCTATTACCCAGAGAATTGATGAAAACATCAGAAAAGCAGTCATTCTTGGGATTAAGTATCTTTCCATGTAAGTGGGCAGCATGGTTGCCTTGGAGTCCCTTCTGCACTGACCGGGTAGTAATGACATCAGGGTGCAAAGCACACAGCGTTGGCCTAGAAGGGGAGTTTTCCATGATGTGCCTTTGAATGTTATACTGTACATTAACACTAATTGGGAGTCTGTCTCATTGTAAGAAGTGGCACCTAACCTTTTTTAGTATAATAGGCTTTTCGAAACATAACACCCCAAGGGGCACTGTGTAAGCTGTGCCAGAAACCCAGTTGCTTTGGGATCTTTCTGGGATTGTTTAGACTTGATCTTTAAGACAAGTTTTTCACATGCCAAGTCAGATGCCCAATTTGGGGTAAGAGGTGAAGTTTCTCAGAGGGAATCCTGAGCTGTGCCTAATCAGTCCTGCTA
Organism: Mustela nivalis; assembly: GCF_964662115.1. NCBI lineage: Eukaryota > Metazoa > Chordata > Mammalia > Carnivora > Mustelidae > Mustela > Mustela nivalis. Next base: position 54,094,391 of record NC_139020.1, read on the forward strand.
GGTATGCGTTCTCTGGGGGAGGCAGTGTCCTGAGAGCTAAGGATGAGAGTAAGGGTTGAGAGGAAGCCAGAGTGGGACCCAGGGAACACAGGCCTCTGTGGGCTGAGGTGAAAATCTGGCCAGGCGCTGGTGGGAGTGCACACCCCAGCCGCCAGTCTGCAGGGTTGTGTTCACCCTTGAGGCATTTTCCCCTCCTCGCCCCGTCCCCACGACTGTCTGACACTCCCACAGCCGCCTATTTACAGCACATCGCAACACCTTGTGAATTATTTGTAACTTAAATGCAGAGCAGCTTATGCTGAAACTACTTTTCTGAAGCTACTCATGTGGGCATTTATAAGAGCCAGATACAATCTGGAGTCTCTGAGGTTGGCGCTTAGGGAACTCAAAGGGAGTCTGTCTCAGGCAGTATCTTCAGCCTTGAAATTGACCTTTACTCTGTGGCGGAGTCCCTGGCTTCTCTCTCATAGTCAGTGAAGTCCAACAAGATTTCTTTGTTACCCTGAGTTTTAAAACCTCTCTTGGCCACAGCATACACAGCGTTAGTCAGCCTCCTTCCTCTCTCTCCTGACTTATCTCCTGTCACAGCTGTTTTCATTTCTGAAATTCATTTCATTCAGCTATTCATTTCTGAATTATAATCAAAATAAGGTATAGTTATGGTCCATTTTTAGATAGATAGATTATATATTATATAATGACATATGTATATATATGATATACTGATTATAGAAACAACTAATCGACAAGTGTACCCAAAGATTAGTGAGAACTTATTTTTGAGCTCCTAAAAGAAGTTCTGCATATAGGATATATTAGCATACTTCATTTCTCAGATAGCATGTGCTTACTTTTTAAGCTAAAAAGTAAAGGAATCTTGAAACCAGAATAAGAATTAAATCCATACTGTCAATTAATGGTGGACCTTCCTTTCCCAATTTTGGCACTATATTTTTTTTTTTCATTTATACCAATTTACTTCCTGACAGTTTTTTATAGTTACTTATTTGTGATTTTTACTCATTTATTTTATAGTGTTTCTTTTCCTTTTTTCCTTTACAGTGTTTATTTTAATGGTTTTCTTTTTTCTATACTGGCTTTCATAGGTTTATATGAAGAAGATTATGTGATTAAATATATGAGATACTATATTTTTTGAAACAGTATTTTTAATCATGTTAGTTGCCTATTTTGTGATAATTAAGAATAGACTTTTATACCACTACTTGGATTTCAGAATTGTACCCTTCCTTAGTTAAGAACATGGTCATTTAGGGGCTCCTGGGTGGCTCAGTGAGTTGAGCCTCTGCCTTAGGCTCAGGTCATGATCTCAGGGTCCTGGGATCGAGACTCTCATTTGGCTCCCTGTTCAGCAGAGACCCAGCTTTCCCTTCTTTCTCTGCCTGCTGCTCTGCCTACTTGTGATCTCTTGTCTGTCAAATAAATAAATAAATAAAATCTTAAAAATAAATAAATAAAAGGACATAGTCATTTAATTTGAAAGTACTCATATGTGTCTTTTGTAGTTTGCTTCAAAGATCTGGATTTATTTTTTCAGTGATGCTCTTATTTAAAAAATATGGATGAATGAGTAGTATCTTGTATGAAGCCACATGAGACCATTTAATATTTTATTCATTGTTTCTAGCTATTGTTTTCTTCAGTAGCATTGGGTGGCAATTGAATCATCCAAGTATAGATAGGATTACTAAGAGGAGTCAGTACACATTTTTGATATTTAATGTAAGTTCTTCCATATCATAGTGGCTGATTAGGGAAAAAACTTCAGTTATGCCATAAGATGACTAATAATATTGATAGAGCCGTAAGTCAGTAAGTGCTATCCAGTGTCTAGAGTGTGTTACATCCTGCTGATCGTAAAGAAATACCATAATTTGCAGTGGGGTGGGAAATTGTCTCTCTTGGTTGAGTGTGAAGTTAGTATTAACCATTGAAGCATCCTAGAAACTAAACAGTTGCATTTCTCATGGCAACTGAAAATGCTTAATTCTTAAAAGTGATGCAATTTAGGTGTATGTCCGTATCTGCGGTATTATTAATGTAAAATGTTCCATTTAATTTCTGTGGACAAACTTTTGCTGATTTGGATGCTCTTTCCTATATTTATTTCATCACTTTCAGCTAGAATGTAATTTTTTGGGTAACATTTGTCCCTGAGGATGTCTTCTGCTACTCCTCACTTTAAAAAACAAAACAAACAAAAAAGAACACAACTATATTGCTTCACACATTATTTGTAAAACATATAAACAATTAATGTTGAGATATTAGTATCCTAACCATAGCTTATCTGGTTGTGTTGGTCCAGTCATGTAAAATAACTTGAATCTAGTTAGGATGTCAGTTTAACATCCTGATTTTCCACAGAATTTGCCTGTAATTCTGTACTTGATTTTTGCTAAAAACCTGAGAAATGATTTCCTGTAAATCTTGGTATCTGTAACTTTAATCCCAGAATTCCCATTGAATAATTTTAGTGACTTTTTGTAAAATTAAAGTTGACAACACTGCAGGCTGCTTTCTCTAAAGCATTTAGCATAGGGATTTTTAATAATTTGCCCGATTTTGATTGTTTGGCTCTTACTCATTGTGTGGGGGGGTAATTTTGCAAAAGGACAAAAAGTTTGTTTTTGTTGCAAAGTCCTTCATGGCTCACCACTTAACCACTTTGCTATGGGTCTTTCACAGAATCCTGCTGCATCACAGAAGCTGGAAATTCTGATGTTCCATTAAAATCACAATGGAAAGTCTTGACTTGACCGGTAAGAGCAGCACTGCAGGTGCATTTTCCTTACCTAGAGGCAGGGAAGCAAGTCAACCATGTGGGAACCCTGTGTTATCTAGAGCTGCTCTCAACTTTTCCCCATCCGATGCATTCACCTTCCATGTTGATTAGGAAAGTGTGATAATTTTGTGTGGTTGTTTTTGTTTTGTTTTGTTGGTGAATTACTCTTTTTTTTAAAAAGTGACGTTTCAGTCTCCATCATCAAGTAAGTTAAATTTTCCTTTAAAATCATGAATTTAAAAAAATTAACAATTTCAAAACTCGGATTTGTTTCTCCACAGTAATGTGCTGTTGGGGAAAAGTCAATTTATTCAAGTCTTGAATACGTAGAGGTTTCATACCTAAGTAAATACTAAATCAGTCTATCCCCCATAAGCTATTGTTGCTTGTACTGCCTTTGGCTTTGACTGAAAAATGAACCGGTATCAAAGCATTATGGAGTGTTTTTATGGTTTTAATCTACTAAAAATAATAGAGGCAGGTATAACAGTATTGTAAAACTGTTTGAAAACCACACAGTGAAGAAAAAGTTGAGGTTGTAAAGTATATACGTGTCAAATTATATCAGACTCTGAAACTCACAAATGCTGTAACTCTGTCCTCATCTACATAAGTTGTTTTTAAAGCTATTTCTTGGGGAGAAAAGTTCTTCATGGTTTTAAGATATGGCAATAGTATTTTCAGATTAATTTTAATAATGGTTACTTAAATGGAGAGTTGTCTCAGTCTGGGAATAAAATGTGTGATTGCTTTACTGATGTCTGAACACTTGGTGGTGAACTTATGATTTAAAGACAGGAATTTGATGTAAATGAAAATGAACAAATACAGTAAATATTTTTTAGTTGCAATTTTCAGGACATGAACTTACTCTCTGAGTAATTGAAAATTAATCTTAAATCTTTCCTGTTTTTAAGTATTTTGATTTGTTAGCTTTTCAGATCTCTCTAGAGTACTTGTGGCTACCTTCATGTTTTAGTAAGTAGATGACTGAATGTTGCTTTTATTGTGCGAGTATAAATATAAGGGCTCTGAACCATTCTTTTAAAAGTCATTGTCTATCATTATGCATATATTATAAAATATGTCTGATTTAGCTTGATGTATATTTACTAGGATATTTAAACACGAAAAAATCTTAATGCCAGTGAAAAGATTGGTATTTAGTTATCATTTTTTCTCCTTTCTCTGCTATCCTTTAAGGCACAATTAAGTTTCAAACACGAATTCTGAATTTAAGAGTGCCAGTTAACATACAGTTGATTTTGGTTTTACTGGGTCAGCAGACTAGACTGTAGAATATTTGAATACTGATACTGAGATTTTAAATAGGTTCTTAATTGTTTATCCAGAAGGGAGTCAAATGTAGTGAGGTTTAAAGAAAATTAAATTTGTGGCAGTATTTTCAATTCGTTGAATAAGAATACATCTATAGAAAGTAAAACTGGACACTTGATCTGCTCAGAAAACTGAATTGTTAATCAGCATTAGTGCGGCAGTCTTTCCTTAAGTAGCCATCTGATCTATGATTTCTGAATGTTAATCAAATTATTTCAATAAAATATTTTTATTGACTATAAGAAATTGACACATTCATATTTCTGATAAAATTTAAGAAGCTTAGGATGATACTATATACTTCTAGCTCACATTTATGGTCATCATAAAAACAGTATTAACTAAGAAATAGAAAAGATGCCATATGAAGCCAGGAGTAATTAGGAAGCAAATCCTCAAAGATGTTACATGAAAAAGGATGCCAGGGCCCAGTAAATCTAGGAAATATGGTGTATCACTCAGCTTAGGCAGAGTTATGTTTCATTATCCAAAGAGTCCCCAAATCTTAGTGGTTTGTAACAGTAAAAATTATTCCTCACACTTGTTCATCTTGGTAAATCTACTGCCATTGCCCTCAACGTCCTCTTTGTTCCTGGACCAAAGCTAAAGCAGCACCCTCTCTGGGGTGCATACTCTTATTAAGGCAGAAGGAAAAAAGGAATGATGGTAGAAATGTGACTCCTAAAATTGTTGGTTGGAAGTAGCACATGTAACTACCTCTCATTTCACTAGCCGAACCATGTCATATGGTCAGCCCCTGTGTCACGGGGGAGGAGTGGCCTTTTAAGAGGCAATAGGGTAGGGAAAGTCTGATTGGGAGGCGTTGTGCATGTTTTAGCGATAATATCTGATTTCTATCTATGGCTCTTCTAGAGAGACAGTTACATATGGTATATTAACCTTCCAAGAAGTCCATTCATTCTTTTCACTTAATCTCTTCAACGTTTAAATTATTTGGCTATGAGTCCTTTCATTTTTGTTACATAGAACTTAGTGAGCTATGAGGCCCTATCTGTGACAAATTTTCAGGACTGAGGAATTCATACAATTCAAGAGTTTCTTGATGATTCAAATGTTAGAACTTTTCCCTTCATGGAATAAAGGGTTCTAGTATATATAATAGACCTACATTATTGTGTTATAAATAGCTGTGGTTTTTTGGTTTTTTGTTTGTTTTTGTTTTTGAGAGAGGGGTAGGAGGGCAGAGGGAGAGAGAGAAAATCTTAAGCAGGTTCCCATCCCCAGTGCAACATAGGGCATGATGTCATGACTCTGAGATCATGACCAGAGCCCAAATCAACAGTTGGTGGCTTAACCATCTGAGCCACCCATGTGTCCCATTGTGTTATAAATAGTTTTAAAATGAATGAAAATATCTGTAGCCTAGATCCTTTGCAGTTTGCAGAGTTAGAGAAGGGAAATACTGATCCTTAAGTTAATTACCTATCAGTGTGTAGGACGTTACAGAACTTTGATAATTATTATCTAATTTGATGTAAGAGAAGGATGGGAAAATAGGTTCCTTTCTGTTTCCAGTGGTAATACAATAAATTAACCAGGCAGTAGTAGCCAAATGCCTTTACTTATGATCAGTTTTAAGAACCATCCTAGAGAGAAAGAAAGCAGACACTGTAGAAAGGTTAACATTTGTATTCTAGGAGTTTTCTAAGGTGCTCCAGCTTGGATCATAACCATTATATAGGAGCAGTGCATCACTGTCTCTGTAGTCTTCTGGCAAATGAGTAGGCACACACAACTCCTCAGCCAATATTGATTTGAGTAATCCCATAGGTATTATAACATACTGCTACCAGACCTGTGGAGTAAGATGATTTAAACATGTAGGAGTAGCTAAATGATGCTATGTTTGATAGTTTGTAGTTCCTTAAGACGGGGGGACTTCAGAGAAACTTTGGCATAAATCCTACTTCTAGAGCTTTTTAATTGAAAGAATTTAGGCGATTATTTAACCTCTGAAACTTTTTTTCTCATCTTAGTACAGGGTAATGATCTCTACCTCATAGGACTAAGAATTAAATGAAGTATGTTGAGTGCCCGATGCAGACCTGGCACATAGGGAGCAGTCAAGAAATTGTACTAAAAAAACAAAGCTGTGGTCAGAGGTCAGGAATCTTGAACACAGCATAAAATACCATCCCTTTACCTCAGACTACATGTATGTGTAAGATGAGTTTGTGTATTTATATGTAAACACAGACACACACCTCTAAGGGTTTTAAAATATTGCCCTGAATGCATAAGAATCTGTGTATTCTTCTACATTTCTTCTGAAAATATAGAGTGTCTTCATTCTTAACACTGAGAGAAAGGGTTGATCCAGCAGAAATATTAGCCACCCTATGATTTAATAATTCACTTCTAGCCACTGAAAATATAGACGTTTAAGGACAGTGTGGCAACCAGTAGATGGGTGCCCTTCACTCTGAATATTAATGTGGTCAGTATCAAATCAAATTTGATAAAGGCTTGATGCAAGGTACAAGAACTGGAGACCCATGCCACTGAAGCTTTCTTTACCATGTAGAGCAAATGCTATTTGGTTTCAAAAGAATCAGCATTTCTATCTCACAATTTTTAGTTACTGTTTTGCAATGGGGGTTGAGTTATTTAGACTCCCTGAAGCCCTTCTCTGTTGACTTTTTGTTCCTTATACTCTAAGAATCAGGCATAACATAGTATCTCTTACAATTCAAAGCTGTATGCTGTTTGTAAAATGATAGTTACATTTGTTTAATTTAGAAAAACATAAAATAATTTGGGGGAGTAAATTATTCTTCAAATTATTTCATATTTTTCTCTTTATAAATGGATTATCTTTGTTACCAACAGTTGGATTATCAGTAGCGTAAAACTACCTAAAACATCTAAACTCTTCAGTTTTAGAGACAAAGTAGTCTGCTGGAGCCGCCATAATAACAAAATGCCACAAATGGGGTGGCTCCGACAACACATATTTATTTTCTCACTGTTCTGGGAGTAAAATCCATGATCAGGGTGCAGGCAAATTCTGTTTCTGGTGAGGTCTCCCTTCCTGGCTTCTTGCTGTTTGCTATATAGCCTTTTCTCTGTGTGTATGTGGAGAGAGGGAGCTCTGGTGTCTCTTTCTCTTCTGGAAAGGACACCAGTTCTGTTGGAGAATGGTCTCACCTATGAGCTCACTTAACCTCTATCTACTTTTAGGGCCTGTCTCCCGAGTACATTGCCGTGTAGGGCTTCAACATATGAATATGAGGGCAACTAATTCAGTTCATAATGGAAGTAGTTTTGTTTTGTTTTTGTACCAAAGAGTGAAGTTAAAGTTACAGAAAAGAAATACTTTCTGTGACTCTATAAACAAGGAAACCTCATTTATTACAGTCTAAAATTCTAAAAATATTATTGGTCTTTGAGGTGGGAGGCATTTAAAATGACTGAATTCATATTTCATCCACTCTGAAGTCACTGTGCATGGAAATGAGTTTCATACAAGTGACAGAGTGAAGTCTAAGAACTGATAATCAGTGATTTGTATAATGGAGGAATTACATCATTGAAAATTGCTTTCCAGGGGCACCTGGGTGGCTCAATGGGTTAAAGCCTCTCTGCCTTTGGCTCGGGTCATGATCCCAGGATCCTGGGATTGAGCCCTGCATCGGGCTCTCTGCTCAGTGGGGAGCCTGCTTCCTCCTCTCTCTCTCTCTCTCTCTCTCTCTGCCTGCCTCTCTGCCTACTTGTGATCTCTGTCTGCCAAATAAATAAATAAAATCTTTAAAATAAAAAAAAAGAAAATTGCTTTCCATATGTATTTGTTGGTTCTAGGAATATAATGTATTTGAAAATTAGGTTGAAGAATAATTCAATTACTCTTTCAGATTATATCTCTTTCTGTTTACTATAATCAAGCCAATTCACATTTTGTAGGCTTTCTTTTACTTTATTAATCAGTTGTGAATTCAAACAGGAAAATGGCATATAGAGTGTCTCTTGAACAAGGCCAGTGTTAGGAGCAACACTTCTTGCACAGTTGAAAATCTGTGTGTAACTTTTGACTCCACAAAAGCTTGATTAGTGACAGACCAGTGTTGACCAGAAGCTTTACCTGTAACATAAAGTTGGTTAACACATATTTTGTGTGTTCTATGTATTCTATACTGTATTTATATAAAATAAGCAAGGGAGAGGAAAAAGTTATTGAAATCATTAGGAAGAGAAAATAACATTTACAGTACTGTATTACAGTACTGTATTGTGTTTATATAAAAAAAATCCATGTATATGACGTAGGCATGCACAGTTCAAATCCATATTGTTCAAAGATCAGCTGTACTTAAAATTTTGGTAAACCGTAAGTAAAGATTCTGTGTTTGTAATGATGCCAACAGAAGTCACAGAGTCCCATATGTGTTATATGACCTGTTTATTGTCCTGCCTCCCTCACTGCCTTCTTTATCCCTTTTTTCCTTCCACTTTCTTTCTATTCTTTCCTCTGATACCAGCTTCTAAGTTAGGTTGCTGGAATTACTCAAATAATAGTCCAAATACAGCTCACTGACCGTCTCTGTAGTACTTCTTTCTACTTTACAGTAGCATACTTTTCTAGTAGTAAGTCAGTTGGTGGATGTTGAGGATTAGTGATAGGTAAATAGCACATTTACTTGTTGGATATTGACATAGGCTCAACTTAACTTTCTTAGTTTTATCTTTGAATTTTGTGTAAGTGTACCTATTTTGTCAGTTGAATGTTTTTAGTTTCTGATGGTATGATACCTATCTAAAACAGAAAATAGAATCAAAAAGAAAGAAACTTTGGAGACTTTAAACACCTTTGTGTAAAAATAATGTTAAGTAGATTTGTAAAACTTACACCTCACCTTGTGTGTTTACAGGTTATTAAAGGATAAGCTTTTAAGTAGCAATCTAATTTTGTGGTTGTTAGTTTAATCAACTGAAAGGTATTTTAACTCTTAGCTACTCTTGATTTCAGTTTCACTGTAAAACTATTTACAAGAATGACACAGACTCAAAAGCTTTGTACATAATAAATTTCAGCAATGTATTTCTTCTCCACAGTGGAATCAGTTTCCTGATTACGATGTTTACTAGTTAAGGACAGCATAAATAAATTCAGGCGTGACTTCACTCCATGCATTAGTATTTCCTTGAAACAATGGATAAATTAAGTATTTTTATACTGACATTGGTATTCTCTTTGATCTCTGTTATAGAGAAGTGCATTTCTCCAGGAAAATAAGTGGATCTAATTGTGCCAAATTTCTTGAAAGATAGCTCTCAGAATTTCTTTACATTTTAGTATAAAATATATATTGCATTTGCTGGATATTCTGTACATACACGTGTAAGTATAAATAGTAAGTATGTATGAGTATATGCATGTAGTTTATTCGGAGAGCTAAAGGACTTAATTTTACACTAGAGAGTCTGTTTTGTTCATGGCTGCATCCCCAAAACCTAGAAACAGCCTCTGGCACATGGAAGTTGCTTAGGAAACACTTGGTAATTTAGTAGTACCAGTGTTCTTGTTTTGTTGATCTTGTATGCCATTAAACTTGCCATTAATAAGCATCTCCTGGTCTACCTGCAGATAATGATTTTTCCCAGTCTGAATTGAGGGAAAGAAGCCGTTCTTCAAAAATAAAAGTCTCTCTATGCTTTTAGGTTGGTAGTTAATCCCATAATCAATAAGTGTTAAAGGGCTGAAGAACTTAAAATGAGTAGCAAAAAACTTCTGGGTGCCTATTGACTCATTTATAGTGTGCATTGAGTCATCAAGAGTTCCTTAAGACCTTGTCCAAGGACTTCTCTAACAGTCAGTGAGTGCCCCTATGAGTGGAGTGCATGTGAATGTCCTGAGATTTAGGGTAGGCAGATTGGTTCAGTTGGGCTTAAAGAGATGCTGCCTGGTCCCTGGATTCAGTTAATGTATACCAAAAAGGTAGGCTGAAGTCCACATTTAGGTGTTTTATTCTTGCGGGGGTTGGGAGTGGTGGTGGTGGTGGTGGTGGAGGTGGTGGTGGTGGTGGTGGTAATTTTAAGGCATTTCTCTATTTGAATTAATTTATGAAGATGTGGATAAGAATATTGTGTTTGATTTTATTTAGACTTTCACAAATTGGTTAGTTTAGTTTGCAGTTACTCTGCCTCTTCCTTGGTTATATTATTATTCTTAAAAAGCAGTTGAATTCTGTAACTATTTCAGTGTTCCTTCACCTTTACTCTAAGACCATTTATTACCAAAGGTCTCTCCATGACACAAAGTGTTCCACTCCAGGTGATGTTTTGAGGCACTGAGCATTACCGTTAGGCTCTTACAGAACACAAGTTTCTTGAGAGAGCCAGCCAGATGGGAAGGAACTGGCTTCTGAACAAGGCTTAAATAATAAAAAGCTACCATTTATCTGATGAACACTTTTTATCTATCCTAAACACTTTGAGTTCTGCCACACTAATTCCAGTGACGGTGAATTGGCAGGTTAGAGGAACCAAGACCTGCAGAATGGGAGGTGTGACCACGTGCAGGGTAGCGTGTGCCCTGGTATCTGTCCATCCATATCACGGCACCACCTGGATGGACACAGAATAACACTCGGAACCGCACCCTTCCTATAGTTTGAATACCTGCTGTGTTTTCAGCATTGTTAGTTACTAGATCTTGATACTAGGTCCATTCTGACATAAAAGAGATGACAGGGAAGTTTGAAATCAGTAGCTGCAGACAATCTCCAGTGGTTTTTGTTCTGTTTGATGAAGCAGATGGCCCATCTTTCATTCGGTAATGTGAACACTTAAAGGAATGATAGTTTTCAGGTTTGCAAGTTTTGTTGTATCTGTTAAAGTGGTGGGTTTTGCTGTTCTTTATTATTCACGGAGAGGTGTCACTTTTTTAGAGAACATAAGATAAATCTCTCTAATAAGGCTCTTCTAATATATCTTGTTGATGGGAAAGGTGTCCCAGTTTTTCTCTCTTTATGAGTTTTAATCATCACAGTCATAGAATTTTTTACGGATTATTTCTATTATAATAACATATTTCACACATTTGAGTTTATGATGTGTCTAGGAAAAAGTATTCTAGAAGTTTTACTTCATATTGCTTATAAACATTCTTATTCTTGCCTCTAGATGACTGTTGCTTCCTGGAGATTAATATGAATAGGCAAACACTTAAAGGTTTGCTTATAGACGATGGATTTAAATGTGTCACTTTTGTTTGAGCTGTAGCTTGATGTTTTAGAAGCGTGGTCTATGGAGTGAGCTGGACTCAAGGCTAAATCTGACTCGGCTTTTAATTGTGATGGCTTCTATTGTGATTGCAATGCTGGAAAGTTAACCTAGATGCATCTGTGAAATGGGGTGAACACTGATCATGCAAGGCTATAGTGAGGATTAAAAGTGATGAAGGGGGCAGTGCCAGTCTGGCTCTTGGCAGGCACTGTGAAGAAAATGTGTTTATTTGCTGAAAGGACAGTAAGCCAAAAGCAGACTTGGACTTTTTTGCTTTTTAATTGTTCCTTGAAATTGAATTTTGGGAATTTTTTTGGTCTCCATTCACAACAAGAGAAATACCCAGCTTCAACATGCATGTCTTTATTATATCAGAAGTCTTTATTGAATATAGGATGGACTTGCTTTAAATCATTAGGAAAGAATAAGGTTTGCTCTTTACATTGTTAGATACTTTAAAATATCTTCTACACAATCATATGTGATAGAAGTTTGATTTTTATACTTCCCCCAATTAATTTTGCAGTTTTATTAAAGCATAATCAAAGCTGAAACTTACGAAAGTATTAAGAGATAAGTTATCTGTCATTTGGAGGATTATAGTTATTTTAGGACTATTATCACTTTACACTCTTGGTATTAACAAAATTACTACCTCAAACAAATAAATTATGTAAGCATAATAGTAAATTTTTATAATTTACATAATTTTCTTCCTAGACTGTAATTATCTTAACAAAGCAAGGAAATGTATTGTGAATTCTTAATGACTTTTAAAGTATGAGAGCCTTTTTCATAAATTGATTATCTTAACCTGATAAAAAATTTAAAATTTTTAGTTAAATGGTTAATTCAGTCATGAGCTGACTCTGCTAGTTTATTCATAAGTTAGAAAAGCAAACTTTCTCTTCATTTTTAGATCACTGGCTTAGCATTTCACAATTGATCTAAGAGAAGAAAATATTTTTCTACATCTTGATAATTTTCATGCTCATGAGCATGAACTAATACAACTTGGTCTTTTATCTAATATCAGGTATATTAATTTTGAATATGACTATAATTAACATATATATTAACTTTGAATATCTCTAATTAATATATCTAAACTTGTTTTGAGGATAATCATCTATGAAAATACCTTGATTCTTTCTAAAATTTGCTCGGTCAGCATATATATCTTAGGTGTTTGTGGTCTTTTTATAGCAATTTTTTTTTTCCTAGTTTAATATGTGTGCATTCTAACCATAACAACCATGGATCTTATAGAATGCTTATATACTTTTAAAATTATTAGTGTATATTGAAATTCTAAACCTTTCTGGCCCACCTATGAGAGTGTTTGCGCTCTTTCTTCAGCTCTGTTTTATTTCTTTTTAGAACCTGAACTGCCTTCAGTAATTTTACTGGAAAAATGTTTTGTTTAAAGGTAAAGTAATGTATTTTCTGTTCCTCTGTTTGTTTAGTAAATATTTACTGTAACTACAGCGTGCAAGTCAGTGTGTTAGTGTCATAGTCACACTATGATAATAGAAGGGGAACTCTAAGCAGGAAAGAGGGACAAGCTTCATTAAGAATTGAGGAAGGTTTTAAATCTCAGGTAAGAATATCAAGGAAGACTACCCAGAGGGAAAAATACAGAAGTCTGGAAAAACGGAATTAGATCCCTTTTGCCAGTTGGATGGCATGTGTATATAAAGGTAGAATGGGAAACCTAGAAAAAGCCAGATGTAAGAGGGCCTTGAATATCAGAGTGAGTTTATTTATTTCCTCCTTAAGGCAAATGAGCCACTGGAAAATTTTGAGCAGATGCAATTAGAGGGATGGATTGGAGGGGAAAAGAGGAGGTAGGTATTGGATCGATTTAAGGGACTTTGGCAAATCCTAGTTAAGAAGAAATTGTTCTTCTGGATGGAACCACCATGAGACCACCATGAGAGACATGATGAAGGTTATACCGTGTCTGGATGTAGTTTAGAATATTTTAGATTCAGATATTCAACTCATAAAATCAAGTAAGTCTTTTTTCCATTTGCAGGGCAAAAACTGATACTCAGTTTTAAGGATTCCTTCAATGAAGATTTTCACAAACACTCGATACCTGCTACTGTTTGGCTTCTGTATGTGTGTCTGCATGTCTTTAGTGATTGTAAATTTAGCTTTCACTTTTTTTCTCAAAGAATACATGTTCTGCCCTGTGACTTGAACCAAATTACTAATCTGTAGGCTTTGGCAACAGACTGACCTAGTACTGGGACTGTGGAGGGATCATAAGAGGAAAGGAAGAAGTGAGGGTGTTGAAAAGGAAGTCAAGACTAGGTTTTAAGTTTAAGCATGGGTGTTCAGATAGTACAGCTACCAGAAGTAGAGAGTAGTAGAAACTGATTTGGGGGGAGATAGAGTTTAGGATGGATTAGATTTGTAATGCAAAGAGGACATCCACGTGATTATGTATAGGATATAGTTACAGATTGATAAGGTTTTGGCAGAGATTCAGGCTAAAGATAAGTAGAGCTCAGGAAAGAGAAGTAGAGTTTAATGTTCGAATATTGGTGAAAGTGGAAAATATGGCAGAGACAGAACTTTGGAAAACACCTACCTATTCTTTTTAAAGAGAAGTCTAAAGGAAGGAAAAATAATCAGATCTTTGGGCGGGGGGGAGGGGGTGAGCAATAGAGTACAGTACCAAAGAAGATGGGGAAGAATTTTCAACAAAAATGTGGAAAAATATAGAGAACTCTAAATGCCCCCAAACAGTGTTTGGGTTAGGCGATTTGAGGGTCCTTTGGAGAAAGCATTTTTTGTGCAGTGATCAAGTCAGAAGCCACTTTGTATAGCATTAGCAGTATTCCCTGTTTTATTGCCACATTCTTGATTTTCTTTTTTGCTGAAACTGTGTTAGGCCACTGTTTTTGTGGAGTAATGTATAATGGCTTAGAGAGCCACTCCCTGGGAGCATAGAACTCATCTTCTATAAATGTAGTTTTAATATTATTTTCTTTAGATATTTTACCTCAGACTGTTTCAAATAAAAACTTATCCAGGTGCTAATACCATTTTCTCAAATGCACTGAAATGACTTTGTTTAAAATATCATCAGCAAACTACTTTGAAAATGCCTCTGCCATAAGACTTATATTATAATTGGCACTGCAGAAGGATAAATAATGAATTGCCTGTCATTGCCAGCTCTTCTTTTACACGAAGTACAGTGATGCTTTCTATAGGGCCCAGTGGTTTTACTAAAGATCCTGTCAAAAACTCTTTGGTGTAGGAGGCCACTTATATGTGAAATTTCTAGAGAATCTGATACGTGGCCACTTTTGTTTCCATCAGCAGAAAATAGTTATAAGGGGATACAAGATTCACCATAAGTTAGCAGTAATGATTATAATGATGAAAACTGCAATTGTCATCATTTGCATTTTTCTCTCTGTTGTGTACGTGTGTAGGAGTGTATTTTTTCTAGTCTTCATAGTGACTCTTAAATGTGTAGGTCTCATTATTCCCATTTGTATATGAAGGAACTGAGACTCAGAATATTTAATTTGTCAGAACTTTTTGGCTTACTAAATAAAAACAGAGCAGGATTCTAATCAGCTTTTTCTTTTAAGACTATGTTCTTTATGTGGCCCATGCAGTTATACGGATTATTTGAAAGTTGAACTTCAACACTTTTAACAGCAACTACTCACTCTGGTTTGGGAGCTCAATACCTCATTATTTTCTTACATTTTCCCCTCCAACTAAGGAAGAAGAGAGATCACTTTTATTTGCTTAATATGTTGCTATTTGCCGTTGTTGCTTGTAAGATACTTTCCTGTGCTTTTAATACTGTTACATACTTGGTTAATCCTTCACATCAGCTCTATGAGAGGTGGAATACCCTCAACATTTTGTTAAGAACCTTTTAAATATCATTGTACATTCACATACTCACCGCCTAGATTTACCACTAACATTTTATTATGTTATTACAGATCTATAACTTGTCCATCATCAATTTATTTTTGACTCATTAGCAAGTAAATTAAATAACATTACTACCTCTATCATAAGTACTTCAGGATGTCTATTATTGACTGTAGTTCACTATTTAGGTACTACTTTTTAAAAAAAGATTTTATTTATTTATTTAACAGAGATCTGACAGACATCAGAAGTAGGCAGAGAGGCAGGCAGAGAGAGGGAGGAAACAGGCTCCCCGATGAGCAGAGAGCCAGATGTGGGGCTCGATTCCAGGACCTGGGATCATGACCTGAGTCGAAGGCAGAGGCTCAACCCATTGAGCCACCCGAGCACCCTATGTACAACTTTTTTGATCTGAAATTAACATTTGGTTAAATGCACAGATCTTAAATGTACATTCTCTGAATTTTGATAAATGCGTACACCTATGTAACCCCCAATACCTATCAAGATACAAAACACTACTATTGGTAGGTGTCTTTTTTATTCACAATTTGTAAGTGAGGAGCCTGAAGCACAGAGAGGTTAATGATCTGCCTAAGATCATAACTGCCAGTAGGTTGCAGAGCAAGAACTCAAACTTCTAGTCTGGCTGCAGGGTTTGTTCTAACCACACCACCATACTGTCCATGGATTAGCCTCACATATTCAGGTATCTTTTACATACCATTTTACAGATGTGATGTTTATTTTTTACATAGGTGTGTGTAGACACAACTAGTATGTTTGGGACTAGAGTAGAAATGCTCTTCTAGAAATGCATCAGTTCTTTGTAGCAAGTTTGTGGCAGTTTAAGAGGGAAACGAACTCCTTTCGTTGAAATACTAGGGTGCATCTCTGTATAATAAATAACTCTGGTTTTAACTGGATCCTTGTTTAATTTTTCCGTATATAAAGTCACAGTTAATTTCCTAGTGGCAACACTGAGGTTCAGAAAAATCCTAAAGTGCCACTTGAATAATTAAGGGTAAATGATGAACAGTATAGCTTTGTGTTAAGCATAGTTTTGCTCTGTTAGTAGAGAATTGTTCATCTATGTGTGGTGTATATATAGTACCACTCACCGTGATAGCTCAGTTTCCAAAATAATGGAATTAACCAATTTAGGATTTATAGCTGTGAAATTTATGAAGTTTTTTTAAAAACATGAATGGAATTCCTTGACCTTTCAAAGTAAATTGCATAAAAATATGAATAAGGACTGGAATAGTTTTTTTCTTTTTTCTTTTGTGAGACTTAGGTATACCATCCCTATGTAAATAAATCGTATTTCTTTCCTATGTTGTGTTCACATCAAAAGATGTATCTGAAAACTTGACTTGTACTCTTCATCACTCTCCAGATGATGACAGAGCAGCCATTATATTAAAAAAAAAAAATTCTAAATATTGCTCAGAAAGCAGTTTCAATAAATAAAAGCATGTAGTTAGCAAAACCTAGCTAGTCACTAGAGGGCAGAGCAGTACTATACTTCAGGTTTTATTTGAAAATTTGTGGTTTAAAAATTACTGAACATACAACAGTATACCAGTGCACAACTAAATAGAAATTTTTTTTGTATTCTTATTATCTTGTCCTGCTGTGAAATCCAATGACATACTTACCCTTGTATCAAAGGAGATTTTCTGGCAATTACATTGCTTTCAAAAGGGCATGATTATTTAGTATACCTCAAGAGAAAAATACTAAGGCTTAGAAGGAGAGATGCATTAAATCATTTCTACTATAGTACCTTGAAATCGGATTGCATGCAGTATATACTTTAGATGAGGCATTATGACAGATTAAGTTTGAGACAAGTTTACTAGTATTAGATTTAGATTTAAAGAATTCATTGAAATGTGGAGGTTTTTAAACCTTTCAGCTGAAATGTGTTGAATCATTAAGACTTTGAAATTACCAAATTGTTAAAGCAATGAACTAATTCGAGCTCCTAAAATCTTAAAATTCTGTCAGGTCACAGTCACTTAATTTCATTTGTTTGAAATTTTTTAATCATTCTGGTATATTTTCATTAGGACTTATTTTTTCTGATAGATTCTTAAAATAAAGGAAGCTCTGAGCTAGTTTCCTAGTGAGTAACCTCAGTAGTTCAGTATCTCAAAAGATAGAAAATTTTACTTTGAATGTGTAGTTTGGATTTCTATGATTTATATAGGATTCATTTCTAATAGAGAACATGGGATGTCAGAAAAAGCACTGGATTTTGGAATTCAGAGATTCAAGGCCCCAGTTCTCATGTTTTTGCTTTACAACCTTGAACAAATCACATTAGTCCTCTGAAGTAACCATTTTGTAAGTTGGAGAATTGGGAAAAGTATTTTTTTTTTTTTTAATTTACAGCTGTGTTGTTTTGAGGATTGTTGTCTGTGTATGTGTATATATATATCTCCAAAGATAAGACTATAAAGACAAATTTTAGTAGGTGATAAAATAAGGTCAGAAAAATCTTAGAAATAACTCTGAAATGGATATTATCTCATAAACATAGTAAAATGACGGCACCTGTTACATGATAAATGTTTCCAGGCCAAAGTGAGAGGTCCATCCTCTTCCCTGTCTCTTGAGTGTCTCTGGCTGCTTAATCTCTCTGTAACTCCTGACTCTGTCCTTCCTCTTACACTTTACTCCCTGTTTATTTCCATGTTTCCTCTCTCTGTGTTTCTCCTGACTGTCTTTGGTCTCTCTCTGTGTTTTTCTTGTCCCAGGCGCCCTCAGGAAGACCCCAAGCCTCTAGCGGTACCTGGTATCATCTCCAGCATGTATATAGATGTGGAGGATTCCCTGGGATATTGAGAAATACCAGAGGCGCATTGTTCTCCTGTAGTAAGTCCATCAGCATTTACTAAGTGACTACTGTTAACAGAGCACAGCTGGCGAGGCTTTGGGCAAAGAATGAGTCAGGGCATAGCTCAGAAGAAAGAAATTTGTAAACTCTTTTCAGTGTCTTGTAGGCTAGAGACACGTGCAAATGAAAACAACAACAAAAGAAAAAGTTGACAAATAATTATGTAGATGAGTCGTGTTCTGTGTGCTGCAGAGGCCCAGAGTTAAGGAAGTAGAGAAAACCAGGAGGTATCAATCAGGTTTCCTGCATAAGTTTAAAATTAGATTTGAAGTATGGCTGGAAGAAAGATGAGGAAAGAGAGGGTGGAAGTGAGTAATTTCTGTGGGGCCTGGCCAGCCTGTTGGCTTGCCTGTAAAGGAATCCCTGAGGGTAATGAGATAAGAGCATGAAGTTGCAGCCTACCAATAGCGAACTTTGCTTCAGCTCCCAGTCTTAGAGAAATTCAAGTTATTAAAGGAAGTACAGCCAAGTTGAGACTTTGCATAAATAAGTGGTAGCTCTTGCCAGTTTTAGAATTTGTAGAGTTGAAGGGTAAATTGTGACTATAAAATAATAAAGTCCATATGCCATAAAATTGGGGTATGCCATTAGAATATGATCTAGGGATGCATTGCGGACAAGAGGATGAGCTAGAATAGTAAATCAGTATAACAAATTTGTTGTTTTGTGTTAGAAATCTATTTTTGCCCTTATATTTTAGATAGTTCTACCCTACAGACCCACTGTGGTTTCCAGAATGGGGAACCTTGGCTTGCTGTCAGATTGGGTCACCCACAGAACATTGAATCTCTGTTTCCTCAGATAGAAGCTAGGGATGAAAATACTGACCTCAGAATTGTTCATGTTAATTCAGTGATATTTTGAATTCTTGAGTGCATGATAGCTACTGCTTGTTACAGACACTTAAAAAGCATTTTTATTATTTATTTATTTATTTAAAGATTTTATTTATTTATTTGACAGAGAGAGATCACAAATAGGCAGAGAGGCAGGCAGAGAGAGGAAGGGAAACAGGCCCCCCGCTGAGCAGAGAGCCCGATGCGGAACTCGATCCCAGGACCCTGAGATCCTGACCCGAGCCGAAGGCAGCGGCTTAACCCACTGAGCCACCCAGGCGCCCCTTAAAAAGCATTTTTAAAGTAGTTAGTAAAATACAGTATAATTTCCAAGAGTTTTTTAAAAAATAGAAGCAACCCCATTGTATTCAGAAAATGCTGTATATACAGGGAATATTTATAATGTGGGGTAAGATGCAAAGAATGATATCAACATGAATACCTGAGTACCTACTACTGATTTCGGAGACAGAGCTGTCCCTGACCCCAGTGCCTTGCATCTCTTTAACCTTGCCCACCCCGCTGCCTGCCAATGCTAGATGTTGAGTTTATTACTTCTTTGTTTTTCCTTATCGTATTTTTCACATATTTATATATCCCCTACATACTTTTTGCTTGTCCTTGAATTTTATATAAGTAATAAAATACTGTTTTCTTATGCAGCCTCTCTTTTTTCAGCCTAGTATCATGTTTCAGAGTCATCCTTCCCTATACTTGTAATTCACTTATCATCATTTTCTGAAAATAATACAATTTATCTACGTTCTTTTGTTGGCCATTTTAGATTATTTCCAGATACTGTGTTATTAGAGGTAAAATTCCTGGGAATCCTGTTCATGCCCCTAATGTGCGTATTCTGTCTCTAGGATACACGTTCAAGAGTGTAGCTGCTGTTTCACAGGGTATGCCCAGCCCCAGAACTCTACACGAGAATGGCAAATGGATTTCCGTAGAGCTTGTTACATTTTTTACTCTCTCTAGCCCGATGTAAGTGTCTTTCTATAGTCCTTAAAATGCCAAGATTTTTGTTGAAGGAATTTCGTAAGTTTCCAAATAACACCACTTAACAATAAACCCTGATGAGCTATTTTTTAAAAATTAGTTTTATCCTTTGCAGCAGCTGCTTTTCTTTGTCACAGTTTTCCAATTGTCACTTGTACCTTTTCTCAAACCCACTGAAGTCAGACATCCTGAAATAGCTGGGTGTGTTTGCTAGCTAACTTTTTTTTTCCCAAGAAAACCACATCATAATAATGTGATGTTCTCATGTTAAATGAAAATTGTTAGCTGTTCCTGACTTCCAAAGACAGTTTGGGCAGAGTAATGTACACATCTTTTACTGATTTCTTTTTTCCTTAATTTGAGTTGAGAGAGACAAAGAGTGACCCAGAGAGGGCCATTTGCAAGGTGCAGTGACTTAACCTGTGTTTTGTTCTGCACTGTGAAAATCCCCAAAGCTCAGGTAAATCACTCCACTTGTATTTCCACTCTCTCCCCTTTTCTGACCTTCACCCACTTCTGTTTTTCTCAGCCAATGCTGCTTTTGAATGTGATTGTATTTCTCCACTCATTCTCGTCTCCGTATTCCAGTTCTTCCAGCTTTATGATAACTCTGTACCCGCCGGTGCATAATGTTAGTTGGTCAGTCTCAGTATTCTGGCAGAATAGTTGCCATTACCTATTACATTAATTTTCGGAGGCTTTCCAGTAGTGTACCAGGATCTAGCCAAGTGCCTAGGATTTACTATTCATTAGATGTTTATTGAATGAGGAAAGGAGTGATAGAAATGTCTGAAAAGCACTGATGTCTTTTCCTTGTTCAGCAGTAATTTCCCCAAACACAATGGGCAAAAATCATGTGTACTGAAAACACTTAAGCCCATGGATAGCTTTCTAAACCGTAAGCAATTATTTTTTCTTGCTTCACTCTGTTTTGTTTTGTTTTTTAAAAAATGAGAGCAGTAGGCCAGTGATCTATAAGGTTCCTTTTGACTCCAGCATTTTGTATTCTGTCTTCAGTTGAAATGAAGATTTGTTTCTCTCTGGATGTCTAGTTGCCACTACCAAAATCCGAATCCATCCACTTCACTGGGCTCGAGGCCCATGACTGTATCACAGCAACCTGTCAGTCATTGTCTCCTGTAACCACAGCAGGTGGGGCCTACACTGAACTTTCCCTTCCTCCATTTGTTATTTAGGGTTGATTTGTTCTAGAGTAAGAACACATTTATATCATTCTTTGTAAAAGTCTGTTGAATACCTTTGGCTTCCCAGTTTTATTCACCAGGTTGCCCTGGCATTGTTCAGTGTAAAAATCTTAAGTTCTGCCCCCTCGTTCCTCCTCTTCTTCCTCCTCCAGTCCCACAACTATGTCCAACCCTTTGTTATTTGCTGTATGACCTAACCGGATGTCTTTTCTCATAGTCTAGTTACCATCTTTGAGTCAGTGTTGATTTTTACTGTTGGGCCTTTCCCTGGGGTCAGGTGGGTCTGTAGTCATCTGGTGCTAGAAGAAGCAAGTTGCTCCTTTCTTTCTCCTCTGGTTTCTCTGCCCGGAACCCTCAGCTCCTTTCACTTCGTCTTCCCATAGCTGTTGCAGTGACTGTAACCATGTTACTTGTCCAGTTTTTTTTTTCTTTTTCTTTTTTAACAAATTTATTTATTTATTTATTAGAGAGAGAGCATGAGTGGGGGAGAGGGGCAGAGGGAGAAGCAGGCTCCCCACTCAGCAGGGAAACCCGACATCTGGTTCAATCCCAGGACCCCGGGATTATGACCTGAGCCAAAGGCAGACACTTTAACCAACTGAGCCACCCAGCCACCCCTAGACTTCATTTTATGACTGCCTCTGAACTCTGTGGACCAAAGGCAAAGGGTACCAGAGAGAAGACTACATGGAGCAGGGGGCACAAAGTCCTTCTTAACTTTACATAAATTGTAAGTACTGCCCAATCACTCCTGAGGGTCCTGGCCATAGACCTGTGGGTTTGACTATGTACCAAGATCAAGTAGGTTCTTTCTGACTTTTATGCATGAACACCAAAAAATGTCATCTTGTCACAATGTTACGAATCTGCTTTGTGAAAAATCCTGTGTAAGTCTGACAAATTTAGGTTAAGAAGAGAATAAGGTAAGAGAAGGATTTTGTAACAAGAAAAAGGAAGATAACTTCTTCAATGAAGGATCTATTTGTAATAATAATTCTGAATCAAATTTGGAATTTTAAAAAAATGTTGTTTTTTTTTTTAATGTTAAATTATTTACTACTGAAAGCCCAATTGTTAACCACCCACCTCCAGCCTCCATGCACATAAAAGACTCAAGATTTACTGGGCTGTCCAGCCATGAAGAACAAGAAGCCACACTATCTGTGATTATTCACCCCTCCTAACTGCTTACTGGACAAACTCCACAAAAACACATTATGCCAGATGTTCTCTTCTCAAAAGAAGCAGTTAATACCATCCTATCTCTAGAGGAACAGATTATGTTTTGTTCTTGAGGAATGCAGGGAAACATCTTTTATGCTTAGAAGGGGAAAATGGGAGAAATTACCTGACATGAAAACTTTACTCACTCAAATCAGTCTTAAATTGTGTCTCTGATTAACGTAAAAGCTTGGACCTGTTCGGTATTCACATTAATATTTTAAATTACCAGTTATAAAAGTCTCTTTTGTAGTACTAATTCACTTAGTATTTTATTTAGACAGGCTTAAAGTACTTTAGAAAACCTACAGTACTCTTTTAGTATTCTTGTTTTAATTAAAGTTTTTTTTAAAAGAAATGTGTATATTCTCTAATGACTAAGTTGCAGCAAATGTTAAAAATACACTGTTATGTTAATAAGTTGGATTATCCTTAAATATAGTACAAAGTGTATGAATATATATAATCATTTGGTGTAAAATTTCTTTCAGAATCTAGGAAGCGCATATATTACAGATTGTGCTTTGAATGGGCTTCACTTTCATTGAAAGGGGTATTTTTTTTTTTTTTAAAGATTTTATTTATTTGAGAGAGAGACAGTAAGAGAGAGCATGAGCGAAGAGAAGGTCAGAGAGCGAAGCAGACTCCCCATGGAGCTGGGAGCCTGATGTGGGACTCGATCCCGGGACTCCGGGATCATGACCTGAGCCGAAGGCAGTCGTCCAATCAACTGAGCCACCAAGGCGTCCCGAAAGGGGCATTTTTGAATGCTAAATTAAGAATTAAATTTCAACTAGATACTAATTTTTACTGCTGTGTTATTTGTTATACAGCAAAGTCAGTAATACATATAAAATAAATTCAGAGTTGGGCTTCATGTTATTAATCATGTGATTATACAATATCTGCATTTATGCATTTATATTACTGCAAAGCATCTTCTTAAAATAGTTCTGAATAGTTTTATTCAAATGTAGGTGTTGCTGGAATGACAATATTCATTTTGTCTGGTAGTTTATATCTGGCTTACAAAAACAGTGAAATACTCAGATAGGTCTATCATTTTGAGGAAGAAATGATTAGTGTTGCCCTTTTTCCTGCAGTTAATTGCTCAGTATATTACCATTCATTATGTTAGCTGCAAAATCCACATTTCTAAAGGGCTAACTAGATTTTATTAAATCTGAGAAATAAGTCACTGAATCATATATATATATATATGTATATATATATATATATATATATGTAAAATGTATATGTATATGTATATAAACAGTAGAGCAGAAAGTAGAGCACCCACACTGTTTTTTGTTCCTTCGTGCCTTGAGGAATCAGGACTCCTCAAGGAAGCTCAGTTAACATAGTGCCGTTAAAGATAACAAATACCGTTTTCTTCTGTGTATATTTCTCCCACCGAATCTTACCCAGAATCTGTAGGTTTCTTTTCTGCTTAGCCAGTGGACTCTTTACCCCCTTTCCCTATGTTAGCCAAGCACCATGTCTCTTTTGAATGATGGCATCATGGCCCTTAGGTTAAGGTTTGTTTTGAGCTTAGAGTTATCTTGGCTGCTGTTTTCATCCATTTATGCTGTTTTCAACCATTTATAGTTATTTGCTGTTACTTAACCCTTACATTGGTTAGATGGCAGCATTACTTTCTGTAAGTCTTAAGCTGCTCTTTTAATTGCCACCTATATCATGTGTTCATCAATTAATAACCTGCCCTTGCTAAGAACCATTCTGAACCTAGGGTAGGTGGCACTGTGGAGCTCTTGAGTCCATGATGTGGAGCAGAGGGTCTGATTTTCTCTCAGTGGAGTTGTCCAGTGTCCAGTCAGCTGTTCTGTCGGGTTTAAAGCCCATCAAGACAGCCATTCTGATGCTCTTAATGGAGTTTACTCAAGGATCGATTTGAATATGTTTCTTTTTGCTTCACTTCTAAAGCTGTGCCAGAGATTTTCTGTGATCTGTTGGAAATTATTTGCGTTTAAATGATCTCAAATACTGTTTTCATTGGAAGGTTCTGGCTCTTTTACTCTTTGTACTTAGTAAAGATGGTGAAATCATGATGGGATTGTATTCTCCTATTTACTCCTCTACATTTTTCTGGGCACTTCACAGACCCAAGAGGGATCCCCACTCTTCCTCACCTGCTCCTTTCCAGTTAGACTTCATAGTTATGGTGAGGATGAACTGTGAACAAGTTACAGGATTTAAATCTGTGATTTTCAGTAGGAGACTTTATAGTACAGGCTCACTTGTCTATAATTAACAGGCTACTAATGATTGATGATGATGTGGAAGTGCATGGAGTAGAGATTAAAATAATGAGGCCAAGGGTCATGATTTGGTATAATCATTTGAGACACTAAAAGAAGAGGGTCACGAGGAAGTTTATGGTTCATGCTGTAGGGAATTAAGAGATTTGGAGGAGAGATACTATTCTGCCCAGGATCATATTTGACCTGCATGGAGAGGAAGAGAGGAGGAGCATTTTAAAATAAGGGGTCTCTGGGCAAGCACGAGAGGCAAGGAAGTACCCAACTGCTGGGAGCTGGGCCATGAATGCGTCTTCTAGGATACAGAGAAAGGCAAAG
This sequence comes from Mustela nivalis, assembly GCF_964662115.1. NCBI lineage: Eukaryota > Metazoa > Chordata > Mammalia > Carnivora > Mustelidae > Mustela > Mustela nivalis. Next base: position 54,119,455 of record NC_139020.1, read on the forward strand.
AAGTTTGGAGCCAGATGGTGGTGTGTGTGTGTGTCTGTCTGTCTGTCTGTGTGTGTGTATGTCTGTCTGTGTTGGGGAGAGAAGGTGAGGAGAGACAGGGAGGTTAATGCCAACCTAAAGAATTACATTCTGAGAGTAAACTGTGGAGTGCCATTGAAGAATTTGGATTCGGAGAGTGAAAGGCTCAAAGCATGCTTCTGAATAAGTGTATGGATAGACATTAGTGTGGAATGGAGATTATCACTTAGAAGCTACTGTAATCATCTCTTGGGGTAAGGAGGTACCAAAGGACTTGAAGAAGAAAGAAAATACATTTATGTGTCTTATAAAATATATGTGTAAAATATTTACTATTTATTTGTAGAATATGTGAGAGGCACTCTGAAGGGGTTTTCCATATTATCTGTGTCCATTCTTACCATCCTATAAAGTAGAAAGTACTAGCCTATTTTTATAGATGAGCTATAAAAATATTTATAGATGAAATATGAACTATGAATTAGATAGCTAGCCATACTCAAGATTATCTGACTGTGAAGTCCAAGTCTTTATACTCCCAACTCTGGCTTATGAAGCGTGGAAATGGGGAACAGATGAATGTTTTATCCCTTATTTGATTTTTATCCTTTCTTTAGAATTATTGAATGGATCCAAATTAGACCTGTATTTGTGCATATTCTTATGTACATAATTATATTTCTGTCAGTACACCTAAATTTGAGTTTGATACAGATGTTATTATATATTAGACAACTGTGTCTTCATCACGGCCTAAAAGAAAATGCTCTTTTCTGATAATTTATAAGAAAATGTAAGATGACAAAATTTGGGTCATTAATAGTGTTTTATATCAATGAAGAACAAGTAGGAAGAGATTATATTTCCCACCAAATAGTAGTTTTACTATACAAGAAATGATGTCAGTGTCTGCCTTTCCTAGAATAAAAATAATAGGATAAACTGGAATGTTTCGAAAAGAAGAATTTTGTTTAATTTTTTTGTTGAGTGAAAGTTGGCTAGAAAGCTTTCGGTATTTGTAGATCATTGAAGAAATGTTAGTACACTGAATTTCTTGTTAATAGAGTGAAGTTTATTCTTTAATGAAAGGATGATCTTAGTGTCATCACTCTAATGATTAAAAACTATTTTACAGTTTTTAAAAAACACACAAACACACACCCACCCCCACACACCCACCCCCACACCCACCCCTACCATGTGGAAGAGGGTGGAGATCCAAAGAAGTATAGGTACTGACACCCAGTGAATTGCTCGGTGTCAACACCAACAACCTTTCTGCCTCCTGTCCAAGGCTTTCTGAGCGTTTTTTAACAGGATTTTATATATATATATTTATTAAGTTTTTTTTTTCTTCTTTTTAATGTGACAGGGAGGGCGCGAGAGAGCACAAGCAGGGGGAGTAAACAGCAGAGTGAGAGGAAGACAAGCAGAATCTCCACTGAACAGAGAGCCCAAATTGGGACTCGGTCTCAGGACCCTGTGGTCATGAACTAACCCATACACAGATGGCTAACCCACTAAGCCACCCAGGCATGCCCTGAGAGGTTTTTATGTGTTTTTTTTTTTTTTAATTGATCTTCACCATTTTTTATAATTTGTCACTTTATCCTAAAAACAGTTTCTCCCAAAATGTGGTTAGTTGAGGAGAGTCTGTTAGCTGTGATCTGGTTAAATGAGATTTACATATTTCAGATTGCTGTTCATCCTCATACTGTGCTATGTGAGGACCTTTCTTGTGGGAACTTTTCTTTCGGATTCTGATTTTTATTTCTCTTTGTATAACCTGCATTTCTAAAAGCAAAAATAGTTTTAGGTTCTCAAATAAGAAACAGCTGTCTGAAATATGTTCATTGAATCAGCTGAGTGTCTGCAGTTGCCCAACAAAAGTTATTTGATTTGGGTAGTGTAAAGAAATAGAAATAAGCATTCACATTCAATTTTGGCTTCTGTAATAAGAACGTCTGTCTGTAACTTGAAGTCTTAAAATCTACACCTAGTATAATCTTACATTGAAATTTGGAGAGATTTGAATCTTTAAAGAGTACTGAGACTGCTAATAAGAGAGCTTAAATGATAATATGCCTATTTATTTTAAATTATTCCTTTGATCTTTAGAGGAAGACATTGAGTGTTCATCTCAAGATTGACCTGATAAGGGATATAGTCAATATATCAGATTTTCACAAGATGGAAAAAAAATTGTAATTTTATGTGTGTGTGTGGTGTTTGGCGAAAAGCGCTGAATGCTTTTAGTTCCTCAAAGAAAATCAATCTAGAGAATGAATTGGACAAAGCCAGAAGCATATTAAGAATGCTGTCCCAAAAGACTTTTAGGAACTGTAAAATTGAGTGCAGTGATGTAAAACTGTTCGCACTTTTTATTAAATCCGTAAAGGACTGCAAACTGATTGTCTCATTGAGATACTGTTGCTGTAAATATTTAGGGAGAAAAAGTGTGTTGATAAGTCTCTGGCATTAACTAAATATTCACAAGGAAGAGTGTATTAAAATAATTTTTTTGCACTTACTTATTCAGGTTTACTTTATTCTGTTTTCTGAGATCCTTTTCTTGAAAATCCTGTATCGTCGGGGATGCGTGGCTCAGTTGGTTAAGCATCTGCCTTTGGCTGAGGTCATGATCCCAGGGTTCTGGGATCAAGTCCCGCATAGGGCTTCTTGCTCAGGGGGAGCCTGCTTCTCTCTCTGCCGGCTCTTCTTCTCGTTCCCCCTGCTTGTGCACATGCACTCGCTCATTCTGTCTCTCTCTCTCTCTGTCTACTTAACAAACAAATAAATAAAATCTTAAAAAAAAAATCTTCAAAGTCTCTACTTGTGACAATTAATCCTTGATAGGTATAGAATAATATGGTTGGGGGAAAGTCCTAAACACCAAATTATGACCATTGATAAAACTGATTATTAAAATTTGGTGGGTTGGAAATGCTACCTCGTGTTTGATGACTTTCAGATGAGATTTTGTCTCTTGTCTGGAATGTTGAGTTGAGAATGAGAGTAGATGTCTTGGGGTTACTTGTGTGAGACCTTAAGGATCTCTGTGTCTTAGCTCCCCAAGTATAAAATAAGTATAGTAATTGTTTTACATACTCTTATGTAACTCTTAGTTGAGGTTTTTGAGAAAGATTATTCTTACTCTGAAGTCACAATCTGAAAAGTAAGTACTGGGAGAACTTGACCTATTAGAAAGGTCCTGGCTACTTGATAGACATAGGATAAAAAGTGCTGTTTTGAGTTAAAGGGGATCTGAGATAATACGGCTCCAGTTTTCAAGCACAGCTGAATGTGGCATTTTATTGAAATAACCTAGGTTGAAAATATCTTATACTCCATGTATAGAAACTTCATGGACAGTTTGCGGTGGTTTAGAATCTGTGTTGTGCTCTACTGTCACCCATTTCTCAAGCTCGCATCCCCTAAGAATAAGGTGTAAATTACTTGGAGGTTTACGTCGGGTTGGTATGAAAGGGCAACTGGAACAGAGGAGGAAGATAGGCTACAGTATTCTTTTTATTAAGCACTATAGTCTGCTGGAATGTGGTGTGGTGAGTTAAACCTTTCCAGGAGAATGTTATGGTCTTGTGACCAATTCTCTTGTACATGTGAATGCCTTCTTAGTTCTCATATATTGTTTAGCCTTTTTTTTTTTCAAGGTCCCTGTCAAGGCAGTGGGTGCTCAGTATATATATTGTGGATGTGGAATGACTGTTGGTCATTTTAATGAAATGAATTTAATGACGTGAATTTTAATGGAATTTTTGTATTCTGTGAAGAGCGTCAATGATTTGCTTTGTGTTTTAAAAATGTTAAATAAATAAACTCCAGTTCCTTCAGAAATGTTATCTTTTAAACTTTCTCAGTGAGGAGTGAAAATGAAAAATTAACACAGGGATGACTTTGTCCTGATTTCAGCACTTTTATCTTGAACAAATTCTGCGACCTTGAGCAGATTTCCAAATTGGGACTTCAGTTTCCTCTTCTTTCAATGAGAGAGTTATATTGGATAATCTTTAAAGTTTGTTCTAACTCTATAAATCTGTGATTTTGAATGAAGAACAAAGTGGGAGTTCAAAATAAGTATGAGTGTTTCTAAATCAAGTTAGATGAGTTTAATAGGAGAAGGAGGCACATTCACTAAGTTTTTTAGGAGAATTTTGATGAGGAAGAAAAGAGAAATGTTGATAGAGAAAACAATTCTCATAGTAGAAATGCTGCAAAGAGTTGCACAGTAGCAAAACCTGGTATGGGTTAGATCAAAGAGTTTTTCTTGGGCTAAGATAGTTTTCATATTCTTGTCTAGAAGCTCAATTTCTGATAAAATAGCCATTTAAAATCTGAATTTCTTTGCTTTTTGTTTGTTTGTTTTTTAAAGAGCTTATTCACTTGGGAGAGAGAGAGCATTAACAGGGAATGGGGAAAGGAACAAGCCAGTTGCCCACCAAGTGAGGAGCCCCACATAGGGTTTGATCCCAGGGCTCCGAGATCATGACCTGAGCTGAAGCCAGACGCTTAACCAACTGAACCGCCCAGGTGCCTCTAAAATCTGTTTTTAATAAAGTATTATTCTTCATCTTTTAAAACCCCAACATTTTTGCTCCAGTACCCACTTAGTCCCCTTACCCCCTGCCCCTCTAAACCACAGGAACCATATTATTTATTTACTCTTTAACTGATTTGTGTAGTTTCCTCACAAAATCAAAATATAGCCAAAAGTGAAAAACGTATCAGGCTGTTGGAGAAGGACAGTAATACTGATAGAGGTTAAGATGTGTCTCCTTTGTATTTTCCTTTTTGCAGATTGCTCTTGATAAGAGTAGATTGTTAGTAAGACCCATTTGTTTTTCTTAGAAATATCTCTTATTCCAAATAATGTTTATCTACAGTAAACTTTCGGAAATTAGTATAACATGTTTCATGCAGAACGACTTAAGAATCAAGGAACCTATTTGTTACAAGTACATTTCCTCTAAACATGAACCTTTTCTTTATTGGTGGTTTCTTGCCATCCGAAAGATTCCTAGAACATTCTGTGTAAAAGAGGAGCGGTCTTCAATGAGTCCTGAAGTATTCATCACAGTATATAAAGTTGATCATTCTTTCTTTTGTGGGGGAAAAATGCATTCAAACGTACATGATGTAATTTGACCAAAAACATTAATGATACTCATGATGATACATTTCTCAAGGGAAAAGAGCCTGTAAGTAAATCCTCTATAATGCCTTAAAAATTGGAAATAAGTGTTAGAGGAACCTGAAAACAAGGCGCTCTTATGTAAATATCTTTGAGAATTCTCAGACTGTGTAAGTTGTATTAAAAACTGCTTGTTGCTTTTACTTGATTCTTTTAATAATTGCCAGTAATGCCTTTGATCCCAGAAGGTGTATCTCAATGTTCTTTCAAACACATACATTGTGTAATTCCCAAGTCATGATTTCACTACCCTTTAGTATTCCAAGCTTATAATAATAAGATAAAAAGATCTCCTTTGTACAATTTTAAAGTTAAATCATTTTGAAAGTTTCGGACTGGAAACCTTTGCACTACTAATGACTTCAGGACTCTTGACATTTAGCTGGATGACTGATCCCAGTGTATAGCTGCCAAGTAAAGGGAAGACATTGAGGCACACGATGCGTAGAATTGCTTTGACTCACTCTCATCCCCTGGCAGCGCTTGTAGCCTGGCTGCAGCAGTACCAAATCCGTACCCTTGCATGTTTGAAAGCTGCTTTTCTTAGGCTTCAACAGCGGTTTGTATAGAGGAGGAGCCAAAGTAAGATGTCTACAGAGACTTTCTCAAAAGCAATTCACTCATAACCTACAAAGAACTCCTTTTAGATTTGGTCCTATCACTAGGCGCCGCAGACTTCTAGTAAAGCCTTTGCTAGAGAAGTCGTGTTGGGAACAGGCCTGATAAATTTTGCTGTGTTAAAATCTGTTGTGAACTGTTTTTAAGAAATACAGCTTTAGAATAATTTAGAGCTAGAAGGGCCTTTCTGGGGCCAGATGGAGGGAACCTCTCAGAGGTTAGGGGATTTAGCCAAGGCATGCTCCTGGTTAGAGTCTGCATTTGAATCCAAGCTTTCAGACTCTTACGAGTGTTTTTGCCATGGCAGAAATATATTCCTATGAGAGGAAGAAATAAATAACTAAACAATAATAAAAAGGGTATTTTTAGCCACAGCTTAAGTTTTAAGTAGAAGTGTCATTGTACCAAATCTGACAGGAAGACACAGAAGTTTCAGACTCTGGAAATTGGAAGTGATTCAGAGCCGAATGTGTGGTGGTCTGTACTTACCCTGTGATATGATGAGATATAAAAAAAAAAAATGACACTTTTGAGGGAAATGAGAGCTTTTCCTCTCAAGTACTAAAGGTTGACCTGTGAGCTTCTTACTGATTGTCACTTTTTGAACACCTATTGAGGAAATGGTGTACCCTCAGGTAATTCAAACTTAAGGACAATATTAGTGGGAAGCAGAAATGAGGACTCCTGCCCTCGCCAGAAATGGTATCGGTTTCCACTTTAGTAACTTCTGGGTCTGTTCTCTGGTCTCTGGTCGCCTCGTCTGAATCGCTGATGCATATTACTCCAGAGACGCTGTGTAGCCCACATTCCACTAGGTTTTCTTTGATGATCTTAAAGATTTAACTCACAGTTTATCACCTTTGTCTTTCAGGCATGTGTGGGCAGCAGTTACCTACATAGGCCTTTTATTTTTATCTTTTATTTCTTTAAGATTTCATTTATTTATTTGACAGAGAGAGAGATGGTGAGAGAGGGAATACAGGCAGGCGGAGCTGTAGAGGAAGAAGCAGTGTCCCCACTGAGCAGGAAGCCCAAATCCGGGCTCCATCCCAGGACCGTGGGATCATAACCTGAGCCAAAGGCAGAGGCTTAATGAGCCACCCAGGTGCTCCTCACACACACCTTTTAAATTAAAAATGCAACTGTAGTATCTAAGAAGAATTTAATGGAAATATGCCATTTCTGCGTAGAGAAGAAGGAAAAAGCAGTGTGATATAGTGGAAAGGGTTCTAATTTTGTGGCCAAGAAACCTGGATCTTAACTTTGCCACTAATTCATTTGGTGAATTTGAGTTGACCTTTGATCCCTATGGGTCTTGGCTTCCTCATCTATAAATTGGAGGACACAGTACAAAGACTGAATTTCCAGTCCCTATCAATTCTATAGAATGAAGCATTTCACTTTAGGAGGATAGCTCCCTAAACAGATATTATCCTATAAATTAAATATGACACCCAGGAAAACATGCATAGCCTCCTAAGAAAGTTAATTATAACAGGTTTCAGATAACTCTTTTCAAAGTCAAAACTTTTCATTTCATCAGTGGGTAACATGCTCTAGAAATAAATTGATCATTTCTTTCTGCAATGTGGGAATCTGAAAGTATCTAAATACTTAGAAGCTTTTAAAAATGCAGACTCTGCTTCTGAAGACAGAATATTGGGTGTATATCTAGGAAACTTTAGATAGATATAAATTTCATCTGAGTAAGTCTAGTCTTGAACTTTGGTCTGAACTATCAAAAACTAAAACGATAAATAACCTGATTGGATAACTCACTCTTCGACTTTGCCTTGGTTATGTATTTATTCCACATTAACTCTTTTCGTTAATTTAATTTTAATTGGTCCTAACTTGTGTTACTGCCACCCCTAATGGCAAAAGAGGGCCTTTGCAGCTTGTCCATGGTACTACTTTAAGGGTTTTGCTGGAAGCCTGCTGATTTCCAGTAAATCAGTATTGAGGCCAGTGAATTCGTTTTCACATAGCATAGAGCAGTGTTAGTAGTAATTACTGTCCTAATATGATGGTGCTTACCATTCATTATCAACTGAAGTGGATGATAAAAGCACATTTGTTAAATTGGATTTTCTTTCTAACCTGTGTAGGCTGTCCTTGTAGGTCCTGGAGCACTTAGGATGTAATTGAGCTCTTTCTTGCTATCTGTGGTAGTGGCAGAGGTTCAACTTGAGATTTAAAATCATGCTGTCAGTTAGAGTTGGTTTTGTTGTTGTTGTTGTTTATTTATTTATTTTTAAAATAATTTCAAATGGGAAAACCTGGGTGACTCAGCTGGTTAAGCATCCAACTTTGGATCAGGTCGTGATCTCAGGTTCCCAGATTGAGCCCCATCAGACTCCCCACTCTGCTTGTCTCTCTCCCTTTTCCCCTACCCCTCCAGCCTGCTCGTGCTCTTCCCCTTTCTCTCTCAAATAAGTAAATAATTAAAATCTTTTAAAAAATTTAAAAAATTTCAAATGAAGTGTAGTCGACATAAAATACTAGGTTCAGTTACACAACATAGTTATTTAACATATACAGTATGAGATGCTCACCATGATCGTTACCATCTGTCACTATACAAAGTTATTACAGTATAACTGACTATATTCTCTGTGTTGTACTTTTTTCATCCCCATGACTGACTTATTTTTTAACTGAAAGTTTGTGCCTCACAATCCCCTTCACCCATTTTGCTCACCTCCCCTCTGACACTCACTAGTTTGTTCTCTATATTTATGAGTCTATTTCTATTTGGTTTGTTGGTTTGTTTGTTCGTTTTGTTTTTTAGATTCCACATCTAGGTGAAGCCATGTAGAATTTGTCTTTCTCTGTCTGACTTATTTTACTTAGTGTAAAACCTTCTGGGTCCATCCATGTTGTCACAAATGGTAAGATTTCCTTTTTTTCTATGACTGAGTGATACTCCATTACACACACACACACACTGCACACATACACGACATCTTCATCATCAGTGGACCCTTGGGCTGCTTCCATATCTTGGCTAATGTAAATGATGCTGCAATAAACACTGGGGTGCACATGTGTATCTTTTCAAATTAGTGTTTTTGTTTTCTTCAAGCAAATGTCCAGAAGTGGAATTACTAGATTGTATGGTTTTTCTGTTTTTAATTTTTTTTTCTTTGCAGTCATGGTGGGTACACCAGTTTACATTCCCACCAACAGTGCATGAGGGTTCCCTTTACTCCACATCCTTGCCAACAATTGTTATTTCTTGTCTTTTTGATACTAGCCATTCTGACCGGTATATGCAGATACCTCATTGTGATTTTGATTTGCCTTTCCCTAATGATTAGTGATGTCAAGCATCTTTTCATGTGTTTTTGGCCATTTGTATATCTTCTTTGGAAAAACATCTGTTCAGGTCCTGTGCCTGTTTTTAAATTGGATTGATTTTTTTTTTTTTAAGATTTTATTTATTTATTTGACAGACAGAAATCACAAGTAGACAGAGAGGCAGGCAGAGAGAGAGAGAGAGAGAGAGAGACGGCTCCCTGCTGAGCAGAGAGCCCGATGCGGGACTCGATCCCAGGACGCTGAGATCATGACCTGAGCCGAAGGCAGAGGCTTAACCCACTGAGCCACCCAGGTGCCCCCTGGATTGATTTTTTTAAATGTTGTATGAGTTCTTTATACATTTTGGCTACTCACCACTTACCAGATATATTGTTTGCAGATATTTTTTAGTTTAATGTAGTCTCAGCTCTTTATTTTTGCTTATGTTTTTCTTGCCTGAGAGGTCAGCAAATCTTGCTAAGACTGATATCCAAGAGTTTACTGCCTTTTTTTTCTTTCTGGAGTTCTGTGGTTTCAGGTCTTAGGTTTAGGTCTTTAATCCGTTATGAGTTTATTTTCATGTATGGCATAAGAAAGTGGCCTAGTTTCATTCTTTTGCATGTAGCTGCCTTGTTTTCTCAACACCAAACAGGTATGGTCTTCTAAAAATGATCTGATGCCCACCAGTTCGGATCAGAAATTAGTAAGGGAATGCTGTAAAGGATAGCTGTTTCCTCAGACAGAGTAACTATCTGTTAATCTAATTTTATTGATATATGACTGACTAATGACATTTGGTTCAGGATTTGTTATTTGTAAATATCGGGAAGCAATCCCCATACTTAAAACATCCGTCACCACACAAATTTTTTTGTGTGTGATGAGACTCCTTAAGAACAATTCTTTTAGCGACTTACAAATATACAACACAGTAGTCTTAACTATAGCCATCATGCCGTACATTAAATTCCAGGACTTATTTATTTTATACCCAGAAGTTTATGCATTTTATCCACCCAGGGTAGGTTTCTAACAACTACTTAATATCATTTAAGTGTAAGCAGAGAAACATTATAAAAACATCCACTAGATGGCACTTTCTAATTATGTTTAGATTCGACTGTACAGCCTTCTTGAGAGTATAATTGAAACAGCGTATCTTTCTCTGAAGGTTGTCCAGATAGTTGGTGACTATCTGGACTCATAAAAATCTTCAAGTGAAAAGTTTTTAATCAGTAATTTTGTTGTATCTCTCACTTACTGTAAAGAATATTTCTGCAACATCCCTGACATGTTCCTAAATACCACATGGCCTTGGGAACCTGGATCAGTAACACTGGGAAGCCCGCTTTCCTAACCATTTAAAATTAATAAAGCAAGTATATAAGAAACAAACAAACAAACTGATCCTCTATAGCCATCAATTAGAAGATAATGCATGTTTTCTACTAGGTGTATAGGGCATTGATACAGATTTTTTTATATTTGGTATGGTCCCAAAGTTCCTTTAAAGTTAAGGTTCTAACGGGGGCACCTGGGTTGCTCAGTGGGTTAAAGCCTCTGCCTTTTGCTCAGGTCATGATCTCAGGGCCCTTGGATGGAGCCCTGCATCATCGCATATCCCCCCCCCCCCCCCACCAAAAATCTGGCTTTCTGCTCAGCAGGGAGCCTGTTTCCTCCTTCCCTCTCTGCCTGCCTCTCTGCCTACTTGTGATCTGTCTGTCAAATAAATAAAATCTTTTAAAAAAAAATGTTAAGGTTCTAAGATTCCCTGGCTTGATCCTGTGGAACATTTTTAGCATTTGAGTTCGTTTTCCAATTAGTTAATTAATATGCTGATAATCTCATTCTTAATAGTGCATATAAGCTTGTGAATGGTTTGGTTAATCTGTGTTTTTCCAGTTAGTGTTTTAAAAAGCTGATTGTTTACAAAAGCTTACAATATATCCTAATGTTTTCTTACTTTCGGGTTTTTGAATAATTTGTATTTTAAGTTAAATTAATAGTGTGAAGTTACCAAAAAGAAGAAAACTCACCGATAATCTTGCACGTACAGTTAATGTTGTGAATAATGTAGCGCTCATTCTTTCAGGTTTTTTTTTAATGGCCATGCGTATATTAGCACATATTTATAAGGTACTTCTATAAAAAAAGAAATTACAGTATTTTTATATCCCATGTATCCTGTCCCCTCTATTCACTTAACAATTTATCTCAAACATTTTTTCATGTCAGTAAAAGTTACTTACACAGAATTCTTAGTCACTCTTAATTGTATTCTTTTTTAAGATGTACTTTTTAATTTGAGAAAGAAAGAGAGAGCGCTTGAGAAGCTGGAGGGTTAGAGGGAGAAGCGGACTATTCTCTGGGCAGGGAGCCTGATATGGGACTTGACCCTGGGACTCTGGGATCATGACCTGAGCCGAAAGCAGATGCTTAACCGACTGAGCCACGCCAGTGCCCCAAATTTTGTCTTTTAAACCATTTCCCAGTTTTTATATTTAGGCTTCCCCCTCCCTTTTTTTTCCCAATAGAATTTTGAAATGCAGAGATAACCTTTACTTAAGAGCACTGGATTTTAGTGGCATAGATCAGCCTAGCAAAGCATTTGTTTATAGTAAGTTCTCAGTAATGCTGGATTAGTTTGTTACTTTTTGGCCATATGAGGTTAATGATTAATAGTTGTTAATTATAGTTTATTTCAAGTTTATTTGAATGTTTGAATTCTGTGATTAATTATTTTGATGATAAGAATAGCACACCCTCAAGGTACATACACACTTCCTGTATGCAAGACAGTACTCTAGGCAGTTTACATATATATATATAATCCTCACAGTATGGTAGATACTGTTATTATTCCCCTTTCAAAAGATGAGGATGCCAAGGCCCAGCAAGGCTAGGTTACTTGCCCCAGGGAACACAGTTAATAATCTGTTGATGCAAGTTTATGAATCCAGGAAAAACAAGAGAGCCCACACCGTTAACCTTTATACCAAACCACATGAAACACTAGATAGAAACAAATTAGAGCTGAGCAGGATAGTCTGGGATTTCTTTGAAGCTGGATTTTTTTTTTTTTTTTAAGGTTAAAACCAGAAAGGACTATAGATTTACATGGTTCTCTTTAAATCCGGGTTATCAGAATTTCTTAACGGAATGCACCACAGCAAATTTTAAAGTTTATAGAAATTACAGCCTTGCTATGCAGCACGTGTCTTACTTTGTAAGGATAACATGAGAGGTACATATTTTTTAATTTGAATGGCATTTAGAGACCATGGTAATAATAGTACTTGAAATTCGGGCTCAAGGAGTTTTCTGGGGTTTGATTCTGAGTGGGCCTCTGTGAAAATGAATCTACATGGCCCCTTAGCTGCAGATGCACTTACTTAATGAACGTTTGTTAAGTACCTACTATGTGCCAGGCACAATAATGGCAGTGGGCATACAAAGATAAATAAAATGTCACCTTTTTCAGAAGTCCCTGAAACACGGCCAGCAGCATTGCCAATATTGCAAGAGCAACAGACTTCTCTGATGGTGCTTGATTACTAGCTTTTGGATTGCGTCTTTATGAAATGGAAAAACTACACAAATCAAATAAGTGAGCAAACAAAAACAAGGAGATGTTAGAACAGTCCAGGCTTTCTCTTTCCTCTGAACTTGTCCTGCGGGGAGTGTGTAAAAGCCTCTCTCATGTCGATGTCGTGTGCTTCAAATTCTTCCCCGAACAGGTGGCCATTAAAAATTACTATTTCCGGGGCTCCCGGGTGGCTCAATGGGTTAAAGCCTCTGCCTTTGGCTCAGATCATGATCCCAGAGTCCTGGGATGGAGCCCCACATCAGACTCTCTGCTTGGTGGGGAGTCTGTTTTCCCCTCTCTGTCTCTCTGCCTGCCTCTGCCTACTTGTGATCTCTGTCTGTCAAATAAATAAATAAAAATCTTGAAAAAAAAGTTACTCTTTCCCAAAACCATTTTTTTAAAAAAAATGAGTGTTAATTTATGTTACTTGATCCCCTTGTCTCATGGCAACAGCCTGGTCTCTGACAGCCTGGGAGGAAGTTGAAACTGGCATTTTATTTATTTATTTATTTATTTGATTTTTAAGTATTTTATTTATTTGACAGAGAGATCACAAGCAGGCAGAGAGGCAGGCAGAGGGAGAGGAGGAAGCAGGCTCCCCGCTGAGCAGAGAGCCCGATGCGGGACTCGATCCCAGGACTCTGAGATCATGACCTGAGCCGAAGGCAGCGGCTTAGCCCACTGAGCCACCCAGGTGCCCGAAACTGGCATTTTAAAGGAGAAAGTCTGGTAGCAATGAACAGCTCCAGGAAGAGAGTCAGGCCTGAGTCCCAGGGGTCAAGGAAGGCTGGAATGAACAAGTGGGTACCACAACGTAATTCAGGATTTCAGATGCTTCCTGCTCAGCCTAGAGGTATAACTGTGGTCAGAAGCCAGTCAGGCACTGACATGTAAGTCCTATTTCGGGATGATGGAGCCTGAAGAGGCCAGACCTTGCCCACTGGCCGCATGGGCCGTTTGGTTTGTAGAAAGGTCTGGAAAAGTTCCCAGAGCAGAGTTGAAAGGTGGCCTAAATGAACACCACCAACTTCCCTGTTTTAACTGGATCTACCTCTGAGCAGGCTCATTTACCTTCTCAAGGAGTGTCTCTTTCCAAGGCAAATTTTTCAGAAGCCCAGGCTTTCTAAAAAGAGGACACAGAATGTGAGTGGAAGTGGACCTGGAAAAAGCAAGGGGTGGGGCGCCTGGGTGGCTCAGTGGGTTAAAGCCTCTGCCTTCCGCTCAGGTCATGATCCCAGGGTCCTGGGATCAAGCCACGCATCAGGCTCTCTGCTCAGCAGGGAGCCTGCTTCCTCTCTCTCTGCCTGCCTCTCTGCCTGCTTGTGATCTCTGTCAAATAAATAAATAAAATCTTAAAAGAAAAGGAAAAAGAAAAAGCAAGGGGAAAGTGATTTCTAGTTAAAATGAGAATGTCAATTGGCTTGGTTCCGGTGGCAAAGGATGTAAGCGTTAGGCTGTGTTTAACCTGACCACTAAAACCATGATTTAGGTATAATATTTATACAAGACATTTGTGATTGTTGAATTACTTGGTCTTGCTGTTGAAGTTTTTCAAAGACCCCATCAGGTGTGCACGGGTCCTACAAAACCTGCCGCACGTGTAGATAAGGGAGACACTCAAGTTTCTACTTTCTCCTTCAGCAGTTATTCAGTTCTATTTTTAAAAAGTACAGATTTATAATTCCGGATAATCTTGCATTGATCGAACAGGCTGGCTCTTCGGTTGCTCTTGTGGAAGGTTTAGATTTGCATGTTCTGTTTTATAAATGCTGTCAGCTCTGCGTTGCTTGGCTGACCAGAGGCCTAAACTTGGAAAACAATTTCTTGCACAGTTTTGTCATGTGCATCTTTACATGTGTTTTACTCGGGAGACATTATTTATCTCAAGACTTGGGGCTGCTACTGCAGGACAGGAAGGGGAGTAGGATCTTGAGATATAGGTCGACTCCGCAGTGAGTGAAACAGTCTTGCTTAGTGAAGAATTGTCTCACTGAGTCTGAAAAGCTTCCTCACTAAGAAATGCTGATTTAGAGTATGGGATATTCCTGCAGGTTGAACAGAACCAGTAAGTAATGGGAAGTTTCTGCTCTTTGGACTCTGAGGATACATGACATATACATCAAGAATAAGGTAGATGGTGCTGTAATCCTGTAGAAATTCTGGAGACTTCTGCACTTACTATTTTATTAAGGCAGATCATCTTGTGGATAGTTTTACTCAGTTGCTTAACTGAGGCTAAATTTTATTTCCCAGTCTCAGAGTAAAACTAGCAACAGGGGGGCTATAGATAGAAATTTCCGGAGTCTAATGCTTGCTGGCTATAAAAGCCAGTCTAGGTCGTAGGCTCCACCTGTAGCTACACCTAAAGCACATTCGCAGCAGCTACTGATAATGTAATCAAACCACAAAATGACACTCATTTAGCATTCTATATAACAGCGCAGTGTCATGAAATCCAAAGGATAATTCGTAGTTAGGGAGGACAAATCAGGTTTTATAAATGTACTACAGATAAAACTCATTTTTTTTTTTTTAAAGGCAGATGTTGATGATGTTAGGAACAGGGATGGCACAGAGTAGTGGGGTTGAAAGAAGGAAAGAAGACTTACAGTGTTAGCAGCCTTTTTTTTTTTTTTAAAGGAAGGAACATTTACTGGTTTTCTTTTCCTGTTTTGCATTACTGAGAGATTGCAGATGATTCAGTGTGATTTCTCAGACATTTGTCTCCAAGTTCAGTTCTTTCTAGGACAGGTCATTCATGTGTTTATCACTTATTGAATGCATTCTTTGTAGTGAGTATGCTTCAATCAAATGTGAAAGACAAACCTGCAAACATAAAAATTTCAATCCAAGGTAATAATGTCAGAGTAGCTGTGTGAATAAAATACTGTGGGGCCCAAGGAATTTACTCCAGCAAATCAACTGCTGGCCTTTGACCATAATACAAAAATCACAGAAGTTACCTGGAATTGAGACAGAACCATGTTTCTGCTGTCCCACTAGACCCAGAACATTAGCTAATAGGGTAACTGGTATAAACAGAGTGGAATTTCTAAATTCACTTTTAATTAGGATATGATATGTTGAGAGTCTGCTTTATTTCAATGTAGTAGTCAAATATATGCTTCACTTATTTTTTTTTAAAGGATTTTTATTTATTTGACAGAGAGATCACAAGTAGGTAGAGAGGCAGGAGGGGGGTGGGGGAAGCAGGCTCCCTGCTGAGCAGAGAGCCCAATGTGGTACCTGGGATCATGACCTGAGCTGAAGGCAGAGGCTTAGAGCCACCCAGGCGCCTCTATGCTTGCTTCACTTCTTAATACTCAAATCCATAAAACCCTCCCCAGTAAGTGAATTACAGACCAAAAAGGCCCATTTGCTGTAGTCACAGTCATTATGTAGTGAAGCAGTTAATTTACAGCAAGTGTGAAAAGATGTCACATGGTCATAGACAGGAGGAGGAAGAGAAAATGACTTTTCACTGCATTGTATTGATTTGGTACCTCAGAAGCCTGCCACTTGGTTCTCTATTAAATTACACTTAACATATTTGATTTTAAAATAACTTATTGGCTTTCTTTTTTGCTTATAAAATTTTACAGGTCAAAAACACTGAAAAGCCTGAGGGCAAAAGTTGAAATCCCCCTTCAATGCATATACAGCTCCATAACCATTGTGAACATATTGATCTTTGTTCTTCCAGTATTTTTTATAGACGTGGGTACAGTTGTACAGTTTTCTTCTAAATTAGAAGTATGGGGTATAAATGTTACTGTAAATGCATATAAGGAAAATTTTTTTCACTCAGTTTTACTGATTCCCTGTGTCCGTCCTTGTTAGAGTTTTCTCTACTTAGCATTGTAGATGTATCTCAAAAGGATCGTGTGATTCAAGGATTGATAACCTGTGCAGTTGTACATTTTGTAAATGTACACTTCCCTATATATCTGTAAGATCACTGCCATTGGATGAGGTTGGGAGGCAAAGTTTTCTTTTTTAGGGAAAAGAAAATAGCTATTTTGGTAGAGAGGAAAATCTTCAGAATATTTATTTACAAGGATTTATTTATGTCAGCATTTGCCGGATCCTGCCAGAGCAACACTTTGGGTTGTCATTCTCTCATTCTGCTTCCTCAGATTTTCCTACAGATGCTGTGAGTCCCCACACATTCACATGCTTAGTGGGTTAATGCTTCTTTTTGACACGGAGCTATCAGACTCTTCAGTCAAAAACGAACTACGTGCTGGCTTTATGGATGAGTCTCAAAAGTTAGATTTGGCTTTTGGGGACATGTTCAAACAAAACCATACTTTAGGAGCACATGGAATTCTTCACTGTCCAAGTACAGATCCAGTTCTCTAAAACCTATCATTCTGTCTGCTCTGAACTGAGAGAGTGTGCGCATGTGTGTGCAGGTGCGTACACGTGTTAACTTCAAAAGCATAGCTCTTTTCCACGGAAGGTTTTCTTTTCCTGATTGCCTGGGAAAATTATAATGTTGTAAGGGGGGCTTTTTACCTTGGATTAAAAATCTTCCTTTGGGTTCAGTTAGAAACTTCTGTTTCTCTTCATTTACTGAGCTTTAAGAACTATTAGTTATTGAAGACAAGAGCTTCCCCCCATAATTTTACAGTATCTTTGTTTCTTGTTTTTTTTGTTTGTTTTATTTTGTTTTGTTTTAGTATTGAAAGACCCGCAAGCAATAGCTGTTGAAGTTAAGGAAAATAATTTTCAGTAAATGATACAATGCTGTGATGTTTATCTTCTCTAATTGTTTAAAGTGGAGCATGGAGAAATACTAGGGATATTTTATTTTAAAATAGGCTTGATTCATTATTGAAGCTACATATTAGTACTAGAATTTTTGTTGTAATAGAAAATTTGAAAGGATGGGGTGCCTGGGTGGGTCAGTCAGTTAAGCTCTGCCTTCGGCTCAGGAAGTGATCCCAGGGTTCTAGGATCGAGCTCCGCAGGAGCTTGCTTCCCCCTCTGCCTGCCACTACCCTTGCTTGTGCTCTCTCTCTTTGTCAAATAAATCAATGAAATCTTAAAAAAAAAAAAAAGAAAGAAAGAAAAAAGAAAAAGAAAATGTGAAAGTCCAAGAATAGGTACTATTTTAAAACATGAAACTTAAACTCTATTTAGGTTTAAGGTCCTCAGAAATTTTTGTTACAGTTATCGTATATTATTACTGAGATAATAGACTAGTTCTGTTGCAGGAGATACAGAGTGATTCTTCAGGACCGTCCTGACATCACACAGGTGGAATTGAGAGGCTCTGCTGAGTGCGATTAGATGGGCACTGTTAGGGTGAGAAGTTCTTACGTCATTATAGCTGGCAGAAGTATCCCAGGCCGCATCAGTGGCAGAGCATAAGCTGCTACTTCTAGGCTGACAAATAAAGGTATTAATTCACTATTAAATTTTAGGGAACATTTTTTCCCCCATTGTTGGGAGTGGGATGCCTAACTGAACTAGTAGTGTCTGCTGTGAACAGTGAGAAAAATGCCTTTCTAAGATCAAAGACAGATACTGTATTTGGAATTTGTTCAAGAAGAGTAACTTCGCAATTACAAATATACTTTTAACTGCAGAATTTTGTTATCTGTCTTCAAAGGAGAACTGCTTGTTGATAGGCCACTTCCTGCCTTTCATCTTTTTTCTGCCTGTGGACAAAGGGGGGGGGGGAGTAGCTCTGTAGTAATGACAGTCCTTTTTTATGAGTTGTTTTAAAACACAGGCAACTGAGTTAGCTATTTTAAAACATAACGTTGGCTCCTTGTGAAAATGCGGTTCCGATTCTAGGGTGAGGTCGCTGCAAATGGTGACTTCCTGCCACATGAGTAGGAGAGGTCAGCGGTATAATCTCTACAGAAATTGGGGGATGGAAAATAAGAATTTTTAAGCCTTCAGAGCCAGGACCTTTTGTCAACTGACTAGAGGCTGCCAGAATGG
Organism: Mustela nivalis; assembly: GCF_964662115.1. Taxonomy (NCBI): domain Eukaryota; kingdom Metazoa; phylum Chordata; class Mammalia; order Carnivora; family Mustelidae; genus Mustela; species Mustela nivalis. The sequence continues at coordinate 54,138,141 of NC_139020.1, forward strand.
AGAGCAAGTTTCAAGAAATAGGAAACCCTTCTAACAGGAGACAATATCTGACGGAGAAAAGACACCGATTTATCAGCTTGTTCTTGGAATCAGCATAAAGCTACTGTGACCCTGGTAACTAGAGGGTATTTAATCTGGTGCTTGTGGTAAGGAGTGCTGAGGGCGCCACCTAGTGGCAACCGTTAGGCTAGTTGCAGAAGTCATTAAACAAGATGATTTTTCTAAATGAAAGTGAAGAAAGAAAAGAAATGGGGAAAAACTGATCCAGGATTGAAACTTAACCTGAGTTTGCTGAGTATTACATGTAAAAGACACACCATTCGCTTTCTTCCTCAGCCTTCATTTTTCTTAATCAACTCTTCACCCGTGCTGCATCTGAAGAGGGTAATGCAAGTTATCTGCCATGAGTAATGGACCTCGATTTCTGCTTCTCTGATTGCTTACTATCTGCTCTAAGTAATGCCGTACAGAAATTCTCTGTGTCTGGAGCACTCTGACTAATGTTGTATTTGGGCAAAAGTTCCAGTTACCACAGAATCCTTCATTCAACTTCCTGATTTTTATCTTTATTGATTTTCAGTTAAAACTCTCAATATAGGATTTTGCTCTCGTATATTTTGTGCCCACAAAGCTTCTTATTGGCACACATTTTTTTTTTCCTTGAGGTACTTTATTTAAAATAGCAAGGAACCTGGAGAATTATAAATTGTCCTCAAAATAGATAATTTCTTGCCTTTTGCATTCTTCAGGGGTTTCTTTCATTAGGATAGATAATAAAATAAAATTGCCCTTCAGAAGCTTTTCCTGTATTAATCCAGTTTATTTCAGAGACTGAAAGTGGAGAGAAAGAAAGAAACCAAGAATTTATTCTCTTATCTTATTATAAATTAACATAGCAATTTTGAATTTTTAAAATGGCACTTTATCCATTTGTCTTACTGATAATACAACTTAAACGGAATCTTGTTTGTAATTTAGAACAACAACAAAAAAAACCCTAAAACCAAAAATACCAAGTAACAAAACAACAGTTATTTGCTCAAAAGGGACTCAAACTTTATCAGAGAGTAAGAACATTTAGTTTTAAATTTAGCCTCTTATGGGACTTAAATTTATAGATCTTTAAATTGATGGGGTTGGACTCTGATTTCTAAGGTCCCTTTCTGGTCTAACACTGTGCAGTTTCAATAGTGAGCCCGTATTTCTATCTCATCTAGAAATAACCATGAGAAGCCTTCTGGTTTGCTTCCCTCTGTTATGGGAGTAGTAAAGTCAATTTTAATATAAGAAAAATTGGTCATGCTTACCCCCCAACCCTCGTTTTTAACACATTCTGAAAAATTTCACCTTTTTGGTGATTGGTACTAGGCTGGTAGACCATAGGATGTTTTCGGAGCATTCCTCACAGGTAATAATAGTTACAGAATTCCAAAAGCTAACTTGTGATAGCGGCTCAGATCCTGTTATGTTTATGAAGGAAGTAGTTAAAGCTGCTGCACATTCCTCCCCATCCGCAACACTTTGCTTTATCCCACCCCCGTAGGGAGGATTTGAAGTAACAGGAGAAATTAGGATTTAGGGTTCTGTGGAGCTGTTTGGTAGCAGTGATACCTCTTAAATGAATTTCAGAAGTTTTGAAAGTTGGAATAACGTGGACTCCAGAATAATTATTTGGGGAATACTAAATAAAGTAAATCTTAGTTACAAAATACTTAACTAATCAGCCACAGAGCAGGAAAAAAGTCACCCAATGAAATACAGATCTGGATTCCATTTGTTAATATTTACTTGTTCTATAGAGGTCATTAAGTGAACTCAAGAATATGTAATATGGTGACCCTTATAAACTGCCAGCACAATGATTTAATTGTAGTTCAGGCTCATAATGCTAATTAAAAGAAGTGAAACCCTATTGAGTCACTTTAGCAATGCATGGTGCATGACACTTGAAAAAGAAAATCACAGGTTCAAGCTGACAGAGGTGGTCATCATGTATTTTACCTCTGAGTCCTTTGGTCTTCAGAGGACTTCACAGGAACCTTTTTAGTTTAATCCCATTTTAAAAAAAATATTGCAGCAATTGCAGAGTTTACTGTTTCCCCCGTGCTTCTAGAGTCACCTACATATAGACTGGAAGCCTTGAACGGCAAGGGAGCATAGCAGCTGGGCCTCTTGAGTCCTGGTGTCCAGCGTGCTACTTTCTTAGGTGTGTTACTGCTGACAAGTTTACCTTCTGAGCTTCAGTTGCCTTACCTCTGAAATGTGGGTCATTATGGTTCCTACTTCACAGTGTCATTTTGAGGATTAAATGAGTTAATGATTGTAGGAGAGCCTGGGTGGCTCAGTCAGGTAAGTCTTTGACTCAGGTCATGGTCCTTCCCGGGATCTAGTCCTACAGTAGGCTCTCTGCTCAGTGTCCGGGGGTTGGGGGGGGTAGGGGGAGAAGGGGAAGGGAGACAAGTCTGCTTCCCCTTTCCCATAGCCCCCCCCCCCCCAAGCTTGTGTGCTCTCTCTCTCTCAAATAAATAAAATGTTTTTTAAAAATGAATGAATTGTATTAGAAGATGGCCTTAGGTCCAGAAATTAAAACATAAAAAACATACCTAGCCCCACTGTTCTCTGTGCTCTTTTCTACATGAAAATTCTATTTTCATTTTTAAACTACATGTCTTCTCTTATTTATAATAAAAATGTACTTTACAGAATTGAAAGTAATTTTCTGGAAAGGAAGTGTTTATTATTGTTTCTTTAAATAGCATTCTTTCTGACTTTGTAAATCCCAAGTATTAAGCATAACATGTTATGATGATGATTTCTCATACTATAAACCTGTGATAATTTTAAGGTTGAAAGTTTTTTGAACTGTTCTGGAAGGTAGGTGTTGAAAGAATAGTAGTGATAGTAGTTGCCTGAACTTGGCACAGTGAATAGGACTTTTCATTTGCTAAGGACAGACCCCTTTGTCTGCTGTTCAGGTACGAGGCACTAGTAATTCCCCATTCATCTTTCCATCATGAAGGAGCTCTTCAGTGTTCCAGCTCGTTCCCCTCTTGGCACATGAATGGTTTGGATTGATGTAAAGTGGTCAGGATTTAAAGGCCCAGATTCGGCCCCGTTTATTACCTGTCTGAGCTGCATATTGTGGGGTTCAAGTTTTTCGGTGTCATAGGCAGAGTTTTCCTCCTGATGTAATGTGTGTGGTTCTAATATATGCACAAGTAGGGCTAAGGTGGTTTGATCTTAACCAACCTGTTAGTGATCTGAATCTCTTACTCTCTGAAAGTTCAACTCCTCCGTAATATAAAACACACTGAATTATTTATAAAGTAGAAAAATGACTGGAGGCCCTTGGTGGCCTTGATTTGAAGCTATGAGAAATGGACTTTTTCTTGTAAGGAAAAGGAAATGCTTTCCTATACACTTTCTAAAAAGATGTTGGGAAAAGTTAGTTTTTCATACTATAGGATTTTAAGACAGCATATAAAAAAGTATTTAAAATATTAGTGATTAAAAAGAACATAGTGAAGATATACAAAATTCAAATTGTATCCAGTTTCTAAAGTATAGAGTCCAGTGCTAAAGAATGGTGGAAGGGGATTGGCATAACCTGTGAGAAACCCGATGTTGGAGCAAGACATGAAACAGTTGTTGCAAGTTTTTTTTTTTTTTTAAATTTCATTTTATTTTTTCAATGTTCCAAGAGTAATTGTTTACATATAACACCCAGTGCTCCATGCAATATGTGCCCTCCTCAATACCCACCAAGAGGCTCATCCATCCTTGTGGACTGGGAAGCACGAGGGTTCCAAAAACCCTCAATTTGTTTCTCAGGGTCCATCGTCTCTCATGGTTTGTCTCTCCCTCCAATTTCCCCCAATTCACTTTTCCTTTCCTTTTCCTAATGTCCTCCATGTTATTCCTTATGCTCCACAAGTAAGTGAAACCATATGATAATTGAATTTCTCTGCTTGGCTTATTTCACTCAGCATGATCTCCTCCAGTCCCATCCTTGTTGATACAACAGTTGGGTATTCATCCTTTCTGATGGAGGCATAATATTCCATTTTATGTATGGACCATATCTTCTTTATCCATTCAACTGTTGAAGGGCATCTTTTTTCTTTCCACAGTTTGGCCATTGTGGACATTGCTGCTATGAACATTGAGGTACACATGGCCCTTCTTTTCACTACATCTGTATCTTTGGGAAAAATACCCAGTAGTGCAATTGCAGCATCCTAGGGTAGCTCTATGTTTAATTTCTTTTTCCTTTTTTTTTTTAATTTTTTATTTTTTATAAACATATTTTTTTTATCCCCAGGGGTACAGGTCTGTGAATCACCAGGTTTACACACTTCACAGCACTCACCGAAGCACATACCCTCCCCAATGTCCATAATCCCACCCCCTTCTCCAAACCCCCCTCCCCCCAGCAACCCTCAGTTTGTTTTGTGAGATTAAGAGTCACTTATGGTGGGCAGAGGACATGAACAGACATTTCTGCAAAGAATACATCCAGATGGCCAACAGACACATGAAAAAGTGCTCCATATCACTCGGCATCAGGGAAATACAAATCAAAACCACAATGAGATATCACCTCACACCAGTCAGAATGGCTAAAATCAACAAGTCAGGAAATGACAGATGCTGGTGAGGATGCGGAGAAAGGGGAACCCTCCTACACAGTTGTTGCAAGTTTTTAAAGACCCACCATGGTAAGAAACTGTCACCAGGGTACAGCCTGTGTGAGAGCTATGAAAGCTGATTGATTATGTCTTTATCTTCCTGGTAGGAGGTGAGAAGGGGGAGTGGAGACCTATGTATGGGAGAGGGGAAGAGGGCTGTGCACTGCAGGCTGGTCCCAGCTGGAGATATCAAGGTGAAACCGGAGCAGATGGCGGCATAGTTGGGCCTTCAAGGTCACCCAGGCCAACCTTCTGATGCTAAAGGCTTTCCACAGTTTTTCTACTTCATCAGTTGCTAATTTTGTCCTTAAACAGGCCTGGTGGGAGATGGTTCTCTTTTTGCAAGGTGAAAACCAGGACTAGATGATTGGGCCTCTTGACTCCCAATCTGTTATTATTATTGGTCTCAGAGTTCCTTCCTTTTCTCCATGAGAAAACTCTACAAGCAAGGGGGTGGGGAGCCAGTCTGAGAAGCCTGAACATTTTACACCCCACCTGCCTCAGATTATCCTTGATCAGTTTCTTTATCAATACTAGTGCCAATTCCACTTCTCTTCTCCCATAGGCATCACTTTCTCATAGAGTCTCACCAGTTCTTCTGAAGGCAAGCCTGTGGTTTCAGGAACAGCCAGCTACCTGACTTCTTCCATCTGTGTCATCCTTTAGACAGTAGAGACCCTACCCTAGTCTTAAATAACAGCATAGCAAGGATCTGACTAGTTCTATTCAGGAGGCTTCAACAGGCCATTTTTGCTGATGCCCAGAGCTGACCAAGTGCACAGTGACAGGAGGCTCCCAGAACCTGGAGTTCACCCCTGGCTGTGTCCAGCCATTAGTTTAAAGTGAACAGTGGGACAAATTGGGGTCATCAAAGTGAAATAAGAGAATTGCTTGAATTATCCAGTGGCTTTTGTAATTGTTGAGAATCCGGGTGCTGAGAATGTCTTATTATTATATACTGTCTATTCGCTAATGGTTTGGACCACATTTGTCGCACTCTATTACATGCTGTCTAGTTCCCAAATTGTTTCATTATAATAGAGATCTTATCTCACCAGTAAGTCCTTTATTGTCCAAACTCATCTTTCATAATAAGTGTCTTTATACTCTCTTTATACTAGTCCATTAGTAGGTCCTTAAAAGGTTGACTTGGGATCAGGAGGGACTAGCCGTATAAGAGCTATAGGAGGAATCTGCCCACCTCTCAAGTACCAATTGGCTGGTTGTCAAATCTTGACAGCTGGGACAGCTCAGCAAACAGAATTTTTTTAACTCTTCAATGAGCCTTACCTTCCAGTTTTAGAAATGCTTATAATGGGATATAAATAATAGTCTGACATTTGCTGTTAGATTGTGATTTTTATTTATTTTTATTTTTCAAAGATTTTATTTATTTATTTGACAGGCATATCGAGAGAGGGAACACAAGCAGAGGGAGCTGCAGAGGGAGAGGGAGAAGCAGGCTTCCCGCTGAGCAGGGAGCCCAATGTGGGGCTTGATCCCAGGACCCTGGGATCATGACCTGGGCCGAAGAACGATGCTTAACAGCTGAGCCACCCAGGCACCTCTTAGATTGTGATTTTTAATACGCATCAGACAATGAGGGCTTTTATCTCTTTCCTAAGACCAGGGTTAAAGCATATTTTATTTATTCCAGTTGATTCTTGCCCAAACTTTTATTCTCAAATGGAATATTATTACATGTTTTTAAAAATCCAGAGGACTTTTTTTTGTTGTAAGTATGTTCCAAATTACTGCTTGTGCTTAAAAATCTGTACAACAAACGTGGCAAGTTGTGTGCTGCTCTGGGATTATATGGTCGATTTGTAGTGCCCTTCCCTCACATGAGTTCCTTATGGAAATAACAAGCTTTCCTAATGTCCATGAAACTATACCCTGCCTATTCTGTTCAGTGCTGGTTAGTTGAGAAATCATGTTGTTTGTTCCACCCTGTCTTTCAGAATAATTTGATGGAGATGCATGTGCTCTCCATCAATAAGCACATTTGTTTTGAAAGACACAGCATTCAAGGGCTGTCAGTCGTAACGACTTCTGAGAGCACTTTAGGAGCCGTAACATCAATATTTACAAAATGTAAAGTGAAGAAAAGTATACTGAGTCACAGGTACACTTGCTTTCTTGTTCCCTGATTCTCCCCTTCCCACAGTGTCTTTAGTTGGCTAAATCCATTTGAAGGACTGTTTTGAAATATGAATGGAAATTTGGAAATTCTCTAGCTAAAGTAAATATTGAGAAGCTAATTGAATGCTAAAAAGACTTGTAAGTGGAATTACCTTTCCTTCCATATAAATGTATTGATGAAAAACTAAAATCGGGGGCACCTAGGTGGCTGGCTCAGTTGTTAGGCATCTGCCTTCAGCTCAGGTCATGATCCCAGCATTCTGGGATCGAGCCCCACGTCGGGTTCCCTGAGAGGCTGAGAGCCTGCTTCTGCCTCTCCCTCTCCCCTTGCTCGTGTTCCCTCTCTTGCTGTCTCTCTCTCTGTCAAATAAATAAATTTAAAAATCTTAAAAAAAAAAAAACCAACACGAAACACTAAAGTCAGCAATACAGTTAGATGGGGAAAAACACCTGTATTTGGGGATTAAAGTTCAGAACCTTTAGGCTTATCCTTGGTTTACCCCTTAATGGCACTGAGAAGACTATGTAAATATCTCTGAGGCTTCTCTCATTTAAGCTATAAAATGGGCATAATTATACTCATTTCTTAGTATTATAGCATATTAAATAAATTAATGTGTATAGTAAAGGCTTTGTGAGTTACAAAGTGATACATAACAGGAGGTAGCATTTAAGTTATTAGCCCAGGAGGTTTTAGTAACTACCAGTTTTAATTACTGGAGAAGGTTCAGAATTTATTAATGAAGTGTACTCAAAGTCCATGTTTGAAAGTCCGTTATAAAAATCAAAACAGGGGTGCCTGGGTGGCTCAGTGGGTTAAGCCTCTGCCTTCAGCTCAGTTAGTGATCCCGGGGATCACTTGGCAGGGAGCCTGCTCCCTCCCCCCCACCCTTTCTGCCTGCCTCTCTGCCTGCTTGTGATCTCTGTCTGTCAAATAAATAAATAAAATCTTTTTTTAAAAAAATCAAAACAGAATGTGTTAGGTATGTCAGTAAAATAATTGCCATCTCTGAAACAAAAACAAAAATAAAAAGTGTGGGCATGATAGCCCCTGGCTAGCTCAATCAGTGGAGCATATGACTAGTCTTGGGGTGGTGAGTTCAAGACCCACACTGGAGGTAGAGTTTACTTTAAATAAACAAACAAACTAAACTAAATTAAAAAACAAAAAAGAAAGGAACTGAATGAATGAGAAATGATCTTAGTAGAATTAAGAATCTTGCTCAGGGGAAAAAAGATACCAAATTAAAGAATTGTTGGGTTAACTCAATATTTGGATGATTACTTCTAAAATCAGCTAACACCATAGCTTAATGATACAGAAGAGATTTTAAAATCATTTTCCAGGTTTATATAGTTTTTTATTATTTATAGAGGAACTTTTGTTTACACTATAAAGCATAAGCTTTGTATTTAAATAGGATGCTAGAAGATAAAAATTTGACCAGCAGAGGGAGATTTACATAAATTGGGCAGTAAAAAAAAAAACCCTCGAAGATGACTCAGTAAATGTCTATCTTGTCAGTAATCCCATTCTCACACTGTGAAAGAGAGGAAAACAGAAGGAAGGAGGATCCAAAAACTGTTTCATACGAAAATTGATAACCAAAATTTCTAGCTATTTATATTCTTACTTTGGTTTTTAAAAAGGGGGAAAAATGATAATCAAATAGGAACTTTCTGTGTGTGTATTAATTTTATGGTATGAAGAACTTTTAAAAACAAGTACCATAAACTTAATACATTTTAAAAATAAAAACAAGTTTCTGTACTTGTCACTGAGGTTAGAGTACATTCAGCCCAAACACTTTAAAGGAATATACCACCTGAGAGGAATAGAAAGGGACTGGTAAATGTTCTGAACAGGACACTGTTAGGACTTTGAATTAGCAAATAAGAATTTTTGTGTCATATATATTAAGTCAGAAAATTGGAATATATTTAAGAAGAAATTTCACCTACTGGTGAAGCAAGTATGTAACATACGGTTTTCTTTTTAACTCTAAGCAGAAAATACAAATGTATCAAAGCTTCGTATGCATTCTCATTAACTTCTCAGCAAATGTGCAGTTTGGTACAGCATCATTAAATTCACTCATTTTAAGTAGTTTATTAAATATGTGTTATATTCAAGGCACTATTCTGAGTATTTGGGAATTTAAAGATAAGCAACATCCTACATGCTTGTAATGTGTAGCCTAGAAAATAATGAGTTAACTTAGTTCTAGTGTGTCAAAGTGTAAAGCAGGTAGACATTGCAGAAGCTGAGATAAGGTATTTCAATAAATACTCTAACTACTAGGATATCGATTCTTTTTTGCTTTGGGAAAAATTAAGATTTTCGTTTTAATAACCATCAAAACAGGTTTTGTTTTATTAAGTAAAATAAATTTAACTGTTAAATTATTAGCCATCTTTTTAGAGTAAAGAACAGTACCTTAGGAAAAAAATTTCAAGTAGAGATAATCACAGATTATTGATTTTTTTTTTTTTAAACTGAAGACTTTTTCTGGGTTTTGTCCCTTTTATTCTTTTGAGTTATAATTAGAGATCAGGATGATGGAAGGCCTCTAGACCTTTTATTATTTTAAAATAAAAACTAAGTCATACAAACAAAAAAATGAATTTCTTGAACTTGGATCGTTTTGATGAAGTACAATACATTTACTTTTTAAGAATACATGTGATCATTCTTAAAATCTAAGGGGATGTATGTAAACTGGTGCACCGGAGATTACTCACTAATGGGTGATGGAGACAAGAGAACAGGGAATGGATAATTATTTCTCTCAAGAGGTCACAATTATTCACCGAGTCATTTTGACTGTTTCTGAACAAGTGAAATTCCCAGGTGTTGCGGTTTGGCAGTTTGCATAGGCTAGTTGAGTGGGTGCTAGGAATTTCTGGGATGAAGGGTCGCAGAGCAGGAAGAAGGGACAGGACACGGTGAGGATGTAGAAAAGAAGCTGTGGCCATGAGGTGAGGGTGCAGAGTGGTAGGAATAGACTTCGGGGAATAGACCGGGGCTCACTCATTGAGCAAGTATTTGCTCAGAACGTTCCCGGCTCAGTGTCAGGTCCTGAGATGCCATGATGAACTTTATGCCGCCTTTGTTTTCTGTTAGAGTTGGGCCACTTCCTTGTGGCTTATCAAGTACAGAGTGCAGTAGGGACCCCTAGGGAGCCCCTCTCTCAGACTAGAAAGGACCCATAAAAGCCTGAGGTGAGATCCAAGCTAAGCTCTGGAGCAGAATTGAGGCCCTCTGTGAGGAGACAGTAGAGCATATGCTGAGAGGTGAAAGTCAATGGTAAATTCTAGGTGATGACATGTGGCTCCCTGTGTGCAGAACTTTTAAGGTGATAACAGAGCAAGGAGACCCAAGCCATAAAAGCAAGCAGAGACCAAGACGGAATAGTCTTGTGGTTTTTTTTTTTTTTTTCCTTCAAAGATTTTATTTATTTATTTGACAGAGATCACCAGTAGGCAGAGAGGCAGGCAGAGAGAGGAAGGGAAAGAGGCTCCCTGCTGAGCAGGACCCTGGGATCATGACCTAAGCGGAAGGCAGAGGCTTTAACCCACTGAGCCACCCAGGTGCCCCAAGAGTCGTATGTTAAATGAAGGAAGAAGGTTGGACTTTTTCCTGACGACATTAAGGGACTGTTTAAAGAGATTCATGCAGGAAGGGAACCTGAGCAGACCTTTGTGGTGTTGACCGTGGAGGTCAGCGTAACTATAGTCAAGACAGGACTGCTGAATCAGTGTGGTGGGGATGGAGAGGAGTGCACCGCAAAAGGAGAAGGAGCAGAACTGGGTGAGAGGTTAGATACCTGGGCAAGAAGCCATTGCAAAGATTTGTACTTATGGTAAAGAAAAAGAGATACGTGTACGTTTTCTGGGAATTTGTGTGAAGGGGAAGGAATGTCCAGTTCTGTGTGCCAGGCTCAAAATCAAAGATATGAGAGTGAATAAGAGTGAGGTTGAGAAGGCAGAGCCTGTGGCATAGTTGAAATGAGTTGGAGAGCTTTCTCACAAATTAATTCTGGGGTTTGGAACCAAGAAAATTAGAAACCCAGTCAGAAGTAAAGTGCAGTGTAGAGTCCATGTTAGTACAGGCAGGCCAGATCTTGGCTGCTAGGGGCATTGCTCGGGGTTAGACGGTCTTCTGGTTTGGTGGCTGGAGGCCAGTTTGTACCAAATGAAAGAGGACTACCTAAAAGGAGGGAGGGGGATTCTAACTAAGAGGGCTTTAGCCTTGAGATGGTATATAGACTGAAGGAGAAGGTATTAACTAGAAGGAACAGTTTATCAGTAGTTCATCAAAGAAAGAAACTGAAAACATGGGTGGCCCAAGGTCACAGTGGGATAGGAGATTAAAAAGTACATAATGAGAGAGAAAGAAGTTGACTTGAATCTCTGCCTTGGAGAGAAGATAGAAGAAGAAACAAACAACTTTTGTCACTGGTAGACAATTGGGAGAGTATGGAGCTTTGGGAGAATTTACACATAGGAAGAAGACCCTCCTGTTAACCAGTAGGCAGAGTCATTTTCTTAGAATAGATAGAATTATAGTGGGAAGGACAGTATGGAGAAGTGATAGAAAGTTCTTGGGGGCCGAAGTCCCAGGTTTGAATCCAGGTTCCCCCTCCAATCCCAGCAGTGGCTCAGGCATGTTGCTGAAGGTTTGTCATTCTTAATTGCTTCATGTTTTATCAAGGATTAAAGAAGTTAATTCATGTAACGTGTTTAGCAGGTAGTAAACATTCTTAGAAGGCAATATTGTATAATGGTCAGGAATAAGACTCTGAAGCCAGACCTCCCGAGTTCAGATACTGGCTCTACCGGTTGGGTGCTAGCAGTGTGATCTTGGACATCATATAATTTATAAAGATAATGCATAGCTCATTAGGTGACCAGTAAATATGTGTTCCACTGCATTGACAGTAAAGGAGGAGACTCTTAGTTTGTCCTCTTGTGATTCAGCTTTTTGCCAGTGTGGTAACTATGTCCTACCCATGTAACAAATGTGTGGGATTAAAAAACCTTTGTTAATTTGTAAACTTGAAGAGGCAAACTGTATGTTATATGTGCTTCAGTTTTCTCATGTGTGAAGAGGAGATAATAATAGTACCTACGTTTTAGATTCGTTGTGAATTAAGACAGTAAGTATGAAGGTCTTAGTTTCTGGCCCAAAGAAAGCAGTGTATACAGAAGCATAATATCTATGGAAGCATTTTACACAATGCATATATATCTCATCATTACTCTTTTTTAAAAATTATTTTATTTTTTAATTTATTTGACAGAGATCACAAGTAGGCAGAGAGGCAGGCAGAAAGAGAGGAAGGAAAGCAGGCTCACTGCTGAGCAGAGAGCCCGATGTGGGCCTCCATCCCAGGACCCTGAGATCATGACCCGAGCTGAAGGCAGAGGCTTAACCCACTGAGCCACCCGGGCAACCCTATCTCATTATTACTCTTAACTTCATCATCAATAGGGGTTGAGGAGAACCTGAATTTGTAATGGGAGTTGTAGGTTGGGTAAGACTGGATAAAACAAGTGAGAAAGGGTTGCTGATGAGCCTGAAGGTCCACCTGGGATTGGAAACTACTGGTCACCCATCTACCTGTTATCAAGTCAAGATGCTACCTGATGTGGTAGCATCAGACCCGGGGAGCAGCCAGCACTCTGGGGCAGATGTAGAGAATAGATGTGGCTGGACAAGTTCAGAGTTGAGGTTTATTAGCAGATGGATTATGAAAGGAAGGAGAGCTGATGGGCTGAAGGTACTAGAACCTGCTGTTTTGAGAGAGTGATGAGAGTCATTGACAACTAACCAGTGATGGAAATAAAGCTCCTAGAACATGTGTTCAGACCAGTATGAATGGCTGTTTGGTGATGACTTCGATTTCATTGTATTTATTACATCTCCTTGTCAATTTACCTGTTTCTGTCCTTGAACAGCCTTTCCTAGGTTCTTATTTTTCCTTCTCTATTTCCTTTTCCAGTCTTATATCTCTTCTGCCTTTTAGCAAAACAACATAAAGACAGCGTAGTTAGGAAACATGAAAGTATTGTTTCTGTGTTTGCTTTTTTATGTATTCTCTGAGCATCTATTGCCATCTAGCATGGGGACATTTGCTGTGATGGATCTGGAAAAAAGCATCTGGCATGTTCATTACGCTTAAGGGTCTTTGTGGGAGGAATTCACATGAAATCATTATATGTATATTGTACAGAGAAATGTTAATTGTTATCCAGTCAAGTGTCAAAAAATATGCCACAACCATTAAGTGTGGGTGATCAAAAAGGTGCTTCAGAAGGAAAGAGACGAGCTGGATGAAGTAAAGAAAGGTTTTCAGGAATGGGAATTCAGAGAGACTTGTGGAGAAGGGGGTGCAGTATAGAGTACAGGTGCAGGCCTGGGAGAACAGAAGCACAGGGCAGATGTGCTGAGCAGGACAGATGCCTGCTAGCCGGAGAGCAGAGGTGGGTGGTGAGCTGAACGGGAAGTAGGGCTGAACACTTAACTTAAAACGTATAGCTCACCAGGTGGTCAGTAAATACGTGTTCGGCTGCTCTGAGAATCAGTGGGGAGAGACTCCCATGAGCTTGTCCTCTTGCACTTTAGGTTTTTGTCAATGGGATAATTATGTCCTAACTATGTAATAAGTACATAGTAAAAAATGATTAATTTAGAAACTAAAAGAAGGTGAATGCATCGTGCTAGGTCTGTTGAAAAATAGGAATTTGGTGACTTTCTAAATAAACTGAAATATCAGCATAAAATTACAGGAAAACAGAGAGGTGGGCTGTTTGAAGGATATAGGGGAGAACTTGTCAGCCTGTTACTGAATTTTGTATGTAAACAGTTTTTTCTTCCCAAGCCACCCATCTTGGTGCTTCATCTCTTTCAAGATAGCTATTGTCTCTCTCTGTAGCTTAGAGCAGCATGCATTCTGAGAACCATGTTAAATTAAGGTCTCCTAAGACTAAATGTCAGGGAGCATAAGTATTAGAGATCTTAAAATACATATGCCTTCATGAAGTAAGGGCACAGGGACCATCACTACCAGTACAGCTAAGCCCTTCTTTGAATAGTGTTTGCCTTATTAGTATTCATGAAGAGCATATAGATAACATCTTGACAGAGTTAAAGTTTCAAGCTGAAGAGCTACTGCTTTTCAATAAAGAGCACATTTAAAGACACTCTTTGCATGAATAGTGACTGAATTGCTTCTAAAAGGGAGAGCATTACTTTATTGAGTTAGATGTTTTTCATTTAATCTGTCTATAGTTTAGAATTGTCATTAGAATTACAATAAATAATAAAGATTAGCACATGTAAGGCTTTTATCTTCAAAAAATTTTAGAGTTAATCTAATTCGTTACCAGAGTCATCAGCATATGCATGCCCTTTGCTTTTCTACTGTGAACCCTGATAGTGTTCACTTTCCAGCCCTTTTGGTATATCCATGGCCATTAGAACATTAGCTCATGGCTAATGGGCACACCCAAAAAGGCTTTACCTTAGAGCCCCCTTTCCTCCTTAAGTGTTTGAGCTCTTGAGTTAGGCCTCCCCATTCTACTGTGAGCTACTCAGGTGCTCACCATGTGATCCTAGGCAAGCTACTTAACCCTCAGCTTCTTCAACTGGGATTCATAGTAGTACCTGCCTTAGAGGGTTCTGGTAAGGATCCGATCAGATGATGAATATCAAGGCATAGCAAATACTATTTAATAAACATTAGCTGTGTATTAGTATTGTTTTAAAGATCACCCATAGGAACCCATCATTCCAGGAAGCTGTTTCGTGTGGTAAAGTGTTAGGTGAGGAAGTGATAGGCTGTGTCCCAGGCTCACCGCTGCACCCTGGGACAGAAAAGGAAGAAACCATGGCATCTCTCTTCCAGAAGTTCGCAGTCTGGGGGAGCTTGGCATAGATAAAACTAACTGTAAACACTGGTAGTGTTTGACCTAATACGATCAAGTATGGTCAAAGAGCACAAGGTGATGAATTTTTATTTAGATTTTATAGAAAGCTGTAGAGAGGAAGGAATATGTGACCTGGGCCTTGCAGGATGAGAAGTTTGATTGAAAATGGGAGAATGTTAGGGTTAGCCAGGCTTCAAAGCCGGGGTGTTGGCCAGCTGCTCTGTCAGCAGGACCCTCGCGCGGAAAGATAGAAGCAAGGTGTGTCTTTAAAGCAGCAGGACTCCCTGGCAGGAAGATTTTAAGCAGGTCAGTCTAATTCGTGTGGAACTCTAGAGCTACCTCTTTGTCACTGTTTCTTGGGGGTGGTTTTTCCTCTTCTCTGCAGACTTGAGAAAATGAAGTGTTGCAGTCTTAATGGGACCCAGGAGAGGCCTTACTTGTGGTTCAAATGTGTGGTGTCTAACAGTGGATTTCATGGGCCTCTCTTACCTTCCCCTGTCTCACTGGGTCTGAGTTTTCCTTAATATGATTTGGATGGGATTTTATTGGACATTTAGGAAACAGCTTAAAATACCCCTGTGGCAGCATTAAATTCATACAGTGTTTTAAAGGCTGACGTGTACTGACTGCCGACGTTGTAAGACAAGATGATAGACTGAGAGGATCTTACTCACAAAATTTATGACGGTGCTGAAGAACTGTTTCTGACTGTATATCACTCAGACAAAGGAAAGGAAACTTTCTATCTTTCTTTTTCAGTTTCTGAACCTGGGGAATTCTATCATCTGGGAAGCACATGGACCATGGTTAAATGGGGAGACATGTGTTCTCTTTTGAAGAGCATCTTCAGCTGAATTTCAGCAAGCGGATGCTGCCAGTTAAAATCCCATACTCCCTCTAAAAAGCTTGTGGGAAGAGGAAGGATTTACTAACACAGAACGAGAACTTTCTGGGCACCAGGTTCTGTGCTGGGTATTAATGTATATAGAGTGTTATCACAGTAGAGCTGTTACTGTTTTAACATAGGAGGAAATACCATCAAGATTAATAACTTCACAACAAGTAGTTAACAGTAGACGCGCAATTCTAAATGAGGTCTGCCATGTTCCATAATTTTCTTTTGTTAAATGTGATGTTTGGTTTGTACTGTTTCTTCTGTGGTATTTTTTTTCTTTAAACTTCTCATGATGTTTGACCTCAAAAAGTCTTCATGAATGGGCTTGCTTTTGAAGAATACAGTTACATGAAATGTTTTTCTAATTTATCACCAAGTTGACTTGTATTTAGTTCAGAACAATGATTATCTAATTAGAGTCACTCATCTTGGCAGAGGAAAGACCCACATGGATTGGTTTGTTGTTACAAGATAAATAAATATTAAGTATTTTGGATAGGGACCTTTAGCTTCTATCACTTGATAATGTTAGCAGCATAACTTGAAGATATTGAGTCTTTCAGACAGAGTCCTCTGATAGGTAAATAACCTGATTTCAGGGATTCTGGAGTTGCAGTGCAGAATGGATGACCCCTTTTGAATACGTCAGCCTGTTCTTCATTTATTGCATATATATTATTAGCTTAATTTAACCTTGGTCAAGGACGAGAAGCCAAACTTTATAATATGTGGGGCGTTTAGGAGCAAAATAATCACAAATGCAAGCCCCTGTGATTATCAAAAATAAGCCATCTACCCTTCTCCTTATTGTTGAAATAAGAGGAGTGATGGGTTTAAGTCTCAAAAATTCTGCCTTCTTTGCTCTTCATTTTCTTTTCTTTCATTCTTCTTTCTTAGTTTCTAATTACTTCTGAGTGATAATCAGGAGGACCATTTCCCCCCAGCTCTTACTTTCTCTCAACAGTGTGAAAACTGACCTGTAAGGAATTAAAAAGTAATTAGGTAACTATAAATTATTAAAGTATCTAGTTTATAGTTTGAGGTATTTTATGCTCGATACATCAGTTATACTTTTCCTCTCCGAAGTACATTATGTCCAATTCACTTGTGTACTTTTTCATCTTTAGTTTATGCTAAAAAGATTTCTTTCACTTTTACTTTGTTCTAGGTGCAGCCGTGGGGCTGTTGGTCTTATTTCTTCCACAGCTCAGGGGGCCTAGTGGTTCTCACGCATCACATGCCACCTTGGCCTGTGTGTCATAGTTACATGTAGATCAAACCACCCCCCCACCTTTGTTTCCTACTCAGGAAAGAATGTCTAAATTCAGGGGAATGAGAGAGATGGGGATTCATTTTGAAGCCATTCGAGTGTTTAAAAATATCACTATTATTTAGTGCAAGAGTTCATATGATTGCTTGTAGCAACCCTCACGACTAACTGATCTTGATGTTCTGGTGAGCCAGGATGTTTCATATAAAGGTAAATAATGAGGGATTATAAAGGGGAAATAAAAAAGGCCTAGTGATGAAGGTAGGATATACCCGAATAATTGTAATTCAAGGGAAAATGTGGTGTCATTAGCAAGTCTAGTGGATTTCTGGGAGGGAGAGATTAGTTTGGGGGGTTATCACTGATGACACACAGTATTTGTAGTGGCTACATGTCACCTACATGGGAAAAAAATCATATGTTGAATGTAATTATTCTGAACCCCAAAGCCACATATATATATACACCATTAATTTTATTCTTGATATTCTGTTTTCTCTTTGAATATTAAAATTTTACACACACACATACGTAAAGGCACATATAATTAAACACATTCATACAGAATTAAATAGCATAGTCAAAATCCTTGAGACCAAAAGATATATTTTTCTCCAGGCACTGGCAATCACTTTGACCTCTCCAGTTGGTATAGCTGCTTGGCTTATAGTTTTCAGTTGGTTTCTTTTAATATTTTAAAAACGTGTAATCTAAACCAAGATAGGATCACAAGGTTGGAGTAGGTGGATTCTGAGCTGACCTCCTCCCATGGACACACCCAAACTACAACTGTATATGGAATGACTCTCTGAAGACTTTTCCTGAAGACTAGCAGAACAGCTCTGCTATTCTAAGAAGAAAAATCCACTCTGAGAAGAATAGGCAGGGTAGAGACACAGTAGGGATATTCCCAACACAGAGATTCTTCCTGAGGAGCAAAGAGGTCCAGCCCTACACTGGGCAACCGCTCATCTTGGGAACCTGCCCTGGGAGGACAAGCTCTAACATCTGGCTTTAAAAGTCAGCAGGGCTTAACAGTAGGTAAGTGGAGGGCTATAGAAAACTTGGACTCTGCTGTTAAGAGCTCATGCACAAACTCACTTGCTCCAAGACCCAGAGGGAGACAAGGGTTTGGAAAATACCAGGGCCATCCATGAAGGATAGATTTGTTGACTACTTTTAGAGTGTATGCCAAAGCGACAAGGATTGCAGGAAATTTCTCTGGGAATAGAAGCCCTGGTGGGGCTTTCTTCCTTTCTACCTAGCAGGTCTGTCTCTTGTGCAGCCATTTCTGATATTCTCCATCTACCTTGGCAAGCATTATTCAACCCCCAACCCCCATCCCACATTCCTCTGCAGATTCACTCTAGCAGGCATCCCTCCAAAGCAGCTCCTGCCCTGATGAGCAGCCTTGGCTGGGACTGGCAGTCCTGCAAAGTGGCACCCATTCTGTCCCCCACGGGCAGCTCCTGTCCCAGCAAGAAACCTTGTCCAGGACTGGCATCTCCGTCCAGTGGATCCTACCTCCCTGCATTCAACAAAAGGCCTTGGCAGAGACCTCTGTCTTTGTCCCATCCCCTGCCCTGCTGTACCCAACGTACAGCCTCAACATGGATCAAAACCCCCACCAAGCAGCTGCCACTCAGGGAGACAGGCATTCCCCCCCAACCAGCATGCTGCAGCAGTTGTGGCCAGGTCTCACAGCCAGCCACACCAGGCGCTAGCCCTACCCACTGGCTTAGCTGTGGTCAGGCTTGGCAGTCATTTGTACTGGGGTCAGGGCCCACTCACTAGTGTGTTTATAGTAGTCATGGCAGGACATTGCAGCCAGCCAGTCTGGGGACCAGCCCTTTCTGCCAGCTATCACAGCCTAGCCACTCCAGGAGGGTATACACTGCCCACTCAGAGAACACCCCTGGAATACTTGGGCCTGGTGACCAGGGGGTATTGCGCTTCTGGGTCCCACAGGAAACTTGTTGTATAAGGTCACTCCTTTAAGACCAGGGGACTGAAGTGGCCTACGGATAATACATACAAACAAACACAGAAAGTCAAGCAAAGGTATATGCTCCAAATGAAAGACAGAACCTCAGAAAGAGAACTAAATGAAACAGAGATAAGCAGTGTGCCTGGTAAATAATAGTTCTTAATAATGGTCATAAAGATGTTCAACAGACTTAGGAGAAAAATGATTGAACCCAGTAAAAACTTCAACAAAGAGAAAAAATATATAAAAACGAACCAGTCAGAGCTGAATATAGTAACTGGATTGAAAAATACACTGGAGGGAATCAATAGCAGATTAGATGATGCAGAAGAACAGATCAGTGATCTGAAAGACAGGTTAGTGGAAATCACGCCAGCTGAACAGCAAAAAGAAAAAAAAATTTTTAAATGAGGGTGGTTTAAGGGACCTTTGGAACAATATCAGGTATACTAACATTCCCATTATAAGGGTCCCAGAGGAAAAGAGAGAAAGAGGCAGAAAACTTATTTGAAGAAATAAGAGCTGAAAACCTCACCAGCCTGGAGAAGGAAACAGACACTTCTGTCTAGGAATCATAGAAAGCCCCCACCAGATGCAATCAAAGAGGTCCATAGCAAGATACATCATAATTAAAATGTCAGAAATCAAAGATAAAGAGAATCTTAAAAGCAGCAAAAGAAAAGCAACTAGTTACATAGGAGGGTGCTCCTGTAAGACCATCAGCTGATTTTTCAGTAGAATAATTTGCAGGCCAGAAAGGGAGTGACATGATAGATTCAAAGGGTTGAAAGGAAGAAACTACAATGAAGAATGACCTACCTGGCAAGATTATTCAGAATTGAAGGAAAGGTAAAGTTTCCCAGCCAGAAATTAAAGGAGTTCATAAGCACTCAACCAGCCTTAATAAGAAATGTCGGGGCACCTGGGTGGCTCAGTGGGTTAAAGCCTCTGCCTTCGGCTCAGGTCATGATCTCAGGGTCCTGGGATTGAGTCCCGCATCCGGCTCTCTGCTCAGCAGGGAGCCTGCTTCCTCCTCTGTCTGCCTGCCTCTCTGCCTACTTGTGATCTCTGTCTGTCAAATAAATAAATAAAATCTTAAAAAAAAAAAAGAATAAGAAATGTAAAAGGAACTTTTTTTAATGTAAAAGAAAAGGCCATAAAAAATGTTTTATCTCATAAAATATTGGGACCCCCATATGGGTTTAATTGCCACTCATTCAGCTCATCCTGAAGTGATTTGTAAGCCACAAAAATAACCGTTTTCTCTTCTATTTATATAGCATTGGTATTTTTGGAAATTGGGTTGCCTGTGCCAAGTTTTATTTGTAGATAGAATGAAAACTGTTAAATGATCTATCAGTTCACAAGAAATCTTTGTTCCTTTATTAAGAGCATACCAGATAACTAATTCCCTATAGAGTTTTCAGTAACTTATTATACTTTTGAGGCAGCATACACTTATTTCAGATACTCAGAAGTTTCTTGCTAAAAAGACCATAGGAACATGCTTTTCTTTGCTCTCCCTCCTTCCTTTGACTGGACATAGCATTTGATAAATTGATGAGGATTTTTATCAAAATGAAGACTTAAAAATTTTCTTACTAAAATGAAGATTTTACTCAGCACAAGACATAATCTGGATGTTTATCAATAATGAAATGATTGAGTATATTGCATTATACATTTTTATTTTGGAATATACCATGGTTATTACAAAATGGCAACAGTCAAGGTGGATTGATTTAGATGAGCATGATTTATGCAAATTAAAATTTCTAAGTGGCTATGTTTACTGGTATATTTGTATATAAAAAAAGACACAGTTTTACAGTCCCTAAGGATATTTTAAAATTAGTCAAAGGAAAGGCAAACAGGTTAGAAGGGCATGTTATTAACAGAAGAGAATTCAGAAATAGATGTATACATATCTAGTAATTTAATGTAGGATAAAAGTGTCATTTCAAAGGAGTGGGAGAAAGCTGGATTATTTAATAACTAACACTGGCAGAATTTGGCTAGTTATTTGGGGAAAAATGTATAAGGCAGACCCTTATCTCCTTTATCAGAAACCCTATCTCCTGAGTTACAGATTGATCAAATATTAAAATTATTTTTTATAATGAAGTCATGCAGGTTCTGGAAGGAGTTGTTTGAGATTTTTTTTAAATTTAGAAATGAGGAAGACCTAAGCATGACCCTAAATCCATAAACAGTGAAGACAGAAGATAAATTTGTCTATGCTATATTGTTTTAAAGGCTTCTGAACTGGATGAATCTAGAAACTTTATGAAAAAATCCTAGTTTTAGCAACATGACATAACAAATTTATTGATACTACTTTGCAAGCATTTGGACCAATGCACACTTACACTGACCCAAAAGTCGACTCTTGTGTGATTTCAGCAACTGTGTTTGTGTTTATAACTGTCTGTATGAGCCATTCAGTAAATCGATAACATTATTTGAATGGCATGAGTATGTATAAACAATGATTTGTACATTATTACTTAATGAATGAATGAGAACTATTAAGCTAGGAAAAAACCTGAGGGAATGCATATACGAAACTGTAAACTGTAGTTTACCTCTAGGCTGTGGGGCTAGTATGATGGAGAATACGAACCTTAATTTGTGCTATGTTCACCTTTATAAACTATGAATGTGTATTGTTTTTATCATTGAGAAAAAGCTTTTTTTGCTTTGTTTTGTTTTGTTTTTAAACTCACCTAACAGTGACATAGAATTTGGGGCTTCTGAAGATTTTCTCACGTCCATAGGCTGGCGACTGCTTAGCTATTTGAGCCAGCCACCTCTCAAGGGAAGAGCAACAGCAAAAAGCCTGGCAGCAAAACTGTGTTACCAGATTCTGGTGCCCATGGGATGGAGAGGTGCAGGAATGCCTGCGATTTGTTGTATCACGGATGGGTGCAGAGGATGCTCATCTTGCTAGGTGACCTACGTGACCTCATGCGCTGGGTCCTTGGAGACTGCACGCTCCTGGTTTTTAAAAATCGTGTGTCATCTTGTGAAACGGTTTTTTAAAAATCCAAAACATTTGACTCTTACAAAGTATTCATTTTATTTAATAATGCTCCAAGCTCAGATTTATCATAGTGTAGAATGCGAAATTCACGTAAATTACTGTAATAAAAGAGGAGCCATTGGAGAATGTATGGAGGGCACCTCTGGGAGTACCTCTTCTCTGGGTACCATCTCTTCACGTTCTTCTGATGCCCCACTTTGAGCAATCCTACCCTGAGTCAGTGTGAACAGGTGACAGTAACTTGTAATCCTCCTGCTGCTTTATTTGGGTTTTGAGTTCTGAAGTTATGGAGTGGAAGGAAGTAGATTTCATAAAAGGCAAATTTTATTAG
The DNA here is from genome assembly GCF_964662115.1 of Mustela nivalis. Lineage (NCBI taxonomy): Eukaryota > Metazoa > Chordata > Mammalia > Carnivora > Mustelidae > Mustela > Mustela nivalis. The sequence continues at coordinate 54,160,429 of NC_139020.1, forward strand.
CTCCATTTAGCCAAGTGAAATGAATGTTTGATTATGTACTTAGAATTCGTACTGAATCCAGTAAATGCCTGAGCTGGTAGATACTTTAGTCATTAAAACTGTAATCCAATTAAAGCTAAGGAAGCTAAATAAACAAATTTTAATCAAATTTACTTTGATTTCTCTCTGTTTCTCCCTTTTTTCCCTTACCACAGGTCACAGTAATGAAAGGCAGTAATAGAAATAAAGATCATTCAGCAGAAGGAGAAAGGGCTGGAAAACGACCAAAACGAAAGTGTCTTCAGTGGCACCCACTGCTAGCAAAGAAACTGCTGGACTTTTCAGAAGAGGAGGAGGAGGAAGACGAAGAGGAGGATATTGATAAGGTAATTCTTCTGTTTAATAGAGAAGTTTTGACTGTTCATTCCAGAAACGACAGTGATCAGGGGTGGTGAGAATGATGCATTTCTAAAAGTCTGTGTAACTTGAATCCTCTTGAACTACTCGGCTTACTTTTTTTTTTTTACCGCAGATACTGATGGCTCCTGAGGTATCTGTACTTCCTAGTAGTTGAGACAGAAACAGAGCCATCTTCGATAGTCTTTCTGTCAATTAGCTAATGATTTTCCGGTGATAATAGTAATACTCAAATGCAGAGGAAATGGGGGGGAATTCATAAAATTTGTCATGCTCCCCTGGCACCCACCCCGTGGCTCCTCAGAAACCATGTTTTCTGCTTTTCCTGTTTCTCCCTCCACTTCGGTCTAACCTTGAAGGCAGCCTTAGAGCTGCCCAGGCCCTCCCCTCTGCCTCAGCCTTCATGGCATCTGGCATTCCTCACCCCTACCAAGCCTCCTTGGTCATTCCGTCTTCCCCATCCTCCCTTCTCTTCTCATGCTTGAGCCAGTTCTTAGAAAGTCACACAACCAGGCAGGTGACTTTAGAAAGCCACACATTCCTCCCAAGTCTTGGCCTCCGCCTCATTCAGCCTTCAGGACAAGGACTACCGCCCCAAGAGATGGGACCTCCTCGTGGCAGGCATCTCTCCCACCCAGTGCGTTCCAAGTTCGGGGGTTTCCTTCCTGGCCTTTACCATTTACCTTGTATTTAGCTGTGTACTTGTGTATGTCTTTCTTGCCAGACTAGAATGTAAGCTGGGTTAAGAGCAAAGTCTTATCCCAAATGTCCTCCTGTTTGACCTGGCGCCTAGCACAGAGCAGGTTTTGAATAGATGTATGGCCATTAGAAGAATCAGTGAGTACATAGTTTGTGTCACTATAACTTCTATAAACACGATTTAGTGTTCTTCAGGCCTTTGACATCCATGCAGTCTTTTGTTCTAGGCTTGGGTCAGCTTCCAAGAAACCATGTTTTCTGCTTTTCCTGTTTCTCAGATGTCTTACCTGGGTACCCTTTATGGTCTCTCTCACTGAGCTTTTCCTACTCTTTTACATAGAAAATGGAGGCTGCGGAAGTGACTCCTTCAGCTTCCTCTGCTCACCCGCACACTTGCTTCACTTTTTGCCCATCTTTTCCTCCTCTTCTCCTTTTCTAGAGAAACCAGTGTTATTAATTCTGTGTGAGGAAACTGCCACTTTTATCCCGATCTGATCATTCTGACACAGTGTTTGTCCCGTGGTCCTTGAGGCGGTCTCCTGCTTCACTCCTCCCGTAGCAGGCAATCCTCTGTCTGTCCCAGGATCTGTTTTCTCTCCCAGCCACAGCTTCCTAGCTTCTTTCAGCTGATGCCCCTCCATGATTCTGCCCTCAGATATTGGTGTTCCCTGGGCTTACTTTCTCACGCCATCTGAGCCTTTGTCTTAAACCCTGCACTTGTGGTTTCAACTATGTACTTGATATCTCCTCTTAGATCTTAGGTCAGAGCCTCAGTTTGTATGTGTTCAGAATGAAGCTTTGAATTGCACCTTCCTGCGTCTTCCCTTCCTCAGTAAGTGGGGACCCCCAGCTTTTATATTGGTCAGTCCAGAAGCCTGGTCTCTCTCCTTTTGCTCAGGTCTCCTATCCAGCCATCAGAAGATTCTCAGCCGTGCCTCCTACGTGTGTTCTCAGCTTGACTTCTCCTTAGCAAGGCCGCCATGGCCTCATTGGTCCACGCCACCACCGTTTCTGGTGCAGCTCAGTGTGTTCTGCCTCTGCCTGCTTCTGCTCTTGCCCTTCCAACAGTCTTTTCCCAGCAGAGCAGCCAGAGGAATCCTTGCCAAATGAAAGGCTGTCTGTGCCACTCTTCTGCTTCATGACTCTACCTGCACCACCTAGAAGAGTGCCTCATCCCTGTCAGTGGCCCAATAAACAGTTAATAAGAGAAAGAATGAAGTGATTGAATTCCCTTCTTTCTCAGTCCACACATGGTGATCTCATCCACTTTCCTAGTCTTGCCTCCTTGTATTCATACCTCAGTTCATTATCCCAACCAAGACTTCTCTGATGACAGCCACCTTGAATTTCGGCTCTCTGGTACAAATTGTTCTGCTCCCCACTCGATCTCATCTCTCTCATTGGAGAAAAAGCATTCTCTGTTGTGTATGAAGGAGTCTTGCCACTGAAGCTAGAAACACTCTTTACTTTTTTTTTTTTTTTTAAATACATAGATTTATTTATTTGTTTTAGAGTAAAGGGGATGGGCTGAAGGAGATGGAGAGAGAGTGTCTTAATCAGACTCCACACTGAGCAAGGACCCCGACTCAGGGCTCCATCCCATGACCTCAATATCAAGACCTGAGCTGAAAACAAGTGTCAGATGCTCAACTGACTGGCCCACCCAGGCGCCCCAGCACTCTCCATTTTTAACTGTTAAGTCCAGTTGCACACCAACTCTCTTAGTTCTATGTCATAAATAAGTATTCTTTCTGTTCTCATTTCCCCTTTCTCTGCATTATGGCCTTCATTGAGCCCTGTCTCCTTTCTTACTTGGACAGCTGGAATAGTCTCTTAAATGGTTCCTCTGGTTTGGTTTGCTTACACTTTGGGTATTGTAATTCATGTTCTATTCTGTTGACAGGAGTTATCTTAAAATACAGATCTAGAAATGTCTTTCCTATGCTTACAACCACCCATGGCTCTCCATTGTATCTAGCTGTGGTTTCCATACCCTGGTCTGGTATTTGTGTTGATTTGTTACAAGGTATTATTTGGCCACTGGTGAAAGAAAAATTGAAGTCTAAACAGTTTTTCACTTTTATTTAATTTTATTTATTCATTTGCGTATTTACTTCTTGGTTAGTTAATTTAATGAAATAATTTTCACAGTAAGTAGGAGTTACAAACTTTTTTTTAAGGATTTATTTATTTTTGGGACACCTGCGTGGCTCAGTGGGTTAAAGCCTCTGCCTTCAGCCCAGGTCATGATCTCAGGGTCCTGGGATCGAGCCCCACATTGGGCTCACTGCTCAGCGGGAAGCCTGCTTACCCCCCTCTCTCTGCCCACCTCTTCCTACTTGTGATCTCTCTCTCTCTGTCAAATAAATAAATAATATATTGTTTTAATAAAAAGATTTTATTTATTTTAGAGAGCAAGCACAAGCAGGGGGAGGGGCGGAGGAAGAGGGAGAAGCTGAGACCCTGCTGAGCAGAGGCTTGACTTGGAGCTGGATCCCAGGACTGCTAACCCCAGGATCATGAAACTGAGCCAAAGTCAGACGCTTAACCCACTGAGTCACTCAGATGCTCCGAAAACATTTTTTTTTAATATTCATATTTGGCAAAATTATCTGTGGTAAAATATGATAACCTATGTTGTCCCTAGATTTTTTTTTTTTAAACAGGCTTTAGCTACTCATAGGATTAAAAGTATGATTTTTAAAAAAAAATTTTTTTTTTTAAAGTAAGACAGAGCACATTCTTCATAAAGTACATCCATACCTACTTCTACAACCACATGTCCTGGATCTGTGTTCTAATGTTAGATGTACCAGTGCTGCTGAACTGTTTATCAGTTAGTAGTCATAGAGCCTTAATTCTTTCTAGTTTTCTGTATCTCCCTGTTGCCCGCCCGACACATTCTGATTTATCTTCCAGAATTTAGCTCAGACAGCACATTTTCTAGGGAGACTTCAGTGTGCTCTCATTTATCCACTGGTGCTTCATTATCACACTGGTTCCTTGTAATCATCATCATACTGCTTTCTAATTCATTCGCTTTTATATCTTTCTCTCCTCCCCAAACAGTAAGCTCCTTCGTCCAGGATCTTGTCTTATTTATCTTTTTTTTCTAGTTCTTGGCTTGAGTTTTATAATTTAGTAATGGAATCAAAAGTTATTCTTTTCTGAAGGGAAACTGTAATTACTTCTTCAACCTACACAATATACTTTTTATGCCTTGAATTTTCTATAGCTTCTTAGATTCAGAATGCTAAATAAATAATCCCCCCAAATGCAAATCATTGCTAATAACTGTATACATAATGGGGAAGTTGAATCTATAGCCTTCATTCCCAATAATGATTTTTCATGTACTTCCAAATCGTATAGCTATGACTTCAAGATTATTCCATTGTACTATTTTGTTTGAAGATAATGAATGGTTAATTAAGTGTATTTGTCATACTTAATTTAAACTTAAGAAACCTTTTAAACATACCCAGTTGGATTAAGCTAGTGATTTGTCCTCAAGTTTCTGTAGCAGTTGCCCAGTAAGCATGGTATAAAAGAATGTGGTTGCCTTAGAGTAGTGGTTCTCAGAGTGTGATTTTCAGACCAGCAGCATCAGTATCACCTGGGAACTTGTTATAAATACAAAATCTCAAGCAAGGCCCACTCCAGGCCTACATATTGGAAACTCTGGGAATGGGACATAACAATCTCTGTTTTAACAAGACCTCCAGGGATTCCACTGCCCACTCAAGTTGAAGAACTTAGGCTCTACTATATAATGCAGATTAACAACGACTAACAATTACTAACAACTAAAAACCAATCCTTGATTTTAACTGTGAAACAAGAAATTAAAGAGATTATTTTAATAAGCCTTCTGGACTTCTGTTCACGGTTGCACTGTTTCCAAGAAATAGCACAGGATCATATTTTCACTTTAGAAGATATTTAACAATCCTAATACATCCTGAGATTCGGTGATCAGGGGTATCTGCAGCCATGTGCAGGAAGCAGTGTAGGAGATCAGAAGCAGAAAGCCTAGGCTATAGGCTAGGACACTGGAAATGACGATTGCACAGATGGAATGGGCAGGATTAGCACTTTGTAGAAGTTCTTGAAGACCTCGAGTTGAATGAAATGCTTAGGAAAAGGGAGGATTCAGAATCAATTTTGAAGGTTTAAGCCTGGGTGAATTTATTCCTCTCATCATAGTATTTCAGTAAACAAGAAAGGTTGATATTTATAAGCATGAATATTAACTATGTAGTTCCTCCTTCAAATAATGTTAAATGTCTGTTTTGATTTTTATAGTAGGAGGCTCCACTTGTGTGCATAAAACATTGAATAGTCTGTATTAAATTTTTATTACCTATTTCATGTTAAACATTTTCATATTACAAACTATAGATAAGCACTTTCTAATGAGAAACAGCTAATATTCATGTATTTTTTTTGAATGTTGTTGTTATTCTTGAGACCCATATATCGCAGAATGGGTTTCTATATTTATTGAGCAGTGAAGTACTGATGTTATATATATACCAGACATTGAGCTAGATGCTGTGGTTGTAAAGGCAAAAGAGCTTTTGTCCTCAAAGAACTCACTGGTTAGTGAGAGGAAAAAAATGTAAGCAGTCATAACATGATAATAATATGTGCTATAATAGAGACATGCACAGGTTGCTATAGAAACTAAGCAGAATACATTGTAAGTTGGTTACCAACTACTAATAGTGGTTGTTGATTATTTTCTTTTCCAATTTGGAAGTTGTTTAGATGGAGCTAAGAAAAAAACACAATTTGAAAACCAAAACTAACTGTTAAAGCAAAACTGTCCAGGATTTGTTAAACATCTGGCTTTTGTTTTGGTTGGTAATAGGTGCAACTTCTTGGGGCCGATGGCCTAGAGCAAGATGTTGTTGAGACTGATGATGAATCACCAGAACAGCGAGCCCGGAGACCAATGAATGCATTTCTCTTGTTTTGCAAACGTCATCGCTCCCTTGTTCGTCAGGAACACCCCAGGCTTGATAACCGAGGTGCTACCAAGATACTGGCTGATTGGTGGGCTGTGCTAGATCCAAAGGAAAAACAGAAATATACAGACATGGCCAAGGAGGTAGGTTACAATGACAAGGTTTTATGTTGGCTGTGAGCAGCAATCCCATACTTCCAGTTTTCAGATACGGAGTCCCTACTAAAGGTGTAACAGCGCAAAGGTGAATCCTGGGATAAATCAAGTGTTAACTTGTAAACCTAAGAGCTGTTCCTGAAGTTCCTCAGAGTGTGATCTTCAGACCAGCAGCATCAGTATCACCTGGGAACTTGTTAGAAATACAAAATCTCAAGCAAGGTTCCTGTAAACCTAATAGCTGTTCCTATTCCTGAATTCCAAGTCCACCTTCCAGATGCTGGTGAAGGTGCCAAGAGTAATCATTTGCCAGGTTTTTTTCATTGTGTATACTCTACAGATTGATATAAGGGGCTGATTTTTATGAATAGTTATTTATTTATTATGAATGGGGTTTCTAGGAACCCAGCTTCTCCTGTCAGAATGTCCATGGTAAAGACAACAATCTTATGTTACTCTAGTTCTGTCATGGGAAGAAAGTGTCTTCATCTAGTTCTAACACTAAGTAACCTTGTTACAGTATCTACATCAATCACTGGGCTTCAGCCTGTTTTTTGTTTGTTTGTTTGTTTGTTTGTTTGTTGTTTTTTAAAATGTTCTTAGAATGAGGAAATTGGGCAAAAAGTTACATCTCTTTCAGTTCTAACATTTTGTATTTTGTAATAAATACAGTTATTAAGAGATGCACTTTGATTTATTTCTGTTTTGTAGGTAGTGCAGCATGAAAATTTAAAACCAGTGAAGGAATGAATGGCAGTGAAACATGATGTGTTAGGATATGTGCACGCATGTGCAGAAGGCAGAAGCACTCCCTGCAGGAAAGCTCTTCAGAGTGGGGACTTGGATCAGTTCTGACAGCAGGGGCTGAATTCCTTCAAAAATTGTCCACCAGTCTGTTTTTGAATTACTCTGAAATTAATGGGAGTTCATAATGCTTTTAAAACGTATTGTGTAATGGATTTAGCAAGTGAAGGAAAAGCAAAGCAATAGCGTTGTGGTTAAACTTGAAAGAAGTAATTCTCACATTGTTCCTTCAGTATCATAACTTGCAAACAGTCTTGACTCATGAAAACCCCTGCCACCCAAACATTTGGTTAAGTTCTATGAAAAGAACCAGCAGGGGACAGAAATACAGAGTTTCAAGTGACACATTTTATTAGACATCACAGTATGTGAAAAAATAGTTCTTTTAATTGCTGTGGTTTTATTGAGTTGTTTAACAGGCTAACATGGAACATAAAAATTTCTTATGCAGTGTTAAAGGATATTTGAATCCAGAGTATATGATTAGCCTAGTTGTTATGTAATTAATGATCACATAAGACTTTGTGAGTTGGCTGTTAATAAAGATAGGATTTTGACTATGTTATGGTATCTGGAAATTAAAAAAAAAATGTTAAAGATATTATTTATTTGAGAGAGCCAGCTGGAGAGAGCATAAGCGTGGGGGAGGGGAAAAGGGAGAGAGAGAGAAGGCTTCCTGTTGAGCTGGGGGCTCCACGTGGGGCTCCATCCCAGAACCCCAAAGATCATGATCAGAGCTGAAGGCAGACACTTAGTGGACTGAGCAAGCCAGGTCCCCTGGGTATCTGGAAAATTTAAAATCAATTCCAGTTACCTACATGATTTTAAATGTTTCAGTAGATTTCAGCTAGCATCATAGTAATTAACAGCATTTTCCCATTAAATAGCCTTAGATTTTTCTTATAGTCCTATGCTTATGTGATAAAATAAACAATTACCTGAAACCTCATAGGGAACCACATTAGCTTCCTATAATTAAATACTTGAGTTCAGTTTTGAATTGCTGTTTTTTGATAACACGCAGCCTGTCCCAAGTACATTGTTTGCCTTTTCTTAAATACTGCTAATTTACAAACCCAATAGGTGGCCACTTTTAAGAAGAGGAAGTATTATTTTCATACAGGAAATCTCTTACTAATTAATTAGGCTCACAGTATTTGCCAATGGGGCACCCGGAATGAAGTCTGTTCAGGTGGCCTCTGCAATCTGCCATATATTTGGGGGGGGGGGGGTCTTCCGCCCTGCAACCTGCCTTGTTTATAGTTGCTGTTAGGAAATGCTGTCTCATTTCTAGTCAGGTGTGGAGGGTTCAGCCACTTACAAAATCATGATATAATTGGTTTCTAGCCATAAGTGATACTGACTTATTCAATGTGTTTACTACATGGTTTTGAAATTAAGGTGCAGGCCATTGTGCTGGTGCTTTTTGTATTAATAGTGCTGTCTTCATTGCAACGTCAGTTTTAGCAACAAAAAGCTTAGTTGAGGGGCACCTGGGTGGCTCTGTGGGTTAAGCCTCTGCCTTTGGCTCAGGTCATGGTCTCAGGTTCCTGGGATCGAGCCCCACATGGGCTCTCTGCTCAGTGGAAAGCCTGCTTCCCCCTCCCTCTCTGCCTGCCTCTCTGCCTACTTGTGATCTCTCCCTCTGTCAAATAAATAAATAAAATCTTAAAAAAAAAAAAAAAGCTTAGTTGAGGGGCTTCAGTGTACCATGTCTGTTGGTGGTTGCTAATGATGAATGAGGTCTTGGCTCCGCAAGGTTCTCTCACCCAAGCAGTCTTTTTTTGTTTAAAACTTTTGTAACGTTTTCATTTCAAACACCAGATTTTGATTATGTTCTCTATAGGAATAAGACATAGTCTTCTTTCAGGACAGTTTTTTGTGTGAAGGTGAATACTTAAAAAGAGATATTTTCTTAAAAGAAGTGAGTAATCAGTAATACAGCCTGGAAGGGTTTATTATTTTAACCTGTTAAAGCTTTCTGTGATGCTTGTCTTGCTCCTCATTATCTTTTAGTGCATTTGGTGAGCGCAAACAGCCATTCTGGGATTTGTTTTCAGTTTCTTGAATTGTTGGCCCAGTACTCATTTGCATTGTGGGGGGGAGGGGAAGGTTGAATGAGGGTTTCATGCTGTCTGATGAATCTCATTAGAGCAATAACTGGTTATAAGTAATGTAAAAAATACCATCTTAAGGCTATAATGTGGGTCATTTTTTTAAATTCAGCAATGCGTGTGATGGTGCAGGGTTGTGGATGTTCCCAGGCTCTGACTTCTGACTGTGGGACTGCAGGGTAGGAGATGCAGGAGCAACTTTACTTTTCCCTTTAATGTAGTACGTTCTCACTCTTAAAAATACAGGAACAGAAATCTTCGTTTTTGCCTAGGATATTGCTGAAACCTTCCGCCTATCATTTAAACTACTGATCAGAATTAATCATTTTACAAGTCAGTTTAGAAGATCACCTATCTAGTTTTTCTGGAACAGTAGAGTAGGTGCCAAGGAGAGGAGAAGATCTGGAAAGTCAAAACAATTTTGAATGACTTTATATTACTCCCTCCCTTCTTTTTTGTAGGATGAGAGGCATAAGGCAGAACCCATGCATTTATTGATTGATTAGTTCATTCCAAGCTTGATGTTTTTTAGAAGCACAGACACGTAAAGTCAGTTATGATTGTCCCCATTCTTCAGAGCGGGGATTTAATAAGGCTCTTTGGAGTCGGTATCTTGACCAGTCACACATTGTGGCGCTGGGATACTGTTGCCTGTTTGATTCTAGCATTCTTTTACTATGTGATTCTCACTTGGATGCCTGCAAGGTAAGAGGTTTAAATAATTATGGTAAAAATGGTAGCAATAAAATGTCACAGGTCTAATGGGAAAAGTCAGCTTGTGCTGGGGTGTGTATTAGTGGGGATATTTCAGAAAAGGCTTTATGGAGTTGAAAGAACCTATCCTGGGTGTCAGTAGAGGATTCAGAGTGGAAGCAGGGATAAGAGCAGGATAAGTTTCAGGAACGAGAAAGTTTGTTTTACCCTGAGCCTAGGATATGTGTAGGACACTAATAGGTAATGATGATGTAAGACAAAAATCACGAGACCATGCTGACAAGTTGGAAGTTTCATTTGTATGGCAATAAAACAGCTATGGAATTACATGCAATAAAAGTAACCTGAAGGTAACTGTAATAGCCTTTTGTATCTGTTGCCATCAATACCTTAGGAAAGATACTCATCACTACAAAACTCCATGGAGTTTTAGTGATTAATTCTTTGTATTTCTTAAAGATAAAACTGAACTATTTATTCCATTGCTTTGGCTTTATTAGAAATGGATTCTTCTCCAAAGAAGGCAGACTCTTGTTTCCTCATATATTATAACTCTAGGGAATTTTTATTTCCCATCACACATACCACACTTAACCAGCGTCTGTGTTCTTACAGGACGATGCCTTGGCATCGTGCACACCACTAAACTAGAGTAGCACCTCATTTTTCCAGTATCCTTGAAGAACTGCTGTTACATATAAGTGATTTCCAGGTAGATGAAACTTGGCTGTTTCCTTAAACATTTTATTTTGTATATTTATCCTGAAACTTAAAGTTTTGTTTATGTACTTCCTTACTTTAAGCATTTGGATTGCCTTTTGAATGTTTTTGAAGATTTCAAACCATTGTTTCCGAACAATAATTATTTTATAATTTGTGATTTGGCAAGATCTTTGTGAACAGTTAAGATATAGTCACATTTTTCTCCGTACCGTAATTGATTCTTAAATCTTCTTTTGGATTTCCTCTTTGCTTTTCCATGAGTCAGTCTTTCGGATCCACCTTCAGCTGTTAGTTGACATTGCCGTCCTCTGTCAGCCACTCTTGGCTACATCTAATGACATGACTTACTCTATATGGGATTTTCTGAGTATGACTTACTAGGTGCCCCACTACTTTGAGGGGATGTGGACAGTAAAACCAAAGACTCCATGGTTCATTGGGAGGTCTTGTTTTTGAGACCTTTTCCAGTCCTATGTTCCAGATATCAGGACTTTCTTACTGCATTTATTTTATTTTATTTTTTAAAGATTATATTTGTTTATTTGAGAGAGAGGGAGTGTGTGAGCCTGAAAGGGGGAGGGGCAGAGGGAGAAAGGTGAGAGAGAATCCTCAAGCAGGCTCTTGCTGACCTTACAGCCTTTCCTGAGGCTCAGTTTCAGAACTCTGAGATCATGACCTGAGCTGAAATCGAGAGTTGATGCTTAACTGACTGAGCCATCCAGGTGCCCCTTTCTTATTGTATTAAAAAAAATACTTAAGTGCTTATTTTTGAGATGGTAATAGTTAGTTTTTGAATATTGCTGTATATTGCTGTATTCTGCCCAGGGTTCTTCTATAAATATTTCTAGTTCATTCAGTCCTCAAAATAATCCCAGGAGGTAGATTCCCCCCCCCCCCCCCCACAGCAAAAGATGAAGACCCTGAGGACACTGAGGCCCAGAATAGTGCAGTGACTTTATCCAAGGAAGCAAGTTAATAGTAGAAGAGCTTGAGTTCTCGGGCTTGGCTTTCCCCCTTCTCAGACCTTTCTGAGTTCCCACCTCTGTAGAGTGTCAGGATGCCCGCCATGCCCTCTTAGGGGTTGAGTAAGATGCAGTTAAGGCAGCGGTATATGCAAGCATTCCACCAAGCTTAAAACGCTCTACCAAGTGGCAGTTTTTGTCATTTTCTTGATGAGCAAACTGAAGTTTGTTTGTATTTGATCCTTCTCTACGAAGTGATTAGTTATTTTTATTAGGACCTGTTAACACAGCGAAGGGCTGCTGAAATGCAACACCCAAACCCCAGAACCAACAAAGCCGGTTATATCCTTTGCCTAACTTGGCAGATACTCCAGTGTGATTGATAACCCCTAATGAGAGTCGTTCAGCCCAATGAGCGAACTACTTGATTTCAGAAACACCAGTCCAGTTAGCTAGTAAACATTGAGATTTAAATATTCAAATCAAATAAGATTATAAGGACTTTATAAGGAAGCCATAGCTTCTGATGAAAAATAGATCCCACAGGGAGTGATACATGGAGAATTTAAACTGAGTCTCTTAAAATTCATTTTGGTGTTCGTTTCAGGTATTGATTTTTTGGATTGATTGAGGGACCTAATACACCAGTATCCTGTAGGTTGCCACTGTAGTAAATCTTGATTAGTTTAGAATTGGTTATCATTCAAGGGATATAGATAAAAATTACCTTTTGCACTGTTTGAAAAATTATAAATTCATGCTCTAAATTATTTTGTAAGGAGAAAGTATGAAATGTTTAAGGAAAACACTAAACCTTAGCGAACACACTTTTTTAAAAAGAAAACTTACACATTTTACAATTCAAATTAGTTAACATGTGAATTTATTAATACATTCTCAGAAATGCAGATAGGTCTTTTTTTCCCCCCCCAGATCCCTGTCTGCTTTTTCCCGAGGTAACAAAATTACATTTTAAAGGAAATTATAAAATTTGATTTTATTAGTGCTAATTAAACTGACTTTTCTCCTGGTTTACCTAAATTGGGGAGTAAAATTGTCCTTTTAAAAAAATTTATACATGAGAATGAACTATTGTTGCCATGGCGATCCTTACAACCATTTTAGGTAATCTTATCTACAGCCAACTCAGTTTTTTCTTTATAACTTTTCCATAGTGAAACCAAACAGTTTCCTGGCTGCTTATTCAAGTCACTTTTTGAAGTATATAATTTTTATTACATTAGCTTTTAGCATGCAAGTTATGCAGGTTCATGAATAGCTTAAAATATTTTTGTTGTCAAAACCATAAACTGAATTCCATGTTCTGCCACATAATACAGTCTAATTTTCTGCCGATTAGAAGTATCTAGTAAAAATAATTCAGATCAGATAGTGCTATCGAGTTTTATTATCTAAATGAATGGTTTTAGACTTAAAGCTCCTCAAACTAAGAAAGTATAGATTAGTGACACTTGCCAAGCCTCGCCCTTTCCTCTTCCCACCCTTGTATAATGTGATTTCTGCTGCCCATGTGAAGAGGTACAGCTGTCTCAAAATTTATTGTGTAAGGGTTCACTTACACCCCTGCAGAGTCACAACATAAAAAATGTGCTGTATCTGTTTTTTAAAAATCAGATACTTTTTTTTTATATTCTCTCCTCGTGGTTCTGGTAGGTTGTGTTTTGTTTGTTTGTTTTTAATCATGGTGGCATTTCATATATCTGTGCCAGAGTCAGCTGTCTTTATTTATATAGACATTTCCAGTGTTCCTTACTCCTGGACCTCACCAGGCTTGCCATTCTCTTTTCACTTTGTTGAGAAAATCTAGATCATAATAATAGCTAGCAATATCACTGGATTTCAGATGTGCCCCCCCCGCCTTAAAAACAAGTCATTGGAGAACAGTTAATATATTTTTCATTTACATTAAAGTGCTTTTTAAGGTCAGATTTTCATTCTTACAAAGGATTCAGAATGGTATTTAATGTTGAGACCCAGTTTTTAAAAGATTAACATAAATGGAGTATTGTTTTTTGGTATATAATAATTTCACTGTCATATATGAGGTAGATGAAATACCTTGACAGAGTGTGTATTCAAACCATTACTGAATAACGGTGACTTACTATTATTGCTAATTAAGTACTGTGGTAGTTGGGAGTTGGAAATTTTGAAGAAAAAAAAATGGAAACCATCAGGTGAATTTTTATTTTAATGGAATAACCTCTTTTTTTAGCAAGAGGTTATTTATCTACAAGATTGGACCAATAGCCCATGATTGATGTTCCTGGATAAAAACAAGTTTCCCTCTCACTCTCAGCGTGAAGAGCCCTGCCCTAGAGATCCAGATGGATGGGGCCATCTCTTTGGCCCTTTAAATTCTGTAATGATGGATTTTAGTCCACATAGTTGACCAGAATGCTAACGGTTTTACTCAGCTATTTGCTTCTTACTATATACTCTCTTTCTCCGTTTCTCCCTTACTCAGCCTTCTCTGTAATCCTTTTCCTAATAACCTCATCACAACAAATGATTAAGCTTTTCTGTTGTTTCTTATAGTTGAATCAGAGCAAGTGATTGATGAGGTGTCCAGTTCCAAGGACAGAGAGACATCCTCATACCCTGAGGCTCTTTCTGCCTCTGCCTTCACTTGGTGTTCAAGAGTGTCTTTACGTGAATTTATGACATCTCCATGGAAGCTTTAAATTCCTAAAGGACAAGAACTGTGTGTTACTCTTTTCTCAATCTCCCACATTCTTAATGCTTTTGCTCAGTATATTTCTGATTGAGCTAATGAATGTTGTCTTGTTACTGCTCATTTACATTAAGTTTAAGGATCTGGATCTGAGAGATTAATACTGTAATCCAGTTAGAGTATTGACCTTCCTAGTGAATTCTCAGCTCTCATTTTCTATAAAACCCCACATCCTCCAGGCCATATTCTCAACTTCTGTTCTTCAGCCCATAGTGAGCTTCCCTGTTTTTACAGATTCTTTGGAAGACCATCTTTTGTGCCTGAACTAGGGGAAGGCTGATGAACCATGCGTTAAAAAAAAAAGAATGTTTGTGTGAAAAATTGTGGATTGTAAACAGTTAAAGGCAGACTTTAATTCATGCTCTTAACTGGTGTCTGTCATCTAATCCAGCATCTTTCACAACCAGGACTTCTTTAAAAATTCCAAATTTTTAAAAATTTCTCATGACAAATGTGTTAATTTGTTTGAAAGTCTTTCGTCATTTTATGGAGCGGTGACCTTTGTCCAGATGACTGTTCATCTGACATACCAGCCCGTGTGTCTTTCCTTGGGACACAAGAATGATGCCTGTGTCTGTTCCTCCATTTTCACCTCACCCTACCATTTGTCACTTTCCACCTTCAGACAGGAGGCCAGGCCATTTGTCTGCTTCAGCTCAGTGTGTAAATCCCCCATACAGGTGAACGCACCAGAGCAGGGAATCTCTTATATCATATTTGATGTCTCCAGAGTTATTCTGCTATGTGATGGTAAATTCTAGTTTGGCTCTGGCCTTGCATCCTTAATTTAATTATTTTTGGAAGAAAAGTGGGACTGTGTTTTTCATTATTTTGTGCTTACCTTCCTTATACATGTACCTATGTAGCAAAATGCAGAAGTACAGCTTTTAGGTGTTTTTATTTTTGTTTTGTGGTTTTTAAAGCTTATTCAGGAAACTTGGGTTAAGGGGCTTCTGGGTGGCTCAGTGGGTTAGATCATGATCTAACCTTTGGCTCAGATCATGATCTCAGGGTCCTGGGATTGAGCTTGGCAGTGGGCTCTCTGCTCAGCAGGGAGCCTGCCTCACCCCCCCCCCCCCGGCCTTTCTCCTACTTGTGATATCTCTCTCTCTCTCTCTCTGTCAAATAAATAAATAAATAAATAAATCTTTAAAAAGAAAAAAACTTGAGTTAAGATAATTTGGGGATAATTCTAAACCATTGATTATTAACACTTGCATTATATTACCTACGGTACAGTTTTCATTTAAATGATTTCTTAAAGTGGGAAAAATGCAAAGTTTATTTGGATTATATATACTTTGTTATACCAAGGATAAAAGAATCTTTTTTCGGGGCGCCTGGGTGGCTCAGTGGGTTAAGCTGCTGCCTTCGGCTCAGGTCATGATCTCGGGTCCTGGGATCGAGTCCCGCATCGGGCTCTCTGCTCAGCAGGGAGCCTGCTTCCCTCTCTCTCTTCCTGCCTCTCCATCTACTTGTGATTTCTCTCTGTCAAATAAATAAATAAAAAACCTTTAAAAAAAAAAAGAATCTTTTTTCCTGTTGCATAAATAAAAAGCTGTTTGGAATGCATACTAAATTAGTTTACACATAGAGCAAGCATTTTAAAGGGCAAGCTTATGGGATTGAAACAATTGTATTGATTTAATAAAGTTTTCAGCAGTTAGCAATATGGAATATTTGAATACATGGAAAATACATTTTTATTAGATCATTTTGGCAATGTATAATGAATAGCAATAAATATATTTCACTTAGTTTTATTACCATAAAAGGGGAAGGAGGAGACGGAGTTGGCAGAAAGAGATAAAGAAGAAAGTCACAAAAATAAGGGGAAAAGGAGGCTATTGTCAGTGAAGGTTGAAACCTCCAAGTTAAAGACATAAGGTTTGTGATGGATTAATTGGAACATCACACATCACAACTCTGAGCATGTTCACATTTGTAGTTGCACCTGGTTATTACAAAATCCTGGGATGTTGGTGCTTCCCAGATACTTAAGTTTTTTACAAACTGAAGGTTTATGGCAATGCTGTGTCAAGCGAGTCTGTTGGCACATTTTTTCCAACAGTATTTCCTCGCTTCGTGTCTCTGGATTTCCTTTGGGTAATTCTTAACAATATTTCCAACTTTTCCATTATTACATTTGTTATGGTGATCTGTGTTCTGTGATTACAGCTTGCTGAGAGCTCAACTGGTGGTTAGCATTATTTAGCAATAAAGAATTTATAATTAAGATATTTTGTTGTCTTTTAAGATAGAGTGCTATTGCATTCTGAATAGGCTGTAGTATAATGTAAACATAACATTTACATACACTGGGAAACCAAGAAATCTGTTTGACTGGCTTTATTGTGACACTCATTTTATTGCGGTGGTCTGTAAGCAAACCCACAGTATCTCTGAGGTGTGTGTGTATCCTCTTTCCTCCACATGGTCTAGCATCCTCAACTGAAGAGTCATAAAACAGTTTTCGCTACCTTGTTCCCCTTCTCACCACTCATCTTAGAATGTTAACCCCAGAGCTGATTAAGCAGCTTTGTTAAGTTTGCCTGCACTTGCCTCACCGGTACTTCAAAGAAGAGATTGTATTTTTTGGCGTCCTTACCAATGAGCAGAATCTGGTTACTGGTTCTGGTATTGACTCACAGTTTGTAATGTGCCCCTCATGCCCACATTGAATTGGGTGCCAAATGGTGAATCGTAGTTTACAATAAGCCTACACATTGGTGGTATTTTTCCCAGTTCATGGAAGCTGTGATTAAGGCCCAGAGAGGTTATATTCTCCATCTTTGGTCACTCTAGCCCTAAGTTGAGGTATTAGAATTTGAATTCTGCTCTTTCTGTCTTCAAAGCCCTTGCTCTTTCCCGTACAAATAACTCCCTCTCTTCCATGGCAAGGCCTCTTTTTGTATACTTAAAAAAATACATGGGTCAAAAGATACAAACTTGTTGCCCCTGGACCCATCTTCCACAAATGAATTTTCTAGTAGTTAGTCCATGTCCTATCTCTAAACCCTGGGCTGAGATTATCATTCTTCTATAAGTAAAGCCACGGTAGTTATTGGCAGTATTTTTTTCATTAATTATTTAATGGTAGCAGGGTGAGATACGAAGACTATTAGAGGTTTTTCAATTTGTATACTACTTAAAATCTGTTATCTGTTCTTTACAGTATAAAGATGCATTTATGAAAGCAAATCCTGGCTACAAATGGTGTCCTACCACAAACAAGCCTGTGAAATCCCCAACACCCACTGTCAATCCACGAAAGAAACTATGGGCCTTCCCATCTGACTCTTCGAGAGATTTGCCAAGCCCCAAGAAAGCAAAGACTGAAGAAATGCCTCAGCTAAACTTTGGAATGGCTGGTGAGTTAAGACAGTATTTTACTTATTCTGTTTTAAGGACAAGGCAATACATTTAGGCACTATTTTTAATAAATTATATATGTGTAATATATACATAGTGAGAGAAAAGCAAAATTTATAGCTAGTGTGAAACAGTGCAAAGATATAGCATATCTGAAAGCTTTGGAACACAACACACATAGAATGTGTATGTATGATTAAAGGAAGTATGGACCAAGTAGTAGAGTCATTATACATATATATGAATTTCTGAAATTGACATTATGAAAGGGCAGACCAGAGATTAATTGTTCAGGGAATTTTATAACGTAAGAAATTAGCTTACACATATGTACACACTATTAAGCTATCCCAGTAAGTATCTAAGTTATTGTACTTAAAAAGCCATAATTATGTTGATCATCTGAGGATTTGAAGCATCTAGGGCAAGAATATGAACAGTTCCATCACAAATCTGAGATGGATCTGACAGCTGTTTCGTAGAAGGAATTCCCATCCACCCCCATTCCTGTATGAGCCAGGCATATTAAAAGTTCCAGATGGTCCCATTTGTTATGGGACCTTTAATACTCTTTGGGTGGTAAGGAATGCTAAAGCGTTTATTACCATGAAATAAAGTACTTATATTCATTCTGCAAATGGCTCTCTATTCCTGGCTATTGCAGTGCAGTAATCAAGAGAGAAATTTTCCAGGATAAAATTTCCAGGATGAGTTAAATGGTTCCTATTTCATTATTTATTATAAACAAATTTTCTTGAAAATGACAGCACTGAACTATTTGCAGTATGTAGAGCCTGGGAAAGGAGATTGAGCAATATTGTGATAACACTTTTTTGTTTTTTAATCCAATTTTATTGAGAAATAATTGACCTACATTGTTGTATAAGTTTAGGATTTACAGATTGTTGGTTTGATTTATATAAATTGTGAAATGATTATAACAGCTTCAGCTAACATCTGTCTCCTCATATATATACAATAAAAAGAAAGGAAAAAAGGAAAAAAAATTTCTCCTTGTGATGAGAACTTTTAGAATTAACTCTCTTAACTTTCCTGTTTGTCGTACAGCAGTGTCAGCTATAGGCAGTATGTCATACATTATATCCCTAGTACTTACTTATCCTGTAAGTAGACGTTTGTGACCACCTTTTCTCCTGTTCTTCCTCCTTCTACCCTCTCTCTGCCTCTGATAATCACAAGTTTGATCTCTTTTTTTTTAATATTTCTTTTTTTTTTTTAAGATTCCACATATAAGTAAAATCATATAGCATTTGTCCTTCTCTGATTTCAGTTAGCATAATGTCTTCAGAGTACATCCTTTTTGTCACCAGTGGTAGGATTGCCTCATTTTTTGTGGCTGAATAATACCTCACTGTGTGTGTGTGTGTGTGTGCGCACGTGCTTGATCATGTCTTTTATATCCATTTATTTTTTTTAAAGATTTTTATTTATTTGACATACAGAGAGAGCGAGAACAAGCAGGGGGAACAGCAGAGGGAGGAGAAGCAGGCTCCCCACTGAGCAACGAGCCCAACGCAGGGCTTGATCCCAGGATTCTGGGATCATGACCTGAGCCGAAGGCAGATGCTTAACCAACTGAGCCACCAAGCTACCGTTTTTTATGCATTTATACATCAGTGTTTACTGGTTGTTTCCATACACACATGAAATATTTTCTAGGATAAACCGTATGTTTAGGCCACAAAACGAGCAACAAACTCAAGAAGGCTGAAGTACCAAGTATCTTCTGACCAAAGTGGCATGAAACTAGAAATTAAAAACAAGAGGAAAATTGAAGTATTCGAAAACACATAAAAATTAAACAGCACTCTATAGAACAACCAATGGATCAAAAAGAAATGAAAGGAGAAGTGAAAAGTTTCTTGAGATAAGAAAGTGGAAACCTAATATATCAGAATTTGTGGGATGCAGCAAAAGCAGTTCTGAGAGGGCAGTTCATAGCAACAAGTCCTACATTAAGAAGCAAGAAATATCACAAAGAAATAACCTAATTCTATGCCTTAAGAAACTAGATAAAGAACAGAGCTCCAGTTAGCAGAAGGGAAATAGTAAAGATTCCAGTAGAAAATAAATGAAATAGAGAATAGAAAAACAAGAGAAAATGTTAGCCAAACTAAGATAGTTTGTTCTTGGAAAAGATAAATAAAATCAACAAACCTTTAGCCAGACTAACCACAGAAAATAGATGAAGGACCCAAATCAGTCATACTATAAATGAAAAAGGAGACATTACAACTGATAGCAGGAAAATACATAGGATCATAAGAGGCTACTATGAACAACTATATGACAACAAACTGGACAACTAGGAGAAATTTTAGAAACATGCAACTTAATGACATCAAATCAGTAAAAAATAGAAATCTTCCTAAATCAGTTATTAAGGTAAGTAAGACAATTGAATTAGTAACCAAAAGTTTCCCAGTGAAGACAAGCCCAGGACCAGATGGCTTAACTGGTAAATTTTACCAAACTTTTAAAGAAGAATTAACACTGGTTCTTCTCAAACTCTTACAGAAGTATCAAAGAACAGGGAGTACTCCCAAACTCATTTTCCATGCCAGCATTATTCTGATATCAAAACCGGGAAGGGGGTGCCTGGGTGGCTCAGTGGGTTAAAGCCTCTGCCTTTGGCTCAGGTCATGATCCCAGAGTCCTGGGATCGAGCTCCACATCAGGCTCTCTGCTCAGCAGGGAGCCTGCTTCTCCCTCTCTCTCTGCCTGCCTCTCTGCCTACTTGTAATTTGTGTCTGTCAAATAAATAAAATCTTTAAGTAAAAAAATTAAAAAAATAAAAACCAGGAAGGGACACTACTAGAAAAGAAAAGTATAAGCCAATATCCCTGATGAATATAGATTGAGGAATTCTCAGTGAAATACTAGCAGATTAAATTCAGCAGCACATTTAAAGGATCATTCACCATGATCAGGTGGGGATTCGGGGATGGTTCAACTCATATAAATAAATCATTGTGAATATATCACATTAATAGAATAAAAAGAATCATACAGTCCTCTGAGTAGATGTAGAAAAAGCATTTGACAAAATCCAATATCGATTTGTGATAAACATTCTTAACAAATTAGGAACAGAAGAAACATACCTCAACATAATAAAGGCCATATATAACAAGCCAACAGCTAACATCATATCTAATCGTGAAAGGCAGAAAGATTTTCCTCTTAATATCAGGAATAAGACAAGGGTGTCCACTCTCACCATTCTTATTTAGGCATGATATTGTAAGTCCTAGCTATAGCAATAGGCAAGAAAAATAAATAAAAGAAAAAAAATCAGAACTGAAAAAGAAGAAATAAAATTATGTTTGTATATCAGATGACTTTATATTTGGAAAATCCTACACACTTAACCAAGAAACTGTTGGATCTAATCAGTGAATTCCATTAAGTTGCAGGGTACAAGATTAACATAGAAAAATCAGTATCATTTCCATACACTAACAACAGATTTTCTAAAAACTAAATTGTTCCCATTTACAATAGCATCAAAACAATGAAGATAGTAATAAATTTCACTAAGGAGGTAAAATACCTTTGAAAACTGTAAGACACTGAAGAAGGAAATTAAAAAAGACACAAATAAGTGGAAAGATATCCTGTGTTCCTGGAAGAATTAAAATTGTTAATACTACCAAAAGCTGTCTATGGACTGAATGCAGTCCCTATCAAGATTCCAGTCAAGGTTTTTACAGTAGAAAAAACATTCCTGAAACTGTATGGAACCACAGGAGACCCTGTATAGCCAAGGAAATACGAGAAAGAAGAACAAAGCAGGTTGCCTCATACTTTCTGATTTTAAGCTATACTATAAAGCTATGGTCATTAATACAGTATGGTACTGGCATACAGAACAGATAGACCAATGAAACAGAATCAAGAACCTGTAAATAACCCCAAACATACACAGTCCAAGAATTCAATAAATTCTTAGAAAAAAAGATTGTCTTTTCAATAAATGGTCCTGTGGTAATTGGATATGCACATGTAAAAAAAACAAAACAAAACTGGACCCATATCTGAAACCATAATAACACGAAGTGGATTAAAGACTTAAATGTGACACCTGAGACCATGAAAGTCTTAGAAGAAAACATAGGAATAAAGCTCTTTGACATACATTTTGGTAAAGGTTTATTTATTTATTTATTTATTCATTCATTCATTCATTCATTTATTTATTTTTTAATATGACGTCTAAACCACAAGCAACAAAATAAAAGGTGAACAGGTGAGAGACTGCATTTCAGAGCTTCTGTATGGCAAAAGCAAGCATCAACGGAGTGAAAACACAACCTACAGAATGGGAAAAAATATTTTCTAACCACATATCTGAAAGAAGTTAATACCCCAAATTTGTAAGGAACTCCTACAACTCAATGGTAAAACAAAAATAAAAACAACCAAGTAAAAAGTGGGCAGAGGCTCTGAATAGACATTTCTCCAAAGATGTACAAAAGGCCAACCAAGCACACGAAAAGATGCTCAACATTACTAGTCATTAGGAAAATGCAAATTAAAACCATTATGAGATACTACCACTCACCTATTATAACGGACATCATCAGAAAGACAAGCAATAGCAGGTGCTGATGAGAATATGGAGAAAAGGGAACCCTTGTGTGCTGTTGCTTGTAAATTGGTACAGCCATGAGGGGAACACAGTATGAAGGATCCTCACAAAGTTAAAAATGGAACTCAATAAATCAGTGTGTGATTTATAATGTAACAAATAAATGCTAAGAAATGCAGTCTGATAGAATGGCAGCATTCTGAGGAAACAGTCTTTAGGTGACTCCTTTGTAGGTGTCTATAGTAGAGTTCTAGGTAAAGCAGAGATATGGGACCTGGTAAGATGGTTCCTGGATCACACTGGCCTGAGGATACCCCCACCCCACCCGAAATGATGCTTCTCTATACACCAGAAGAATCAAAACAGAGCTCTGTCCTTGTTTGGCTGTCATTGTACAATTTTCACTTCACCTTAGTGAACTCTCTAGACTTCCCAAATTATATCATTTGAAGTGTTTCATGATAAAACATTTTTATCGTTGGGACCATAAAAGAGTATATGGAGGATGGGCTGCCAACCGAATTCCTTCGATTACCATTTGTCTTCCATGCCTTTTTCTCCCAGTTCTAAATCAATATCAGTAGGTGTTTTTCATATAATAGCTCCTCACAAACCAATCATAATTGTAGATAAAGCTATGAGAGCTTTGACAGCTATGAAAGATGTCTGTTTTTAGCATGATTTTTGACAGTTTATTAATCTACCTTTTGTACCTTCAAATTGAAATTTTAAGAACTAGACATCAACCAAGATACTTAACAGGCCAGCTTTATAGAAACAATGTTCTTTAAAGTAAAATAAAGAAGGAAAACACCTTGAGTTTGTCTCATTATGTGAGCCTCTATGACATGGTAATCCCACAGTTAGGTCTTTGTTAATTAAGCTAGTGTATAGTGAATAACATTGTTGTGAAATTTCCAGTTGTGCCTCTTGTGGAACAATGAATGCAAATGGGCTTGCCTTTAATTAAAACATGGTACTTACTGCAAAGGAAACAGTCAACAAAACAAAAAGGCAATCCATAGAATGGGAGAAGATATTTGCAAATGACACTACAGATAAAGGGCTGATATCCAAGTTCTATAAAGAACTTCTCAAACTCAGTATTCAAATAACAAATAAATCATAAAATGGGCAGAAGACATGAATAGACACCAAAGAAGACGTACAGTGAGAAAAGAGAATCAAAGAAGACATACAGAGATGGCTAATAGAGACATGGAAAAATGTTCATCATCATTAACCATCCTGGGAATTAAAATCAAAACCACATTGAGATCCCACCTTATACCAATTAGAATGGCAAAGATTAACAAGACAGGAAAAAACAAATGTTGAAGAGGATGTTGGAGAAAGGGCAACTCTCTTAATACTGTTTGTAGGAATACAAATTGATAATAGCCACTTTGGGAAACAGTGTGGAAGTTCCTCAAACATTTAAAAATAGAGCTACCCTATAACCCAGCAATTGCACTACTGGGTATTTACCCCAAAGATACCGATGTAACAAAAGAAGGGCCATGTGCACCGCAGTGTTCATAGCTGCAGCAGGATCCACAATAGCCAAACTGTGGAAAGAGTTGAGATGCTCAGCAGATGAATGAATAAAGAAGTTGTGGTCTGTATGTACAATGGAATATTACTCAGCCATCAGGAGGCATGAATACCCAACTTTTGCGTCCACATGGATGGAACTGGAGGAAATTACGCTAAGTGAAATAAGTCAGGCAGAGAAAGTCAATTATCATATGGTTTCACGTACTTGTGGAACATAAGGAATAGCATGGAGGACATTAGGTAAGGGAAAGGAAGGGAAAAATGAAGGGGGTGGAAATCAGGAGGGGATAAGCCATAAGAGACTATGGACTCCAGGAACCGAACTGAGGTTTTAGAGTAGAAGGGTGTGGAGGGATGGGTTAGCCTGGTGATGGGTATTAAAGAGGGAATTGTTGCATAGAGCCCTGGGTGTTATATGCAAACAATGAAGCATGGAACACTACATCAATGTAGTACTTACTACATACTAATTACTTACATACTAATGATGTACTGTATGGTGACTAACAATTAAAAAACAAATAACATGGTGCTTAGCTGTTTGATCTAGGGGAGTCCTCCTAGGGCCTTTAGAGGACAGTGTAAGCTTTTCCTCAACATGGAATCTTTTGTTTTTCTAGTAGTCCTTGTCACATGACATTATGCTGATTTGAATAATCCCAAATTAAATGTATGATTTCCAAGAAGAGAAAGTTGTGTAGAATTTAATTTATTACAGGTCTTGGTAAAGAGAAAGCAAAGCATGCTATATGCATATTTTTAATGTTTCTAGGTAACATTGTGTGAGTATGAATTAAATCAAAGGATGATGGTTACTTTTTGGTCTGTGTTTTACTATCTATACAGCAAACTTCTTGCAAAATCACATTGATACATAACAACTAATCACTTTGATAAATGTCATGTAAGCATGTTCCTATTTTACTTTAAAATTTAAACCAACACATTTTTATTTCTATTAGAAACCAACTCTCAGTCTTCCTGATCTCTAGAATGACCGCAGTAAAATTTAGCTACCCATAGAACCAAACTAAAATTTTTACTTCCTACTAAATTCATTTGCCCCTGATTTTAATTTTAAATAGATTTGTGTGTATTTTAAAAAGCACAGTTGTTCTTAAACTTCACATTTAATTAAAGATGGAATTTTTAAAACAATAACAAAGAGGCTTACCTCATTACAACAACCATTCATCACAGCAGAGTTCCTGTGTATTCCATATATAGCATCTTTCTGTGGGGCTACTTTCCAACATGAAGCTGTTTCCTGACCACCTGATCTTTGGGTGATCTGTGTTCTCCTCTAATAACCTCTTCTTTCTCTTTCTTTCTTCCTTCCTTTCCTTTTCTTTCTGTTCTTTCCTTTCCTCTCCTTCTTTCTTAACAACTTCAGATTCTTTTTTCAATTTTTAAAAAAAAATTTTTGACTGTATGTAAGATGTGATCAGAATGGCTTTGTGAGGGGCACCTGGGTGGCTCAGTGGGTTAGGCTGCTGCCATCTGCTCAGGTCATGATCCCAGGTCCTTGGATTGAGTCTCTCTGCTCAGCAGGGAGCCTGCTTCCCTCTCTCTCTCTCTGCCTGCCTCTCTGTCTACTTGTGATTTCTCTGTCAAATAAATAAATAAAAATCTTAAAAAAAAAAAAAAAGAATGGCTTTGTGAGTTAAGACAGATCTTGTCCAAACATATACCTAAGGTCCTATTTTTAAATAAAAAAGAGAAAACCCCTCTGTGTCTTCAGGCAACAGTATTCCTGATTCTCACTTTAATTGAGGGATTCCTAAAAATAAAAATGCATTTATGTATGATCTATATGCGCAAGGACAGTCAGTGAGTTAGGTTAGGCACTGCCATATATGTTATTTCAGTGCAGATCTGAAATTTAATTGGCTTAATACAATCTTAAGGAATATAGGTTTCTTTCTCTAATACTTGTTTAATCATAAACCCTGGGTTGTACATTTACCGCTTTGCTGTTTTTATTTTCTCTCTTTGTTTCTGTTGATTATTGAAGGAATGAAAACAAAGGCCTTCGGTAATATGAAAAGGATTCACTTCAAATGAAAAAGTATTTTGGGGAAGCACCTGACTATACCCCTAAGATTGAAAATATCAAAAATACATCACTCTCTAATTTAAATTTGTTTTTGAAAGTTTTAAAGATTATTTGAACAAAGCCCCCGAGATTTTGGAAGACTCCTTTTATAAATTTTTTTTTTTTTTTAAATAAAGTTTCTCATATAGCCTGGTACTTTTTATCAGCCCTCATTTTACATGGTAGAAATAACAATTTGAGAAAAGCAAACTCAAACTTCTTAGACATCAAGCACAAGTACTCTTTTGTTTAAAAAGAAAAAAATCCATTGAAACCACTCTCCCCCCAATTCAGTAAAGCAAGAAGCATCACATTAGGAGATAATTCATATTATAAATAGCTGTGGTATTGAAGAAAGTGTTATTTGAAATGGTGAGACAATAGGCTCACCAAAGTATGAGTACTTAAGCACATATATGCAAGATTATTGCTATAATGAAGAGTTTTGAAAGTTTTCTATAACAAGTTCTATATGGTTCTATTGTATTTTGAGTCTTTGTTAGCATTCCTTTTTGACTCTGTGTGGATATATGTACTTTATGCTTGTAAATCGATGATTTATTTGTTTTTGACTTTCAGATCCTACTCAAATGGGAGGCCTGAGCATGCTGCTTTTAGCTGGAGAACATGCTCTTGGAACACCAGAGGTAAGCTGGTCCTCATTCCTGCCCACTCTGCTCACACTGAGGCTTGAAAACACAGACATTTGCATTTTCATGCTCTTAGTTCTGTAGTTTTACTGTTTACAGCTCATAAGCAAACTTTATCTTTCTTTTTGTTTGTTTTGGTCAAGATCTGTATGTGCTTTGTAGTGTGCCTTGAGTAGAGCAGAAGTGGTGGAAATAAACCCAAGAGGACGCAAATTAAGAGATCAGGTGCAGATTTTTGTGGTTTTGTGAACCTCAGAGAGAGAAATGGAATGTACTGATAATTAGCATTTGCCACAATTGTGTCATAGGTCTGTAGGGTGGGTCCTCTGATTCATTCCCTCTATTCATAATGTATCCTGCTTTTGTGACGTTCTCTTACAGACTTTTGCTAGTGAAAACATGAGAGTTTAACTGTCAAGTCTTTCTGGTACCTGAATAAATCCAAACTCTTGTTTTTATGAAACATGGCATTCCAAGATTGTTTTATTCTTTAAAATGGAAAATGAAAAGGACCCAGGCCCTTATGACATTGGTTTTATGAGATCTCTTCTGCTTTTACAAAACATTTTTGGCATTTAGGGTACGTTTCATGGGCAGGTCATAGCAGCTAACCATGCATATTTTGCATTTGTGGAATTTCTCTCTTTTCCAGACCTATTTAACAGAGGCCAGACAAATTAACCTGAGATCATGCTATTTTACCATGCGCAGGTACTTGAGAATGAGACTTTTGAGTCCCAACCAGAGCCACTATTTATGGCCAAAGAGCAGTCAGCTCAATTCTACTTTTTTTTGAAGTTATGAATATGCCCTACAGAGTACAGTTGACTCTTAATTTAAATAGGGATTTTCACGATACTGTGTAAGATATTTCTATCACAGAGGCTTTTAATTATCCGCAGTTCACATTTGGGATCCATAGTAGTTGACCATATATTTAACATAATTAATGTGATTCCATTTGATTCGGTGTAGCAAAAGAATGTGTGTAAACTGGTATACTGGGAGTTGTTTACATTGTACTAATCTTTAGCCGAGAAAAATAAACATGTCACTTTGTACCTTTGCATACTTACTATTCAGCATGTTTTTACTTCCTAACACAATAGAATTCTCGGAAACCATTTCTCTTTCTAACACATGGCTGCCTGATAGCAATCATAATGACTCTTACTTAGGTATAGAGTATCACAAGCATGTTGCAAAAGGTGAATGTTGGAATAATAATGCACACTTGACCTTTTCAACACAGCGTGACTCATGATTTCTAAGAATGTACTGTGTTGTGAGAGTCAGCATCATCTTTTCTAACAGATTATACTATAATGTGTTTTCTTCCCAGCTTCTGTTAACCATTCTTTCTAACTTCATGGAACACGTGCAAATTAAATAAATAAATATTTGTAAAACTTAGAAAAAAATGTTAGTCAAAGAAAAAACTGCCCCCCACCCTACAACCCCTGCCTTTGCTTAAAGCCCACTTCCTGGGCTTCCTTCAGGGAGAAGATCTCCCTTTTAAGAACAGCAGGTTTTTTACACAAGTAATTTAAACAGTGGTCAACTTTTTATTTCTGAGGAAGGGGAACTGTTTTGAGAATTCTGGAGCAAAAGTAGTTTATAAAGGTAAGTTACTTAAAGAAGTGCACCATATAGGAAAAGGGAATCTTTGCTAATGAAGAAGTTGCCAGCCATTTGGTCTTGAAGAACCACTTCTAAGAATATAGCTCCTTCTTGCTTCCTACTTCTCATCTCAGAGGTATATTTAGGTCACTGATCTTGAGATACTGAAACAATAAAGCAGTGAGTGTTGTACAAAATTAACCTGTGTCTAAATATGGTTCATTTTGAGAGCTCATATTGTAGATATCATCAGTAGACTTCATTTAGCATCTGTTTTCCCTGCAAAATCTTCTCATTCCAAATATGTAAACATGGTTGTAGAATGGTAGGGGCCCAGATACATAGGCAGATGATGAACAATAAATATGTACTTAGAGTTTCCTAAGAAAATTATCAGGGTAATGAGATAAGGAGAGAATGTTACAGAAGTTTCATACTGCTGACATTTGGAACAATTACTGTGATATGTGTTTATGCTATTAGGTAGGACCAGTCAAATAAAGTGACATTTTACAAAAATTCGGCCACGTAGAAAGTCTAATCATAACGGCTTTTTTAAATGCCATTGCAGAATTCTTATTCTGAAATACTATTCTTAAAGGGAGGAGATTTTCTTTTGTTCATTAACCTCAAACCTAACTACATAGAAAAAATTCCTCAGAAGTCTGTATTTTTAAATGTAGAAATTTTAATATAGGTAATAGTTCTTTAAAAAAATTCTAGAAGGCATGTAGGCTTGCTGTAAATAATAACTTATCAGATTAATATATCTGAATATATTCTAATATCTAAAGTACTAAAATTCCAGATTGAAAGCTTGTTTGGTCTGTAATCGTTCCTGGATCTCCCTAATGTGCTCTTAAGAGTTTTTAGAGAGAAATCGTAGGTTCTTGAGCTATCAATGGGGAAGTAATGACAAAGAAAATGTTTGAGTTGTCTTTTTCCTGAATCTTCTGATCAGTTCTGATTTTGCCATAATAGTTTGTGGCATTATTAGGTGTACATTTGTACATACTGCTATTGTTGAGGCAGGCTTAGTTTTCAGTTGTGCTATCTTTTTCTCTGATTAATAAAAAGGCTGAAATTTGTATTTACAGTTTGGTTCTTTTGTTTTTCACATAAATGATTAGTCGTGTGTTTCCTTTATTTCCAGGGTACGTTGAAATGCATTAAGATTTTTAAAAACTGCTTGTCATTCACTTATGGATGAGGAAGCAAAATAGATGAACTAGCAGGACAGACATAAAGGAGTGACCCTCCTCCCCACCACAGGCTCAACATGCCACACTAAGCTGGCCTCTGTTGAAACTTGGTGAAATGTAAGCATGCAAGTTTCCCTAACAAATACCTCTTAATAGTGAGGGAAACAGAAAGAATGTTACCAATGAACATCAGATTTTTGCAAAGATAGTTAAATCAGAAGCCAAATGGAAGTTGCTTAATCAGTAAAATACAGTATACAGATCAGCTGAGAATAGGCCTGCAGAGGGCTACAGAGGACGTGAGAGGCAATCTGTTCAGCATTCCCGTCAGACTCTGGGAAGAGCAAAAGAGAAGGCCGTTATATAAAGAGAGGTAGGCCCTTACATTTCATATCAGAGAATTATTATCTAAAGATGAAAAGGCAGTGAATGCAGTTTATAATATCCGATCTCGGGTTTGTAGAAGTGCTCTCCAATACTAAAAATAGTCTATACTATTATATGTGTTACTTTAATAAAAGTGCAAAGCTTAATAAAATTTAAGGAATAAAGGCCAGGAGTGCTGCGTTTCAAGGAGTGTGTAGGGACTGAAGTCCACACGTAATACAGAGAACAGCATGGATCCGTATTGGAAAGGACCACACTCCATATCCTGCCTGAGTCAGGGCCAGAAAGTCCTGAGTAGGACAGAAGGAAGGGTGATTTGGGGACTAAAAGAAAATGTAGTAAGTTAAGGAGAGTAATCCTAGCTGCTGAGAAGGTTTGAGGCATCAGTATCTATTTAGTTGTGATGGAAGGCAAACTTTCAAATGTGTGGGAAGTATAAGTATAAGTGGAGGTTAAGTCTGTGATTTTACAATGCCTAGTTCTTTCGTTGGAACCAAAAAATAAGACAGTAGAGTCCTTCATCCTGTAAAATGGAGGTAATAATAATACCCACTTGGGGGGGTGCCTGGGTGGCTCAGTGGGTTAAAGCCTCTGCCTTCTGCTCAAGTCCTGATCCAAGGGTCCTGGGTTCGAGCCCCGCATTGGGCTCTCTGCTCAACAGGAAGTCTGCTTCCCTTCCTCTCTCTCTCTCTTTGCCTGCCTCTCTGCCTACTTGTGATCTCTGTCTGTCAAATAAATAAAATCTTAAAAAAATAATAATACCCACTTGCCTCTAACTCCCAAGACACCTGTGAAGATTCATTAAGTAAAACCTATAAGGCAGTTTCACCTCTCCTGAAGAGCATTCTTGCAGGTACCTGGTGTTATTAACCTATGTTATTCTAGGCATTTCATACATAACTTAAAAGCTTAAATTCTACAAGGCATCAGTCCTACAGGATTTCGTGTGCGTTACTGGCACGGCACCATGTGCACACGCACACATGCGCACACACACATGCAGGGCTCCTTATCCATCGATAACTGGTAGGAAATTGCAGTTACAATTTATTCTCAATCACGAGGTGCTTGAGAAGGAGACA
Source organism: Mustela nivalis (assembly GCF_964662115.1). Lineage (NCBI taxonomy): Eukaryota > Metazoa > Chordata > Mammalia > Carnivora > Mustelidae > Mustela > Mustela nivalis. The sequence continues at coordinate 54,191,298 of NC_139020.1, forward strand.
ACTTTTTAATACATGGTATAAATTACTGGGTAGGAAGTATGACTTAAGCAGAGTAGCTGAGTTAGCATAAAAAGTTAGTGGAGAAGATGCTAGCAAATGATGGTAACACTTCCATTATCAGTTTGTATGTAAGGAGTGAACAGTGTAGTAACTGTGTGCCATCTTTTCACACATTCAGTCACATGGCAGGTATTTACCTAATGCTTACTATGTGCCAGTCCCATCAGAGAACAAACCCAGACATGATTCTGGACCGTCATGGAGCTCATGGGGTAATGAGGTACAGGGTTTTATATACAGCAAATTCTTCACATACTTCTGACTTCAAAGGAGATTTCACTGATTTTGTTGATCACCATCTGCCTGTTCAAAAGTAAAACAGTTCATATATCCAAATTTCCATATGATTGAAACTTGAAAATTAAATACTAAAAATTAAATATATTTTGTTTCATGTTCATAACATCAATCTCTCACTTCCTCCAGGGAGCCCTTCCTGATTAGTTGAGCCAAATTTGATTCCTCTTGTTCCTGATCGTTGCTTTTACTGTCAGTGTTATGCATTATAGCTCTTGATTATGTTTAGTTTTGTTCTTTATTATAAACTCTGTAATGAAAGTCTTTAATTTTTTTTTCTCATTGTATACAATGTGTAAGTCTTGATTCATCCAGAAGATGTTAAGCAACTTGAGGTCGGAACATTAAATTTAACTGCAGGGCTCCTTACTTGTTTGTGGAGTAGTCACTGAACTATCATTTATTGAGTACTTCCTTCATTCCTGGTATCATTCTGAAATGCATTACCGAAGAGTAACTCGATCTCCACAACAACTCTGTGAGTTAAGTCTTCCTGCTTCACAAGTAAACATTAAGCCATTAAGTGAGGAAGTGGAAGCAGAGAAGGGCTAAATAACTTTCTCAAAGTTATTTTGAAGTGCAGAACTGGGATTTGAACCCTGGAGGACTGGGTTCAGTCCCCATGCGGTATCCGAGGCCTTTATGATTCATCCTCCACCCAGCCGATCCCAAATCTGGTTTCTTCTCTTTTCTTCCGTGGCACACCATGCTGGAACTGTATAGGGTCGTTTCGTGAATGCTTTCTGGATCAGACACTGTGCTAAGCACTTCCATGGATTATTTCATTTCATCCTCCAGCAAGCCCTTTGAGGTTGGTGTATTATTATTTATTATTATCCCCCTTTTATAAAGGGGGATAATCTGTCTAGGCTAAAGAGATTGCATAGCCTCTCCAAGATCATCGTGTGATAAAGTCCTGGTGTCAGGATTTACCTAGTCAGTCAGGTTTCCAGGCAATAGTAGGTTATAAGCAATTAAGGTTTTGTGGAGTCAAAAGTCTCAGATGGATTTTTGACTATCGTTGGCTCTCCCAACCCTCATGTTGTTCAAGGATCCATTGTATTTGTTAAATGAATGAAAGATTATGTCCATGTTTTACACACTGAGTTTTAAGTTTAAAACAAACATTCTGATAAAATTAAAATTCACATGTCTTTATTATAATTTTTGACATAAGTGAACCAGGGGAAATTATTTTTCCATTGGTTGGTACATTTGAGCCTGTTTGATATGTGCCTTCTTAGGCTATTACTAATTTGTCTATTCCACTGTGCTTAAATGCACTGAATTCTCTACCCCTGCCCCCCACCCCCACCCCAAACTCTTACCCTGTCCCATCAAAGCTTTCATTTCACGGTTTTTTAACTTCTAAACCTATCTCATGAGGAAATACCCTAGATTTACATTTTCTGTTACCTGCTTTCTGGGTGAAATCACTGCCCACTTTGACAACTGCTGGCTAGCCCCGCCTCGTTCACATATCAGCAGCCTGGGGATCCGGGCTCATGGAATCCAGTCCTTTTGCCCAGCTTGACTGACAGGCATCTGTCCTTGCCGAGTGTCCAGGCCATGGTGCTCCAGACAGTGCTGAACTTGCATGGGCTCTTCAGTCTCTCCGAGATGGTTGGAGGGGGTGGCAGGGAAGATGGGCCGCACAAGAGCTGGGACTCAGAAAGAGGAGGGTGGAGAACTAGGGGACAGACGAGAAGGGGGTGGTTGCTGCTGTGCTGTGTGGCTAAGAGCTTGTTCTGTACGCCGTTGCGTTCTGTCTCCGCATTGCCTCCTGAAGAAGGCGGAGTGCCGGTGCTAGCTACTTCGTCACATGAGGAACTGGAAGCAGGAGCGTGCTGTGATTTGTCTCAGCTACCGTGGCAGGTACTTGCAGACACGGCCAGGAGCCCCTTCTGGACTCCTACTAGTGCTCTACTGCGTGGCTTAGAATGATGGGAGAACTTCACTCAGGCGCAGCAGGTGTCACCCCGGTAGCCCTGGGGTCCTGAGTCAAACCCCGGACTTCTGTTCCTTTCAGCCGGAGGCCGTGTACTCCTGGTTTGGGAGCATGCCATTCTGTGCGGGGTTATTTGGTGATGCTCCCCAGGGTAGCTCAGTACTCTGCCTAGTGGTGGCTGGGTCCTGGTGTCAGCTAGCCAAGTGCTGTGCTTCCGCACTCGGATTCTCTCTGACCTAATTTAAGTTTAATTAAGGGTGGCTTTATTTTAATCCTTAAAAACATTTTGAAGGACTAACTTGGATGTAATATGCTTACATTTAATTCACCTGTGTTTAAGCACAAGTCCATTTCAGAGCTTCATTTAACATCTCCTATTAAATGCAAATTAAATGATCACTCAGGTACTCTGTTAGAGAAGAATACTTGGCAAAAGCTGCCAATTGTAGGAAAGGCTGGGGGAGGCTGAACGAGAGTGAGAATCAGTTCACTGGCCCTGGGCATCATGAGGGATCTTTACCCTTGAACTCTGAAACAGAATCCTCTTCTCCCTAACTCTCTCCTCCCACCGAAGACAACTGCCCTGTGCATGCGTACCTTCCCTTCCCCCATCCTGAAACCCTTTCAGTGAAAGGCTTTCACTGACCTTAGAAATCCTGGCCCTGTCCAGACCCTTTCCCTCAGCCCTGACGTCCTTCCAGGCAATTACTGGGGCCTGGCAAATACCATCTCTGATTGAATTGGGGCTCCACATCTCAGTTGGTTTATTTTTTTAACCTTCTAATTGGTCTCCTGCCTCCAGTCACTTCTCAGCCAAGGTCATCCTGCACTCCACTGACAGAATTATCTAACTACCTATCTCTCATCATGCTGCTCCACTGAGTGAAAACCTTGGCTGGCTCCCCATTGCCTTCAGCCTAATTTTCAAACTTTGTAACAGAGAATTCAGATTTCTCTGTTTGATTCATCTCCCACTACACTCCAGGCTTCTACTCTTCGTCCGCACTGAGAAAGTCATTGTTTCTCAGCACACAGGGCACCTGCTTCCATACATTTCCTCCTGCTGCTACCACATCATTTGCACAATTCTGGTGTCTTCTCCTAGGCATATCTTAGATGTTACTGTCTTAATAACTTCTGCTTATTCCAGAAGGAGTGAAGGCTACCGTACTCTGTCCTCAGAGGCCTTACCCTGCTACTGTGTTCTGCCACCGTGCACTTACATCTTAACTGTGTAGCTGTCCCCCACACTTGGATTATAAGCCACTTAAGGGCCAGACACTTTGCCTTAGTTATCATTTCATTCCCTAGCACATAATGCATACAGGTGGAATGTAAGCTTCTTAAAAGCAGTATGCAGTTTTGTGACTGGCACATAGTGGGTTTTTATTGAGTATTTGTTGAAGGAGTTGAGTATCAACAAATGTTTGAAATAGCAAGGGCAGAACTGTATGGTTCAAATGAAACCAATGCACTTAACCCTTTTTGTTGACTGTGTTTATCCAAATCCAACTGTGTGGGGCTGCAGTCTTCCACCTTGTGAGGGAGGAATAGGCTGGTGCTAATACCTAGCTTTCCAAAGCACTTCTCCTGCATCTCACTAGTGTGATCTTGTTTTATATCAGGAGGCGGGATCACATTTCTGTATCTTCTGTTTGCATGATGTCAAGTGTACTTGTGGGAAAAGATACTACTTTGTTGTAATCTTAATTAGGCTAATAATAACTCTTTCCTGGTTATTGAGAATTATGGCTAAATCAAAGGGAAGTTTGGATTTAAGGGACATTAACAAAACTTTGCTTTTAAGAATCCCCTTAGCTGTTTCTTACTTGGGCAGATAGCTACACCTAGTGGCTTTATGGATTATTTCAGAGACTCTAGGAAAAGCTTTTGGGGTTTTTTTCCTCCCTTTATTTAACCTCTGCTTATTTGGTGTCTTTTCTTTCCTCTTAATTAATGAAGCGGTATCTTTGACTCATATTTTCTCTTATATTTAGAAAGTACGCTGGCCCCAGTATAGGAATGGAGATTGAGGAATTGATATTTATCCATAAAATGCAAATCCCCATATAATAAGTAATTTGGAGTACCATTAGTACAAATAGCAAGGTGATAAGGTCTGGGACCCTCTGACTAGTACTTAAATAGGAGCCTTGTGTGCAAAATACTCTCTTACTTTTATGTGGATATAATCCCAGATTTCTTTAACAAATGTGTATATTTATCAGTATATGCACAAATGTACACCTCTGCCTTGGATGCCTTATTTGTCAAGCACACAAGAATGAATTTCTACATACATACATTTTCCGTGTCATTGAGCCATATTTACATTTTGAGATTTCTGATGGAAATATGCCTAGCATGTATCACACGCATTTCTGCCTTTTAATAAAGCCTATATTTTATAATTATCCTTATCTTGACAACTTAGAACCATAGTTATAAATATTAATTACTTGAGTCAACTGAAGCCTTCAGGAGAAACTTTGAGACTCTTTGCTCTACTTTAATTTCTTTTAGATAGACCACAGTGCTTTACAAAACATTTGTGTCTGTTCACAGTTTTTTCTGTCCTCTCCCTGCCTTTGCTGCTGGCATTGGGTTTTTTGTTGTTGTTTGTTTCTTGTTTTTGTTTTTGCCACCCTCTTCCTATTATCCCCACTCAAGGCCCCTTATCATTTTGGCTTCAATTTCTGCTATGGACTAGAGGTAACCACACATCTAGTAGGATCCCAGTTCTCTTGGCTCCTGAATTTGTTCTGTTTACACCAAAAATATATGCTAAATTCACAGTGCCTTAAACTTATGGGTAAAGTTAAAGGTTACTGGATTTTGAGAGACATCTTTGAGGTGCATAGCTTAGTGATTCTGTTCTGCTATTTTAACCATTGGTCAGTCTTTGTTGTGTGATTCCTGGCCAGGTCATTGAGATTTCTTTGTTTCCACACACAAACAGAACCAAGGCAGTTAACAGATACTCACTGTTCATCTGCTGTGTATCTGGTATGTGGTGAGCACAAACATGCATATGTAGACTTCCTTGATTTCATAGCCCAATTAATATAATGTGTGGAGGATTACAGTTGCCTTGATAATTACTTACATTTGAATTCTCTATTCAGATAGAAAGTTGTATTGATGACCATCCATTTTAATGATTTGCAGAGGGTCTCATTTAACTTTAAAATTTTGTGACTTGTATCGTTATGGCCAAATAATCTATAAACAGCACTTGAAGAGAGAGTTGACTTTTCTTCTTATAGTTCATATGAACTCTAAGCCATAGGGTAACTAATCTTCTCATAACTGGTAACTGGTAACTTTATCGTGTGTGGTGAAATAGCTATCTGAAGTAAGAATTTATATAATATAGACTTTATGCAGTTTAGCTACCCTAAATATATTTGATTCCAACTATCTTTTGTAGATTGTCACATGTGCAATCTATATTACTAAGTTTTAAGACCCTTCATAATTTTAATTTAATCCTAGGCTTGATTTTTTAAAAATTATTGATTATTTACCAAGATATCTGGAGCTACACATAAATGATTTCTTTATAAACCAAGGTAGTGTTGATTTTTCTTCATCATTTCTTCATCATTCCTAGATAAAGCTATATTTTATTCAAGTATTCCTTTCAGTGAAGGAATCCTTTGTGGCTAGTAATTTCAGAGTTCTTTGGCCTTCTTTTTAGTGCATTTTGTGTCTCCTTGGCTTCAAATTCTTGGGAAGTAAATAATACCATTGATTGGGCCATTTGGTATACAATTTGTCAATTAGTCAAGTGATAGGGAGCAGGTCTTTGGCAGCCAGACCACAGGTGGCAAATGAAAGAAAGCTTCTGCACCTTCTCTGGAGTTCATCACTGGAAGAAGATGGCCATTACTCTTTCAAATACAGAGATGGCAATTGAAATTTCAGATGCTGGTTCCTGCCCAGTGACCTATGATAATGTTAGAGGAACATATCTTAAGTGTCTAATAAAGAGGTTTAGTGAGAAACTCCATTTTTAGGAACATAACCTGGGTGATTGTCATCTGTTTCCATAAGATTCAACCACATAATATCATCATTTGCAGCTCTTAAAATTACATTGGAAAAGCTTTAACAACACAGGAAAAATCATATAAAAAGCGTTCTTTAACTGTAGTACAGCGTCTCAATTTTGATGAAGTTATCTATCTTGGGAGAATATATATAAGTATTAACAGTGCTTATCTTCTGGAGATAGTACTGTCGATTTTTCTTCTGTACTTCAGTTTTTGGGTTTTTCTCAGATTTGCAGCAGTGAACATAGATTATTTTATTGTCAGAAATATGTTTATTTAAAACTATTTTTAACTTGTTTTTCTCTGTAATAAAACATAACTTTTTCCCTAAGACTTCCTAACCTTGTCACATAGGAAGGGAACTAAGAGGACACACTGATTTAGGATTTAGAAGACACGTCAAACTTTTTTTAGTTTATTTAAAATACTTGTTGACCTTGTGAGCAGGCAAAGTTGAACATTCTTAATTAAACAAAGCCCTAGGAAGAAGATGAACAATAAACAAATATTTATGCCTTGTGGTGATAGAATAAGGGGATTATTGAATGTTGGAGGAGAGGAGATATTGTTTACTTCTCTGGTCCTTAGTTCCTTCACTTGTAAAAAGAGTCAGATGAGAGGAATAATCATACTGTTCTCTCAACATTCCTTGACTCTCAAGACATTTGAATTACAGTTGGCTGTCTATGTGATTATGTCACCCAAATGGCAGAGATAGGTCAGTTTTAGTAGTGAGAATAAAAGAAGGAAGTGTGTGTCCTGACAAGAATACTTGATTAATAACAAGAATTTTTTTTAAAATCCAGTGGTATTTCTATAAATGTTGTTAGTAATAAAGATCGCAAATAAATATTATAGAGCCCTAAATGTTTACCCAATGCAGTGACTAGTGCAAGGAAAATATGTATAATAAAAGAAAATATTCTTAGGTAAATACTATTCTATGATTAGGGTTTGTGTATAAACACATGAACACCAAGAAAACCAGAATTTGATTTTAGTTTTGTTTTTGCAAATGTTTTATATTATCAAATCCCATTTGTGTTTTCATGCAGTTCAATGATACAAAATATTGAGGAAACGTAGAACACAAAAGAAGTAGGTATTTTTTGGAATTGGTGACAGAAAGCCACAATGGATATTAACTTTTCTAAAATGCATTGTCTTGTCCATCTTCTGCTTTTCATTGCATTATTGAACTGTTGGATGGCGCTTTGTATGAAACTTGGTGGACTGTAACTGCTGTTTTGTCATAGTTTGCCTCAGTTGGGTGAATGAAAACTATTCTCTTCTCCAACAGGAATGTTTGAAGTGGCATTTGTTCATCTGTTGTCTTCCAGAAACTATCTCTATGATGTCTCATACCATCTTTCTTCGTTTCAGATATCCTCTGGCACTTGTAGACAGGATGTTTCAGAATCCCCTGAATTACGTCAGAAGTCCCCCTTATTTCAGTTTGCTGAGGTAATGTATTACAGTTCATACTTAATGAGATTATAATGTGAGCTTAAATTTAGACTGATGACAGTAACTGAAAGTACTGAAGAATTCTCCTTAGCTTACTTAACGTAGATGGGAAAAGAGAGTCAAATTTTGGAAAAGGTATTTTGGAACTCCAGAGTCTCCTAATTAAGGAATAACTTTATGTACTTTATGTCTATAGGAGCTTGTTATTAAGTCACAGTAAATATATTTAAACTGTACCATTAATTTTTGTTTATGAATATAGTAAAATTCAGGATACAATTGAATTATTGTTAGAACTCTGTCATTTATTAGCTGTTAATTTATCAGGTGCTAAATCAGAAGATGTAATCCACTCATGGTTATTGGCTATGCATTCCTTTCTTTTTTTTAAGTACCCTTGGCTCTTAATTGAGACATTAGCATGCATTTGGCAATTTTCAAAGTCCTGTGTCTTTTATCAAACCTGTTTGACTCAATATGTTTCTAACATTGCTTCAGAGATGTGCAGGAAAGCATATTATCCTTAATAGGAAGTCTGTAAGGTTAAGACTGCTTCCCAAAATATCTTCGTTTATCATAGAACTTAATATGGAGCCATCATTATTAATTTTCTTAAACCTTAACCCAACTGATCTTCCCATGATCATTTGAATTGTCTTTTATACTAGACCTTCTCTCACACTGTCTTGATATAACCCTTCCTAACATTTGCCATTGTGTTAGGTTTTGGACAAAGCGAACATATTTTTAGTTTCATATTTTTTTTTCCCTCTCCAGTGCCCTTTTCTGGTGGTTCTCAACATTTTATTGGCAAAACTACTGTTCACAAAGGCAGAGGCCATTCCTTTTCAGACATTGTTTGTAATATGTGTAAATGCCTTGCTGGTATCACCAGAATGTTAGAATACGTATTTGCTCACATATTCCTTATCTATCACTTTTCTTTCTGACCGTGTGAGATATGCTGTGAATTACAAATGTTTTGTATATTGTTTCCTTAAGAATTTAATGTCAGAGAGGATTCGCTGTGCACTCAGTTTTTAAACAGTAGTTGTAGAGATGTTAAATAATCTTGGTCCCAACTTTGAAAGCAGAGATGCTTGACCAGGGGCCCCTAAACCTCAAAAGATCTAATGAACCCTAAAATTTCCTGTGAACATTTAGGTGTGTTGGCATACGTGCATTTTTGTGGATTCTATAGCACACTTAGGAGTCCAAAGAGATCCCTAACTCTTTTGCTTTTATATAAAGAGTCCCTATCTCAAATCTGATACTTCTTCAGGAGCTCTCTATTCATGTGATTAACTGAGTATCTCTTTAACCCAATATTAATTTACAAGTAAATCCTTTTGTTTAGAAACTTGTGAAATGCTTTTCAAAAATCTAGATGGTTGATGATGGTGTTTCTCTTCATTTCATTCATTGTCTTAACCCTCAAAGAACTGTAGGTTAGGCAATTAACCTAGGCATAAACTAATTATTTTCCTAACTTTTATTGAGGGTGCATGGGAATGAAAAATGCTCTCTGAAGTAAGACCTACCCAGGACTTCAGGAAAATCCTTGTGGATTCATATTTGCAGTCTGTCACACTTGCACATGGAGCTCATTTGAAATGATAGGTTTCATGGTCTAACCAAGAAGAGTGTAATTTTACCTTAACATGTCTTTAAAATACTTGGCTAAATTTTATTTATCCACAATGGTCTGTTTATATGTAGTTTGTTCAATAGATCTGGATTTATTTTTTTTTTATTGATACTTATTCTAAAGATGCTTATATGTCTCATTATAGTGGCATTAAAATTTTCTTAATGGCTTCAGCAGTGAATAAAGTCAGTAGTTCCATCAGTCTCTTTTCTTATTCTTTCTCATCCCTAAACATTACTTTGATACTATTTCACTGACAGCCTCCATGGTTTTTCCAACCAGCTTAACTTAATTAAGAGGGAAAAAAACTACTTCTCTGATCGAAGAATTCTGATTAATTAAGGTGCATTTGTTGCTTAGTAAGTACCCTTTGATGCAGTTGGTGAGCACAGTAAATTAAAGGAAAATACTTTTATGGGACCGGGAATGGACTGAATTCGTAACGCCCAGGCCTTTTGCTCTTGTAACTCAATTTCTCCCCATTTTGTAGCTGGATAGAAGTCTTTTTCACTTTGGAAGCAAAATTAATAACTGACCTTGTTCTCAAAAGTTCTTTGAAAAGTATTTCCATGGGGCCATCAGAGCAAACTTTTAAAGAGGCTACCATAATTACCAAGTGGAAACGAAAGGCCTCCTAGTAGAACCAGCTGTGGTATGGCAGAATCCTCTATCCACTGTCAGATGCCTGAAGAGTGGATGAGAGAGAGTGTGTGTATGTAGGCATGCATGGTGTTGCAAAAGAAATGCTATTCCTCTTCAGTGAATAATTTCTTGAATGCTGGTGCAATGCCAGTGTCTTCTGTAGCTTTTCTTTTCCCCGTAATCCTGTAAAATGGGGATTATTCTCTTCATCATTATCATCAATTTATAGTTGGGAAAAAATAAGTTTTAGAAAGATAAGCTGAGCTGCCCAAGGTCATGTAGCTGGTGAGGAGTCAGCTAAGATTCAATCCCAGATACCCAGAGCCACATCCATATGCTTCTCCAACACTGTTTCCCAGCTGCCTCTAAATAGAGAACAGCTTGGGGGGAGTGGTGTAGGGAAGAGAGAGCAACTGGCTTTTCCTGCAGCTTCCAGCTTTTAATAATATTTTAAAAAATATATTGAAATAAAGCAGTTCATCTCACGTCTCCTCCACGGCTGGCTGCAGCATACCTGATACCCTACAAGAGACATGGCAAATGAGCCAAACTTGGTCTTTTGTTCTTCCAGTCATCTGTTTTTAGAAACATGGCCTTTGTCTTCCTTTATCATTTATAAATACTGTTCTTCTAAAAGGCATTAAGGGTGATGATTCATGTCTTAATCTTTATCAGTGTCTACAGTGGAAATATATGGCAGAATCTATTAGTCTGATATGAGAAAATGTCCTTGTGCATTAAAAATTACTTGTTTCCTTTCAGATATCTTCAAGTTCATCCCACCCTGATACTCCTTCAAAACAGTGTCAAGCATCAGCCTTGTTTCAGTTTGCAGAGGTATTGCCTCTTTTTTTTAAATGATTATTGGGCTGAGAAACTTACTGAGCTCAGGAAATACTAGAATGGAGTTTTAATAACATACAATGAACTTTAGGCATGCCTCTTGCCATTACGAATATAATGCACATAAGGGAATACTTAATGCTTTTTGCTGCCTTTGCTGTAATCATAGAACAGCTCCATATTTTGCATTCATTTTATAAGCATTCATTACGGAGTTCATTTAGAATAGACACTTTCCAGTAATTCATTTGTTTCATTTTACCTTGTTCTTAATTTATTTTAAAAGCTTTGGAAAAAACTGCTGTCCACATCCATAGGATTCCAATTTATTAAATGTTTCCAGTAGTGAAATTAGATGCTGTGATTTATGAAAGACTCACAGTGGATGCAGTGGTGCATCTTTAGTAGCATTTAATCCCAGGTTTAGAGCAGGTCAGCTCTCGCAGGATCTCAGATTATCAGCCAGAGAAAGAGCATACACCAGAGAGTGCTCGCTTACTTAGTTGGTGTGGAGAAGCACATCTGACATGCTTGCCACAAAATCCCTGGCCTCAGCCATAGGCTGCTCATTTCTGATGAGCACTCTATGACAAGTAATAAAGTGTATACAGGTCATGAAAATAAGATGGTGTCTGCCCTAGGTCTTTCCCCTTCTTTAGTAATTCCAACCAAAAATATATATCATAAACTAAGCAGTTTTTTGAAGGGTTGAGCGAAAATGACAAGCAGTACCATTCTGTTTAATATTGATGTATTGAATCATTTTGATTCATTTGAATGAAGAATGCTGCATAAATGAAATGTAAAATGATATCCTTTTGGCAGGAGAAAACCCAGCATGCTACTTTGAAAATGAGGAAAAATTACTTTCAGCTTTTATATTAAAAAAAAGAAATACTGCTGCTTCTTGGGACATTAGGGTCAGCCACTGTGACTTTATGCCACCAGTTGGCTTGGATATCAGTTGGGATTCTCTGCCACAATATTTGCTTTAGTTGTTGAGGGCTATTCTATAAAACTGGTAACAAAAATGTCATATAATACTACCACTTAGGAAAAACAATTTGCTTGATGAATCTGAATAAATTAAGATTTTATTATAATCTGTCATTATGATAAGCAGACTGTTATTTCCAGTCTGAGGAAATTGTTTTAATATTTCTTGCAGTTGGTAACATCCATTTATTTGATACTAGTAATTTTTTTTAAGAGTTAAAAAGGAATTTTGGTTTGGTGACTAAATTTGGTTTTAATCTTAATACTTAAGCCAGCCCCATGCAACTTTTTAGAAATATTTTCCTCAAAACAGAAGGTATTTGCCATACTGTTTGATTAAATTCTACATTCTGTAGCTGGATTAGAAAGGTAATGGCTCATCTTTGACACACCTGATATACATTAACTACCAAGAGTATTCAGCTTCATTTAAAATGTCAATATGGGATATCACAGCTGGTGTTTCCAACAGTTATCTCCACTCAGAGCGTGATTGTTATTTAAGTGATACTATTACCATATTTATGAGGAGTTCCTGAAGCCCTGGGCAGCTCTGAGGGACTAGTTTGATGATGTAATAGCGACTACCACTTGATTCTGGAGAATGAGATCTGAGCCTCTCCTAAACTGATTAATGCTTCCTTGCTGCTAAGTATGCTCACTCCTTAAAGCATGAGAACAGTTTTTTCTTCCCTAGGAAAGAAAAGAACCTTTTCTCACTTGAGACCTATGCAGGGAGATGTGTACAGATTTCACTCCTCTACTCAGTAGCACTGGTCTTCTGAGGGTTTTGGGTTTTGATCATGAGAGAGGATTAAAAAATTGTTAACCTGAAAATTATTAGTGCTGTTTCAAGACCTCATAACAGAGGGGAAGGCATGTGCAGTCGGAAAACCAAAATGAAATGTTTTGCCCGAGAATCAAATGTAATTCCCCCTGTCAACTCAGTATATTGTTTTTCCTGGTTATATTTTGCATAGATTGATAATATGAGCCGTTTTCATTCCTAAGGCAATTAAATTATTATATACTCGGTTATTGTTGTGATAGGGGCCCCCAATGTGAAACAACAATCTGGTGAAAGCCGGTGACACAGGTGGTGACAAGAATCCACAGATTGTTTGGCAGAACAAAGGAGATAGAAGTTTATGGAACATACTGGAAGGGAACAGTAGGCAGATTCGGGGAGGAGAGGCTGTCTGCAGAGGCAGGGGGTGGGGGCTGTTTGGAGGAAAGGTGAGGATAAATAGCCCATGGGCCAGTGAGGGCCTCTGGATATTGTGAGGTGGGTCCAGTGGGCCCGTCTGTATCCATCCATGGGGTTGTGATAGGCCTTTTCTACAGTCCATTGCTCAAGCCTTTTTGCCTAAAAGTGGCCTCTACAGTTACTACTTGTAACTGTTACATATGATTATATAAATTGAGTACACGGTTCTCTGAGGATATATAACTTCTCTAGTCACTTGTCTCAACTGGCCCAAGAGAACCCTAAGTTTCAGTCTCTGTCATCGTAAGATCTGACTACATCGTTAGCCTCATTTGGGGTTTGGTTAATTCAAGGCCAAACAAGAGCTAACAAGATGAACTAATAAAATTATCTACTAAAATCTGCTATAAGCACATATATTTCAGTAGAAATAGAACAGGCTGTAATTACTAACTATAATCATATCCCTAAAGCCTTTATAATTATTTCATGTAACACCCATCACCTTTGAGAAAACAGAAAGATTCTTGAAATTCTTGTTTTAATTAGTTTATAGTAGAGGTTCTCAAACTTTAAAAATGCATTGGAGTCCCCTCAAAGGCTTCTTCAAACAGATTGTGGGGCCTCACTTCCAGGGTTTCTCACTTATTGAGTCTGGTGTGGGGCCTCAGAATTTGCATTTCTGGGTGCCTGGGTGGCTCAGTGGGTTAAGCCGCTGCCTTCGGCTCAGGTCATGATCTCAGGGTCCTGGGATCGAGTCCCACATCAGGCTCTCTGCTCAGCAGGGAGCCTGCTTCCTCCTCTCTCTCTCTGCCTACTTGTGATCTCTCTCTGTCAAATAAATAAATAAAATCTTTAAAAAAAAAAAAAAGAATTTGCATTTCTAACAAGTTTTCCTGTTGGAAACCACAATTTGAGACCACTGCTCTATAGTATAATTTTTACTCTGAGTTATTAGCTCGTCCTTGTTAAGGTACTTCCTAGTATCTCTGGACCTTATAGGGAAGGGATGAAGAGAAAAAAGGACGGGCACATAATAGAACTCTACTCAGGAGCCCACTTGGACTCCCTCTCTTTTCAGAGGGATTTCAGTACACTTAGAGAAAAGTGAGTGTTTCTATGATTAGGAAACGATTTAGTCTTTAAAAATGTTTAGCTTTGTAATATTAAGGTTAGGCATGCAAAATTCCTAGAGTCCATTCCTGTTTATTTGATTTACAAACATATATAACTCTAGGAAGAGGTTAGCTAGATCTTCTCTTGGCACAGGGCCATTTATTGTGGAAAATAGTTATCCTAGAGACACCCTTTTTTAGAAACAGTCAGCCCTGGGCATTTCTTTAAGTTGAAGTGGTTTTTTTCTTTATTAACCAAATTTGATAGTTTCAAAACTCATTGAAGTTAACAAACTTGGAATCATGAACCTGAATAAAGAACATTTTGTTTATATATTCCTCATGAAAGGTTTATGTTTAAAGGGAGGAAAATACATCTACTTGACAAGATCTAGAAAGAAATACAGAGTGCAGAGCCTGTCCCCCATTTCAGCCTGTCTCCAATCCTTGCTGATACTCATACCTCACCTACATTCAGCTGGGCCCACTTTGAAGAGCTGTCGTGTTCCCAGGCTCTAATCCATTACATTGGTCAAAATGAGTTTCCTATCTGCATCTTTTGTTGTTTACAGGTAGAGTGACACATCCATCGCATTTTAGATCTTATTTACTGTAGACTAATAACCACATGTAATGCCAGAAGGGAGCTATTGTCTTCTATTATCTAAAGAGTCTGAAAGCCATGACCAGTTCACATGTTCTTTCTGTTGTGTGGCTGACTCTTACACCTAAAATAGATCTTTGCATTGAAATATTACATATTTTCTTTGAAGACAGAAAACTAATCTGGATGATTTATACCAATAAGTTTGGACATTAAAACTTCCCTTAGAAAGTATTTACTTTGCCAATATAAATACAACCATCATCTCACCAAATTTAAGACATTGCCACAGTTGGATATAAACAATAGGTGCAAATTTAATGCATTCATTTTGATGATGGACTGTTCAATATGTTACAGAATATTACACTCGACAAAAACCATATACTCACACTGCAGCTAATCAGTATGAAAGTATTATGTGTTTTATTAGAAGCATTAATATTTCTTTTAAGGTAAGAAAGACCAGTCATCCCATACTGTTCATTTGGGGTTTTTTAAAAATATTTTTTTATTCATTAAGTAATTATCAGTCATTCCTTACCAGGCTGCAGTGTTTTATGATACCCCTCATAATTGCAAAAAACATCCACTATTACCTAATTTGCTTTTGATCTTTACTACCTGTTTCCTTGGTGTGGTTCCCCTACCTCAGGCAGCTATAAAACGAGCAGTTTAACATCCAGGATGATCATTTTTCTTAGCACTTTCGCTGTACTTCACGTACTATTACACCCTTGTTTATCCAAACAGTATATACTAGCCAGAAGAGAAACTGTGGTGGAGTTAACCGATTGGCAAGTGCCATCCAGTTTGAGGACAATAAAAAAGCCAAGAATGTACTATTCAATATGGTCCACTAGTGTCCCCTACCCAGAAGTAAAACATAGCATATACTTCCCTCTACCAGGTGACCAGACATTGGAAAAAAAAAAATATTAATGGTATTGTTCTTACTTGAAAGGATGTGTAAGTCTCTTAAATAGGAAAAAAAAATGGTGGGCATCTGCAGTAGTATCGCAACTCAGCATTGTACAAATTCTAATGAAGCCGATCAGATTAGTAAGAGAAAATGTGTAAATAAAAAGACAAAATCTTGAGGAAAAGCATTTATGGGATCACCAGAGAAAGGAGAACAATAAGGAATGGGGGGAGGATGGGTAGGAAGAAAACCAGGATTCTCCAGCAATGGAAGCCCAGAGAAGAGTTTCTCAAAGGAAGGGTCAGCCACATCAAATGTTGCCAAGAAATCAAGATAAGGACCAAGCATAGCATTAACAATGTCCAGTTTTTCTTCACGCCCCCTACACCAAAAAAAATTAAGAAGCCAAAGACGCTTTTAGAAAGCCTATCTCACCAGAGTTACTCCATGAATATTGTATTGGTTGCTGATTCAGGAAGTGTTGGGCTACCAAAATACATTGAACCTACCCCACAGGAGCTCCTTTGGAAATGTTCCTTAGACCTCCACATAGGAAAAAATCCTCCCATGGGTAATGAGGGAACTAGGCCTTACGAGACACAGATGGCGGTTCCTTTTGAAAGGCGAAGAACCATTCTCAAGCCTCAACTCAGACAACTGTGCATGAAGTCGGGTGGCAGACAGTGCAGTCGGACTTTCTTCATCAAGCCCACAGTTGACCACACACAATGTGTGGTACTGAGTGAGGAGCATAAACCTCCAGCAACACAGGTGACAGGAAAGGGCGCCATTAGGAGATCTAGAAGTGCACCCCATCCTGGCTTAGTGCAGCAATGCCATACTCGCCCGCCCGCTAGTGATTCTGGAGAGTGTCATGTGACTATGTGATAGATTAAAATTCTACAGATTTTTAGAAATTATCCTCTAACATTGCAGTTTTTAATTCCATTCCTACTTCTGTATGTAACAAATTTTTAAAACTATACTAAGAAAGTTTATTTTTATTCATGTTACTAATGATAAATTCTTGTTAATAATTGCACCATTTATTGAGAGCATAATATGAACCCAGCACTTTGCCAGACTCTTCATTAACATAAAATCTAAACTTCACAACCGTAATATGGGGCAGGTATTACTGATTCTGTTTTGAAGATGAGGTAGAGGAGACTCAGAGTCTTGATTATTTTGTTAAGTCAGCACAGCATAAAATAATGAAGACGTGTCTGCCTGACACAAAGATCATGTTCTTTCATTTATACAACCTTGGTTCAAAACACTGACATCTATATTCAGTATTTCATTCCCTCAAGTCATTGATAGGTGATGTTTTTTCTCTTAGTTTAGTGATAAGGTGAGTAATTAAATTCAGCTTGTCTAGAAAAAAATAGAAGTGGCACATATCAGAGAAAATTTAGCTAGAAGAAAATATTCCAGACTTCAGAAAGATTGAGCCCCATTTAGTTAATTTTCAAATAGGTTTTTGTTTGTTTGTTTGTTTGTTTTTTAGGATTTTATTTATTTACTGGAGAGAGAAAAAGAGAGAGCAGGAGTGGAGGGGGCAGGGGAGTAGAGAGAGAAGGAGAAGCAGACACCCTGCTAAGCGGGGAGCCCAATGTGGGGCTTGATCCCAGCACCCTGGAGCCATGACCTGAGCCAAAGTCAGATGCTTAACCGACTGAGCTACCCAGGTGCCCCTCCCACTTATTTAATTTTCTAAGAAGAAGTGGTTGAGATAAATAGCAAAGAACTGTTAAAATTGATAGTACCTAGGAAGAAAAAAGTCCTTATTCCATAAACTAGCCCCTTCTAAATGTTCCGGGTAGCTTATTAAGTATTTGCCTCTACAAAGAGAAAATTCTCTCTAGCAGTAAGCTCCCCGTCTCTCTCCGAGCTGACAGCTCCCCAGAACTCCCTGTGGGAGTTGGGGGTCACCTGTAAGGATGCAGACACCAGGCAGGACTGCTTCCTAAACTGAACTAAGAGATACCTCTGTCTTAAATTGAGAAAGAATTCAGAATCGCCAATATGAAAAGCTTTACACCAGAGCTAGCTCCTCTAATGATGACAGAACTTCTCCAGGAGAAGAATACTTTATAAAGATCCTTAAGAATGTATGTCCTCAGCTTCTTACTAAGTTAGGCTAGAAATAGAAAATAAAGTGTTCGTATAAGAATGAAGGACAGTGCAGTTACATGTTATGGCACAGCTGCTCTTTGGTCACATTTGCAGGAGAGCTTGTGGGCAGTGTAACGGTGTATGTGTTGGTATGCCCCAACGTAGGCCTTAACTCTCTGACTTAGAAGTGTGGTCTTGACTATCCATCTTTATATATGCTTGAGAATGTTCTCTCAGAGCTAGGGCCAATGTTTATGTAAAACTCTTAGCGTCCCCAGCTCCTGCCGTAATTCCCTAGTTCATATTGGATTCTCAAAAAAGTATTTGTTGACTAACAAGGCTGTCTTTGCCAAATACATTCCTAAAGAACAAAATGGGACAAAACTTGTTGCTTTGGTACAGACTAAATGACTCTAAATCCCTTGTATTTCGCCAGCTGATGAGTTGGTATTTGTATAGAAATGGAAATGTTTATCTTGTAAGTTTAAAGCCTGCAGTATAGAAGATAATACTCATCATTTAACCGCTGTCCCAGCCACGCCTGGTTTTTGTTACTGTTTTTGAGGTTGTTGATTACATTTGGTTTCAAAAATTGTCCCAAGTAGGACACATTTAAAATTACTCGATACTTGGGAATGGTGATGTTCTCATAAACAAAAGAAAGTTCCTGGGTGTGTGTGAAGAGGAAACAAAGATTCTGATAACACAATTAACATTCTTTATGTGAATTGTTTTTTCAATATAGATTTCTTCGAACACTTCACAGTTGGGTGGTGCCGAGCCTGTGAAGCGCTGTGGGAAGTCCGCACTCTTTCAGCTGGCAGAGGCAAGTTTCTAACAATATTTAGAAATAAGATCTGCAGAGGTGGAACCCACAAAAAAAGTTCATCATTGCAGCATTCTTTAAACTGTGCCATTTCACCAGTGACCAGACTGTGGTGTTAGGTCTAATTTTCAGCCATGAGAGGGTTAGCTTTTTCATAGGAAAAAAAAGGAGTTTTGTTATGAAAAGTCAGTAAGCACAGAAAAAGGGGACACAGGGAAATTGCAGAATCTTTTTTCACAGGTAGTATTGTAAAATAAGGTCAGTTTTTGTCCCACACTGTGAAGTAAGTCCAGCCTGGACCCAGGAGAATGGCCTGAGTCATGTTTCTCTCCTCAGATTCTCCTATTAACATCCTTAAATTCCTAGAAGACACTACTTTTAAACCAGGTGGTTAATGTTTTAATTTGGGGGTGTTTTTCTTTGTTGTTGTTTTTGTTGTGGGGTGGGTTTTTTTGGTGACTTGTTTTTTAAGTGAAGAATTCAAATGACATATTTTAAAATCTGATTTTGTAACACCTGTCAGTTGTATGCTTGATATGATGTGGGTATAAAATGCCGCTGTTCCTTTGGCAAAGTAGAAAATGTGCTTTTATAAATCTGTGAGGAACAGAGAGCCCTTGCTTGGTGGGGGATGGGGTTGGTGTGAAAGGTGCCAACAGCAGTTGGTGGTAGAGTGTAGGCAGGGACCATGCTGCTGCTCTGCCTTTTTTCTGTGAAAGAAATATCTGTAGCACTAGGACACGATAATAACAGTTTACTTTTTCCGTGAGACAAATTAGGAGGCACAAGATGGGTGACCAGATATCTCTTATATTGAACTTTTTCTTTTCTTTCATTTTTCTGGCTTCCTTCCAGTTAGTTCCTTCTGAGGGTGTGTGTGTGTGTGTGAGAGAGAGAGAGAGAGAGAGAGATACGGTTCTTTTTATAAAGCCTTTGTAGTTTATTAAATTTAATGGGACAACCTATTATTTTTTAAATTTTATGGTAGCTTATATCATAAAAATCTAGGAGTTTTAAATGTGTTTAAATGAAGCTTTTAAAGTCTAGCCAGGCCCACATTAGAAATAGAAAAATACAGAGGCCTGAAACAGTAAAGTATATAAACAGTGGAACAAATGAACCCTTTGTTGTCTGACATTAAGCTGACATGGTTCTTGTTAGACAAAAATCAGACCCAAATAGAGGTCTACAAATGACTAGAAAACTTCCAAAGATCTTAGGAATCATTTAAAAAAGAACCGAGTGAGTCATTGGCCAAGTACTACTTCAGGTAAAACTGAAACAGTAAAGATCTGGCAACAAGTGCTCCTTTGGAGTTGGAGCAAACAACTCTTTGTAAAGAGAGACTACAAGGTGATGAATTTAGTATTTTTAAGACCCTATAGATTGTCAAGACAATGTATTTGAAAGAAGTGACACCTTTTCTTAAATAAAATGAATGTATGGTGCTCTCTGCATTTCCCTGTTTGTGTGTACACACACATGCACATTTACATACAAACATAATATATACATAACAACACTAAATT
This sequence comes from Mustela nivalis, assembly GCF_964662115.1. Taxonomy (NCBI): domain Eukaryota; kingdom Metazoa; phylum Chordata; class Mammalia; order Carnivora; family Mustelidae; genus Mustela; species Mustela nivalis. Next base: position 54,211,575 of record NC_139020.1, read on the forward strand.
ATAAAACAAGTTAACTCTCATATTAATGTATCTGTAATGAATCATTTTATACTAGAAATATATGATTCTTTCAGGTACTTTGCTATGGAGGGTGCTAGAGAGATGATTTTGTCTTCTCATTTTCTTTCTTTGGCATAACCGTTATAAGAAAAAAAAGGATTCCCTATTAAATCAGAGCTCATTAAAAAGAACATTCTTCTAATTTGTAGGGATGCATCCCAAATATGAAACAGATGCTATGGTTTAACAGATGTTTGAATGCTGGTATCATAATTTTAAAGGGGTAAAATGACTGCAATAAGCCTATTCCAATTATAGCAAATCAGCTTATACTCAGACTTGGTTTCTTGTAACATCTGAGTAAAAATATATGCTTTTGATAAAACAGGGTCGCTAAAAAATAATTTACCAAGAAAATCTCACATTATTATTTGCACCACATGAATATCATACCATAATGCTAATAGACTGTTTTAGAATAACATTCTAAATCCTTCCCAGTTTCTAATTAAACATAAATATGTGCACAATGGATTAATCAGCATCTCCAAATAATCACCAGTAGAAATATGCTTCCTTAATTTTTTTTATTCCATGTGTATTTGATAATCATTTTTCTTTTTTTTTCTTTTTCTTTTCTTTTCTTTTCTTTTATTTCTTTTCAGTGTTCCAGCATTCATTTTTCTTGAACTGAATATAATATTTAATTATTTGGGGTATCTCTTGAAATAAGTATAACAGGATATGGAGGAGGATTTTTCCTCTTGCCCAGAATTGGTGCTGTTTTCTGAAATATGGAAATACAGCTTTAAAGTCACACATACCAAAGGGAAATCCACCAGGAAGCCACCTTTAATGTGGGCCAGATACTCTTTTGGGATTTATAAAGAGATGGTCTGATCCAACTACTGCCCCATATGCCATTCCAGGGGTTTCTTCTTTCATTCCCATCCTAACCCCAAGTCATCAGTGGTGGGGGGGGTGGCTATCAAAGACTTTCCAGTTACCCAGAATATTTTGGCCTTTCTCCCTGTCCTGAGGAGGAAAGGAAAGAAGTGCTTTCCACTCTTTATCCCTGCCCCATATCAAGCAAAGTGAAGGCAGCTCTAAGAAAAACTTTGTTAAAGATCAGAGGGTATCTGCAAGAGGTATCTTCTCATTCTTTGATTAGAAGCAGGAAATGTTGTAGACATAGACTTAGTGCTATGCCTTGCACCTGTTTGACCAGTGAGAAAAGAACTGGAGGAATTTGGCTGCGGGAGAGGCTTGTAATAGCCTGCTGTACTCTCCGTTTTGGCAATGTAAAGATGCATGAGTTTTCACAGGTCAAGTCGACAAAGAGAAAGCAGTTGAGTGTGATCAGGCAAGATAGTCATAGGGTGCGGGGTTGGCAGAGAGCAGGCCCAGGACGGTCTCTTACATCAGGAAATATGCAACAGAGACAGCTTTACTCAGGACACTGATGAGCTCCCACAAGCAGCAGTGATGCTCAGCCAGTTTCCACCAGTACAGCAGTCCTGCTAATAAAATACCAAATACTTCCCATTGTTAGTAAAAAACTGCGACCCAAACCCCCTGTGTACCCTTGCTGCAACTTTCCCAGCATCCCCGGGTTCCCTTGATCCTTCAGCAACTGAAGGACGCAGCAAGGGGCCTGCAAGATGTGGCCCCTGGACCACATCCCTTCTGATCATTTAGCACCCCTGCCTCTTAAATATTTTGTATACCATCCCTGCCCTTGGCATCCCCTGACAAGGTCATTCAGTCTTACATATATTAGCAGGAACAGATAAAAAAAGACAGACATAACCATGGGCAGTTTGCTTTACCTCCACCATAGCTTCTCCTATCCTCTACAGCAGAACTATTTAAAAATAGCCTTGTGGACTCTGGGAAACAAACTTGAGAGTTTTAGAGGGGAGGGGTGTGGGGGGATGGTTGAGCCTGGTGATGGGTATTAGGGAGGGCACGTATTGCGTGGAGCACTGAGTGTTATACACAAATAATGGATCATGGAACACTACTTCAGAAACTAATGATGTACTGTATGGTGACTAACATAACATAATAAAAAATAAATAAACAAATAAATTATAAAAAGAAAATAGCCTTGTGAAGGGAAGGGCCAGGAACCAGCCTAGGAACTCACCTCTCCCCTTACCCCACCTCCCTTCCTATGGGCTGACATGGGAGGAGGGCTGAATAAGGAAACCTCCCAAAGCTATAGGCACTGTTGCTTGCAGGAAATGTCTTCATGGTGAAGAGCAAGAAACATTTTAGGCACATACTTATCACTGTGCCGTACACCCACTTGTGCAGGCAAAAAGAAAATTGGAGGAAGTTGGCAGCAGACACAAAGAGACTTGAATTGGCCTGCACTCTGGGTTTTGGCACTGGAAAGACCCCTTCTATTTCCCAAGACCCTGTAGCCAGGAGATGCCCCGGGGAAGGCCCTGTTTCAGGCATTTGATTGGCATTTTAAACTGGGTGGATTTTTAATAGCTGAAAGTGACCTGAAAATTCTGGGATCTGTTCCAGGTATTTTTCAGGAATCTACTCCAGCTAGGAAGGGAGTTGGCATAGTGCTGCTGAGGTCAGGGAATTGAGAAGAAAATACAGTCCTTGATATTTGAACCTCCATGAGATTCATACTGTTCAGTTAATCAGTTGCTTAATTGGTGCAGGTACTTAATGTGTTTCTTTTCATTTTGAAATTAATTAGGTCAGGTCCTATAAAGAATAGCAAAGCATCCCCCTGGAGACCATAGTTATAGTTGTTTCATGTTATAGTTGCTGTATAGTTGGAGGGCACACAGAGACATCTGTACCTGTGCATTTTAGTGAAGAAAATTCTACACTTGAAGATCTCTGGTATCAGAATTGCCTAATATAATAAGATGTACAGTTGATTCATTTATTCCAACAAACAGTAATTACTGAGGACTATTCCATGCAAGTAACAGTGAGGCTGCTGAAGTTACCTGCATATGGGTATACAAGTAGTGTCTATTACGATGGGATAAGCTGCAAACCTCCTTCTAAGATCAGCGGTGTAAGCACACTTTACCTCCAGGTGTAGGTTTGGTGTTGTAGAGGACCCCTAGAGACTGGAATGCATGCCTGAAAATATCAGTTGCTCTTTGTTTTACTTCTCTTTTTCTGAGATAGTTCTATGTCTTCTTTAAAACAGGTTATAAATTTTAATAGCGGGAAGTAAGTTGTGCTATCTAACCCAAGATCATGACGACTATTTTACTATCTGCTGTGTGGTAGGCACTTTATAAGTACTTTATATGTACTCATTGAATTTTCACACACATCCTTGGAGATAGGTACTATCATCATTCTGCTTTGACACATTAGGAAACAAAAGGGCAGAGAGGTTTTATGACTTGCCTAAGGTCATGCGGACAGGAGATTACAGCCTCTGTAGGAAACCCAGGCAGTCTGTCTCCACAGCCCAGGCTCTTCCACACTGGGCTGTTCTGTCGCCTTGATTCAGATGAATGTAAAAGACTCTGCAAGTTGCTTGTTATAGGACTTTGCGTATTATGGAAGGCTCTATGGAAGACAGCTCACTCCTACACATATGTGTATGGCTGAATAAGATGACAGATTTTTCAAGACTGCTGTCAAAGAAACGGAGCTGATATTTCCTTTTTAAAAAGTGTCTGTACTTTCAAAACTGCCAAGATACATCTTACACCCTTAAATAAGTAAGTGCCTGTTATTGAATATACTTTGGAAGATACTGTGAGGAAATTATGGGGTACGACTCCTGTCCTCCAAGAACTTATTCTCCAGCTGCGGAGAGAGGATATAAAAAGTTAAGGAATAAGAAATAAGTGTGCAAATGGTTTCACTGAGAACCATGCAGTGAAATGACAAAGCTCTCCTCGAGTGACGAATGATACACCAAGTGAACATGTGAAGACAAGAAAGGGAGGAGTTAATATTGACAGGAGTGTTGTGGGGGCCCAGCTCAGAGAGAGTACAGAGACAGCACGGAGATGGTTGTTGAAGGAGTTGTGGAGGAACAGGGGTTGCAACCAGCAGCCTTTGGGCCACATTTAACTTGCATAGATGCTTTTTTCAGACCATAATTTGTTGACCTGTATTGACACTTGAACTAGTGTTCAATATTTTAAAAATAGAGATTTCAAGTGAATATCTATGTCTGACTTCTCATGAAAATTGAAGAGAATCTGGAGACTGTGATCCAGCCTTCCTACATGAGAACAGTTGGTCAGGGCCGGTAGTGGCCTGCCCACCATCCTCTCCTTTGCCTACTGAGTCCTGAGTCTGAGGCCAGCAGTCAGTGCCAGCCCCTACTTAACCCTGTGCACCTCCCTCTTTTGTACCTGAGCACCCGGACAGTGCCGATTGGGAGCTGCATAATTAAACAGAGAGATGGGAGAGAGATAGCAGAGGGATTAAGGGGTAAAAAAGCAGGCAGACGTGAGGTAGGTGGGTGACAACAGCTCAGTCAGATGGGCAGGCGTCGAGGATTGTGCTGGGAACCTTATGGAAGGTGGAGTGTGGCCGCAGTTCGAACTGGGAGAGTAGTTAGTGTGAAGCAGGAAAAGTTGTGCTTGAAGGATAAGGAAGAGCAAACGAAGACTGAGGGCAGGGGCGTGCAGTGAGAAAGAAGACTCCAGTGGCAGCTGTACGTAGAACGGAGGGGAAACCTTCCGGTGACACCCATGTGAGAAGAAGAGCCAGGATTGAGGAGGGGCTGGCTGGCAGTGGAACAGGAGGTAGAAAGAGACAGCAAGCAGGGAGCTTACAGGGGATTTTGTTGGATTTGATGACTGGGTTAATGTGGGAGGCAGAGCGAAAGGGGAGCCAGAGGTGACCCCATCTCTGAACCTGAATCCTCGGAACCCTTCTTCAGGAAGCCTGGATGTTTGTGAACAAAGAGGAAAGCCCTGCTAGCAGAAAAGAGATGAAAGGTGCTGAGGGGTAGGAACAGCTGAGGAGATCCACTACTGAAAGAGTCAACAGGAGAAGGTATTTGTCAGGGTAAATGGTTGGTTTTGGAAAGCAGAGGCTCATGTTCTCTGAGCACAGAAGAAAGAAAGGTAGAAAATAGTTGCACAGACTTGCTGCATTTGGTCTGTGGTCTGTGTTTTACTTTGCTTTATCTCAGTGTATGAAACTGGTAATGTGTTAGGGTAAAGTTGAAGAAAGGGTGCCAGGTGTCTCCAGATCTACTCGTCAAGAATAAAAAGATCAAGGTTGTAGATCTTGTGGTTCCAGGGGTACTGAAAAAGCTGTCTTGAACCCTATTTATTAAAAAAGAATGATGACATTTTCAGAGGCCTTGACGCCCTAGTTTTCCTACATTCTAACTTTCAGGAACCACTTCTAATTAAAACCAAAGAGATAGGTAAAGGTGAATATATTCCAGTGCCTGTAAAAATTAAATCTTAAGGAAAATGTTGGTTCATTTTAAGAAAAGTTGAAATTCTGATAAGATCATAAAGATGAGACGCCATCCCTCCGGTCACGTTTGCATTCCTTCCCGCTACCAGCTAGAGGGGATGTTTGATGGAAGTGACTTCTTTACAGTTTCCCCTGTGTCCTCACTGACGGCTGATGCGCAGTATTCCCTCCGTCCTGCTGGAAGCCCTTGAAGCCCAGAGTCTCCTGCACGCCTCTCAACCTCGCCCTTCCTACACAGTTGTCACATGACCGAATCCCAAATACTTATAATATATGTGAGGGGCTCTTTTCTTTAGCTTTTTACACACAGTTGTGAGTCATTTTTATGAAACGTCTGTCCTAAAACTTTTCATCTCATTTTTAAATGCATCAACTTATTTTTGGAAGAGCTACAACGTAGGAATTCTCCTAATGAGTGCCTTTAACGTGTCTAGGGGAGACTTGAATAAGTGGCCTGTGGAACAAAGGTCACCCCACCCATCTGGAGTCTTCAGAAATGGCATAATTTCTGAAGAAATAGTGAAGAGACACACTGAAGCCACCTTTTCACCTGGCCGTGTTTCTGTAAACCAAGTAGAAAACTACTTAATATGCTCAGTTATCAGTGTTGAGAGATGCTTAGACCACTGTTCTGTGACCAGTTATCTTTTATAATAAAGAAAATTGAATTTTCTTAGCATCAGTGCTATTCCTTATTCTCTGCAGCCATCAGCCAGTGTATGTTTATGGCAAAAACATTCTGGTTTTATTTAATTATGGGAGAAGGGCACATCTTGGAAAGCACTGCGAAGTGCCATCCCAGGGTTATATCTACAATGTTTTGGCAGATAATAAGCCAGTACAAAATGACTGTAAACATACCTTGGCTGTAAAACATTTATTTTGTACTAAAAGGCAGAGATTTTGAAATTGAAACTTCCTGATAAGTGTCAGTGGGTCTGTTTTCACACTGCCTTGTGTTTTTAATCTTTCTGGATCCTTTATAATAGACAATGAAAGACGAAAGATAATTAAGAGTGAAATGATAGCTACGGTACATTTTGGGAACAACTCACCCATTTCTTTGTACCAGTTAAAGGGCATCTCCTTCTGTGGTATCATTCTTACCTAGTACACATGATGAATTATTTTTTCTCTGGTCATTTCACTAAGTCTTTTATAGCAGAACACATTAAAGAAACAAATCGATACCTTACATTTGTAGAAAGGAATACATTTTAGAATGTCTTTGATTCCAAGAGATAAAAGCTTGCTCAGCACAGATTTATTATGTCTCTGTAGTCCCCAGTAGCAAACCCTGAGCCTATGTCATGATCTTCCCTGAACTGAAAATGGCAATCTCCCTGAACCCAGGCACATAAAAAATAATCCCTCCAATGCACATTTTATGTCACCCCTTCGATAATCCTCCTGAAAGTTTTTCTTTGTAATAGGTTTGAAGAGGATAATTTTTTATACATCGGTCCAGTATGTGTGTCCTGTTAGAGTCTCAGTTCCAGCATACTAGTTCTCGTTTTTCTTTTGGGGGTGAATTGCCATTTCTTCCAGCTCATCACTGTCAGGCCATTTTGACTACACGGAACAGTGAGAAACTTCGGGAAGGTTTCAGTTACCAGAAGTAAAACTAAAATATTGGTGATTAGTTTTCACTGTTGCTCTTGGGAAGCTTAAGTAAGGACAGTGTAAGTGTGGGTCCTAATTAGCATTTTTTTTCAGACTTGTCACTCTTTCTGGTGTGAATCAGAATGCATTTTAGACTTCTCATGTACCTCCAAACTAGTGAACCATTCAGTTCAATTCAGTTATCTGTGGAATGCCTTCTCTTTGAAAGGTACTAGGATAGATCCTTGGAGGACAATACAGAGGTGAACAGGATCGATTTTGTGCCCCCTGAGTTATAGTTATAAAAAAATATATAGTGCCTGAGGGAATAGACAATAGATATCAAATATTTATGCCAGACATTTGATTTCAAACATTAACATTCTGACTTCTTTGAATACAGCCATGGGGATTCCATCCAGAAGGTGTCCTGAAGCCATGTTACAGCGTCACTTTTAAAGAAGGTTATTGTTCAATTTAAAATAATAATAGAAGAATAAGTTGTCATTTTCTAAGGCATATTCTATTTCAAGGCTTGATTAACAACCCACCCTCTATTAAGGGCAACTTGACTAATTAATAACAGACATTAATTCTGTGCTTCCCACAATGCAGTTTTATTCACTTGAGTTCACACTGATTTATGTCCCTCTGTGTCCACTGGGTGCTAATCTGTATGCGTGTCCATGCATGTGAACAGAATGTAGTTCGTATGCACTTTCATAAGTCTCACTGAAGTTAATTGATAAATGCACTAAAAGTAGATGTTTGTACCCAGTAGTAGAACTGAGCTTCACTCTGTTTAATGAGGGTAAGCTTCGTGAAAGATAACTGATTTAAGATCTTGCATCTAATTTTGTTGTATATATTTTTTCCCAATTACAGAATCATTCAACCCTAGAATGAGGAAATTGTAGCACAGTACTTAGTGTACCAAGGCCATGATGTGCTACTAATGATATCCTTAGGACTGGTCCTGTTACTGCCCATAGCTCATACTCATTCTGCATGGCATAAGCTGCAGAGGGATGGTTGTCAGAATACATTTTTTCTTGCTCCCTACCAGGCACTATTTTAGGTGCTGTACATGTGCAGCTCACTGAACCTCACAGTGTTCCTAAGAGAAATACTATTACCGTCCACGTTTTGTAAATGGGGAAACTGAAGCACGGAAAGATTTTTTAGAAAATGAGCAAATCAGGCAGAGTCCACGTGCAGCTCCAGGCAGTCTGACTCCAGAATCCGTGGCTTTTGAAAAGGCTTCTCAAGATAGAATTTGTTCCTAACTAAGAGTGATGGCATCTTCTAAGAGTTACTACATCCATGGCTATTCCCAAGTTGGTTGTTTTATGTGGAAGCACAGGCTGTTAATTCCTAGAGACTTTTGAAAATTATTTCTGATAATAAAATATTTGAACTCCTAGAAGAGAATAGAAAAACTGGGAATTAAAGTCTCCCCCAAAAGGTCCTTCTCAAATATGCTATTCCAGAGTCTCTTCTGGTGGTTCATATCCCTGGTGGCTGCAGACTGCCTTTCCTGGGTGCCTGTGTCCCCTTGATTTCCAGCTGGGTTCAACCGGTGGGAGACTCTGGTGGGAAAATCAGGGCTGGGGGGAAAGAGGCCAGGATGTGCAGAGAAGGGGGTGTGAGGAGGACTGGGAGTAGAGCAAAGGTCTTACCTCTTCCACATGCTCAGCTTCCTCCACTTAGGCCCACTGTGGTTCCTTCTTCCTTTGGGGACCTCCCTCCCCCATTTTTTCTTACTGTTGCTATTTCCTGGGTTGCCTCACCAACCTCCTGTTTGTGCATCTCAGTTCTAGGTGACCTGTGTAACCAACCTATTCTCCGCATTAAATTCCTTCTGCTAGATACGCTTTCAGCTGTTTGTTTTCCTAATTAGACCCTGCCTGGTAAACAAGCAATTTTTATTTTCCATTTGGTATGGTTATAAAACCGGCTGAGAATGCTGTTGGCATACTATATCGATTTCAGCAAGACTTTTGACACATAATCTTACAATGTCCTTGTGAACAAAAGGGGGGGAATTTAAGACTGGATTATAAAACATTCTTTGATCGCTGAAGTTCATTAATGTTCAAATAAACCTGATGAAAGGGCTCTCAGAGTCTGCCAGAAATCTCTGTCCTTGGCCATTTCCTGTTCAACATGACCAAAGATTTGGGTGAAGACATAAAAAGCAACTTTATCAAATGTATCCATAACACAGAGATGGAAAGTAATGTAATTCAGCGTTCAAAATGATAAACTAAGGAAAAATGGAAAATTTCACTTCTGTGTGGAAAAAATAGAGGAGAAACCAAGATTCCCAGCACATTATGTGGGTAAAGAAATCCAAGCTTTTCATTGACTACAACCCTAGTACAAGCCAGAAGTATGACCTTTTTTTTTTTTTTTTAAGGTTTATTTATTTTAATAAGAACGTGCTCGTGCTCCAGCACATGTATGTGTATGCGGGGTTGGGAGGCACAGGGAGGGAAAGAAGCAGACTCGCCGCTGAGCATAGAGCCCAGCTTGGGCCTCAATCTCAGAACCCTGACGTCATGAACTGAGCCAAAACAAGAGTTGAACGCTGAACCGACTGTGCCACCTAGAAGCCCTGACCTCATCTATTTATTTATTTATTTATTTATTTTCTTTTTTTAAATGGAAGGGGAGAGATTCATCTTTGGTCCCGATTAGAAGATAAGCATGTCCCTATCCGTAGACAAGTTGGCAGTTCCACTTCTCATCTGAAGGCTTACAGAAGACTAGCGGCTTACTCTGAGAAAGATCCATGTTCCCCAGCCCTTAGGAAGTTTTTTATGTTAAGTTTTGTGTCTACACTTTTGGCATCACAACAACTCAGTGGAGTATATACTGTTGCCCATTTCTCAGCCTTTGTTGCCTCATATGGATTCAAGGCAAAGTGGGGCCTTGGGCAAGCACTGTGGTACTTGATCCTGAACCCAGCTCATATAAAGTCCAGTTCTCACTTCAGGACCCCACAACTGCGTGTAGTCAGGAAGCCTTTATGTGTGATGAACAGTTAAGGGAACTGGGACATTATGCCAGGAGAAAAGACTTATTATGGGAACATAACACCTGTCCTCCAGGTTTTGGAAGTCTGTCACATGAGAGAAAGAGCGGATTACTTTATGTGACTTCGGGGAACAACGAGTACTGACAGAATGATAGTTTTTTCCTCAAAGTTTTAAAGATTTCAAAGAGTACTACCCTCTAACATGGTCACTGTCTTTGTGCAAAAAGTTGGAAAATTAAGTCTTGGAAATATTGTAGTAAAATGAATTTCTACATGGGGAAGGATGTTAAATTAGGTAACCTAGACTGACACCCAACTCTGAGAGTCTGATTTGTGTTTGTTTCGGTTTTTGGTTGGTGAGATCTATGACTTGTAGTTTTTGACTCAGTTTTTTGTTTTATTTTAATAGTTTTACTTCCAGCAATATAATTGTTTTTCTTACAATTTAGGATTAACATACTGTATGGGGGGGTGTACTTTTAAGAGCCCGAAACAAGGAAGGTAAGGCATGACTAGTGCCTGGTGTAATTACTTCCACAAGAAATATTATGCTATTTCCTGGAATATGTCCCCAGAGTGAATGTCTGCATTTGTTCCATTTCATTCCTAGCTGTGGAATCCTATCATGGGTGATGAGGAGAATCATTCTGAAATATATTGAAGCAGAGAAAGGAGTTTGCGAAGTATTATTAGGTTTGCTAAGATGAACCTATGCAAATACAAATTGTTGGCATACCACTATAAAAACCAGTGCCCGTGTGGGACACAGCTCTTGGAATGACTTATTAAAGGTCACCAGAGTGATAGTGGCTGCAAAACCATAAAATCCACATTGAGGACGCCTTTCAGGTCTTCTTTCCAGAGCTAGCATAGTCTCTGTCTACATGTGGGACAGTTATTCATGAAGGGCTAGAAATAATCGAGAAAGGGAAATAAAAATTATTTCAAAATTGATGCAAAATAGCAAATTTCTCTGGTGAGAATAAAACATGCAGGGAAAATTAAATGTACCAGTGTTTCATAATGAAAATAATATTTTTGCTTTGATCTTATGTCTGGTAAGGTTTACTAAAGGGGAGTTCCCGTATTCATAGTTATTTGCTAAGGTCTAAAAGTTTAATGTGATTTCCCAAAAAAGATAACTCTGTCATGAATCCACAGTATTTTGGATCTTCCCTGTGGGTTCCTTCCCTGTAGGAAGGGGGCTGGGTGCTCTTCTTAATGTTTTTTTTTTTTTTTTTTTTTTTTTTTTTTATAAACTTGCATGATCTGCCTCCTTTTCCCCTTCCCCACTTTCTTTTCAGACTTAACCAGTCATTCTCACAGAAAGATTTGAGATGCATTGAAAGTACTAAGGGGGGAAATGAGGCAAAAGAGGATCTGACATTTAATTGAATGTCTAACCTGTTTCAAAAATGAGTTTTATAGATTTAACATTTCTGATAATTTGCCATTTGATAAACTGGTGATTTTTTTTTTCTTAAAAAGTATCAATTTCTAGGGCACCTGGGTGGCTCAGTGGGTTAAGCCACTGCCTTCAGCTCAGGTCATGATCTCAGGGTCCTGGGATCGAGTCCCGCACCGGGCTCTCTGCTCAGCGGAGAGCCTGCTTCCCTCTCTCTCTCTCTGCCTGCCTCTCTGTCTACTTGTGATCTCTGTCTGTCAAATAAACAAATAAAATCTTAAAAAAAAAAAAAGTATCAATTTCTTACTCATGTGCTTGATTTGGGGGCTCAGAAATCCCAATACTCTTTTTCTTCTAAGTTTCTAATACAAAATAGGTAAAATTAGTGATGGCTAAGAATATTTTTGCTGCCCTTGGCCCAGTCATCATCTTCAGCCTCATGATGAGTCCTCAAAGGCAGAGAGAGGAACTTACTGATATTTGAATTATTATTATTGTTTTTTTTTATGTTGTTACATAAATTAACCCATTGTTAAAGACTAGCAGTGTTTGGCATGATGGACCTTCTGCTGCTGGCCTTTCAGTTCCTTCAGACTAATGATGGCGGATGTTACTTTGACGGCAGAAGTGGTTGTGTAGGTCATGGCACATCAGCTACCAGGTTCATGCATGAACCATGGTGCCACCTCTCATCTTTTCATCTTGATTTTGCTGCAGAAAGAGCAAGGGTACTGTGCATGCTGGCTTATTTCAGTTTTGTTTACTATTTTCCCAAGGGAGGCAACAATAACGGGTCCCATATTTACCATCATTCCAAGCTTCTCAGTGTATTTAACCATATTCCCACAAAGGAAGTCTGAGCCCTGAGGGTGATCTTTGTATCTTTAGGGTCCTGCATGGTGCTGGGCACTCGGGAGCCGTGTAGGGAATGCTTATGAATGAAAACCTGGGTATTGAAAATAAATTTTACAGTAAGCTACAGTTTCCCATTTCACCAAATAGCTTTAGATTAAAGTTTTGAGGTACCTAGGAGTTGGATTAGGAAGATGGCAAGAGTTTTCTTTAAGGTCCTATGTGTAAAATTTGGGGAGTTTAAAAACATAAACAAATTGCTGCCAGATGTGTTTTGGTATTCAGAATTTTTCAGATTTTAGGAAAATGATATAGTATCTGCATTTTACACTATGCAGTTAATTCCCTAGGGGCATAATGCAAATGCGTGAAGATTCTGATAGCAAAGCATATGAAGAGTCCCATTACGTGTATGAGGAATTAAGACATTAAGCAATTTCACATTAGTTCTGGTCAGAAGTTGCAGGTCAAGCCGGCCAGTCAACGACTCTTCAAAAAATAACAACAACAACAAACACCACCACTTAGTTCTAAGCACTTTTGCAATCCTCAGGTTTGTATCTGTCAGCATCTGAGGACTGTCATGTCTTTCTCATTAGCCAAAACTTTCTGTAGTCTTTTAATGAGTCATCTCTTCATTTTTTATTTCAAGTGGGTAGGTAAAAAAAATGTTGCTGTTTTTCTCATTTCCCCAAGGAAAACGAAAAGGCAAACATCTGAGCAGTCTGGGGATTGTTTAGTCAGAATTGCCATCAGTATATTGTCTTCTCCAGCCTCATAGGCTCCTCTGAGACAACTATTCTTACCATCCTTTTTTTTTTTTTTTTTTTTTTTTTTAAAACAAAGACAACAGAGGAGTAAGGGTGAAATATCTCATTCTCATTCTAGACCACAAACTAAGTAAGTAGCAAAACTAAGACTCAACCTCCAGTCTTCCATCCAAATCTGGAGCCCATCTTCCTTCTCCCAAATCGTGTTTTCACAGAAAAAGCTTTGATGAAACTGGAAAATGAGCATTTGGGTATATGCTTGTCTAGAGTTTAATGAATATGTCATAATGCCTAAAGCCTTTTATTAATTTGAGTCATTTAAATTAGTTTGGCAGAAGTGGACTGATCATTGTAAAGTTTGTTTTGATTATTTTTTAAGAGGGATGGACTTAAAAAGTTCAATCTAATTTCAAATATAGCATAATAAGGCTATTTTTTTTGCTATTCTCATTTTTGTTTGAACCGTTTAGATGTGTCTGGCATCAGAGGGGGTTAAAATGGAGGACTCAAAACTAATAAAGGCAAAAGAATCAGATGGTGGAAGAATTAAAGAATTGGAGAAGGGAAAGGAACAAAGAGAAATAAAAATGGAGAAAACAGATGAAGCCAGGGTACAGAAGGAAGCAGAATTTGAAAAATCAGCTAAAGAAAACATGAGAGATTCGAAGGAACTAAGAAATTTTGAGGAGCTGCGGATGGAGGATATAATGGATATAAAAATGGAAGATCCCAAAGAAATTAAAAAGGAAGAACTAGAGGAAGATCAACAATGTAGTCACTTCCCTGATTTTTCTTATTCTGCCAGTAGCAAGATCATAATAAGCGACGTTCCCAGTAGAAAGGATCACATGTGCCATCCACATGGAATTATGATCATTGAAGATCCCACAGCATTAAACAAACCAGAGAAGCTAAAAAAGAAAAAGAAGAAAAGCAAAATGGATCGCCATGGAAATGATAAATCCACACCCAAGAAGACCTGCAAAAAGAGGCAGTCTTCAGAGTCTGACATCGAGAGTGTCATCTACACCATTGAAGCTGTTGCAAAGGGAGACTGGGGCATTGAGAAACTTGGAGCAACTCCTCGCAAGAAGGTCCGCACATCCTCAAGTGGCAAGGGAAGCATTTTGGATGCCAAGCCACCAAAGAAAAAAGTGAAATCAAGAGAGAAGAAAATGTCAAAGGAGAAATCCTCAGACACCACCAAAGAGTCAAGACCTCCAGATTTTATTAGTATTTCTGCCAGCAAGAACATTTCTGGTGAGGTGCCAGAGGGTATAAAAGCAGAACCGTTGACCCCCACAGAGGAGGTGTTACCACCCAGCCTGTCGGGACAGGCCAAGCCTGAGGACAGTGACTGTCACAGAAAAATAGAGACTTGTGGCTCCCGGAAATCTGAGCGGTCTTGCAAAGGTGCTCTTTATAAAACCCTGGTGTCTGAAGGCATGCTCACCTCTCTGCGAGCTAATGTTGACAGAGGTAAGTGACTTCTGCAAAAATGAAAAGACTATGAAAACCTAGCCAATTTCTGCTTCAGACTCATTGAGAAGCACCACCATGAAGAGCAGTATGGTAGCAAAACTATATTTTACGTTTGTACAGTTTTTTGCAGCTTGTAGTTCACATACATCTGTCATTTTACCTACACCATTGTGGAGATTTTATACTCTTTTTGTGGGTAGTTCTTAGGATATGTATTCAAAGTAATTCAAGCCTTTTTTTTTTTTTTTTTTTTTTTTTTTAACTGGTATGGGTTGGCGTTTTGTTTTGAAGGATCAGCAGTGCATGTTTGGAGCTCTTAGTCTGGTTTTTAAAACCAATGGAAAGAATTTCCTGAATCAAGCAAGTGTATTTGTCAGAATGTTGACCTCTAGGCTCCCAAAGCAAGTAACTTATCTAACCCTCTCCATTAGGCACTCAAAACTTAAATTGAAGTGAAGGGCTCTTTAAAACACTAAACCATTTCATGTGTACACCTTTATTTCACAGAGTGTTTTTTAAATAAATTCATCTGTTTTAAAATACAGCATCTGGCTAGGGAATTACCTCTTGCCAAGCTCAATTCTAGCTCAGAGATCTGTGAGTAATGGGTCTAACAAGGCCTGAATGAAGATCCCTGGGAGTACAGAGTTCTCCAGGGATAGCATTCCCATAAAGTCTTGGGGAAATTAGAATTAATAATGCCTACCAGCAAAGGGCTTCTGCACCTTAGTCTGATTCTCTAATGGAAAAACTGGTAGCAGTCTCTCTGGGGTCACACAGTACACACACTGTCTGTTGAGTTATGACAGCCCAGCTGATCTCAGAGACTGGACACTTTTTTGTGTGTTATATTCCATCATGAACCACTTAGAGGACTCTGAAATTGAAACAGTTACCAATAGCATCTGCAAATGATACCTGAGGGGCCAGCGAGGCAACCTCATCCCAACATACAAAATGAATTCTTTCCCTTAAATTTCCTTAGGGAAACGTAGCTCAGGAAAAGGAAACTCTTCTGACCATGAAGGGTGTTGGAATGAAGAAAGCTGGACGTTTAACCAGAGTGGGACCAGTGGGAGCAAGAAGTTCAAGAAGACAAAGCCAAAGGAAGATTCTCTCCTTGGGTAAGTGCCTGTGAGCACAGTCAGCACACTACTTGGACCCCAGGTGTAAACATAAATCACTAACTGCATATCCTTGCATATTCATCCAGCACCTCTAGTCTTCGAGCACAGTAAGAGAACAGAAATCTAGCGTATCACATGTTCCTGCTGGTAACGTGGTTCTGTGACTGACACTCATTCTCATTTTAGGTCTAGTATGAAGTGTGTCGATTTTGGATGTAAGCCTGAGTTTGAATTGAGGCCCACCATGTATTAATGGTGTGATATTGTAAATCCTTTAATTTTGCCAGGACACACTTTTTCCATCTGAGGTTTACAGTGGATATTCTATAAGCATGTTTACATTTTGTCCATTTTGCTTACTGGACTTATTTTATTTAATATTTCTAAAGGTTATGTACCCGTGTTTATAAAATGACAGCTCAAAAATATAAGGTAAATAAAATTCTGTTTCTACCTCTATCTAACCTTTTTTGTTTAAACCATGTTTTATTGCTATAAGATAAAAATGTGAAGTTGACTATTCTGCTACAGAGACTATTCAGTAACTAATTATGTGTTGAAATGGAGACTCAAGCAAATAACATACATCAAGATAAAATCATTAAGAATTATTTCAGTTTTATTGTTATTCCACAGATTCTTAATATAAAACATTTTGTTAGGAGATTCAGTGTTTTATATTGGTGTGGAAAGCATCTGCATATTCAGTAGTACTATTTTAAAAATCCTTCGAGACTTCTTATTAGCCCCATTTGAAAAAGAATACATTGAATAGAAATAAGTACATCTTTATATTTTCCATATTTTTTCATAAGTGTGTTTAAAGTTATGCAAATTCCATGCATTGGGAGTATTGTATTTGGTTTATTCATAAATATTTGCGTTTCTGTTAGTGGAATAATTTTTCCCCCCTTGGAAGTTACAGTGCTTTAGAATCTGGTTAATGCTAAGGCTCTTAACAAAGTAGGAGAGTGGAAATTATTTCTCATGTTGTGAAATTCTCAGGATTATTTATTTTAAGGTGATATTTTTATAATTATGTATTTCCTTTCTAATATTTTAAATGTCCAAAATAGTTCGTTAGTTTTGCCTACACTGTGTTTAAACAGTTACTTGAAAATTCTT
The DNA here is from genome assembly GCF_964662115.1 of Mustela nivalis. Classification (NCBI taxonomy): domain Eukaryota; kingdom Metazoa; phylum Chordata; class Mammalia; order Carnivora; family Mustelidae; genus Mustela; species Mustela nivalis. The sequence goes on from NC_139020.1 coordinate 54,228,423, forward strand.
ATATTTATTATTGTCAAATGGTATTTTCAAATGCAGAATTTCCTAAAAATGGGACCACTGAGTTCAGGACTGGTGCTCTTTACCTTCCAGAACTACCAGTGCCCTGTGGGTCTAGTCGCAGAGAGGAGCAGGTCTCACTGCAGATATTATGAAGTCTTGGGGGAATAAAGCAAGCTTTAAGACTCTCCAGCAGAAGGGTTTCTGATGCCTCTATTAGACGTAGCTGACTCTTTGAGAGAGGTGTTTCTGCCAGTCTTCTTTGGGAACAAGAAATCTGAAACTTTTGAAAATCTGTCTTTGAAAAGAGATTGGTTTGGGGGTTGTTTTTATTTTATTAATTTCTAAGGAAGGCGCATGTATGTAACTGAGACTGGTTTTTCTGCAGGCTTTCATCAACAGTAAATCTCTGGTCTTTGCTGTTTCCTCCCCTTTATATATAAGGCCTGTCAGAATTAGACTGGGTCTGCTTTGTTTAGAACACACCAACATAGTGGATGAACAGTGAAAAATCTAGTTCTTATCAGTCTTCTCTGAGATTCCTAAATGAGCGTGTTAACCCCTTTTATCACAGAAAAGGTGCTGTTTGTAGCCAAGAAAAATTCACTGAGTATTGGCAGTTCTAACTTATAGACCTCCCCAAGTAAAACATAGGTGAGTATTCTAGGTAAAAAAAGAAAAGGAAAGAAAGCCCCAAGGGATCTTATGAGTCCTAGCTTGCATTTTTCTAATATTCTTCTGGTTTTTCAGATTATCTGAGAAATTCACAAAATTATAGATCCCTTTCTGATAGTATCTGGTTACTGTCCAATTTTCCATTACTGTCTGATTCTCCATTAGCATAAATGTCTTTGAACTGGACGAAAAGAATTTTGTTTGAGGACCGAGTGTCACTCCCACCTACCATCTTCCCTGCTTTGATAGAACTGAGTAACGGCCTTGTCCATTGACCGTTCTGATGGTCTTTGGACTATCTTGTCTCTGCAGCCCAACTGTTGTATAGTCCTCCAGACAGAACAGTTTTAGGCCTCACAACTCAAATACAACCCCTGTGTAGCAGCCTAACACATGAGCCGTTAGCTTCTTGTAAGTTAACTCAAGGCTGCTCTCTTCCCAGAATGCCTTCCATTTTGCATCCAGGACACACAGCCATTCTGCTGTAGCTTCTCCCATCTGTTTAGGTTTCATCTTAGTTAATAAGTCTCAGCAAGGATCCAGCAGGCATGCTGCCATGGTTGGGTGCGGGCCTTAGAGAGTCAGAAGCAGCCCAAGGATTTCCCAACTTTGCTGGTACCATTTCTGAAGTCATCCTGGTTTGCATTAAAGTGCAGCTGCCTCTCTGCCAATGTGTTCATTGAAAACTGGCTTTCCTTGTTGAGTGCTTCATCATCATTCTGGTCCACTCTCAGGAATGTTTCTGATATTCAGAATTTTTGTTTGTTTTCTTTGTGTTTTGGATATGTTTTAATCAAGTACTAGTCAATAATATTTTCTTAAAAAGAGAAGTAGCGATCTATACCCCATTAACAATAAGCTTGCCAATGTAGATCCATATATACGAACCTTTAGAATGAGAAACTTGTCTGGATGGAATATGTATTGTACTGAACTTAATGAAAAATGTCCGTGCCAATGGAGAGAATTTCAAAAATATTCTTATATTTTAAATTACATTTCTGCTTTTCTAAGGCAATAAGATAACCTTTCATGGGAATTGACTGAGAAAGCTGTGCTGATAACTCTTCTCCGGCATTTCTGAACAGATGTTTTTGTCCTTGCACAGAATTTATCAACAGTGCCCTAATTCTCAGGGACCCTGTTTTAAAATGGAATATCTTAAAATCTATCTTACATCACTTTCTGTTTAAATACTTACGTCATGTGCTGATTGATGCAATCCCCCTTCTCTTACTAGCTCAGCAAAGCTGGATGAAGAATTTGAAAAAAAATTCAACAGCCTCCCTCAATATAGTCCTGTTACATTTGACCGGAAATGCGTACCTGTCCCAAGGAAAAAGAAGAAGACTGGAAACATGTCCTCAGAACCGACTAAAACCAGCAAAGGTTAGATGTGTGCTATCCCTCCTGCTGAGAGGCTGGCATCTCTCTGCTCTTCTGTGCTTCTGCAGCTCCCTCTAGATACGTAATTGGATCTAGATTGAGGCAATGATGTAGTAACCAGTTGGAATTGAAGCTTGCTTTCCGGGATTCTTAGTATGGTTCCTGCCTCACTTCTCACTCCCCTCTTTCCCTCCTAATCTTCTCAGCCTCTGTTCTCTGCCATCTCGGCCTTCACATTTGCCCTGAAAGGTGTAGCTGTTTTGAAAGTGTTACATATGGTCTTCGACTTCCTGCTCTCCAGAATTCTAACTTGGAGATGTGGAGCTTTTCTTGAGCAGAAACTGCTGGCTGAGCCTAGTTCCTCTATTGGCTGTATCTGTAACAGGTTCGATTCTGGGACTGTGAAACGGTTTCATGTGCCTAATCAGAACACTCCATTCTTTACTGACAGTCTGAAACAAATGAAAATGAAGCCAAAAGCAAATAACCCTCCTCCAGCAGTACATTAAAAGTGGTTTTGTTAAGTTTAGAAAAATATTATGTAAGCATATTCATTTTGAAAAATACCAGATTCTTCCCTGTGGAGATAGGGAAGCTTTCAAAATGATCAGCATGACTTGGGTGGGTATCAAGCAATACCAAGGGCAACGCTGTAGCTCAGAGGGGGGTTTTGGAGAGTGTGAGACCACCATTATATGGAGGATAGGAACTGGGCTTCTCAGCATGGTAGCCTGCTCAGGACTTCCAAGCATGATAAAGGGCTGTCCTGCCCAAAATGGTGGCACTGCTCTCATTGAGAAACTTGTCTTCTCATTTTACTTAGGTCTCAAGATGGGTGGGGAAATGGACCTCTAGTTTTCCATACAGGTGTGAAAGACTTCATTCTCTTCATCTCCTATAAGGACAGTGAATAGAGAGATGACGAACTCAATGTGGCCAAGTTTCTGTTGGTGTGCAGTATTTGATGGAAGACTTTTTTACTTACCCTACAAAAGTGGCTGCCATTTGCCTGTTTCGTGTCAAATCAGACCCTCTTTTGGTATATTTTAGATAGATGGATGGATCGATAGATATAATATGATACATATCTTTGCATAAATCTTACTAAATTCTAACATTCGTGGGTAATGATCAGAGATGAATATTAATAAGCAGACACAATTTTATGGATTTAGAGGGACCATATAAGGTCTAGGAAAAATTACGGTTTCTTTGAAGAAACTTAAACCTTTCTCCCTCAAGACCTAAAACTTCCCTTTGCACACTGCAGTTGACAACTGAGGAGGGTCGCTTTGAGATCTGTATCTCAAAGTAGATCTGTATGGCTAAAGAAGATTCCCCCTTTGTGATTAAGGCAGAGAGGAACGTAAAAGTGATTTCAGAATTAGCTTGGTTTTTTCTCTGTGGTCAATAAAAACAAGTCTAGTGAATAAAGAACTAAAAAAGAAATGTTGCATCACCAAGTTTGCTCATCTGGGAAAATAAAATATGGTTGTATCGAGATCTTCCAAGATAAGTAGGAAAGAAATAAAGGAGCCTTGTTGACAGGTAGGAAGCTGAGCACTGTAATGGATTAGCAAATGGAGTGACAGTCTTTGTGCCCTGGAGACATCTAGGAATAGGCAAAGGAGTCCACGAACCCAAAGATACCAGGTGCCTTGAGCTCCTGTAATTCTTGGATTTAAAGTTGCTGATAAATACCTGACAAGCCAATAAAATGGAACTTAATTGATTGATGTACAGGATATATTTTCTTCCTCCACTCTTGGTAGTTTGAGACATTAATTTTCGAGCCCTGAAGTTGGTCAAATTATCTATCAGGGAATGTAACAATAGATTTATTTTTGTAAAGCTATAAAACCCTGAGTTAGGATCTATTTTCATGAGACCTTCTCTTGGGTCTTAGTTATCTGTTATATGTTTTTCCTCTCCCAGCTGAGATTAACAGTATTTCTTTCGATGTGAAATAGCTTTTGGAGCTTTGGATTATACCTCATAGAGTATCATCTTAACTCTTCTGCTAACGCCTCTCAAACCACTAAGGCACTGGGTCCTTACAGTCTATCAGTAATCACGTAGGTAAGAGTGTTTTAAGACCAGATTTTGCTCTGCATTCTGACTCATGGAGAAAAATGCAGTTACAATAAAGCAGAAACTAATATATTCTCTGTTTAGCAAACTAAAGAAATAGTATTTGTAACTAATTGTAATTTGGCAGTAGCAGCACCAGTGTACTATCCTACAGGTTATTAATGAAATTATCATACCAGCTGTGCTGTAATTGTCTGATCTTTAGAGGATAGGGAAAATTGTTTCCTTAGATTCTAGACTCTTTGCACCTTTGCATAATGAATTGTTCAAAGCAAAAGCTGTGTATATGAGATCATTAGTTTATTAACAAAAGAGCATGTGTCCATAGGAAATTTCATTTCTTCTCCAACAATTTGGTATTTTGTGTATAGTTTCTCTTGTGTTTGTCACTCAACAATTATTTGTTTTTTTTTTTTCCCCTGCCTTGTACTACAAACTTCCTTTTAGCTGCTCCAGGTTATATAAAATGTATAGAGTTTTTCTGAAATGGTGTTGAGAGGAAATGGTTATGTATGCATTTATATAGTTCTAGATCTCAACAACATAGTATCTGCTGAGGTTTACACTTCTGCTTTCCCAGTGGCCTCTTTGTTTATATCTGTTTCCAGGGAGTCTCCTCCTGTCCATTGTTCCTCCACCATCTTTGCCCTGCCCCTTTTGTCTGTGTAAAGGGTCTTGTCAGAAGCTTTACAATAAAAATGGATGAAAATCACTAAATGCCACCTTCCTCAGGGCTCAGGCTACTGTATAGGAGGCAGATTCGACGACCTAGGAAGAGAATTTCCCTTTGCCTTTAAGAACAAATGACCTACTAAATTGTAATCCATCTAACTTCTGGTGCCGTTCAGCTGAGGCAACCCAAGCCTGCCATGTTTTCCGGTTTATCTCTCATAGTTATTTGTGTATGTTCAAATGAAGGCTTTAAAATCTAAGTCTAAATTTCATTGTAACTTAAGAGATAGGTTTTGACACATTATTTTAAGTATATTAATGTATGAAGCACTTGTTACAAAAGTATCAGAAGTCAGAGTGCTCTGTAGAATAGTAATTTGCAGACAAAGTAGGGTCATGGAGAAAAAGTTAATTGAGTTTAATTTAGAGTGTTTAAATTTTGTCCCAGCTTGACCCTTGACTTCACTTCTCCTTCTGTATCTCTTCAGTCTTCTCACATTGTTCCTTAGTCTATTATCAAACATGCTGTTGGTCCTCATTTTTCTTCCAGTCCATGCTTATATTTTAAGACTGGAATTTCCAATGATTATGGATTTGAGATTAAAAAAAAAAAATCACAGTGGTAATAAGCAGGTTTACAAAATTAAAGGTTGAGGACAGAATCCCCTGTTTGGGGTTGAGCCAAACTGAGGACTAAGAGCTGATGTCAGCCCAACCGGCTCTTTGTATCAGGAAGGTATAGCTTCCATTTTAGGAAGAACTCTCTGTTTTGCCCTTTTAAACTATTTGAGCATCTTCATCACCACCAAACATTTTCAGGAATGTGGTGACAGCACATTTGTGAATGTAAAAGGCAGACCACCAAATATAATCCTGAGCTCCTGAACAAGACATTCTTGTCCAGCCCAGTGAGGTAGTTCCTGCCCCTCACTGAATCCCAACTTGATTGTGACTGAGTTTACTCAGACTTATTTAACTCAGCAGATCCACATGCCCAGCAGCTTGGAGCACTTTGCCATAAATTATGACAAAGGAATTTATTGCTTCATTGGTTATTTATTATTTATGTGTCTATTACAAAAATGACAGCCTAGTTTTAGAATGAAACTTTTGCTCTTTTTATAGCTTAGAAAGATGAAACCATGGAACCTGGGTGTAAGCCACCACTATTCGAGTCACACATAACCTTCATTCCCTACAACAGTTCTAAAGAACGAGGTTCACTTAATTCACCTTACCTGCAGACCTTGAAAAATTACCACACCAGGCTAATACTGAAGTGGCTCCTGTGTCACTATAGCTCCTTACCCTAAAATGTCCATTTTTTTAGCAAACTGTGAATAATATCAATGTTTTAGAAAGGTTACTGTTAATATCTCTGTGGCAGTCCTCTTATCTGCTCAGATTGGGATTTTCAATTTCCTCCCCCACTGTGAAGTTAGGTGCAAAGAAGATGGATAGCATCACAATACAGGCCATCCAGCCCCAAAATAAAGCCACTCCTAAGCTAGTTTCCATGCCAGCAACAATTGATTTTTGTCATAAAGAAGTAGAAGCTGATTCAAACACTCTTTCAAGAAATTTAGTAGGGAGATGAGGGAAAGAGATAGGATCAGAACTTGGCCTAGTAGTTTAGTGAAAGACTATTACATTTTTTTAAAGATAATCTCTACCCACGACATGGGGCTGGAACTCACAACCCCAGGATCAGGAGTGGCGTGCCCTACTGACTGAGCCAGCCAGGCACCCTCCATTGCAATTTTTTGCTTCCTGAACCATTCCTTCTAAAACTCTTTTCTGCTTTTCACTTCATACTTTCTTTTCCCTCTATGTACGTTTCTGTGTTAAATAATTAAGGAAAAAATGGTAGCGAATTTCCTTGTATGTGCTGTTATAAATTTTGACTTTATTTTCCTTTAGACAAAATATCACACATATGTACCACAGTGGTGAGCAGAAGTCAGATCATTCATTTCTTGACTCTGAAATTGCTGCTTCTCAATGACTGTAATTATATCTTGTCTATTACTCCTTCAAGTTTGTCACTTTTTATCTGAAGTTTTGTTTTATAGCTATAGTTTAGGGGATGACTAGGAGCAAGGAAGTTTAAAAATAAAAGTCTACAGAAGATTCTCTATGTACTAAATCACTCTGGATGTTCTTTTCTCATGTTAAAATTGACAACCTCTATCTTTAGCTTTGTCCTTAAATTGTACTTTTCAGATTTCGCTGAGTGTGGTTGGGTCTGAAAATATGTATCCTTTGCTTCTTTCTAACCCATTTCATCCATCCTTATGGTCCTAAGAGGTCTCAGAATTGTTTTTCTGCATTCTCTCACTTTTCTTTCCTGTGATTGCCTGTGTATCATTCAGGTGCACCTGCCCTGGATTTCCTGGGTTTGTATAAAATGCATAGGAGGTAGTGATTGCAAATGGATTATAGAGAATACTATTAATACTAGTAATACTAGTAATATTAATGTAGCATGTACACATACTGTATATTTTTGTATTTGTTTATTTTCTTTCCCTTGTTGCTCACACCCCCTCACCCCCCAAAAAAGTCAACAAATCATTTTGTATCTCTGTTTCAAACCACCATCAGCTAATCCAGAAGTATTTGCTTTTGGTTATTTAGAAGAATGACTTGGTGTGGTCATCAGAAAACACTTGCACAACTCACTATTATTGGTAATAATAGTGACAGAGGTAATTTCTTGAGCTCTTACTTTGTGCCAACCAGTGGTTTAAGAACTTTGTTTGTTCATGCAGCAAATACTATTCAGAACTAGTCATCTGCTAAACACCATTCCAGCGTGTAGAATATATTTGTGTATGAAAACAAAGAACTCTGCTGCCATGGTGGTTACATTATGGTGGGGCAGCCAACCTACACAGTGTGCAAAGCATATAATGTGTTAGGTGAGAAGTACTATGGAAAAAAGAATAGGTTTGATGGAACAACTAGGCAAAAAATCAGCAAGTAAAGAGAAGATTTGAACACTCTGTATTAACTAGACCTGACAAACATAGATGTATACTTCATTTTATTAGATACAGTGTTGTTTTACAAATTGAAGGTCTGTGCCAGTGCTGTGTCAGGCAAGTCTATGGGCATTCCAACATTTACTCACTTGGTGTCTCTGTGTCATACTTTAGTGATCTGTGATCAGAGATTACAATTCAGGTAATGGTTAGCATTTTTTAAAGATTTTATTTTTATTATTTAGAGAGACAAAGGGAGAGCAAGGGGAGGGCCAGAGGGAGAGAGAGAATCTCCAGCAGATTCTCTACTGAGTGTGGAACCCGATGTAGGGCTTGGTCCTGAGATCATGACCTGAGCCGAAATGAAGAGTTGGGTGCTTAACCAACTGAACCACCCAGATGTCCCATGGTTAGCCTTTTTAGCAATAAAGTCTCTTTTCATTAAAGTATGTACATTTTTTTGTAGGCCTAATGCTGTTGAACGCTTAGTAAACTATGGTATATTGTAAACATAACTTTTATATGCAGTGGAACACCAGAACATTCATCTGATTCATTTTATTGTGACATTTGCTTTATTGTGATGGTCTGGAACCAAACCTGCAGTATCTCCAAGCTTTGCCTATATATAGAACCTCCATCAATAGTAGAATATGTGTTCTTCTCAAGTGCACATTGGAATAGTCTCTAGAATATACTATCCACTAGGCCATAAAACAAACCAATATATTCGAAAGGATTGAAGTAATTCATATGGTATTTTCTGATTACAGTGGAATGAAATTAAAAATCAACAACAGGAAAATGTTTGGGAAACTCTCAAATATGTGACGATTAAACAATACACTCCAAATAGCTAATAAGTCACTTTGGCAGCACATATACTCAATAACCAATAAGTCAAAGAAGAAAAACTAATAAAAAGAAAGAAGAAATTAATAAGGAAATCAGAAATTACTTTTGAGATGAATAAAAATGAAAATACAACATGCCAAAATTTATGGGATACAACTAAGACAGTGCTTAGAACAGAGTTTATAGCTATAAATGTATATGTCAAGAAAGAAAAAAAGATCTCAAATCAATAATCTGACCTACATTAAACATGGTAAGAAAAAGCAAATGAAACACAAAGGAAATGATAAAGATTAGAGAGGAAATTAATAAAACTAAATAAAGAATAAAAAATCAATAAAGAGTCAGTAAAACCAAAAGCTGGTTCTTTGAAAAGAACAACAAATTGGAGAAGTGTTTAACTAGACCAATTAAAAAGGAGAAAAGACTAAAGTTACTTCAATAAATAGTCTAATAGGGGACATTACTGCTGACGTGCAGAAATGAAACAGATTAATACAGGAATACCATGAACAGTTATATATCAGTTAATTAGATAACCTACATGAAATGGACAATTCCTGAAAAGCACAAACTACCAGATAACTGATAATTAGAAGAAATAGACAGTCCAAATAGAACAATAACTACTACAGAGATTGAATTTAATAATCACAAAAGTACCAAGGTGTGGGGGGTAGCGGGGAGGGAACCAGGCCCAGGCTTCACTACTAAACTCTATCAAACATTTAAAGAAGAGTTAAAATCAATTTTTCACAAACTCATTCAAAAATTAGAAGAGGGAATATTTCCTAATTCATTTTGTAAGGCCAATTATGACCCAAATGTCAAAACTAGACAAAGATACCACTAGAAAAACTACAGATTATAGCTCTTAAAAATAGGAACATAAAATTCCTTATCAAAATAGTAGCAAACCAAGGCCAACAATATATAATAAGAATTGTATACCGTTACCAAGCAGGATTTTACTCCCAGAGTACAAGGTTGGTTTAACATCCAAAAATCAGTGTAATACACTATATCAGTAAAACAACAACAGAAAACCCATGTGATCATCTTAATAGCTGTAGAAAAAAAGCATTTGACAAAATCCAACATATTTCATGAGAATACTCAACGAACTCAGTGGAAGAAAACTTTCTCAGCCTGATAAAGAGCATCTACAAAAATCCCGTAACATCCTATTTAATAGTGACAGACAATGCTTCCGCCTAAGTTGGGGAAAAAGATAAGCCCACTCTGAGCACTTCTGTTCTAGCCAGGGCAGAACAGAGGTTCTAGCCAGGGCAATTAGGCAAGAAAAAGAAACAAGAGACATGTGTATTGTGGAAAAGAAGAAGTAAAACTGTTCCTATTCACAAATGACATTTTATATCGAAAACCTGCAATGCCCCCAGAAAACTACTCTAGCTAATAAATGAATGAGTTCAGCAGGTTTGAAGGACACAGAAATCAGTTGTAATGCAAAGAAAGAGGAACCCTCTTGTGCTGTTGGTGGGAATGCAAACTGGTGCATCCATTCTGGAGGACAGTGTGGTCATTCCTCAAAAAGCTAAAAATAGAAATACCCTACGATCCAGCAGTTGAACTTCTATTTACCCAAAGGATAAAAAAAAATTGCACATTCAGAGGAATATATGCACCTCAATGTTTATAGCAGCATTATCAGCAATAGCCAAACCATGGAAAGAGCCCAGATGCCCATCAACTGATGAATGGATAAAGAAGATATTCATCAAAAAGAATGAAATCTTGCTATTGGGAATAATGTGGATGGAACTGGAGTGTATTATGCTTTGTGAAATAAATCAATCAGAGAAAGACAAATACCATATGATTCCACTCATGTGGAATTTAAGAAACAAAATAGATGAACATTTTAGGGCTGGGGGAAAAAAAAGAGAGGGAAACAAGTCATGAGAGATTCTTAATTATAGAGAAGAAACAGGGTGGCATGGAGGAATGGGGGGTTGAGATAGATGAATGGTGGGTATTAAGGAGGGCATTTGTTATGATTAGCACTGGGTGTTATATGTAAATGAGAATCACTGAATTCTATTCCTGAAACCAATATTGAACAGTATGTCAACTAACTAGAATTTAATTTTTAAAAAAATCAGTTGTGTTTCTATACAGTTTCAATGAACAATCTGAACATGAAATCAGGAAAACAATTCCATTTTTAACATCAAAAAGAATAAAACATAGGAATAAATTTAACAAAAGATGTGCAACACATTGAAAACTACAAAGTATTGTTGAAAGAAAGACAATCAAAATAAATGGGAAAACATCCCATGGTCGTGGATTGGAGGACTTCATATTGTTAAGATGGAAACACTCCTTTAGATTGAACCCAATCCCTATTAGAATTCCAGTTTCTATTATAGATCCTAAGAGAGTCTATTTTTTGTTAAGATTTTATTTGGCAGTGAGACATTGTAAGAGAAGTATCACAAACAGGAGAGGTGGGAAGGGAGAAGCAGGCTTCCCCTCAAGCAGGGAACCCAGTGTGGGGCTCAGTTCCAGGCCCCTGGGACCATGACCTGAGCCGAAGGCAGACGCTAAACGACTGAGCCACCCAGGTGCCCCAATACTAAGAGATTCTAAAATTTGGAAATGTGAGAGATTCGGAACAGCCAAAATAATTTTTTCAGTTTTAAAACTAGCTACAAAAACCAGGAGGCAAGGCAGTATGGTACTAATGTAGTTATATAGGTTAATAGAATAGAATTGAGGCCCAGAAGTAGACCTATATATATCATCATTGGCTAATGGATTTTCAACAAGGAAGGTAAGACTGTTCAATGGGGAAAAGATTAGTCTTTTCAGAATGGTGCTAAGACAATTGGATAACAGTATGCAAAAGAATGACTTTGGACTCTTATGTGCCTCAGGAAATATACCAGAAATAACTTGAAATGGAACACGGACCTCAGTGTAAAAGCTAAAGCTGTAAAACTTCTCAAAGAAAACATAGGGGTCAGATCTTAGTGACCTCCGATTTGGCAATGGATCCTTTGATGTGACACCAGAATACAAAGTAAATAAATTGGACTGTTAAACAAAATTTAAAACTTTGTGCTTCATATGACACTAATAAAGTGAAGAGACAATCCACAGAATGGGAGGAAATATTTGCAAACTACATATCTGATAAAGGACTTCTAACTAGAATATATAAAGAGCTCTTAAAACTCAGTAAGAAGAAAGCTTAGTTTAAAAAATGGACAAATTATCAAAATCGATGTTTCTCTAAAGTATACAAATGGCCAGTGGATCCATGAAAAGATGCTTAGCATCATTAGTCACTAGGAAAATGCAAATCAAAATTACAATGAGAGAAATACATCCTTCTGAAGGTCATAATCAAAGACAGGTGATAATGTTGATGAGGATGTTAAATAGTCTGGCGATTCCGCCAAAGGTTTATAAATACGGAGTTACCGTATGACCTAGCAAGTTCCACTGCTCGGTATGTGTCCCAAAAAATGAGCATGCATGTTCCCACAAAAAGCTTATATATGAGTAATCATAACAGGATTATTCATAATAGCTGGAAGGTGGAAAACCAGCAACATTTCTATGAGCCAGTGAGTGAATAAATAAAATGTGTAACTGTATAGTGGAAAAATATTCAGCCTTTAAAAAGGAGTGGTATGCTGATACATGCTACAACAAGAATGAGCCTTGCAAACATCATAGCACATCAAAGAATCCAGAAAGCGAAGACTGTATTACGTGATGTATTTATATGAGATTTCCAGAATGGGCAGATGTTTAGAGACAAAGTAGATTAGTGATTGCTCAGGGATAGAGGGAATCATAAGGAAGGGTGATAGCTAAAGGATGTGGGATTTATTTCTGAGATGATGGAAATATTCTAAAACTGGTGACAGTTGCAGATATAGGTGAACCTAAGAGCCAGTGAATTGTCTATTTCAGGCAGGAGAAGTTGTTTGCCTTTGGCAAGAGGGCAGGGCATGTGGGTGTGGATGCTGCCTGGTGGGCAGGGGCAGCTTATAGAGTCTCTAAGTCCTTAAATCCTCACATCAACTCTTCGAGTTAGGCACTTTCATTATCCCCATTAACAGATGAATGAACAGAAGTTAACATAAAATGATTTGAGTCTGTTTCCCACAGGAATGTATCAGCACAGTATAGAAAGAAACAGCTTTGGGGAGGTCAGTGCTGCTGTTGGCATTTCTGACGGGGTATCTGACAAATCTTAGTTCTGTTTCCTTTATCTGAGGACACAAAGATACAATCTGAGACTTCTCTCCCCTCCCACCCCGATTTCTGGGGCAAATATTTTTCTATTTTTAAAGCATGTTTTCTTCCCAGAATAACCTCAGAAAAGGCCAGAAAGCTATCCGATTCTACCAGGCCAATTATTGTCCTGAAAGTGCTGTTCTTGTTAGGAAAACCATTTTCTTGGAAGAGAATAAATGCCCCGCCATCCTTTCCTTCACCGTACTGAAGTATCTAAAATAAAGTAAAATTGTGTCTGTTAAAAACTGTAACTACTCTGCAGTGATGGGTCTGTGGTCTGTCTCTAGTCACTAAATCTGCAGTTTCTGCTTAGGAAGTCCCAGCCCCAGTGGGGGCTTCTGCCCAATACATTCCAAAGGAAAATATCACTGTCTTTTAAATAATCCCAAGGAAGGGTGCTGAGCGCTAGTTAAAGAGGAGTAAAGATATGCAAGATGACATTTCTTGTGACTCCGTTTGCTTGTACCACAGGGGGGAGGAGGGTATAATTGTTTAGGAACACACAGTATTGTTTTATGAAACATTGTCAATTTAAAATATATTTATATTAATATTGTCTGTAGGTCCTTTCCAGTCTCAGAAAAAGAACTTATTCCACAAAATTGTCAGCAAATATAAGCACAAAAAGGAGAAGCCTAATGTTCCGGAAAAAGGTATTGGTGCCTTCCATCCTCCATCAAGGTTTCTTGGCCACCTCCATTGTGAATCCATCTTTGAGTAATGCTTCTGCGCACCGCCTTTGCCTTTTCCTCCCCTTGGCTTGCTTCAGTGTCATTGGCTCCTAATGCAGGCGTATTCACGATTTCTAGACTCCGCAGCTAATTGCAAAGAGAGATCTCCTTCACTTGGATTCCTACTCAAATCCCATAATGTCTCTATTTTCAGCGTTCCATATGAATCCTAAAATTGCTTTGTTTTCATCCATATTTGGTGCATTTTGTAACTTAGTCTTCTTGAGCTCTTATTCACTTATTTCCTTTGACTGTTCTCGTTTCTCTCATGTTCAGCAGCCTTCAGACCAGGGCCACATTTTCCTACCTCCTGAAACCTGAGGAGTTTTCTATTCATATGAGAGTGCCACCATTTCTGTAGTTTCTCTGACCCTTGAGGATTCTTGTCTGGGAGGATACCACTCCGCAGCTGTAACCCGTCTTTCTTTCCCCCAATCTACGATACTGCGTTTGCCCAACTCTTCCCACCCCCTTCAGTCACATGACTTCTTTCCAGAGGGCACTAGAGATGCATTGCCCTCCACCGTCTCTTCACTGTGAGCATCTGTCTTATTGTTACGATTTTGATGGGCCCTTGAACCTCTTCAGGGCTCATCTGAAGATTTCCTTCTTCTCATAGTTCAGGACTCCTATTCTTATTCCACCTAAAAGATAAACCTCCCCATCTGGTTCAGTCCAGCCACGTGTCCCGAAGTGAGGCTTTCTTTAGCATCGCCCTGCATGTTCCTGTCGTGACTACTGTGAGCCTACTCATCTGAGGCCCATTCGCATCCTCCTTGCATGGCCAGATGTGAAGCCTTTTGTGTTTCTGGAATGAGGCTTTAAATGCACCTGTCTTCCATGTGTAGACATATGTACCTGCGTGTTCCTGTATGTAACCTTTTACTTAATTTGGGTTTTATTTTCACCTCCACTCCAGCCTCTTGGTTTTGTTTTTTATGTTAATATTTTTCTCTGCTTCCAGTAGAGAAAACTCCCTCTTTAGGTAAAATGTCAGCTTTTATCATTTCCTTATAACTGATCTTCAGTTGTCTTGATTAAAGTCCAAGAAATAATCCAGCAATGTATTTCATAGAAGGCAGATTTATTTTCAATCCATTTCCTGTATCATCTGATTATTTTAGTTGGCAAATGCCATTTTGAGAATTAGTTAAAATAAAACTCCGCTTCTTTTGTGTGATAAAGTTCCTATTTAAGCTGTTTTATGTATTGTCTTCTCTTCAGTGTTATGAGTCTGTCCTAGGAGTAGAGTTTCACTTTCTTTCTCTGTCATTGTTTTTAGGAAGTGGGGATAAATGGTCCAACAAGCAGCTCTTCTTGGATGCCATTCACCCTACAGAAGGTAAACACGGCAGTATTCTCTGTCATTTTAGGTAGTCTGTGTTGGAAAGGTTTTTAAAGGCATAATATATATAGGCTCACCCGAGAGCCCAATACCTGAGGGCTCGTAATTTGGTTGTTTTAAATTTTCAAATCAAAACTGTCAGGTTTTTGACCCTGCTGGGGGGTCAGGCAGTGTGTCATATGGAGCTTAATTTGTCTAAGGGGCACTTAAAACCTTTGAAACCCATTCGCCAGAAATTAAAGTTTTCTGTAACTAAAAATATTCGTGTTGCAGGCAGATGTCTATGGGTAGAGTGGAGCCAGCGTGGGGCTTTCCTAGTCGGCTGGGCTTGGGCACGCCAGCAGTGTTCCCATCCTGAACTTCACCCCAGCACACCTCCCAGTACCTCTAAATATGTTCAGATGGAATGTTCCAGAGGCTTATGGATAACCAGGGAGAAGTTCCATGTTGACTAGCATAACATTACAGCTTCCTAAGTGCAGATTTTACTTCAAAATTTCCCACAGTCCTATTTAGTTGTGATGTCTACCTAATTTTTGTTAAATATTGAACCCTCCAGTGAGTACTCATTTCTGTGACAGTTAACGGGCTGTCCTCTTCTTACAGTTGATTCTTTTTTTTTTTTTTTCATTGTTGCTATTTTTAAGGAGCTCAACTGTTTGTTTTTTTAAGATTTTATGTATTTATTTTAGAGAATGCCCACCTGCGCATGTGAGCTGGTTAGGGACAGAGGGAGAGGGAGAGAGAACCTGAAGCAGATTATGCACTGAGCTTGGGGCCCCACATGGGGCTTGATCCCACAACTGGGAGATCATGCCTGGAGCCAAAACCAAGAGTCAGACGCTTAACCTACTGAGCCACCCAGGCGCCCCAAGCTGAACATTTTTTATAGTCCTTAATTAGGAGTCGCTTCATTTGAAAACTAGAAGCAATCTTAAAGATCATTGAGTCCAGTCCCTTTTATTTATTTACAACCAGAAAGGGGATCTTAAGAAGACCATGTCTTTTGACTCCCAGATAACCTCTCGTTCCTTTCCTGAAAGGGAGAAAAAAATTTCAGATGCACATTTGGCCTCAGTCATTTATCAGAAATCCTCATGTGTTAAAGGTATTTCTCAAAAAAATATTCAAACTTGAGTTTATAGCAAACATGGAATTGTTTTTATTTGATAGTCACAGTCCGCACAAGCCAGATGTCTGCCTTTATGTCACTGCACTTTTATAAAAAAAAAAAATGCCAGAGTTTATCTGTTACCTGGCCTGCTACTTCACATGCACAACCTCTCCAGAGGACTGTTTCTGCTCTTAGCTGCAAAGCTAAATAGGAATTGTCGTGCTGCTCTCAGCATTAAATGCTAACATCCAAAATGCGGTATATATGTATTAGCTCTTGTGAATTTTAAAGATATATTCTGCACAGACTTGATACGTGCAAGGCAGTGATGAACAATCAGAGGAATCGAAGAGGCTCTTAGACCATCTTTACTCCTTACTTGAAATGATACTGTTATAAATGTTTTGTTTTTTGAACAGTAACCCCGTGTCGTGCAGAGCGGGGTTTCATAGCATGGGCATAGAGGCAGAAAGAATGAATAAGGTTGGAATTAGGAGGCGTGGGTGTCAGTCTCCGATCTACTGCTAAGGAGCAGTTTTCAGTGGCATGAATTGTGTTTAAATCTCCAGGTTCACTCTCCACTTGTGTACTAAGTATGTGTATGATGCGTGCGTTTAGGGGTGGGGTGACTGCTGAAGGGGGTAACACGTCAGCCTCAAATGTCATTTTCCCTCTCATACTTGCTGTTACTACCTGGTTTTCTTGAGTGGGTAGTGTGGTGCTCTGGGTGGCCTTAGTCTGCAGCCCTAATTCTGCCCTTTAGGGGGCAGAAGAGTAAATCCATTTCAAGTATTTCAGGCAGTACCAAGGGTTTAGTGGAATAGAGTTATTATCGCTGATATTAATTATATTTATTACTAATATTTATGACTGCATTACAAATTTTAAAGAGTATGCACTGAAAACTGCATGTCTTCTGGTGAGGAGTGGAGTGTATATTCACTTCATGTGGTCAGGGTGAAAGGAATCTGTGCATCAGGAATTACCAGTAATTTAAAGTGACCTTTTTGGCTATTGATTGTCATACCTTCCCCTATATTTCCTTGTTCAGGTGGTGATGGTGCCCTTGGTGAATTATTTAGGCCCTCTTTCCCCATCACTTATTTAAACTCTACCTTGGAGAGCATACATACCTAAGGATAGAAGATGAAACCGTAATCAGGATAATGTTAACATGTGTTAGCCATCTTGGGCAAAGGTTAGACAGGGGTTGTTTATAGCTGATGTCTGTACGAGAAATGTTAGTTCCACTGAGGTGTTCAGCTCAGTTTGTTCTTCCTGACTTGGGCTAAAGGGGATGACTTCAAGTTCACTATTCTTTTTTGTACCATCCTGAGTATAATTGGCTTGCAGTTCATTCCCCCACCCCCAAATATCAGAAATCTTTAGATGCTTAGTAATCACATCTGCAGTTTAAATGCTAAGCTGATAGTCTATTTAAGCATTTTCCCCCATGCTTTTAAAATTTAAAATTGCTAAAACATTTCTTGACACTTTTGCAGATAATAAAAAAAAGATTGCTTATCACCCTAAAATTAAAGGTTAAATTATCAGATAAACCAAGATGACTTATATCTGCCACTGTGTTTATCTGTGTACCAAGTTCTGGTGTCCTGTGTTCACGCTTAAATTGGAGGTTTCTAATTGTAATAATAACGATGAAGATAATTAATACTTAATATTGCTTTATAGTTTCTAGAGGGCTTTCACAATTTTTTTTTAAACGAATCTTGGCAGGAGCCCTAGGGAATTCAGGAGGGCTTATTAGCCCTAAGTACATCATAAGAAATTGAAGCCTGACCAACATAAGCAGGAAGAGAAGAAATCGGCACTCTTTCCACTAAAACCCATGGGCTGCTTACAGTTTCAATTTTTCGGGCATATCTGAGCCCTTATTTGGCTCAGATGTTGCAATTTAAATGGTATCTTAAGAGGAAAAAAAAAAAAAAACCCAAACCTGAGACTTAAAATCTCCAGAAGATTAATTCCTTTGCAGTATATAAATCTAATTATGGGGAGAAAAATCTGGTTTATAGTTAGATTTTCAAACATGATCCACAATGCTCAGACTAACCTTGATCTCTTTTCTCAAGTTCAAAATAGCTGCTGTGTAACTTCAGCAGGGTCTCCTGGGATCTTAGATAAGGCTCATTCATTTGATTCTGTTTCCTGTGTTCCATTCAGCATCTGACTGCATTTTCAGCTCAAGAGAGACCAACCAAAGGCTGTGAGATTCCAGATTTGGCTATAGTAATTTCTGTGTAGGTTTGATTCCCCTAGTTGGAATGTGAATTCGTAACTCTGGAGCACTCTAGTGGCCTCCCGGGGTTTGGTACAACCACAGTGCTGCTATTTCAAAAGATTCACCCCACATTTGGGGAGCAGGGTTTGGAAAACAAGACAGTCTCTTATTGCCACATTCCTAATGTTGCTCCAGGAGTGAGCTCACATTATCTCTCTCAGATGATACGCTCCAAGTGTGTTATGATTATCGTGGAGTATAAAAACTAGCCCTGTGGACTTGTTTCGCAGTGCTTGGGTAGGTTTGTGTGTTCAATTACAAGCCGAAAGAGAAATGACTAATTTGTTTTTAGAGGACAAAAGCCTTTCTTTTCTCACATTTCCATTAGTTTGGCACGGAGGGAAAAAAGAAAAAAGGAACTGGCTTGCTCTCTTGGTGCTCAGCTTCAGACTTTTTCTCTTTCTGAGCTTCTTCCATTTCCTGTCTCTCACCACCAGGCCTTCCTTTGCTTTGCTTATGTTGCTGGACTCAGTTCTGCTGTTGCATCCCAGATGACCACTTCTTGGCCTTACCTGTTTTTCCTAGTTCTTCTGTCTTAGGATAGGGTTCTCTCTGAGTGCTGACCCTGAAGACTATCATTGGTCTTGGCCTCCAGACAGCATAGGATGGTCTGGGGATAGCTCCTGGGCCAAAGCATGGGGCAGATTCAGGCTTACCTCCACTTTCCAAATTCTGGCAAGATCTCATCATATCCCTCTTTCAAATGTGGACAATCTCCAGGCCCCATGAATACTTTGTGATCTGGCAGTAAGTTTAGAGGAGGAGACATCAACAGAGGTGGAATGGCCTCCTTTTCAGTGATTTATGAGAACCTTCAGTGTATTCTCACATTATGCCTCTTCCACTTGGTCTCTAACCTAACTTGCTCCTTTTTTGTCTCCCAGCACACCAGACTCTGGGACCTGATGGTTGGTGTCTGTTGGCCAGCCTACCTTCCACCCCAGCTCCTTGTCTCCTGGCTTCTGAGCTTCTCTGAGTCCCAATCTGCTTTTAGGCCTTAACTCTACCTCCCTTTTGCAACCCCTTTGCAGCCATCCCCTTGGCTTCTTACTGTGTTTTTACAAATGCATCTGGAACACCCAAGAAACAGAGCAACCACTGAAATGAAACCATTCGAAGGCTTACCAAAGGCAGGAGAACTAACAGTCCTTGTCAAGGGAGTACTCTTCCCTTGCCCTGAGACTCTGGAGCTGGCTGGAGGCTGGCTGGGAACCTGATTTTGGGCTATGTGACAAATGACAAGAATTTGGGGGCTCATGGCTCCTTTAGAGCCAGTCTAGTCCAGCCTCCATCTTTATATGAAGAAACTAGACACCTGTGGTCCTGCAGTTAATAAATTAAAAAGTCAAGAGTAGAATCTAGGTCTCTCTGTGACTGTCATTTCTGTTATCTCACGGTCTTTGTATAGAAATCAGGTCATCTTTTCCTAACCCACGTGGCCTTTTCTTTGACCTCCTGGGTTCGTTCTTTCTCTAAGCAATTCTTCTGATGTAGTTCACCCTTCATCTTTGGAACCCTGCTGTACCCTTATTTCTGTAAGTTCTAGATTTTTCTAGGAAATGGAAGGAGAAGAGAGAATAGGTTAGTGCTTTTTCTGGAAGAGCCATCTGTAAAGTTGTATACATATTGGAGAAGTGATTAAGATTCACCCCCTATAATCATAAGGGATAACTGAAGGATCTGAATTAAGAAAGTAGAAATTCTGAAGCTTGTGAATATCTAATAGAGGTTTCTTATCCTCAGTGTAAACTCATATTCTGACTTCTTTATGGCTATCAGAGGCTTTGAATTTCAAGGCTAATGCAGAGTCATGAAACTTCTTTGGAGGGTTTCTTAACCAAATTATCCTTTATTTTACTGGCAGCTTTTATTGAAGTTTAAACTAAAAAAAAAAAATCTTAAAATACATACCAGCACTGCTCTATGTTAAGCTAAATATCAAAGTATAAATACACCAAGACTGTTTCCTGGGTACAGATCTACAATTTAAAAGGAGTCTTTTTTCCTAATTTTTGATTACTTGTTTGAAAAGATACTTGGGAGTGTTGCCAGGTAGTTTCTTTTAAATAACTATTATCTTAAGCCTGTCCCACGCAGCCCTCTATTAGGCTCTGTTGAGGTAAGGCCAAGCCACAAGTCACAGTATGACTTCTGCTTTCTTTTGATGTAACTGAAATGATTTCCCACTTGTTTTGGAATGGGAATCCTGGAATCAGTTTCTTAAGGGCAAAGATCTTAACAAATTCATAGCCTTGCTTTCCCAAGGATGTACCTAAGCTCGTTAAAAACCCAGATTAAAATGTTTAAGTGAAGGCCATACAAGGTTTTATACCAGCATGTGCATTTTTTCACACCCTGAGTTATTCTTGCGCTGTTCTCTTCCTCTTATTTTAGCCTTCTTTCCTCCTGTGCAATTCGCATTGTTGCATTTCCAGCGTCTCCCTTCAGCTCTGCCTTCCAATCAGCACCTTCAGTTATCTCCTGGCTATGTGCATGGAATAGGCCACTCAGACCTTGATTTCCTGAGCCACAGTCCCCTCTTTGTCAGAAACTGTTTCTGCACCTCTCTCAAGGATTGGGTGATTTAAAAATGGAAAGATGCCTTGCCTCTTTTCCCTGCTTAAAAGCCCTTAGGCCGGGGCGCCTGGGTGGCTCAGTTGGTTGAGCGACTGCCTTCGGCTCAGGTTGTGATCCTGGACTTCCAGGATCGAGTCCCGCATCGGGCTCCCAGCTGGGAGTCTGCTTCTCCCTCTGACTTTCTTGGGAGTCTGCTTCTCCCTCTGACTTTCTCCTCTCACATGCTCTCTCTCACTCATTCTTCTTCAAATAAATAAATTTAAAAATCTTAAAAAAAAAAAAACCCTTAGGCCACTAGAATTAAAAAAAAGTTTTAAAAAAGTCTCAGTTACTAAGCTTGACTATATGAATATACTCTTAAAAGCGTACTACACTCCTATATACATATACTTGTCTTACTTTTAAATTGGGGGTGGGGTGGGGGGAACGAACTCCTGAGGAAATAAGTATATACAAAAAGATACAGGCATCCTCAGCCTGTTTGAACTGGACGCAAGGACTTGCATGGCATGCGTACTCCTTACTCTCAACACAGTGACTCCTCAGAAAGAAGTGTGTGCTGCGAAATGATTCACTGGTGTTCAGTTAGAATGAGGGTACCTAATTCCTTTCTCCATTTTCAGTCATGGCCTGTGGTACTTCTTTAAATTCTCTTACTGATAAGCACATTGACCAGGTCCTAGAGTTCAGTGAATGGGAGAGTGTTTCCTTATGTGCAGGCATCACCAGTGTGAGTTAGGTCTTTGCTGAGTAGTCAGTATGCACAGAAGGAGGAGGTCAGGCTTCACAATTTCTTTTCTGACCACTCTGACCTGGTGCCTGAAAGCAAGTGTCGCAGTGATGACTATAAATTTAGAAGCACATACATATTTAATCTCAGTGTCCTCAGAAGAAGAGAAACTTCCCTTGTCATCTTCCCCAGACCAGGTTGGCCAAGAGGATCTCGGATAGGAACCCTGACTCCCATGTAGAAATTATGTTCTGTTGGAGCACAGTTCACTCAGATTTACTTACACTATATTTCCCTCCAAATCTGCAAGATCCAAACACTTAGAAAATAAAATGCTACTCTGATGGCCTTTTGGTTCAGTAGGCTATGAAAAGAGAGAGGGCATCTGAATCCTCTGTACATAATTTATCAAAGCAAATATAAATAAGTATATTTGGTTACAATCATGGGCAGCATTTTCTTTTTCCCATCAGTACTTTGCAAACTAAATCTCAGTTCTCCATTCGGATGGATTAGGCATTGAGAAATGTTTCTAAGAGTAATGTTGATTTCTTCTGTTTTTGTGTGTAACTATATATGATCTGTCCTATTTCAGCCATATTTTCAGAAGACAAAAACACCACAGAGCCTGCTCAGAAGGTTAAAAATGCCCTATCCATTCCCAACACTCCAGAGCCAACAACAACGCAAGAACCCTTGGTGGGCAGCCAAAAGAGAAAAGCAAGGAAAACCAAGATCACCCACCTCGTCAGGACAGCAGATGGCCGGGTATCACCAGCAGGAGGCACTTTGGGTAAGAAGAGGGAGCTTTAGATGAGAGAAACCAGAGCTAGGTGGTGACTATCAGGGCCACATTGGACAGCAAATGGCTCTAAGCCAGCTGTGGGTCCTCATTGAAAAATAGGTCTGTTCTGTGGGTTTGGCCGCAGGAACATTCTTTCTCTGCATCTCCTTGAGAACTAGTTTTCCACAAGCTCCCAAATGTACAAAATGTATACGTGTTAAAATCATAGCTCTTTTTCCGAGAGCATTCTTAGAAAGGAAAGGTAATTTTTAGGACTGCGTGTTTCTCCTTCTCTTTCTCAGCATGCACAAAAGCAGTCTTCATTAAGTAAATTCCCAGAGATCCTAGACTTTTTTAAAAATACTAGATGAATCAGTGTTTCTTCACAGTTCACTGTTCAAGTCACTACAAACCATATTATCAAGTATTTAAAACCAGTGGATTAAGGAACCTTAGATAGCATCCAGCACTTTCTAATAAGTTGATTCTCACCAATGAGAGACTCTGAGAATGCTTCTGGATTTCTTGAGTTCTCTGGGCTGATCTTTAACCAAATCTTAACTTACTGAATTTCTCCATTTTTCAGTCATGGCGTGTGGTATGTTGGCTGTTCCTGGAGACCTCCATTGTGGCAGAATTGCCTGAGGGGCCCAAGTTAAGGAGTGGGGACAGAGAGTGACTCTGAGCACACCCCCCTCAGATCTTGGGGTGTTCCATCAACCAAGCATTAGGGGCCTTAGCTGTGGTTGTCCTCCTACCTTTCGGCACCCCTGGCATCTCAGTCCCTCAGCTCTGAAGTGTCCCTCCCTCTGCCCTATTCCAGTTTCCAGAAAAAGGTTAGAGGTCCACAGTGACTTCTATAAATAGAAAAGGCGTTTAGAGCATAGGGGGGAAAAAGAGTGAAAGACAAACTGAGAAACAGACTCTAAACTAACAAACTGATAGTTACCAGAGGGGAGCTGAGTTGGGGGACAACTTAACAGAGCTGATGGGTATTAATACGCTTATCATAATGAAAAAATAAATTAATAAAATAAAAACAATGTTTAAATGAGTGTGTTTTGAGTGTAGTATTTATAAATACCTGATTTAGGTTAATCTCATTGCAAATAAAGTTCATTGCTGAGATAGAATAGGAAGACAGTTAGTGGACACAGTTTGTGTTTAGCATGTGTACATTGTTAGAACAATAAAGCATATTAAATATTCCATTTTACCCTGTTATATAAGAGATCAAGCTCAAATTGGTAGGATTTCATTTTTTAATACATTGACCTACTAGGTAGAAGTAGGGAGAGAACTAGATCTAGTTTTCCTGATATGTAGTCCAGTAGACCCCTCACTCCTTCCATTTTCACTCTGGGTTCTGTTCTGTGATTCTGATTTCATAAATTGTTAGAGCTTCATTTTCAGTTACAGAAAGAGTGAAAGATCTTAGAAATATTCCCTTCATTTAGAAAAGCACATAGTGCTCTCATGTTCTGATATATGGCATTTACAGCCTTTATCAATTGCTTTCTATATTCAAAATGTTTTAAAAATCATGATAAAGATTTCTCCTCCCTTATAACAGCTACATAGTAAAGAAAATGTACTCATTTCCAACAGTATATTTTCATAGAGGTTTAGCACGTTTTTGTGAATACCAGAGGTCCCTTCATCTTCCTTCTAGTAAATCCTCAGAATAAGAATAACAGCTGGGGATCTCGCTGGGATTGATCGATCTCATTGGGATTAGTTTAGGCCGTCCTGAATGTTGGTGTCAGAGCAGACCCAATGTCCAAGTTGCCATAGCTGGGCATCCTACGGCTTCATCAGAAATGTCTGCTGGTCGGGTTTTTAGGGGCCTTCTAGAGCATCTACAGGCCCCTTTGCCGAAGTCCCATCAGTTTTATTTTGGTCAAAGCCTATTTTTTCCCATCTTACTCTGAGACAGACCTATTCTTTGTCCTTGGATAAAACACAGCTTCTCTTCCACTTAGTTTCAGGGCATAACACTGTCCATAGTTGGAATTGAGCTTGATAAAAGAGTTTTATTACCATGGGAGAAGAGAATCTATAAAGCCTTGGTATTCCATGGATGACAAAAGTGAACAAAGAATATTAGCTCATTTCACATTGTCTGGCGAAGAGTTTTCTCTGTGTCGCTTCTCTGGAGAGGACGTGGTGATCCTCCTGCGATGAATTTCCCTTTTGTTACAGATGACAAACCAAAGGAACAACTGCAGAGGAGTCTCCCGAAAGTGACTGAGACAGGCTGTCATGACGAAGGCCCCCAGAACCCTGAGGCCGCGGAGACGCGGAGCAGCACTCCAGAGATGCCAGCCGTGTCTGCGTTCTTCAGTCTCGCCGCGCTGGCCGAAGTGGCCGCCATGGAAAATGTGCACAGGTAAGTGGTGTGTGTCACCAGGATGTTGGGGATCCTGGCCAGTCTTAACCCCTCATGCGGAACAGGCTTAGGGAGAACGACATGGAAGCTGAGGCTTACTTCCCGACGGGATGTGTGGTATTTTTCACAATGTGCTGTGGTTCACGAGGAAGTCACTTCCTAATTAGCAGTGTGGGAAAATACCGGAAAATAGTCAGCCAAGTATCGCATTTTGACTCTCTTGTTCTGTGGCTGCACTTCATTTCCATAAGAGGCGTGGGAGAACAAAGAAGCCACATCATCTAGTCGTTAGGTGTGAGCTTCAAGGTCAGGCCTCAGACCTGGGTTGGAGCCCTGCATCCATTATTGGCGGAGTGCAAGGTCATGAGCAAGATGGATCACTCCCCTCTCTACCCTCCGGTTTCTCTTCTGTGAAATGGGTGTGGGTGGCACTCATTGCACAGAGGTGTTCCGTGGGATGAGCTCGTGCACCAGGGCAGGCACACGGGAGACGCACCCTTGGGCACGGTGCTGGTGGCAGTGGTCATGCTGCTGGAAGGAACCATGCTCAGGAAGAAGGTCTTGTCACCCGTGTCGTAGAGGACAGGGGGCTTGCATTTGTCCTTGTCTGTTTGCTGAAAAGCCATTTATTTCTCTCGGCCTCAGTTTTCTCATCTTCCAGTGAGCATGACAGTATCCCCCAAGAAACCCAGAATGGTGAAGATCACATGGGATCATAGATCTGAAGGCCTTTTGAATCAGGAAAGTCTCACAGAAAGTATATTAAGTTCTGAGCGTATAATTGGGTATTCTGCTATTTAAACAGACCCTTTGGGAAGGCAAAAAAGCCATTTGTAAATTCAGGTATTTCCCAGACTTCCAGTCTTCACCACAAGAGTTTTAGATCTAACACAACCTCCATACCCACCCATTGGGTTTCACTCTCCTCTTCCACATCCATGTTTAGGAGGCCCTGACGTAAGCTTTGTTTGCTTCTTTCCCTTGTCATATAGTTCTAGAGCTTTTTCACAAATCACCTCTAGATGAGAGAAGTCAAATTCCTTTTCACATGTATACTGCAAGTGCCTAATAGCAAGTGAATGCTGACAGACACTGTTAAAATCTGCTCACGTCTCCGAAGGAGGGAACACACAGTTTTCCACTTACGGGGTTTTACAGTCGAGTACAGAGGACAGACTCCTCCGCATGCAAGAAGATGAACTATATGCCTGCTTGTTCCTAAGTGCCCCATAAATTTTGGAAATAAGAGGCAATGTAAGAAGTCAGAGGGGATCATAATTCAGGGCTTGGAAAAGTCCATCACACAGCCCCCTTTGCTGCTGCCAGCATCCCCTCTGAACACAACTGCGGTCCACCCTGGCTCCGGTCAGCAGCCTCCCAGGACTGGCGGCTTGTGATGGCAGGAAGCCTCCGCAGACCTCGCCTCTCATCTCCACCACCCCATCCTCACTACCCTGTCATCACGTGGCATCACTTGCTGCTGCCTAGCCCAGCCAGGTTCTGGGCTTTACACAGTCCCCTCTTGGGCAAACTGCTGCCCCTCCTTCCATCTCTAGTCCTGCTGTCTTCTCTCCATCTTCCTCCCGAAGTCTCTGGCCTCTCTGTGCATACGCTCCCAGCCCAGCTGCCACACCGGGTTGTAATTATTCATGGACACATCTGTCTCTTCCTGGTATATATTGAAAGCACAGCACTGGTTTTAATCCTCCTGTCCCCAGCTTCCTTAGCTCTTGGTATAACAGTAGATGAATGAAAAATGGTTGGGTAGATGAGTAAATGATGTGTTCTTGAAGTGTGCCTGCCTAAGCTCACCAGCAAGCATAGAGAAAACGGTGTGAGCAAAGGTTCTTGTCTTTAAAACCACCCATTAGAAAGAACACTACTGCATACTAAAATCTTACTATCAGTCACACAAATGGTTAGTGTTCTTAATTTCTAGAAAAACAGATCCCCTGAAGAATCTTGGTTGTAATTTTAGCCCTTACCTGTTTCTTTTTCTTAGTATTTTTATTTTTTTCATTTTTATTATGTTAGGACACCATACTGTACATCCTGAGTTTTTGGTGTAGTGTTCCATGATCATGGTTTACGTATAGCACCCAGTGCTCTGCGCAGTCCGGGCCCTTATAGCACCCAGTGCTCCGCGCAGTCCGGGCCCTCCTGCATACCACCATCACTGGGCTCATCCGTCCCCCGACACCCTCCCTTCCCTCACTTTGTTTCCCGGAGTCCGTCGACTCCTCACAGTTCGTCTCCCACTCTGATTTCCACCCACTTCATTTTCCCCTTCGTAAAGTCCTCCATGCTATCCTCACATTCCACGAGTACGTGAAACTGTACGATGATTGTCTTTCTCTCCTTGACTTATTTCACTGAACAGTCTCCTCCAACCCCATCCATGTTGGTGCAGATGGTGGGTGTTCATCCTTTCTGATGGCTGAGCAATATGCCATTGTGTATGTGGACCACATATTCAGTAACCATACAGCTGTCAAAGGGCACCTCCAACCCTTCTCTGTTAAAGCAGAGCTACCAGACTGCCCTCTACCTGGGCAACTGATGACTGCTTAGGCATCACCCAGGTTTATATGTTAGAGGGTGATCATCAGAATTAGGAGTAGAAATGTATCACCTGCATTCTTGTCATGAGAAATTTTGACATTAAGCTCAGAAACCCAACATAGAGAGTCCATTTTGCAAGATGCAGGAAATGGGAAGTTGGAATAAACTTTCGTTGAGAGCGTGTTTATTTACTAGGGGTTTCATAAGGGAAAGCTCATTAAATTTAGTCCTAAAATCAGCCCTACCAGGTTGGTCTTTTTGATTCCTTTTTAACGATGTTGCAGACGGTTAACTTGCCAAGAAAACACAGCCAGGCTGAGTTAAGCTTTGCAGTAAGGTCTTTGAACTCCAGGGTCTTTGCCTTTGCTCCACCGAGCTTGCTGCTTGAGCAAGCTTCTGTCACGTCTGAGGATGTCGTGACACATCTTGCTGCCCCTTCCCCCAGGACCTGCCCCATCCATTAGCTGGAGCCATGTCAGGTTCCCCCTCCTTTGCTCGTTTCTTTGACTCAGCTGGGCTTCCACCCCATTTTCTTTCTGTCCCTGTTGCTCTTTTTTTGGATACTGTACTTCTCCATCTTTCACTTCTCTTTCTTCTTATGTTTCCTTTTTCACTACTTTCTACAATTCTTTTAGTGTTGTGATACTGTCACAGATTCCAACTTAAAGGTAGAGAAAACCAGCATTTTAATGTCATCTTCCTGAACAGAGTTGAGCGTATTGAACAGTTGGTGCTTGCAGCATCCCCACATGAATGAACAGATTAATCCAGAGGTTTGATTATAACACGTTTTGTTTTTCTAAAATCCTAATATCTTCGGCTAAGAGATTATTGGATTCTCAAATCCCCAAACGTTGTAATTTATCTACACTGTTTTTGTGTGTGTGCATCAAGAGAAAGAAATTTGGGTATAGTGATGAAAATTTGAATTTTCAAATAGTACAATTTGAATTTTTAAACAGCTCCTTTTGTTCTGTGTAATCTGAAGAAGATACTGTGTCGAAAAGGTCAGGCCACCAGAGGCCTGGCTGCTCCATCAGCAATTTCCAGCTTCGTGCTGTGCAGACCACTGGCGGCCAGAGCTGGGGGTGGACACTTTCTGGTCTTTGGTGGGCCTGTTGGGAAATGTCAGAGAGGTGCCCCATCCCATCTTTTTAGAGTGAGAAGCTCAAATTACCAAGAAATTGAAGGGTTTCCTTACAACCATCAAGTAAATTTTTCCTACTCATTTACCAAAAGCTGAATGAGAAATCAGCTCCGTCTGGTGGTAGTTCCAATCCAAACAATGGGTATTTCTGTGAATTGTCTAGTCCTCTCTGGAGTTCTCTCTCCGCATATGTTTATTTGGCCCAAGTCACCTGGATGTTCTCATACTCTAAACTCAGTTCCCCCTTGCCGCCTTCCCCTGTGCATGTGCTGCCCATGTGCCTGTGAGACTTACCTTTCGTCTTTTCATTCATTTGTGTTGGAGTCACAGGCCTCTGGTGTCAGGGGCCATTGCTTTAATTGGCCTTACGTTTTAAATTGGGTTTATTATTATATATCTTGGGAAATGAACCTGGAGGTGATCAATTAGTACAGGAGAGTTTTCCCCTTGGGCATCTTGAGGAAAGGCATGGTTCATATTTTAATATCAGTGGATCAAGAAGACGACTTATCTTAGAGCCACAGCCCTTGGTTAAAAGTTCCCCACTTCTTAGGGAGTCGCCCCCAAATCTGGTGGCACTTGAGGTCCTGCCTTTGCAAAATGGAGGTGGTTGTTTGGGGGCAGAGTAGATGGTTAAGTCATGCGAGGAGAACCAAGATAAGAAAATGTCAAAAAAGAAGCAGCTCTGAGAACAAAAACGGTTTTAATTGAATAGCATAAGTAACAAGTCGGCCTTAGGGAGTAAAAGATACTGGAAAGCTCTTACTGCTTACTCATCATCCTCTTCTCTTTCTGAAAAGGTACTCAGTGGGTGACTTCTTTTGTCCTTCTCCTTGTTTTGCAGGGGTCAGAGGTCCACTCCGCTCACCCATGATGGACAGCCAAAAGAAATGCCACAGGCCCCTGTACTTATTTCCTGCGCTGACCAGTGAAGCGCCTTTAATTGTAAAACATTGTGCTTTACCTACTACCCTAGCCCTGTCTGTACCGAGGGATGCCAGTGAGTCCGTGTGGTGGGAAATACAGACTGCAAACAAGTGCGCGTTGCCCTGCACGGCCCAGATTCACTTGAAGCGGAAGTTAGCATCCTGGGCCGCTGTGTGTTCTTTTGGAACCCAGAGTCTTTGAGGGTGATGTTCTCTGTCTTGTCAGGAGCAGAAACGGGATGATCCTGGAGCTTTGCTTTCTATTGAAGGCTTTTGACGGTAATAGGTGGTAACTTGGTAAAAGGCTGCCTTTACTGTAGCTCATCCAGCATCTCTTTTACCAACCAGAGAGTGTGAAACTAGTTTCGTATATTATCTAGTTATTCTTTCAAAACAAAAACAAAAAACAAAACAAAACAAAAAAAAAACAACAACAAAAACTGACGCACTGCACTAGTTATTATTAGATATTCTTAGTCTTTTTTGTACATGGAGATTTAAGTTCTAAGATGGTTTATATAATAGGTTATACCTACATTTATATTGTAGAATAATATTAAAAAGCCTGCTCCAGAGACCCCCAAGCAGCGCGGGCAGGTGGATGTACCATTGTTAGCGGTGTATGCTCGGCCTCGTGGTCCATATATATTCTGCACTTTTATATTTGCCACCAGAGTGGTAGTTTGCTGGCAAAACAAGAAAAAAGAAAGAGAGAGAGAAAAAAAAATTTAGAATTCTTACAAGCTGAATTTTTTTCCTTAGCCTTGAGTGACCAAGAAGCATTTGCTTGGGGCACATTGTGGCAAATATTTTCCCAGGCAGGGGAAGAGTCCTGCAGATTACAGATTACCGATGTTTTCATGCCTTGAGGATTCTTTTATTTTTACACAGGGGTCTAAGTGACCAATGGATCGTTCAGACAAACAAAAGAAAAATATTATTCAGAAGTGACCTTAGTATTACTTCACTATTCTGAACACATTGAAGACACTCACTTCATGTGGACTTTGAGCTACAGACCTTTTCCATCCATCCCAGACAGACTGGACGGGTAGCAACTGCTATGCACAGCCTGATTGCCGCTGCGGGGTTCTAGAGCCATTTTGAGTTGTGTGGTGGGAAGGAAGTATGGACTAAACGATGAGGGAGGTATGCCTGACCAGGGTGAGAGTCTTAGTCATGGAGCCACCTGCAGTTTGTTTCCTTTTTGTGTTCTGTTGCTTTTGAACATAAAACCAACCTTGTGTATGCCAGTGCCAAGCGGATTACCTGGCTTATTAGAACATTCGACATATTGACTTAACCACCTGACATTCACAGTGTCTTGTTTCCTAGCAACACATGCAAAGTGATAAATCAGAATTAGTCGGAGGCTACCGATTTTACAGGGTATTTGTTCCATAGCACAAAGTGTATCCCCACTCTTGCATCGCAGCACAAACTACCAAATTTTAATGATTGGATTCCAGCAATAATTTTTATTGGTTTTCAAACTGGCGGAATTTTGATAGCGTTAGTTCGAGTTTGAAGCTTTTGAATTAGATCTCTACATGGTGACAGTTTACAAGGTTTTATCTAGCTTTCTTATTTATACTTGACTCAATTGTAATGATGACTTTTTTTTTCCTAATCGTAATTTGACCTAATAGCCATACAAAAAAATGACTCTATTAGTACCAACTAGGTTTAGCTTTTCATAGTTGTAGATATTACTTCAGTTTCGGTGCTGGAAAATATGTACAACATACTAACAGAATTGAAAAAGAATATAGGGATTTGTTTGGTTTGTTGTTTTTTTGGTTTTTTTTTCTTCAAAGCAGGTAAAGAGGGCAGCAGAGCATTGGAACGGTGTCCTCAAAAATGCATAATCATTGTGGGCATGGAGGAAGAAGGAATTAGTAATCTAGGTTAGTCAGAGGTTAAAACTTAACCCCTTTCACATAGAAATAAATCAGGTAAGCAGCCCCAGGTTTTAGTGTAATATTTTTACTATGATGCTGTTTTATTAATATTTTCTAAACTTCAAAACACAAAGTGAATGTTTGAAAATTGCTGGGTCCCAATGTTGGTGGCTGTTGGGGTTTTTGGACCACTTGCTAGCAGTGATTTAAAAATTATAATTAGCTAAAAATCCAAAAAAAAAAAAAAAAAAGGTAAAAGAAACCAACAACAAAAATTGTTTGGTGCAGAACATGCACCTTGACAATGGTACTAACTTGTTATTCTATAGAACACGTTAGAATAGATCTATTTTTGCCAGAGCACCCTCCTTCAGTCCTCCAATGACATTTCACTAGATTTCCTTAAGAGATTGCTGTATATTCATGGGACCTTTTTTAAAAAGAAGCAAAACAAAAGATTACTTTTTTCTATGTGATTAATATCTTACTTGATCTGCTTTTCCTAAACCTCAGTGGCTTTTCCCTTAGGCAGGGGTGGGGTGGGAGGGCAATCTACTGGATATGACTGTTTTCAGATACTTTAAAAAAAAAAAAAAAAACCTTTTTGTAGAGATGCTTAATTTTTAAGCGGTTAGGCACTGAGAGTAGCAGAAATCCTGCAAAGCTTTATAGTCCTTTAGACACTCGCCTTGTTGTTCTCTGAGTGAAGTCTTGATTTCAATAATAGTGCTTTTCTCATGCCCTGAATCCGCTGGAGAAGGGTGTTGGTATTTTCAGGTAACAACATTTGTTAGCACAAATATTTCAGACCAACCTGTAGTGCCCCCCACCCATCTATCATTTTCATTTCATTTCTGTCATTCTTTTATATTTTGGAAAATCATATTGCTATGGTGTGTACCTTAATCTGCCAGCAAACACCATCGACACTAACATTTGTCCCACAAGCATCCTCAAGAGAAAAAGTTGTTGCACCTTATGTATATCTCAAGCAAACCAAAATATGATGCTTTTCTGCTTTGTTTTATTCTAAATTGTTGTATCATATCTTTCTGAAAAACCATTCTGAATCTAGTTGAAATTATCGATATTTATGCTTTTAACCTTAATTTCTGGATTCAAACCTGTATATAAATCTTTTGAAAAAAAATCGTCCTAGCCCTTCTCTGTGATGCCGAAGTGGATGATTTCGTCTCAGATGGAGACACAGTACTGTTCCAGTTTCTTTAGCCTTTTATTTATTTAGTTGTTCTGGGTATTTTCCTATGTAATTTTGAAGTGTGTAGAGTATATTATAGTAACTGAAGCTGCAGCTCTACGAAGCTGAAAGAAAAAAATACTGTAAGACATCCTTCTGAAGTTTTTACTTGTTTGGATAACTGTAATGAGATCAGGAAAAGGAAAAATGTCCCACAGCCACATTGCTGATATAGGTTCTTATCCCCAAATTAGGTTAGTTCCCAGATTTTAGATCAAAATGTAATTCATCAAAGCCCTTTTGTAAGGATAAATCATACTGTTGTAATTCTGACAGTCCCCCCACCCTCATCCCCCCCTCAAATACCAGAACTGCGTTCACTGAATTCTGTCAGATGAGCTTTCTACCAATGTGCTGAAATCATTCCCACATTATCCCTGATTCTAGTTCCAGCCATTAAACTGCTGGGGTCGGAGGGTGGGGGGTCGCGGTGGAATACTCTGAACAAAAAGGAGCATCTGAACTGGTCTGGTTATTTATATTCTGACATGTGTATTCCCCATCACTTTCTTATCCAGTCAGATGCTAATCTGCCTCAGTCCTAGAAAATTTTGTTTGCACTCCGCAGTCTTGGGCTCATCGTATGGAAAAGTTTGCACCTCTGTAAAATCTCCAGCAAATTATAAATTGATACAGAACCAGGAGTAAGCCAGAAACAGAATGACATGTTTGGCTCCTACAGTGTAGGGGTGGCGGGGGAGGGAAGGAGGGTATCCGGTAACTCTGTCCCACGTTTGGCGTTGGCATTAATGTGAAGCAGTGGGATCGTGCTGCCTGCTGAACTACTGTATGCATCCCAAGCGTTCTGGAGTCCGGTGGCCGGCATCCGCATGGCGGAGAGGAAGCACCACCGCCTCGCTGGGGAGAAGGAAGGAAGTCCTGCAAGGCCTGGAACCGCCCCTCCGTAAAGGGAGAGTCGGGGTGTCCGCGATGCTGTTGAGGAAGACTCACCTTTGTTGCACTGCTCCCTAGAGCCCTCACATGAGGCCAACCCTAACGGGCTACCTCGGCTTTACAAGTTCGTTTCAGTAAGGCCTGTTAGCGAGCTTTGTCCTTTCTTGCGCCTCCCTTCAGTGCCACTGTTTCCCGCTGCAGTGTTGTGACTCCCCAGACCGCCTTCTCCAGAGAGAATAATGTATTGCTGAAAATGGGCAGTAGAAGCAAATGTCGTTCCTATATCTGACCTATAAAGTATTCAGAGTGATGGGACTGCTAGGCGGAAATTAAATTTTAGCTTTCCCCACATAGGACCTTGTTTTGCACCTTACAAAGAGAGTACTAATTGTTAATTAGCTTTTGCTTTTATTTATACAAGCATTCCCAAAGAACTAGATTCGGATTTTGTTTTTATTTGAGTTTGGGATTTTTTTTTTTTTTATTATCTTATTTAGGTTGACTAACATCGCACTTATAATAAGAAACAGTTGTTCAGTTTATCTTGCCAGATATGTCTGGTGAAGTATTCAGGGTTTGATGGACTGCTTTGCTTTAGTGTGGAAGTGATAGCTAAGTTTATTATAGTCCATATTAAATCACCTTTTCCTTTTCACTGGGGACATTATTTTCTTTACATCTCAGATCAAAGTAGTGACAAAGTAGTGAATAACAAGACAAATCTGTTTGACTCCCTGATACACCTCCATCTGTTTGTGCTATGCTTTCCTTAAAAAATGGAAGTATGCATTTTCTTCACACCCGAAAGAGAACTTCCTCTCCTAGCCAAATTTTATTTGTGGTGGTAGGATTTATGCTAATAAAGTAAAAGAGGAAACCTTGTATTAAGTTCTGTGACCACTATTTCTTTGTTGCAGTCCGTGGTCAAAATTGATCCTACCCTCAACTCGATTTTCGTGCACAGAACTAGTTATCATGAGAATTACTACTCCTTCCAAAGATCGCCCAACCCCTTGGGCCAGAACCAGTTACTGAAGTAACAAGGACCTAATTCGATGCCTCCAAACCCTCCCACTCGCACGGCAAATCATACCTCACAGGCTCTAACCTGAATCACAGAGGCACGTGGGTTTCTCAAACTAACACTGCTGTCCCTTCGCAGCCCCTAGGGGCTGGCTCATGTCCCCTGACGCCTCACGTTAGTGCCTCGGCTGTGAGAGCAGCAGAACTCGGGGTGGGGCGGGTTTGTGACCTGGAGCTCAGCACATGCTCAGCAATGTTCTTCTCATTTCCTTCGCACTAAACCAGTCTCTTGCTCTCAGGAATTTGTCCAAAAAAAGAATAAAAACCACCTGAGATTCCATGTACCAGATTATGAACTTTTCTCATAGGTTTGAATTGCTTACTTACATGTCGTAAATTAACCATAGCTTCATTTGACCACCGGGTCTTAAGTCTGTTGACAGTTTCAGCATGACTGAATCGCTCATTTTTTTTTTTTTTGCTTTCAGAAATTGGCTTGGTTCTCTTTAGAGTTGGTGTAAACATGCCATGTAATAAATGATTTCCACTTAATGGTACAACAGAATTATTGCTTTCTTAGATGTATGTGTAGTAAAAGTCAATATACACATTTATATAATTTCTTTCTTCAAAATCTTATACTTAATTTGATATTTCTAAAAATTGCACATGTAAGTCATGTGTATAACATGCTAAAGTACTTTAACTGTGATCTTAAAACTGAATAAAAATATTTAATAAAAATTTGAAATATTTTAAAGAGATTATTCAAATACATTTCTTTACCTCCATACTCCTGTTCAGAGAGTCCGTGCCTTCAGTAGACCCTATCTACTAAAAACAGTAGGGGAAATGCTTTAACGTCAGCGAATTCAGAATGTCAAATGCTGGTCTCCTCCAAACTCTTTGCCTGATACTCCCCACATTTGAGCAGCCTGGGTTGCTTTTGCCTAATGGGTGGAGTAGAAATCAGCCTGACTAGAAGAAAGAAGATAGGTTTCATTCCGCGACTTAGGAGGAGAGCCTCCTGGCACAAGTGTGACCATTCTGAACATACCAAATATGCCAGAACTGTAATCAAAAACTATGGAGGGGCGCCTGGGTGGCTCAGTGGGTTAAGCCTCTGCCTTCAGCTCAGGTCATGATCTCAGGGCCCTGGGATCGAGCCCCACACAACACACACACACACACACACACACACACACACACACACACACAATAAATATATACAAGGTGTGATACCACGGGGTTTGCATTAAGACAGACTTGCTTCAAAGACTGGTTCCACCCACGTATTACTGGTTTTTCAACCTCCCGGAACTCCTCTTCACTTACAAATGATGGTGACGATACCTCCTCACACTTCTGCTAGGATGGAAAGGAAATCCATATGAGAAGGCTGGCCTCGGGCCTGTAATGGGAATGTCCATTCAATGATAACTGTTGATTTTCTTATTTTTATTCAAAAGGTTGATATGTTTAAGTATATTCAAAAGAGACCCCTAGGTATAGCTAGTTCCCTCTTTCAAATAAACTTGTAAGGGCCTGGTCATTAGGAGGAAGCTCTTGTCAGGAGATACGATGCTGTGGAGAACTCGGAACACGGTACTTCGTGTAGGTAACTCACGCTTGTATATGTAGCACTATAGGATTTTCCAATAAAATTAGTCTGCCTGGCGAATTAATTACATTTTGAATTCCGAGCACACTTTTTTGAATTACTGAGAATAAAATGGGGGGATGGGAGTTCCATACCAAAGAATGTAAATTCTACTAGGATAGAAGAGGACAGGTTCTACATGTGTGTGGTTTGATGGGTCTACATAGATTCTACAGTACATCGGTCCTTTGGGGTAGAACATAAAAAAGTCTCTTGCAAGGAAAAGTAAAGTGGTCATCAATAAGTGAGCTAACAGGGAAAGCGCCGACTCCATCCATTCCTGTACATACTGAAAATAAAATTATTAATCATTTTTCAGAAACCTTTTCATCTTTTGTGAAAGGATGGAAATTTTAAAATATATGCAAAAGAGGCTAGCAACATGTTGAACTCCCTGGACCAGCTCCAACAAATACCAACATGTTCTCCATTCCAGTTTCATTTGTATTTCATCCATTTTCCTTCATTTCACCTCCCAACCCTAGCTCTGCATATCCCAGAAGTGTGATTTCATGTATAAATACTTCAGATACAGCCTTTAAAAACAAATATTTTGATATGCGCAAAATTTGCTTTTTTTAATGTATCGCCCCCTCACTATTCCAAAAATATGTTTGTTTCCTGCCCAAAGCAAAAGAAGTCTGTGAGCCACGAGATGAGTCGTGCTGGGGTGAAGATTATTTGGAATTAGGTTACGCTGTTGACGTTGGATATCTGTATACTACCTTTCTCGATCCACAGTTTTCCAAAGAGGTCATCAGAGAGACCCTTTTCTTGGCATGTCTAAATGATTTATTTTTGGTCTTGCTTCCTATGATATTTTTCTCCCCCCAGACGATGTTTAAAAAGGCCCGAGGGCTAAAACTTTTATAATTTTATGTAAAATTTTCAGAACTGTCCTCTACACTTTTCCCTCCAATCCTGGTCCCACTTAGGCTCTCCTCTCCCAGACTTGCAAGAGTGATGTCAGTTGTAGGGAAGTAGAGGAAAAATTTTTAGATGAGCTCTGGAAGGCAGGTGGCCAAAGATTAAAGAAATGCGAAATCCCAGGTCAACAGGCCAGAAATTAAAGCATAAAAGGAAACCCCTCCTGGAAGAGAGAAAATGGTAATTCCTACTTGAAGCCTCACCCCACTTGGAGATCCCTCACCCTAGGGAGCTTTATAAAAGGTCATTTTTTTCTCAAGGTTGTGTATTGAAGAGTCGGGAAAGAAAGGTGCGAGGATTGAAACTTTCTTGAGCGTGATGGAGAATGAAAGGGGACGAGGGAAAGTTCATAAGAACAGATGTTTCAAGTTCGATGTCTAAAAGT
Source organism: Mustela nivalis (assembly GCF_964662115.1). Classification (NCBI taxonomy): domain Eukaryota; kingdom Metazoa; phylum Chordata; class Mammalia; order Carnivora; family Mustelidae; genus Mustela; species Mustela nivalis. The sequence goes on from NC_139020.1 coordinate 54,266,013, forward strand.
CAAAATGGCTTTAAACCCAGCATGAGAAGATTCCAAGAAACACGCTCCAGTATAATGATTACATTTTCCTGACCTTTTCTACTATTCTACTATTCATACCTGTGGTGCTTAGGAAAGGCAAATTGAATAGATACTACAACTCATATATCCCAGAAACAAGCAGGAAAGTATTGAGAAGATACATACAAACAATAGAAATATACTCAGTAGATGCAAAAATAGGTAATTTGCCATCTAATTTGAAGCATGTATTTGAACTATCCTTAATAGGAAAGCAGTATTGATAATTTAAAATTATTCTTCCTCCAAGATAAATAATCCTTGAGATAAATAGTGGAGAAATTCAGTTGGCATTTTAGAATTTTTAATTGTCACTTCTCCCATACTGTATCTTAGCTTAGGTAGAAATACAAAAGCAATATGCTGCTTAAGTCCTCGAAAATCTAAACCCTTGTAAATAGAATATGATGTATTTAGCACACAGATGCATTAACATTGTTACTTTGTATCACTCAAAATCAAAACTGTATTGTTAGAATAAAATTGCTGAAAAACAGTGCTCTGTTCCACTTCCCTGTTTAGAACCCATGAAAGTTATTTCAGCTTGCTTGCTTTGACTCCAGAAGAGTTCTCTGTGACCCACACCTCATGTCCATTCAATTACGTCCTGCTTCTATAACAATCTAATCCTTCAGCAGAACTGCAGTGGATGGCTGCTTTTGGATGCGGGCTAAGTCCCAACAAGACAGTCTTCCATGGTGTATATTCTAGCAGGGGTGTAGATAGCCTAGTGGGGGTTGGAGATCTGCATCATTCTTTAATTGAAATGCAGTGCAGACGAGGTTGGGCATGAAAATCAAAGGCTGTCAGGAGGAAGCGACATAGAAACTCATGGGAAACTTGATCATCTGCATTTCGAAGACTTTCAGCGAAAAAATGGGAATGTGTTACTGTTCTACTTTAAATTTTTTATTTTCTGAAAGCCCTTTCTCACACAGAAGAGATCTTGGCACAAAAATCGCTGCTAAGACAAGGCCACAGATCTCAGAGAGTGACAAGAATGAGACGACAGTCTTCGGGGAAGACCCCTGATGCAGTGTGCTTCCTTTAGGTGTGTGCTGGGGCATGAACATCCCAGCTGTGTTGACTCCAGGACCCCTGAGCAATTAGACAGCACGTCAGCTCAGCCTTGGCACAGCCCAGGAATATTTGAAATGGTAAAGTCAAAGCAGCACGGTTTTAGCTTGTGGCCTGAGGAGCTGGAGGTTAATTCTGATAACCAGAGTGTGTGATTCTCTGACTCTTCCTTCTCCCTCGGCTATAGACTTTCTTCAACCTTAGTCCCAGGTCTTGCGTATTGCTGAGATGAAAAATTTCCCGTCGTTGCATTTTTCTTCAGCAATGGCGCACCGCCCTGCTTTTGCACATTTCACACTCAAAAGCTGTACTAGGTGTCCCTTTTCTTTCTTCTCCACGAAGCATATTTAAGGATTTCATGACTGGGTGAATGACTCAAACCCCTTTGCTCCAAGAGGATTTCTAAAGCAAGAAAGAACTGTTGTGAAAGATTCTAGTTTTTGATGTGTTGCCACTATTCCAATAAGGGTCTGAATTGTGCATATGAGACTTCATTTGCTAATCCTCGGTCATTAAAAAGGACTTTACTGGGGCGCCTGTGTGGCTGTCAATGAAGTGTTCTCCTTTGACTCAGGTCATGATCCTGGGGTCATTGAACCCTGAGGCAGCCTCCCTTCTCAGTGGGGAGTCGGCTTCTCTCTCCCTCTGCCACCTCCCCCACCCCCAGCTCATGCTCTCTGTGTCTCCCTCATATAAATCTTGAAATAAAATATAATATAAAAAGGACTTTACTACAGGAAGTACCTATTCTTATCTAGGACTTCAGGATTACTTCCCCTTTGGGAGTACTTCGCTGAAGGCGGTGGATCTACTTTTTATACTAAATATTCATCTCAGTATGGCCAAATCAACCCCCGTCCCCTTTTTAGGGATTGATAGTTAAAAGAATTCTTTCCACCCTGAAAGTGTCTGCTTTAAAAAGCAAGATGATCTCTCTTAGGTCTGCAAACTGCACTGTAATTTATGCATGAATTCAGAAAAGTTTTAGAAATTTCGAGAGTTTAATTTGGAGTTCATCAGGCATCTGTCTATGGCCCCCTGAAGACTGTCAATGAGATCTGTGTTGCCAAAAGGTTTTCCTGGTCTTCCTCTCTCCACTTCCCCAAGATTTGACTTTCCATGGGTGAGTTACTGTGGAGCAACATTTCTTAGGGACCTAGTTGTGCAGAAGACCTGGCTGACGGGCAGTGACGGTGACCGTCTTCACCTGCGCAAGCCCACCCAATAGGGCACCTGCAATCCAGAGGGGGCTGCAGAAGGCCCCCTATGAGGCATGCCGCCATCCTCCCTAGGACACCGTGCAAACTCGAATGAGACCAACATCTTTTCTTTTATATGTGAACATTTATCCATGCGAATTACTTTTTTTGGGTTCCTCTTTCACTCCTACCCACACATCCAATATTCCATATGCCTTCTTTTAAGAAACAAATGGTTTTCTGGTCCGGGTGTGCACTTTTCTCTTCCGAGTTGCCTTTGGGTGACATTCTAGCCCGCCGCCACCGCCACCTGCTCCTCAGCCCAAGATCTATTTTAGATAGAATCTGTCCCAGCGTTAGCCTACTGTAGAGAGCGGCATCAGTAATTGGTAGCTCAAGTGAGCGGAGTCATAAATTAGCCGATGAGTACTATTTCATGGGGGAAGAGCAGGCTTTCGCTAGCAAAAACAAGGCAGAGCCAACCAAGTGGCAAGATGGCACAGCGGGCGGGACCCTGGAGGATGCCCCAGTTGTGGAGCAGGGAACCATTTTCGCCCCCACCACGGATCTCCTTACCCTGCTGAGGAGTGCTGGCTGCTGGGACAATCCTCCAAGTCTCGAAATGGAGATGAGGTTTCTGAGACTCACCTGCTGCAGATTAACAACACGATTCACATTTCCTTGTCCCTTTACTTCCCAGTCCATTTTACATTAAGGTTAAAACTTTTGAACTTGAACCCTACCCTCCTATTAGCTTGAGACGTTTCCCTTCAGAACTGACCATACATGTGCATGGTTCTTAGTTTGAAAATCATGCAGAAGAGTGATCCATTTTATGTGTTGGGGAGCAAGACCGTCCTGTCCCCTTCCTGGCCAGATTGAGAATCAAACTGACACGAGACAGATTAACAGGAGAAGAACAATAGCTATGTAAGGTTTTACAGGCGAGATAAACATGACAGGGCGAGGTAGGCACAAAGCAAGATTTATTAAAGGCGCTCTCCAGCGAAGTTTCAGGGCTCAGGAGAAGGGGAGCCAGGAAAGTTATGCCGGGAGGAGGTGGGCACCCTAGGGCGAGGTTCCACGACTCCGGAAAGGGGAGTCGGAGAAGTCGCACTGGGAGGGGGTCGAGTGGGTCTTTTATCTGGGTTAAGACATGGAATAGGTTCACAGCCATATAAGGTATGGTATTCGGGGATTGGAGGGTTGGGGGAGTCTTGATGTTCCAGTTTCTTGCATAGGGTTAGGGTTACTTGTGGAGATGTGACCTGGGCATACATTCTTATGGCGGGAAAGTCAAGGGTTAGGGGTGGTTGGGGGGGCTAGAAGATGGAAGAAATGGCGGTCATTTCTATTGTTTCTCCTGCATTCTCAGAGCCACCGACCCAACATTCCGACCTTTTTGGTGTAATAGGGGCAGTGATTCAGATCTGGCTACTTCCTGCTGGCAAAGGGGTGTCGTTAGAGGGTCCTTCGGATGTGGGTAGGCAGGTATAGGGATGCAGGAGTTGGTTGACAGTGACCCTGGAAACCTCATGGATGCGATCCTGAATGACGTGAAGAACACAAGGGGCGGTTAGTAATGAGAGGCAAAGGAGAATGAGAGGACTTAGGATCAGGAAGAGCCGGGTCGTTAAGGGGGAGAGCCACCATTGAGAGGGGATTGTTTCAGGGCGGTGCTGGCCATGGAGGGAGTCATGGATTTTTGCCAGGGCATCGATATTGGTTTTGACTATACTGGATTTGTTGATATAATAGCAGCATTCTTCATTGAGGAATACATGGGTTTCTCCCTTGTCTGCGGTGAGCAGGTCCAGGGCTCGTTGGTTCTGTAGGGCTACCTGGGCCACTGAGGTAATCTGTCATTGTGGGATGTCAAGGACGTGGCTGAGGCCTCCACGGCTGTTCGAAGCTGTTCAGATAAATCTCGGGTAGCGTCTATGGAGTGAGCTAGGGGCCCTGTGCCCAGCCCGATTGCCACTAGGGAAGAAGCCAACGAGACCCCAATAACCAGAGGAAGAAACATAGCTCTTTTCTGTCACGGGAAGGGGGTGGAGAGGACGGCCATTTCTGCTAGGGCTGGCACCATCCAGGCTGGTAATCTGTGGTGACCAGATGACTAGACCATGTGGTGTCCCCATGGGTCCAAGTTTCCACTAGGAAGAAGCACCACCTGAGCCCGGGTGTAATGGATGAGTGGGCTAGGGAGGGTTAGGAGGAAGCAGAGAGTGAGGAGAAGTGTGGGAAATCCACAACCGTGTAATCCTCAGGGTTTGGGAAGTCCAGCCATCCTATGGTGGAGCTGGTTTTAGATCGGAGATGTGTACCCACGGGTGGTGTCCTAGGAGTTTTGCTGCTGTGGGAGTTGTGAGAATAACAGTATTGGGGCCGGTCCACCTGGACTGTAAGGACTTTGGGTGAAGTTCTCGTAGGACAACTTGGTCCCTGGGATTTAGGGCCTGGGGGAAGTCTCAGTCTGGGCTGTCGGGGGTGGTGATGGTTGCATCTGCATAAGCCCTTAGGAGGGCTTGTAAGAGGTTCAGATAGGGCAGATAAGGTAGGAGGGGTGGAGAAGAGGTAGGCAGGTTGTGATTGAGTAGGAAGGGCCTGCCGTACAGGAGTTCAAAGGGGCTGAGTCCTGACGGGCTGTGAGGAGAGGCCCTAAGGTGGGTGACTGTTTGTGGGAGAAGGGTTGCCCAAGAGAGGCGGGATTCAAGAATGTGTTTGGTGAGTTGTTCCTTCAGGAGGCTGTTGGCCCTCACGACCTTACCCGAGGATGGGGGTGGTAGAGGATATGGAATTTCCAGGTGATGTTGAGGCTCTCGGAGGTTGGTTGTGTGATGCTGGAGATGAAGGCTGGTCTGTTGTCTGATTGTAGAGTTCAAGGAAGTCCAAATCTCAGGATGATGTGCTCAGTGGGAACCATGGCGACCATGTCTGCTGCTTCCCTAGCGGTAGGGAATGCCTTGATCCAGCCTGTGAAGGTGTCCACGAGAGTTAGCAGGTATCTGAAGGTTTTGTGTCAAGGCATGTGAGTGAAGTCAAGTTGACAGTCCTCGCCTGGCTGATGCCCACAGAGCTGGTGGGTGGGTCCCCAGCTGCGGAGGCCACCCTGGGCGTTGATCACAGAACAGATTCTGCAGGCCTGGTGTACCTCCTTAATGGTTTTGGTTTTTTTTTTTTTTTTTTTTGAAAGAGACATTGGAGAAATTGGTATAGGGCCTTTAGACCAATGTGGAGGGACTCGTGGATGTCAGTAATGAGGGTTTGCATTAGGCTGTTCAGGAGGGCAATCTTATCCTGGACATAATACCATCCCTTGTCACCCAAACTGCCACCTAATGTTTTGAGGGCCCGAGTCTCCTCGTCAGTGTACGAGGGACTGTGGGGAGTGTTGAGAAATGGAGAGGGGCTGGGGAAGAGTTTAAGGCCATCTGTCGGGCAATGTAGTTGCCTTGTTGTTCCCCAAAGAGATGGGGTCCTTGGAGGCCCGATGGCCATGGCAGTGGACAATAGCCACCTCATTAAGGTAATTGAGAGCCTCGAGGAGTTTGGCAATGAGAGGCCCATTGACTATGGGGGTTCCCTTGGTCGTGAGAAATCCCCTTTCTCGCCAGAGGACAGAGTGAGTGTGGGTAATAAGGAAAGCATATTTGGAGTCAGTATAAATAGTGACCCATTGGCCTTCAGATAAGTGAAGGGTCCTGGTGAAAGCCATGAGCTTTGCCTTTTAAGAAGTAGTCCCAATGGGAAGGGGGCCACTTTTATGACAGCATCCAGGGTGACCACTGCATAGGCCGCGTGTCGCCATCCATCAGGCGCTATGAGGGAGCTCCCATCCACGAACAGAGTGCGATCAGGGTCAGGCAGCGGCTGGTCCGAAAAGTCCTGGATGGGAGGGAGAGAGTTCTTCCAGGAGTTGAGAGCAGGAGTGGAGAGGAGTGGGGGTAGACAAAGGTGTTGGCAAGAGAGTGGCGGGATTTAGGCGAGGGGAGACAGAGAGTGTGACCTGGGGGTTTCTATGAACAGCAGGTGGTAGAGTTGGAGACAGGAAGGAGTGAGTTGTGCCAAGGATTTGTGGCTGACGAAGTCCATCAGTCAATGTGGGGAAAAGACCATGAGGGGCTGTCCTAAGGTAAGTTTGAGGGCCTCCTTTGTAAGAGAAGCGGCTGCCGCTAGGGCCCTGAGGTACGGCTGCCATCCCTGGGCGGTGATGTCTAGTTTCTTGGAGAGTTAATGGGGATAAGAAGATCCTGTTGCTGGAAGTGGTCAATGACAGGCTTAAGTCCTCGCCGGTGGGTTGCTACTATAGGTCTAGAAATGTCCCATACCTGCGGGTCTATGGAGGGGAGACAGTCCGGGGATAAAGAATGAGTCAAAGGGGAGTAGAGGGAGGATGAGGTGAGCAGAAGTCGAGAGAGAGGGAGAGAGCGGAACGGTGATCTGAAGTTTGTGGAGGATGTCCCTGCCTAGTAGGGGAACAGAGCAGAAAGGGATGATGAGGAAGGAATGTGAGAAGGGGAAACCAACCAGGTTGCACATAAGGGGTGGGGTGGCCTTTGGAGTGGAGGAAGTACCATCAATTCCCATAACTGCCACTGGTGAGGGACGAATAGGATCCGAGTAGGAAGGCAGGATGGAATAGGTAGCCCCCGTGTCCAGCAGAAAGGAAATGGACTTACCCGTTACCTGGAGTGTGACCCTGGTCTTGGCATGGGTGAGAGGGGTGTCCGAGTCTGGGCTCTGTCAGTCATCCTCCAATCTGAGAAGTTAGTTGGAAGGCAGGATTTACTGTCTCAGGGTCTCCCCCACGTGGAGGCGCCGGGAATCCCCCGAGGCTGGGGCAGTCCGATATCCAGTGGCCCATCATGGGGCATTGAGGGCACAGCCTACTAGGTGCTTTTGGATTGGGGCATTGACGGACCCAGTGTCCCTCAGCTCCGCACTTGAAACAGGCCCCCGGAGGGATGCGCTTAGGTGCTCCCTTCTGTTGGCCCCCAGAACCTGCCGGCCTCAAGGCTGCTACCAGGGCTCGGGTCTGCTGTTGGACCTTCTGTTGGAGTCTGGCTTGGTGCTTAAGTTCTGCTGCCTCCTCTAGGGAGTTAAAGACTTCAAATGCCATTTTCACCAGATCAGAAATGGGAGTTTGAGGGTCCTCCTCTGCTTTTTAAAATTTTTTCCGAATCGGTGGCTGACTGAGAAATAAAGTGGGTAGCTAAAACAGTCACCCCTGCCAGAGAGGCCGGGTCTAGGTGAATGTATTGACTCCGCACCTCAGTAAGTCGGTTAAGCAACATGGCCCAGTTTTCACTGGGTTCCTGAATGATTTCCCTTCACAAACCTTCTACAACTTTAAAGCACAGGGACAGGACATGTGGGTAGGAGGAGATGCTGCCCTGATATCCTGAGGAGTGGCTGATTATATACAATAGGAGTTGGGTAGGTGAGGACAAAGGGGATGTTAAGAAGGGCTGTCACGGTAAAGAAGACTGTCAGGATATTGGAAGCCTGGTTATTCTGAAGCCAAGGCCATCTTTCCCTCTAATGAGGTACTAACATGAAGACAGTTGGGAGTTTCCTGGTGGAATGTCACATTCCTCCTATCAAACATCCTTGTCAGTGAGTTTTAGGTTTAGAAGAAATTTAACTTTATTTCCACTTCCTTTCCCTCAGCCTCCTTCAGTTTTATGGAGGGGAGGGCAATGCTAGGGCTTGAGGAACTGAGTTACTGGTCTCTGGAAGTTGGGCTATTAATAAGATAGTTTTTTTGTTGTAAATCAGTAGGACCTTTGAAAACCGAGGGAGACTCCTGTGTTGCAGGATTGTGATTTCTGCAAGTTGACCATTTGTTTTTCTTTTAGGGCAGCCAGGGGTGCCTGAGGAATGCCACACATGTTACCAAGATGGGGGGGGGGGTGTAAGGTGCCAGCTTTTGCTTTGTTTTCAGCCAGCCTTCTGCTCCCTCATCACTTTGACCTTCAGTAAACTTTGGAGTTTCACAACTGCTGGTAACTTTGTCAGGAGTTGGGATAGGAGTGGGGAGGGGGAGGGGTAGATGCGGGCGCCGGTTCAGGAAGCCTGAACATAAGGGACCTTGGCCCATCTGCCTTGGTGTCTGCTGAGGTTACTTAGGTCCATGAAAATCTGATAATTAAACGTGCCTTCCAGAGGCCATTTGGACTGATTGTCTAATTGGTATTGTGGCCAAGCGACAGTACAGTAACGTTGCTCTTGAAGGTCCTGGTCCAGTTCCAGGGTTTTAAGATTGGCCAACAGGCATAAAACACCCCAGGGATGTTTTAGGGTCGAATTTGGATTGGGAGGTCCCCATGATTCATTGTCGGGCAACCCGAGGGCTGGAGGAAGGCGTCCCCTCATCCACCACTGGGTTGCGGAAAAACTGTGTCTACTGCTGTAGAGGTTAGGACGTCTCCCAGCCTCTCCGAGTCATGGCAGTCACCTGGTGACCAGAGGGGTCCACCCTGACGCTGACGCGGCCACCGTTAGGCAGGGCTTTCCAGAGGGAGGTGCAGAATCAGGGGAAACTCACCACGGCTTCAGAAGTGGCATTCGGAAAGGCAGGTCCAGGTCCAGATAGGGAGAGGAGAGAGCCTCCCCACCAGGGTGGGGGCTCAATCTCCTCCCGGGTTTCGGCACCAAATGTGAGGTTTTACAGGTGAGATAAACACGACACCAGGCCAGGTAGGCACAAAGCAAGATTTATTAAAGGTGCTCTCTGGTGAAGTTTCAGGGCTCAGGAGAAGGGGAGCCAGGAAAGTGGTGCCGGGAGGAGGTGGGCACCCTCGGGCGAGGTTCCACGACTCTGGAAAGGGAAGTCGGGGAAGTCGCACTGGGAGGGGGTCGAGTGGGTCTTTTATCTGGGTTAAGACAGGAAATAGGTTCACAGCCATATAAGGTATGGTATTTGGGGGTTGGAGGGTTGGGGGAGTCTTGATGTTCCGGTTTCTTGCATAGGTATCGGGTTACTTGTGGAGACATGACCTGGGCATACATTCTTATGGCGGGAGGGTCAAGGGTCGGGGGGTGGGGGCGGTGCTGGAAGATGGCGGCCCGGCGTTCATTTCTATTGTTTCTCCTGCATTCCCAGAGCCGACGAACCGACAGCATACATATGGGGAATCTACACAGAGTTGGAAATATCCGAAGACAGGCAAAGTACAGTCTAGATGTCATCCTGAACTAGGGAGAAGCGGGGGAGGCACCTGGGACTTCAGAGGAGAGGAAAGCAATTCAAGGGAAGCTGAAAAAGAGCAAAGGTTTGGTAAACACATATTTGCTGGGCCACTCAGAAACAATGGGACCAGGAGGACTTGATGGAACGGGCCTTGCCAGGTTCCTCCTGATTTACCACACCTAGTTGGTATCATAACATAGGTATCTATGGTGATAGTTCTCTTCCTGGAGCAGGTCCTCCATCAAAATTCTTTTTAGATATTATTGAGTAAAGAGCTTTTCCTAGATCTCCTGGGTTTTGATTGCCTTTTTAAAAATAGATTTATTTGGGCGCCTGGGTGGCTCAGTGGGTTAAGCCGCTGCCTTTGGCTCAGGTCATGATCTCGGGGTCCTGGGATCGAGTCCTGCATCGGGCTCTCTGCTCAGCGGGGAGCCTGCTTCCTCCTCTCTCTCTGCCTGCCTCTCTGCCTACTTGTGATCTCTCTCTGTCAAATAAATAATAAATAAAAAAAAATCTTTAAAAAAATAGATTTAATTAATTAATTAATTAATTTGTTTGTTTGTTTATTGGAGAAAGAGAATGCGTGCATTCAAGCATGAGTAGGGTGAGGGAGGGGCAGAAGGAAAGGGAGGGAGAGAATCTCAGGCCGACTCCCAGGTGAGCTCAGAGCCCCAATCGGGGCTCCATCTCATGACCCTGAGATCACAACCTGAGCCAAAATCAAGAGGCAGACACTTAACCAACTGAGCCCCCCCAGGCATCCTGTTGATTGTTTTCTTTTCTTTTTAAGATTTTATTTATTTATTTGACAGACAGAGATCACAAGTAGGCAGAGAGACAGGAAGAGAGAGAGGAGGAAGGAGGCTCCCCGTGGAGCAGAGAGCCCGATATGGGGCTCGATCCAAGGACCCTGAGATCATGACCCTGAGATCATGACCTGAGCCGAAGGCAGAGGCTTTAACCCACTCAGCTACCCAGGCGCCCCCTGTTGATTGCTTTCTATCTCAAAATAATCTCATGCCGCAATGGCTCAGTTTCAGGATGGCCTGCCCTTGCCCCCAGCACATGTAAACAAGACCTTCTTGTGGCTGGCCCTGCAACACAAAATAAAAGCCAACTGGTCTCCTCTCCTCTCTTTACCTGTGTGTAAAAATAAAGCTAGTATTTCTATGGCACTTATGAGGCACTTGTGCCCAAAGTGCTTATATGTGCTTCACATTCACGGCACAGCCTGATCCACATCCTCCAGTTTTGAAAGTACAAATTTTCCCAGTTGCCCCGGAGCTGCCGGTTTCATGGAGCAATCTGCAACAAATATTATCTAAACCTAATTATGTTCATTTCTATGGAGCCATTTTTTCCCTGACATCCATGCCAGGTGAGTGGAACGCGGTATATAAATCATCAGTTTATAAATCATCTCCTCTAACCTCCCTGCACTTCCTAAACCCAAGTTGGGGACCTACTTCTCATGTACTGTCGGAGACAGAATGTCTGGCTCCTTCCCAGATCGATAGGCGCACCACCGCCCAGCAACGAGGCCTCCGGGGAACCTGAGAGAGGACAGAGCCACCAGACGGCCTGAGTTCATTTGCACTTTCCACTTGGCTATGATTATCAGCCGGAGAATATTCTCCTGAGATGGATGAGATCGGGTCTATTTCAAATGACTTCGAAAGGACAATGCTGTCATCGCCTACTTGAGGAAATTGCCGGCTGTACAGAGAGGAAGGGAAGTGACTTTCTGCAGTGTGATAGTGAAGCATGACTATAAAATGAAAAGCAATTTAAATGTATTACTGGACAAAAACCATTAGCCCAATGAACATAAATAACCTTACGGAGGAAGGGCACCTGTTTCTAGATAACTTCTCTTTAGTTTCAGGGAAATTTCTCTCTTACTGGAAGGCTGTTGAGTGTCACTAAGGGGGTTTACAAGTGAAACATGTTATCAAGGAGTCAGATTTTTCCACTTGTGTAAACAACTCCATTGAAATTACAGTGACTTTTTTTTTTTTTGCAGGCCGGGAAGCCGCTAACAACTGGTACAACTAGAACCAGGCAATTTTGCTTTCTGAAAGAAGGGTTGTCAACTCTTGATTATTCCTCTCAGATTATCCTCACAGATACTGCCAAATTCCCGTTGACATCACCCACACCATTACCCACGCCATTAAATTCTCTGTATTGTTAATGCTGTCTCTATTCAAACCGATTTAGCAAGAACTGGAAGAAAGGGGGACTTTAAATAGCGAGGCTCACAGAAGGTGAGAAGCTCAGAGGCCCCAATATGGCCTTAGGCTTGACCTGGACCTCCAGGTGGGTAGAAGTTTGCAGGTGAGTCCCTGTTCTGGGATGACGTCATGGGGATGATCATGACGCAGAGTTATCATCAAGATTCCTTTAGGATACCAGCAGTTCATTGTAAGAGTGTGTACGGCTGCCTACTGTGTCCTTGTGTCCCCAAGGGCGCTACCCTCCTCCCAGGAAGCTGAGAGGTGTAGAGCAAGATGGCAGTCAGTGGCCCTAGCAAATGTGTGCAACCCTGGGCCAACATGTAGCCTGTCAGTTCCCTTCATGCTTTTGTCCAAGTATTATTTGTTGCTGTTTGCTTGTTGCTGTTTCCTTGTTTTGTGTCAAGGCATGTGAGTGAAGTCAAGAAGGAGTCTCTAGGACAATCACCTTAGACTCCAAAAAAAAGAAAAAAAAAATGGAATCTACTGTCTCAAAGTAGGCACTCCCCAAGGGAACCTGGACTACAAGTGCCCCAAGATGAAGGCTGAGAACTCGTAGAGGGGGACCGCCACGTGAAGAATGTGGGGTGAGGACTGCCAGATGCGGGTCCTCTCTAACAGAACTCTTCAGCCCAGCACAACCAGAAAACAGCCATTCCCATCACAGCCAAGGTGGGAGGAGGGGGGCCATTCTGCACAGCTCTGTGACACTTAGCTAGCTCAGTGCCAATACACAACAAACAACCAGAAATCCCCACTGATGGGGCAGGCCTTATCCCCTACACCCCCGGACCTCTCTATGACCAGAATCAAACTACCTCACCTCTTCATTTCCGTATCTCTGATGTGGGCATTACAGCATCTACTTCCCAGTGGGCATTTTGTGGATGCAATGAGATACTACATTTGAACAAATGTCATGAACTTTAAGGTGCAATTTACAAATGTAATGGTTAAAAAATTAGAATGCTTTACGGGACTAAGGCAAGCCATAGACTGGGAGAAAATATTTGCAAATCTATATTTGATAAAGGATACATATCCAAACTACACAAAAAACTTTTTTTTTTTTTTACACAAAAAAACTCTTAAAACTTAAGAAGAAAGGGGTGCCTGGGTGGCTCAGTGGATTAAAGCCTCTGCCTTTGGCTCAGGTCATGATCCCAGAGTCCTGGGATCGAGCCCCGCATCGGGCTCTCTGCTTGGCGGGAAGCCTGCTTCCTCCTCTCTCTCTCTCTCTGCCTGCCTCTCTGCCTGCTTGTGATCTCTGCCTGTCAAACAAATAAATAAAACCTTTAAAAAAAAAAAAACTTAAGAAGAAAATAATCCAATTAAGAAGGCAAAAGACCTGAACAGACACCTCACCAAAGATATACAGATGGCAAATAAGCATATGGTAAGATGATTGCCATTCTATGTCCTTAGGGACTTGCAAATTAACGCAAAGTACTGCTATCTGCCTATTAGAGTGGCCCAAATCCCAAATTCCAACAATCCCAAATGCTGGCAGGGATGTGGGGCAACCAGAACTCTCATTCTTTGCTGGCGGGAATACAAAAAGGTACCGCCGCTTTGGAACAGCTTGACAGTTCCTTACGAAACTAAACAGAGGCTTACCATAGAATCCTACAGTTGTCTCCCTGGGTAAATGTACCCAGAGGAGTGGAGAACTTATGTCCATATGAAGAGCTGCATGTGAATGTTCGTAGAAATAAATAAGTAAACGCCCAGAACTGGAAGCGTCCAAGATGCCCCTCAACAGGCCTAGGGATAAACAAACTGTGGCATAACCATGCGATAAAATGTGTTATTCCATGCTTAAAAAAAGAGAATTTTCAAGACTGAAAAAGACGTGGAGGAAGCTTAAATGCATATTGCTCAGGGAAAGAAGCCTGTTGGAAGAGGCTACATACTGAAGGATTCCCACTAATGACGTTCTGGAAAAGGCAAACCTGTGCAGACTGAAAGGATGTGTGGTTGGGGGAGGGGCGAGGAGTTGAAACGGAGGGCATTTCAGGTGGTGAAACCATTCCGTGTGATGCTGTAATGGGTGATATGTGACATCACGCATTTGTCAAAACCTACTGAATGTATACCACAAAAAGTGAGCTTTGAATCAAAGGATGAACTTTGGTGAATGAGGTTATGTCAGCACTGGCCCACCGCTGTAACAGGTGTCCCACTCTGCCGTCAAAAGTGAAAGACAGAGGAACCTGAGGGGGGAGGAGGGAGAAAGCAACAGGTTATGTGGGTATTCTCTATGCCTTCTGCTCAGTTTTATTGTTTTAAGGTTTTGTTCATTTATTTGAGAAAGAGAGCGCGCAAGCAGGGAGACAGGCAGAAGGGGAGGGAGAAGCAGACTCCCCGCTGAGCAGGGAACCTAAATCGAATGGGACTCAGTCCCAGGACCCAGAGATCATGACCTGAGCAGAAGATAGATGCTTTTTTTTTTTTTTTAATTTTTTATCTTAAAAAAAAATTTTTTTTTTCAAAAATATCATTTGTCAGGGAGGGAGAGAGAGAGAGTGAGAAGTCGCAGGGGGAGGGGCAGGCAGAGGGAGAACCAGGCTCCCCACGGAGGATGGAAACGATGTGGGACACGATCCTAGGACCCCGGGATCATGACCCCAGCGGAAGGTAGATGCCCAACCAACAGGAGCCACCCAGGCAGACATTTTAACCAACTGAGCCACTCAGGAGCCCCTGTTCAGTTTTTCTACAAACGTTAAACTAGTATAAACAATAAAGTCTATTTATTAAATAAAAAAATCGGAAGTTTCCTCCATGCGTCTATTTCACAAATATCACCAAAGAGGAGCAGTTTAGTCGCTGAAAATCAACATTAATTTCCTCATCGACATTCTTCTGTTTAATGAAGTAGGTAAATTGTCTGGGGAAAATAAGGTGTTTTTTTTTTTTTCTCCTATAATTTTTTTCCTTTAGGACTCAATAAAGTGAGGGTTTCTTTTTTTCCCCCTATCTTGGATGGAAAAAATAAATCATTAATAAACTTTTCCTGAATTGACCCATCTACAAGAAGAAAAAAAAAAAAACCTGGGAAATTCTGCATCTAAATGAAAATAGAAAGTTCTCCTCTGAAGGACAGCTCCCCCATTTTACACAGGTGTCCCAGCATGGCTCCATGTATAAAAGAATAATTTTACAAGCATAATCATCAAAAAATCCTGATGCCTCTCCGAGGGAGGGTAGCACCTTGCCCTGTTTGTCTAACCCACTCTCATACTTTCCATGTGGAGAAATGACTCACCAGCTTTGCCACTATTGTGACTCCCATTCCACATCAGGTTTGGAAGTAATATAACATTTATTAGGGCCTGGGGGAAAAAAATCTAAGAAGCATGAATCTATTTTGAGAGGTGATAGACCTTTACTCTCTCATGAATTTATTTACCCATCCACTCAGCAAGTATTTACTAAGGCTCCTGAAACTGGGGGCTTGAGCTGCGTGTGGACAATGGGAGAAAAAGGCTCCTCTCTGCCTCAACAAAAATCATAATCTGTTGGGAGTTTCCGGAGAC
Source organism: Mustela nivalis (assembly GCF_964662115.1). Taxonomy (NCBI): domain Eukaryota; kingdom Metazoa; phylum Chordata; class Mammalia; order Carnivora; family Mustelidae; genus Mustela; species Mustela nivalis. Next base: position 54,281,317 of record NC_139020.1, read on the forward strand.
AAGAAACCTGAGAATTAGAGTGTAAAATAATCCTTTTAATGCCTGAGGCGCACCCTGGAGGGAGCCAGGAAAGCTTCCTGGAGGAGGGGACTGAGGAAACCTGTAATCTGAGGAGAGCCTTCTGACCTGTGTTGGATAGATGCAATCAGAAGCCATATTGCAGACCCAGGAATAAATACCCTCTGTTTTGTTTCTGTAGGAAGCAGGAAGACCATGGCATGAGGAGAGAGAAGCATTTCTAAGTGAGCAGAACCGTTAGAAAATCTGTAATTTAATCCTACTTCTTTACTACATTTTGGGCTCTTTATAATGGTTCAGTGGGCCATGCTAAAGTCCCCATTACTTTTATTTAATTGGGTTTACATAAAAAAATTATGACCTTCAGCAGTACTAAATTAGAAATCGTAATCACTTTTTGAGTTGTTGTAGGAAAGATATGAACTCTTTTGCCTTTTACCATCCCCATCCTGTTCTTCCACATCGGCCACCGGCCATCGGGGCTGCCCAGACTTGGGTGCGTCTGCCGTGCAGCGATGAGGGAGGGGCGGGTGCTCTTGCCGGTGAGATTCGAGCCCTGTTTGCAAGGCAGACTGACCCTCGCTTGAACCGCTCGTTCTCTTCTGGGGCACCTGGGTGGCTCAGCCCGCTAAGTGGCTGTCTTCGGCTCAAGTCTTGATGCCAGGGATCAAATCCCAAGACTCTGCTCTGTGGGGAGCCTGCTTCCCCTTCCCTCTGCCTCTCCCCCTGGTGGTGCTCTCTCTCTCAAATAATAAATAAATAAATACAATCTTAAAGACAAAACAAAACAAAAAACAAACTTGGCCTATTCTTAAGGCATCAACAAATTTGGGGTACCAAAAGTAACATTTAAAAAAAATTAGTAAAATGCTAAGTTGACACCTGCTATTGTATTTGTTAAGTCCCAGCAGGAAATGGGGCAAATTTGAGTTTAGGAAGGAGACTCTTCACCAAGGTGTAGGGAAACCACAGAAGAAGGGTCCTTGGGCTGGTAGCAGTGGGCCCTGTCACTCTTCTCCCCCTGTTCCCCCAGGCCTGAAGGGTCCAGGTCCCAGAAAGTTACCTTTCCAGACAAGTGGGGAGGGCAGGTGAGAGAGAGCCGCTGTCAGATATGGAGGTAATGGCTTCACTCTCCCTCCTCCCTCTAGTCCCCTGCTCTGTTTTCCATGAGCCAAACCCATCTGGAGCCCAGAGCAAGAAGGCCTGAGGGGCAAGTCAGTTCCTGTAGCCTCCCAGGACACAGAGCGGGGTGGAGAGAGGGGGAGTGGACTAGGCCAGCAGACAGAAGATACCCGGCATGGGATATCATGGATTCACTGATGGCACCAAAGGAGTCTTGACGCCTTTTACATTATAGCCTATTATTTTGAAACATAGGGTGGGGGGAAAAACCCTCACTTTTTTTTTTTCCATGTTCTAGGCCTCTGAAAGTCTCATTTGGGCCTCCCCATTTGGTGTGTCTGGCCTGAAGAGGGAGGGTGTTCTAATGTGGTACTTTTTAGTTAGCTCCAGCCCAGAAAATCAAAGGCTCCTCAGGAGCGACCATATGTTTTGCTCAGCTGAGTGCACTGGGCTCTGACCTTGTGAGAAGCTGGGCTGTCAGCCTGAAGGGCAGGGCAGAGCTGGAACCAGGCAGGCCACACACACACCCTGTCTCTCTGCACTCGGCGTCTGTCTGGTGACGATGGCACACCGGGGCCTGTCGGTCATGGGGAGATGCATCCTTCAGGACGCAAGCTGTCCCACGGGAGGGGGAAAAACACAGAGTCAACATACACCCAATTTAGGAAAAATTTGGGGTCAGCACAGGGCACCCGATGGATTTTTCCGGGGGAAAATGGTTATGATTATTTAAAAATGTTGATACCTCTCACTAGCTCTCGGCGGATAAAAGCACTTTCCTCTGTACTCGGTACCAAAACAGCATTTGTATTTAAATATTTGAGTTAAACATATCTTGTGTTTGTCAAGCATTAATGCTGTTGACATTGTTCCACAGTGGCAGTCTTTAGGGAGTTGGAATCCGTCTTCAATATTAGTCAACAAACCTTAGAAAACATTTGAATAGGAATCAGGGCTGTGTCAGTTACTCAGAGGGGCCCTTGCATCGGGGAAGAGAGATGAACTCCCGCTGCCGTGGGGAGGGCAGGGAGGCTGGGGATCTTAGAGACCTACAGAGCTGGCCGCCATTCTTGCTCCTGCTGATCTCACCCGGGAGGGCAAGCTGCATCCTGTGTGGAGCCTCCAGCCTCCAGCCTCCTAAGCAAGATGGCCTCTTCTCCAGAGTGAAGCTCTCCTGGTCCCTTCCAGGCCTGCATCCACTTTGAATTCCTAGAAAACTCATCTCTAGCCTGCTGATGCTGGCCTCCACTCTTGACTCCACTTCCCTCTGCATAGCCAGGTCTGTAACTTCAGAAGTTATGTCTTAATGTCTAGGGTGGTGGTTAGGGGGCAGGGGGAATAATTCTACCAGAGGCGAGTTGAGCCATTGAGCCGGTGGCCAAGGTGACCGAGGTGCCTGTGTGATACTGTTCTTTGTATCAGGAGCATCCCCGTTTCACTCCCCTGACCTCTTGCTTGCTCCCCAGGGACCCTCCATGCCAGCTGTGGCCCACGGCGGAGAGGACCATGGAAGGGGTCTGGAGGAACTCCTCACGATCTTTTCTATTCGGACCATGTAGCCCTCTGAGCCGGTGCTGTTTTAAGAGCCTGATGTCAAGAGTGCTTAATTTAATGGGCCTCACATGGGTTAAGAAGGAAATTAGAGCACCGACTGAGAGCTCTAAGTTTTCCTCAGTGACCTGGGGCTGGCTGGGGCAGCTGGCTTGAAGGAGGATGCTAGCAAGATGGCCTCTGTGCTGTGCAGAGGGACAGAGTGACAGCCCTGGGGATGGGAAAGAAGAGGGATCCGGTGCTGTGACGGGCAAAGCCAGTCCAGAGATGAGCTGACAGTTCACTCTGCTCACCCCGCCTTTTCCTAGGCTTCTTTCCGTCCTCTTTTTCTGTGCCTTCCCCACCCAAGCCTGGGCCTAAGGATGGGGTCCACGTTCTCCAGGCCATGTTATTCTCTACTTTGGGGAGAGGAGAGGGAAGAATCCCCTGTCACTGCAGTTTGGGACCTGGGACTGGTGGGGAGTTGGCATGTCCCTTTGAGAACACGTGTGAGGCAGCACTAGCTCCATGCCCAGGCCAAGCAGGGATGAGGCAGATGTCACGGGGGGGGGGGGGGGTGCTGGACCTGGGGCTACTCAGGAGATGATATGCTTCTGTCACTCATCAGGACCTAGAGACATGATCGGGGCCCTCATCGTCTAACTCTACTCCCCACAGAGACATACGCGTGCTGGAGAGGCGGCCCCTTTTCTTTAACACCCCACAAGAGACCCCAACACATGAATTCCCAGCCCTGGATCCCTCAGGGACCCAGTAGCCAATTCTCACCTCCCTTGAGCTATTCCTTCTGGAAGAGCATCCACTTCTACAAACACAGCTGCTGCCCCCAAGGCCATTAATAACCGGAACCCCCACATCTGGAGGTGGGACCTCACAGCTCATTGCCCTTGACCTTCAGCAGCATTCCATCGGTTGACCCCTCTGCCTTCCCAGACTTCTCTCCTTCAGCAGTCGCAGCCCCCTAGCCACTTGCTTTTCAAACCACCTGGCCGGCGAAGCCTGTGCCGTCACCTTCACGGCTTCCACTAGGTTATTGAGGCCTTCCGGTCAGGAGTGCCTTCCACCAAATCAGTGCCCGAGGCTGCTGCATAGCAATCTCCTTCCTTGATTAGAGCATCTTAATTATGCTCTAGGAATTTGCTTAAACAGATTAATCATTCTCGAAGACAAATTTAGAAGCGGTGCTTGCTGAGGGCTCTGCTCTGAATATCCCCTGGGACATTCTGATTACACCTGCCTACTGGGCCCTTGCCAGAGCTTTGGGCGCATCTGGGACTGGGACACTGACCGAAAGCTCGATGCACCCTGCACGCTTCTCTTTGCTCCTCTGGCCAGCAACGCAGGCTCTAAAATGGAGTTAAGGCCTGGTGGTGAAATGGAGGCTGGAGAGTGGAGTGGGGGCAGGGTGCCCTGGGGCTCTGGCTTCTAGAGTGCAGTCTGCACCCTGGGAGTGGGACTAGAGACTGCTCAGTGAAATTCAAGTCTTGGTCCGTGCCTTTACTGGTAGCATCCTGGACCCACAGTGGTTCTCATTAAAATCACTAGCTTTAAAAACTACTGATGTTGGCACTTTACCGCGGACCACCTTAATCAGAATCTCCATGCTCCACCATCTTTATTTTGAGAAATCACCTGGCGGAGCATGCCCGGTGCTTCCCAGGTACAGCGAGGGAGAGAACCACAGCAGAATCCGGTTTTGCTTCTGTGCATGTCAAGTATAGAGAATCAGCCCAGAGCCTTCGGTCCTGATGACAGATTCCTAAGAATGGGAAGTCATGTGTGATCTATCCAAGTGGGTTTTCACAAACCCTTGAAGCCCGGGCAGCAATGCTTCACAGTGGCTAAAAGCCAGGGCTTTGGCTGGCTGTATGGATCTAAGTGCTGTTTTACCATTTCCCAGCTCGGTGACCCTGGATAAGCGACTTACTCACTCTGAGCCTCAGTCTTCTGATACGGATTGCACCAATTTCATACAACTGTAGAGGGAGGGAGGTAAGATGATACAAGCAAAGGGCTGAGAGTAGTGTCTGGTGTATAGTAAGCTCAGTAAAAATTAGTTATCATTCGGGGCATCTAGGGGGCTCAGTTGTTGAGCATCTGACCCTTGGTTTTGCCTCGGGTCATGATCTCAGGGTTGTGAGATCGAGCCTGACACTCAGCACAGACTCTGCTTGAGATTCTCTCTCCCTCTCCCTCGGCCCCTCCTGCTCACGTACTCTCTCTCTCTCTCAAATAAACACATAAATCTTCTTTTGAAAAATAGCTATCATTCTTTTCCTCATTATTCTCCTTAACATTACCATTGGGTTCAAGGCTAGAACACAATGTGCGTAAGAAGCCCGGCAGTAGACTTCTCCTCGTGTATTTTCAGGGTTCTCAAGAGAGAGAGAACCAATAGGATGTGTATGTGTATGTATGGAGAGAGGGAGAGCTTTATTACAGGAATTGGCTGATATGATTGTGGAAGCCGAGAAATCCCACAGTCTGTCATCTGCAAGCTGGAGAACCAGGAAAGCTGATGGAATAAATCAGCCCAAGTCTGAAGGCCTGAGAACCAGGAGCACCCATTTCTGAGGGCAAGAGAATATGGATGTGCCAGCTTGAGCAAAGAGAACAAACTTGCCCTTCTTCCGCCTTCTGGTTTTATCGAGACTTCATGGTTTTGGTGTTGAGGCTCTCCTTCACTCAGTCTACTGATTCAAATGCTGAACTCTCCTGCAGACACTCTCACAGACACCCTGAAATGTGTTTTTCCAGCTCCCTGGGCAACCCTTTGCTTAGTCAACTTGACACATAAAATCAAGCATCGTGCCTAGCCATGCTCACGCCCACCCAGGAGCCATCTGCTCGACCGGAAATGACTCCATGACAGTTCTTCTGCCAATACTGTCCCGTGTACAGAATAACCAGAAATTAATATGTGTTCTTTTCAGGGTTTCTAGTCATATTAAGAGCCAGATTCATCTATTGTTGGAAGATTGTCTTTTGGAAATTTTTTAACAGTTGGAAGAGAACCAAAAATAAACAAAGCCAACCTACTCAAAAGAGTGAACTGTAAAAACAAATAGAAATAGAGCCTTCAGTTAAAAAAACGTGTTTTTCAGGTCATCACAGTCCTGGGTGAACCAAACTTTATCTTTAAATCTTGTCACATAACTAACCGCTAATACCATAGTTTTGCAGGGAGAGTGTGGCAAGCACCGGGCAGGAGAACTGGGAAGGGCTGGAGAAGGCGCCAAGCACTGTGTGGGAGCCGAGTGACATAAATGAGCAGAATCTTGCCTCCCTAAACCGTGCCAGGCAGTATGCAATTAACTCTGGAGGCCAGGAGACTCGTTTTATTATGTAGAAAGAGTAGCGGGGAAGGAGTTTATAGACAGATCTAGAGAGGGAAAAAATCCGAGGCAGAGAAGCTGATCAGGCACATGTTTAATCAAGGGAGTAGAAAAATGCAAAATATTTAGGCATTTGTTAGTATTGTGCTTGAAGCATTCGTCTCTTCAGGAAAAAGAAATACAAGTGATCCAAGTTTATAACTAAGACATATCTTTGGCACGGGCAACTGTATGGAATGTAAGACCACACTTTTTTTTTTTTAAAGATTTACATTGCTGCATTGAGATAATTTCTTCTTTCTAATGTCGCTTCTATGGACAAATGTTAAAATATATTTGACTTTTCATTTCACATCAAGAAATACTTTTTATGCATCTCAGTGTGTGTGATACCATGGGACGTATTAGACTAAATTAAAGATATTATCCTGTTTTTAGAAAAAAAAAAACAAACAAACAACCCATGGCCTAATAGGAGAGGCAAGGGAAGACAGGTGAACATTTCACCATATGTGAAGACAACAAAAGCGCCCATTATATTGGAAGTTCCAAAAGATGGCAACTGACTCAAGGGTGGCATCATGGAGAAGCTGGAAAAGGAGCAGAACTTGGTGTAAAATGATCGGCGTCGAGTCTTGGTCCCACCAGTGACTGGCATTGTGAGCTCTGGGCTCATTCCTGGTGGTCAGCCTCAACTTCCTCTTCTGTTTGTCGGAGATGAAGTGTCTGGGCTGTTGCCTCCTGTTGTTCCAATCTTGTACGTATGCAGCTCATTCCTTAGGTCCCGGTAGAAAACTTCTCATTTATCTTAGTAGAATTTCACCTTAGCAACAATTTTCAAAAGATGTGAAGGGTCAGTATATTTGTGGAAGGATTAGACATGGTCTGCGTGCCCCGGGCCGGAAGCAAGACAGATGCAGGCAATAGAAAGGTTGAAAAAGGGCCAGCCCGAGAAAGACACTTTCTTACCTTCACGACAAAAATAGGAAGCACTCTCGGCGTCGGGAGGGCTGCGTTTCATGTCCCCAGTCGTGTTTAGAGAGGGACATAGCAGAAATGATTCAAGCATCAGAGGATCTCTTTTCCAGACACGAAGTAGAATTAAAAATGGCACTAAATGAGTCTCATCAACATGCAAGGAGAGTACAAGGCAGGAGGCGGCCTTCTGGTTGAAGACTAATGAGAAGGTTTCAATTTAGGAGGTTTTTACTGCAATGAACTGACTTTAAATCTAATACCTTTTTTTTCTTACTCTTTTCTGAGATAAATCTATTTTAAATAATTCTTAAAATATATTGTACTTGGTGCAGATAGGAGGCTTCCTCTCTTTCTGAAGGAAGTGATTTCAGTGAAGTTATTTAACCCTAACGTGCCTGCCGACGGTGTATTCAACCATCCATGCTCTTGAGAATATATATGTTTAACTGAACCAGAGGGAAAATTAAATATGTCTCTTCCTTTTTGAGACATCTAATTACCAAGAATTTAATTTAGTAGGGAGAATTAATTGTAGGCCACGTAAGCTATCAAATTGACTCAAATCAGTATTTTTCCACATGCCTATTATCAGCCTCTTAAAGAGCCATTCCTGAGGAGAGTTTTGAAATGATTATTGAAAGTGATGTATTGTGTCCTATCTGAATGCCTGATGAAGTGGAAGCATTTATTGCTTTGTCTTAATTATGTATTTACCTAAATGTCCTTTGAGACCATCACTTAAAATACTCATTTCAATGAAATTTATTAGGTAAAAGTTCATATAAAATATTTTGCACCTGAAATCCCAAATTCAGCCATCTGCTCTAAAATACTGTGTCCAGGCAAGGCTTTACTCTATCTGATCTTGCAGTCGGATCCTGAATCCCTGCTCGGTCCTTCTATCACTGTCACCGTCATCCTGACCAGCAGGGCTGTGTGCCAGGGCCATGGCTGATGTCTCCTCCAGGGAAACGGCCATGTTGACTCCAGTCACTAAGCATGACCTCAGCAAGCTACACTGACCAGATTTCTCCACAGAGAAATGGAGTGGAGAGGGTAGCTCCCCTAAACATAGAAGTCTTATGGGTTTTTCTGTACAAGCCACTTCTCCCCCCACAACAATCCTTCCTTTTTTTTTTTTTTTTTAAAGATTTTATTTATTCATCCAACAGAGATCACAAGTAGGCAGAGAGGGAGGGGGAAGCAGGCTCCCCGCTGAGCAGAGAGCCCGACTCGGGGCTCGATCCCAAGACCCCGAGACCATGACCTGAGCTGAAGGCAGAGGGGAGCTCGATCCCAGAACCCTGAGACCATGAACCAACCGAGCCGAAGGCAGAGGCCTTAACCCACTTAGCCACCCAGGCGCCCCCCACTCCCCCTTTTTTTTTAACTTTTTATTTTTATGCCTCTGAAGTCCTATAACACTACTATCCCCCTGAGTCTCAACCCTGCATATGTATTTTTATCTCGGGAAGCTTTTGAAAAGTACAGATGTTTGTACCTGAAATAGTGGTTCTTGAACATCAGCATAGGAATCACTGGGAGAGCTTGTTAAACCCAGATGGCTCGTTTCCAGAGCTCTGATTTGGTAGGTCTGCTGTAGGCCTGAGACCGTGCTTTTCTAACAAGTGCCCAGGTGATGCTCAAGTTCTTGGTTCAGAGACCACACTTCAAGAACTGTGATCTAAAGATAAGGAGTTAATCAGTCTTTGATGGGGCCTGGGCACTTACAGTTTTGAAAGCTCCCCAGGTGATTCTAATATGCGATTAGGGTTGAGAATTATTCAATCCGGTAGACCTCTTTCTTAGAAGCATGTACTTTTAAATGTTCATATCAAGGATAGGTGTGATGTGGAAAATCTTATGCTAAAGACAAAGGTAGTGTAACGCCAATGGCCAGATGTTTAGAGTGACCTTATTTTGAATGCTCTTACTGGGGGCGCCTGGGTGGCGTGCGGTAGAACCTCTGACTCATGGCTTTGGCTCAGGTCGTGATCAGGGAGTTGGAGACCAAGCCCTGTGTCGGACTCTTCGCTCAGTGTGGAGTCGGCTAGGGATTCTTTCCCTCTTCTTCCCCCCTCTGCCCTTCCCTTCGCTTCAATTCTCTCTCTCTTTCATTCTCTCTAAAGTAAATAAATAAGGAAAAACTTGAAAAAAGATTTAAAAATGCTCTTACTTAACTATTACGCCAGCGACAGCTCTAGTTGTTAGCACATACAGTACTTGTAAGGCTGTGAGCAACTTCGTAAAAGAATTCTTACAGTGTACTTAAAAAAGACAACAAGCTCATGAAATGGCGTTCCCAAATATTTTCCAATTTGTTCTACTCAGACGTCACCAAGGTCCTTGTAAGAAGCTAACATAGTGTTGAACAAACATCGGGGAGCTACCCAAACAAATGTGTTGTTGCCTATAACATGGGCGCATGATAAAACACCGCAGATGAAACAGGCTCATTTGAAATCAGTGCCATCACTAAAGATGCTTTTTTTTTTTAAAGATTTTATTTATTTATTTGACAGAGAGAGATCACAGTAGGCACAGAGGCAGGCAGAGAGAGAGAGGGAAGCAGGCTCCCTGCTGAGCAGGGAGCCCGATGCGGGACTCCATCCCAGGGCCCTGAGATCCTGACCTGAGCCGAAGGCAGCGGCTTAACCCACTGAGCCACCCAGGTGCCCCACTAAAGAGCTTTTAAAATCTTGATTTAGAATGAGATCTTTTGCTGTTATCGTGTAGCACCCTGGATCAGTAAGGACACCATACTCAAAAACGATTTGAGAAAAAAAGTTGCCTTTTTATTGATAAGCCACTGAAATAGAGTATTGGGTAGATACCTTTAAGGGCCCTTGGGTGTGTTTCTCCACATACATGTCCTGGAAACCCCACATCAGGGCTGGCTTTGTGTATCACAAAGATCTCTGCTAGAAGTCATCGTAGGGAGGCTTTTACCAGAGTTATAACAGTGTATTTGGCATATAGTGTTGCCTGTCAGGAATCACTGGGACTCTGGAGTGACTACTTTGTAATTTCATACAGTAGGGATGTCCTCTGTGTGGAATTCTTTAAGATCAATATGATTTAAAATAAGGATAAAGGGACCTTTCAAATATTAAAGTGGTGTTTGAATTTTAAGAATGTTTTTGAAAACCAAAAACCTAGAGTGAGCAAATAGGTCCCTTGTGAAAGCTACTTGCCATTCAGATGGAACATGATGGCTAATGTTTGGACAGCACTTTACAGTGTTCAAAGCACTTCTCCGTGTAGTGCTCATAGGATCCAGGATTCATAAAAAAATAATATTAATTTTTAGAAAAACTATCCCAAGAAGGCGAAGTAGAAAATAATTTTCCTGCTTTTGTTCAATGGTAACTTATCCACGATCTCTGTGTGTTTGATACCAGCTGAACCGGAGGGGGCGGGAAAGCCTCTAGCTTGGCAGTGATTAGTGGGGGGTGGGATGGCGGGTGGGTAAGGGAGAGGGCTGATGGGAGACAAGGTTTAGGTGGAAACCCACTGTCCCCGGTGAGGTTGTCCAAGGACATTCAAGTCCGGAGCTGGTGGGACCTGGAGGCTGCAGATGACCCCACCCAAGTGAGTGCAGAACCAGGGCTGGATTAGGACACTGTCATCCACCCGAAAGGAGTCTAGAGATGGAGGGATGAAAGTAGATGCTTGAGAGAGTTTCAAGATCAAGGACAATGTAACCCCAGGTGGGTCAAGATGCAAAAAACAAAAAACAAACAAACAAAACCCCAAACAACAACAAAAACAACAAAAACTAAAAAAAAAACAAAACCCACAACCAAAAAAAACCCACAACTGCTTCACCCCCAAAACACCAACTGCCCCACCCCCCAAAAAACCCCAAACCCAAACAAAGCAAAAGGAACCAGGACCGAGATGAGAGCTCAGAGTCAAGGCAGGGGGCAGTGCTGCTCCTCCCCACACTCCCATGGCTGACACCCTGCTCAGCAGCTTCCTCAGTGTGCTGGGATGCACGCCCCCCTGCTGGGCTGTAACTCTCCCATGGGCTCTTGTCTCCATTTTATGTGTGAACCCCGTGCCATGGGTAACAGTTTCTTTTTAGTAGAAATTGATTACATGCTTTCATGTGTTGTCTCAAGATGATAGACCCCCATCTCAGATTATCTGAATATGCTGAAGTCATAACATCTGATAAAATTAAGAAATCTTATTGTTTCTCATCGTCTTTGTGTGGTAGGAAGATGGAGCCAGGTTCATCTATAGCCTTTTCTATTGCCATAGAAAATAAGAGAGAGCTCACAGAGTTCCAAAAGCATGTTCTTAATCCTCTTCATTACCAAACTAGAAAGGGTATCAATTCCCTTCTTTCTACACACACACAATAATGAGTCCCAGGCGTGAGTCCTTATCGCCCTCATTCCTCTGCTCGAAAGCAGCTTACCCAGCTCCAGCCTGTCCATGTGACTCGGCTCCCTGCTCCATCCCCGGAAAAAAGGATGATGCTGCTTCCTATTTGCAAGACCTATTCCTTTCACTTTCCGACTCACATTTTTATCTCTCTTTTCACAGAAGCTGATTCAACAAACACATATTCAGTTATACCTTCCCCTTCGTGTCACGCAGTCGCGGGAGCGGAGACAGATGAACGCGGCATTTACACCGGAGCACTGAAATGCCTTTGCATGAGGTTAAAGAGCCCACTAGGTATTCCCGTACCAGCAGCTTTGTGACGGCTCCATCTTGGTAATGGAGTAGCCCTTGCTTCGAGAATGGGCACGGCTGGCTCCTTCCTTGCGGCCGTGTTCCCCTTGTGGGGAATCCTCGGAGCGCCCCCTTACATGGTGCCTAGAGGAATGTGCCCAGAGGTTCTGAAAGCAAGGGCAGACATCGACACCCATTTTGTACAGGGATCTAACTCTGTTGCTGCTAACAACACTGAGAACCTGAAACGGACCTGCCTCTACCACAGAGCAAGTTCTGGGAGAGGGTCTGGTGGCCAGTTGAAGTTCTTGCAGGCTGGGGAAGTAGGGGAGGGCAGCTGGGACCCCGGGTGGGGGTTCCAGGGGCCAAGCACACCCCAGTTATATAGCGGCAAACAGGGAGGGCCTCGGATTGCAGTAGAAGGAGATGGGCAGGGACGCCTGGGTGGCTCAGTCGGTAAGCGTCTGCCTTTGGCTCAGGTCATGATCCCAGGGTCTGGGATTGAACCCCACATCCAGCTCTCTCCTCAGCAGGAAGCCTGCTTCTTCCTCTCCCACTCCCTGATGCTTGTGTTCCTTCTCTCGCTATCTCTGCCTGTCATAAATAAATAAAATCTTTAAAAAAAAAGAAGCAGCAGCAGAAGGGCATCCTGATGGGTGAGGTGAGCCCACCAGGGGAAACAAGGCAGGCCCTCCAAAGGCATAAAGCTATGATGGGGCCTGCTTCATTGGCCAACAGCCTGTGCAGATGTCCAGGGCCCTGAGCTTGGCTTAATGCTTTGTTCTCATGGTCTTCAAACTTGGTAATCTTCATTATTATAATTATAATTACAATAATAACTATTATAATTATTATAATAATAATTATTTTAAGTAGGTTCCATTCCCAATGCGGGGCTTGAACTTACTACCCGAGATCAAGACCTGAGCTGAAATCAGGAAATCAAAAGTCAGATGCTTAACCAATTGAGCAATCCAGGCACCCCAAAACTTAGTAATTTTTTTTTTTTTTTAGCAAGGCAGCTTAAGTAAGATTGAAGGTTGCTGACACTCGAATTTTTGTGGCTGCCTAACAGTGATTTCCCAGTTGGCAGGTGATATGCTTGTGTTCTAGAAGTAAAACAGACACGGAAACCAGCTGCCCTGAATTGTTCTCACCCCAGAAAATTGATGGCAACTTCCAAAGTTTCACGGAAGAAATTACTGATCGGACTTGCCGATGGGGCTTGATTTGAGAACCTGCCGATGACGTCCTCCTGTAATGATTTAGGATCGTCTGGAAATTAGTTTTTGTCCATGTGCTTCTCATTGTCTGCAAATGCTCTGTGCTCATGAGGCCCTGTACCCATGGCCCCAAATGCTTTCAGGGGCTGCAGGACTCTGGAGTGTCCCCTTGGACCCACGGGGACAGCTCTAGTCCCTTGGAACTATTGCCAAATGTTCCACCGGCCTTTTGCCTTCTGATCTGAGCGTCTCCAGTCTTTCCCCATCTCTGGATTTCCACCACTCCTGTGCCTCCCTGTGACATGCGCAATGGACAGACTTGAAGCGGCAGCCGTGATCTCAGTAATAGGCTTGCACCCCTTTGGACAAACCTAGTAAATGTGGAGGCGTTGGGCATTGAAGAGTCATGTTGAGTTCTGATTAGCCAGAAGGACAGGTTTGGGGAAGTAGTTAAGCCAAGAAAGGCCTTCCCTGCTGGCACACACGCGGCTGTGGCCATGATTGTCACTTCTCCTGGTCTCAGGTTCAATAGTCACGACTTTTTCCCTGCTCCTCACACCCCCAATTAGAGGAGGTGACAATGGGTCAAAGGTCAAGCAGCCACCAGGTTTATCATTTAGACAGGGTGCAAGTTTTCCTCCCTGAGGAGAAGATTACTTTTTATGTTTCGTCTCTGCCTTCCCTATAGCAAAACGGTTAAGTCCAAAGTCTCTGAAGGCTGCCTGCCTGGGTTCGAATCCCAGTTCTGACAATTGTTCTGTAACCTTCAGCAAATCTTTAACTTCTCTGACCCTAACTGAGAAATGGACTCCTGCCTCATTGGTGAGGATCAAACATTGGTCATCTTGGCCAGTTCCGGCCATTACAACCGAAATACCACAGACTGTGGGTGGCCTAAACAGCAAGCAATTCTCTCTCACAGCTCCGGAAGCCGAACGGTCCTCTTCCTGGTTCACAGATGAGTGTGTTCCTGTTGTGACCTCACATGGCGGAAGGGGCGAGAAAGCTCTTTGGGGCCACTCGCACGGGCCCTCATCCCAACCCACCTCTTGATACTATCGCACTGGGGTTGGGCTGCATTGTGTGACCTGGAGGAGGTCACCAGACCTGAGTCTAGCATTGTTTCATGGAGCACAGCTGGGCGTGCCTGAACGAATTGGCGCCCGTGGCTAGTCCTTATTTGTCCGCCCACTTCTTCCGAAGGGGACATCAGTTCCTTTCCTCCTCTATCTCTTTCCTGTGTGGACTTAACTGCTCCAAGGTGAGGGTGTGGGCAGAGTCGTACGGCGATTCCTGATTATTAACCCATCATTTAACCAATCATTAAAGGTCTTACCATTTACACAAAGACATAGCATGAAAATTTTTCCTGCAGGGAGTGGATGGAGGGTTGACCAACTTCTGGAGGCTTGGCCAGCTGATTGTGTCATGGCTGAGCTTCCTGCCTGTCGGTTGTCTGATGTGTTGACCAAATGCAGCATGTGACGTACAAAGAGAGATGGACAGTGCATTGCTTATGATGTTCATTTAGGGTTCCCTAGAGTTCCATCAAGCCTAAAGCTCACTGGAAAGAATGGGAACCAAATCAAATCTATTATCAGAGTGGAACATCTCCTTCCAACGCACCTTATAACCAGGCATAACTCCAAGTCATGTAATCTGCAAAACAGAGATAATTACACCTGCCTGCTCTGTGTCTCACAGAGACGGTTTGAGGATTAATTAAATAATGACTGCCAAGAACGCTGAACTCCTTTGAGATAAATGCTCTACAAATGCAATCTTAGATTATTATTCAGAACTCCATTCTGTAAATATCAGGACAGAACTTCCACTTATGAGACCAGACCACATCTGCACTGCTGGAATTTCCCCAGAGCATAGAAAGCCTGTCTGGAAAATTCCTGACCACCAAACTAACACATCACTAGACAACCTCTGCCTTCTGTAGTCATGTACAACTCAACGGATTCTCTCTTAATAGTTATCAGAGTCTCACACCAGGCACTCGCATTTGGAGTTATAGCTGCAATAGTAACGTTGCTCCTTCCAGAAGAAAATCTCTTTCATGATTATGACCTCATTCAGCTGATTCCTCTTCATGTGATTTTATCCTCCTCACTGAAGAGTGAGCAACCCATCATCCCAGTTTGCCGTGAATGGAGGACTTTCCATGCTAAAATTGGGATAGATCTGGGAAAACTGGGCTGGTTGGTCACCCTAACATACACTATCAAATACTAATGATCTGAATATGCTTTGTGACCTTGGGGAATTTACTTCTGAGTCTTGGGAAGCCATTCTACAAAATGTTAAATTTGGAATTGAGAATAATAAGAAATTATTTTGTACAAGGTACAGTCCTAAATGTTTTATGCTTAATACTCACCATAACTCCTGGAAGTTATTATCATTTAGGTAAATGAGTAAAAGGAAGACATTATCATTTCATCCATTTAATAGAGGAGACCCAAAGACATAAAGCAGTTTCCTTACGGTTAAGCAGCTGGTAAATTGGTGGGATTGGGGTTCCAACACAGGTGATGAGCTTATCTCCATGTGATACTACTTCACTCAGAGCCCTTCCAAAGTTCAGAGCTCATGATTATCCTACGAAAAGAAGCCATTTTTTTCTTTATTTTTATTTTAACAGCTCAAACTAAGGGTACAAATATAGGTGGATATTTTTTCTATTTCTCTAATTAAAAAAATATATATATGTGTGTATATATATATATACATATATATGTATATATATATATAAGCTTAGGACACCCTATGCCAGATGGTCAGCAAATCTGTTCCCTCCCTTTTGAGTATGCCCCCCTCACTGACTTGTCCCAGGCGGCAAGCTACACAGGACACAGGAGGACTCAGCACCGTTATGGGAGAGCATTCTGGAAGTCCTCTGCCACCATTACTGCCATTGCTTTGTGCTATTGTGCATTGGCTCCAATGAGAGCTGGCCTTACAGGCTGACCTATTGGAGTGGCTGAGCCATCACTGGCCTGCTCTTCACTTTCTGAGATGGACCAGACGCTCTCAGTGGCAGGGATAACCAGAGATGACACTCCTTTTTTGACTTGCTGGAGTCACAGCTCTCTTTCCACTGGGTCAGAATCGTGTCAGGCATCTGCCCCTGTGCATACAAACCTTTCTCCCTTTGCCTCCATAAAGACTCATATATCTCGGGGTCAAGTTGCTTTTCCTCAAAAAAAAGAAAAAAAAAAGTGCTGATTACAACTCTCTTCCACCACAATGGAGTTATCTGTGCACAGTCCTAAGGACAGTGGTCTTAGTTCCATTACCACAATAAGATACTGGAGGCCGGGGGCTTCAACGCAGACATTTATTTCCTCCCAGTTCTGGAGGTCCGAGATGGATGGTTGGGTTCTGGTGAGGGCTCTCTTCCTGGCTTGCAGACGGCTGCCTTCTCACTGTGTCCTCACAGGGTGAAGAGAGAGTTCTGGTGTCTCCTCCTCTTCTTATCAAAGCACTAATCCCACTATGAGGCGCTCCCTGCCCCCGTGACCTCATTTAAACCTTATTCCCTCCCTAAGGGTCCATCTCCAAACATTCTCACATTGGAGATTAAGGCTTCAACATGTGAATTTAAGGGGCGGGTGGTCCCAATTCAATGCAATGACAAAGGCTAACTGATTCTTTTCTAAGGAACTTGTATCCCACCCCCTCCCATAGGGAACAACGAAGTCGGGGAACCTAAAGGTGATTTACTCACCGATTGTGCCCGAGTCACGGTGACTTCCTAAACACTCCCCTCTTTCTGCGGAAAAAGAAAAAAAAATCCAAATCTCTTAACTCTCTACCTGTGAAAACTGCATCAAAATGATGACTTAAGTTACCAGTTTAAGACTCAGTGACTCAAGGATTGGACTCTGGTTCCAAGTGGCCTTGGCTTAGACCCATGTTCCCACACTTGATTTTTGAATTCAGAATTAAGATTAAAGTGGCTCAATCAAAAGCAAGTATTATTTCTTCCATTCTGTAATTAGCCGTCATCATTAACTAGATGCCAATGCCTATGCACACCGTGTTTAGAGCTTGCACATATGCAGAAGTGCTCGCGAATTGCAGAGCCCCAGACGGAGGGAGATGTGACTGGACGGTGGGATAGGAAGATTGGGCCCTTTGGACAAATGGTCTCTGATTACCTCAAAACTGACTGATTGGACACGTTCTCTACATCAGAAGCTCCACCGGTGCTTCTAGCATCGACCTTGTGTTTCGTTTGTTTTTGTTGCCATGCCCTTATCCACCCCACCCCTGAAGCTTCAGTTTCACGAACAAACAGTACATTTAAAGCTAAAAGTGTTTCAAAAAAATAATAATAAAAAAACAAAGCTTAAAGTGTTTCTTTGGCATCACGCCACCTTCCTGGGACTACCAGGACTAGTCTTTTTTCTAGGGAGGGTGAAAAAGCAGGTCAGTTGTGAAATCCTATGCCTGGGATGGCCAGGGGTCAAACCCCCACTGCTATTAGTTGGGTATCTTTGTTGGAGGGGTATTGCAAGAATTAAATAAAATAGTGTACATAAAACAAAGCACTTAGCATGGTGTCATGTGCAATGAGTGTTAGTTGATTTTATTATTTTTCATGCTCCTGTGGGACAAAGTTGTTATTTTTTTTTTTGTATGACATAAGAACAGGCAGATGAATGAACATTTGTTGAATGAAGATTATCTAGACCAGTGGTTCCCAGAATTTTGAATTTCAAGGCCCATTAAAACTTTAAAAAAGAAATGGGGATGGATAGAGGGCTGCTTACTTCTTATTTTTCTAAGCTAAGGCATGAGAAAATTAATTTCCAGCTACTAGCAAAAATATGGCATTGAAAACAAAGGGGATCGTATTATAGATAAAGCCTATAATTAAAATGGAATAAATTTGACTTAAGAAAAAACATGATACATCACTTATATTTTCCTCATTTTGCTTAGGAGTGTTGTTAGCATGATGCTCTGGCCAGGGGACCGGCATTTAGAAATTACTAATCCAGCCCAAACCTTTGCCTGGGTAAACCATCTGAGCCAAGCGGTTGTCTCTCCTAATTTTAGGGATGAAGATTTCACAGTCCTCCTGGCAGCTTGTTCTAAAGTTTAATCATGCTTAAGTTATATCTGAGCCGCCAGAGGATTGAATCAAATCAGTGACGAAAAACAGCCTGACCTGCCTGCCTTCTGGGCGAGCTGTGCCTTCTGGGGTGTTTACATTTATAATAAAATCTCCTCATGGCCGTTCAGATTTGAAGATAAGCCCACACACAGATAAGACCTCAAATTATAAAAAGAAGTAAGTAACGCGGCTCTCACCAAAGGCTTTTTGACCACAGCCTTCCTCTTCTGTCCAGGGACTCACAAGCATTCTAGAATCCATTGAATTCATCCTTCTTTCAAATCATGAGACCTTCAAGTGGAGTGAGCATGGAACAAAAGCCAGCTTACCGCCATGACCTGGTCTCCAGGAGAACCAAGCTGCCATTTGAGCCACTGGATGTGTTCTACTTTGCACCCAAATTTCTGGACCCCGGGAAAAGTCTTTTAATAGTTATAGAAATTACCAGAAAGTGCAATCAGAACCTTCCTACTTGAGATTTGTAACAATTAGCACAAGAATCTGAAGTCTGTTGCTATTCTGAAATGGGCAGTAACCTTGGAGGGTCTCCATTCTGTTTGGGGCAGAATCAAGACAAAGAGGAAGATTGCTTTTATTTGTTTTGAAGATTAATTCACATACAAATAAGCTCCACATAACGCTAACTTTTCTTTATCCTTTAAAATAAAATTACAATACTGATTATCCATCACTTTTTGTTTCTTTTAGGTTGGGACTATGCAAGACAGCTAGATACCAATGGGCTTCATTATTTGCATCCATTTGGTGTCTACCTATGACAGCAGTGGGATAGGAAGATAAAGCAGAGCACAAGTTTAATTTGCAATAAATTTAGGAGCCAACTGAAAGATTTAGTTGCTTCAAGACTCTTTCTGGTATAACAAATACATATTTTGAAGTGAAGGTTGGAATAAGGCTTTCCTACATTTCGTGTATTTTTATCACATTTTACGAGTTTCCACTCTTCAGTCCTTACCTCAGGTGACATCTGTTCTGTGCCCTCAAATCCGAATGAGTGATCTAACAACTGAACAGAATATTTGAAATTTTGATTATCCTTGAAAACTTCAAGATGCGGGACCACCATATCTGAATGTGAGTAGAAAATGAATTCATAAGATATCACACTGTAGTCTCAATGATCAGGGTACCAATTTATATATTTTTGGTCTTTTAAAAATTTTTTTAACTTATTATTTTTTAAAAAAAGATTTTATTTATTTATTTGATAGAGAGAGAGAGATCACAAGTAGGCAGAGAGACAGGCAGAGAGAGAGGGGGAAGCAGGCTCCCCGCTGAGCAGAGAGCCTGATGCAGGGCTCAATCCCAGGACCCTGAGATCATGGAAGAGGCTTAACCCACTGAGCCACCCAGATACTCCTATTTTGGTCTTTTTAAGCCCACCTTAGGATGAATCAATTAAGTTTTTATACATACAGACAGACTCATACATATCATGCTGTGAACCAAAGAATTGCTAAAAACACACTCTGCTTTGTTACTAAATGTTACCACCACATTAAACATTTTTCTAGTTCTGAATCGATAAAGGCTTGTGTTTTTTTTTTTTTTAAAGTGTTCCCAAGAATCAGGCAGACGGCTGAAAACAGCAAATATGTCCAAGTTATTCAATACACACCATTTTACACGAAAGGATTGTTCCTCAGAGAGGAGTGAGCTCTGGGTAGGGGTGGAGGCCCACTGTTCTGCAGGGAAATTCTCTTGACACAGGTGACCCTTCACAATACATTTGGGAAACGAAAATGGCTCAGTAAATGTAGATTGCCTCTATGGCATTGGGGTGCCTTGAGGAACGACCTTATTGTACCTTTTGCCCTCCTCCCTAAAAAAATAAGAAGAAGGAAGCAAAACAACAGAGAAGGACCCAACGCTACAGGAATTCACTCAATAGGCCTCTTTGCCGAAAGGAAGATATATCACTGTGAAAATAGTAATAGAATCGGCTCTAGTGGGCTTTCACAATCCAGTGCCCCTGCTTTTAGCAAATTCAAGAAACCAGGACATTACCAGGTCCATACACTATCAAGGGATTATCGTTGGAATACAAAACACAGCCTAGACGGCATGAAGGACATTCGAGAAGGCCACAGAGACATCGAGCAGGGAGAAAGGTAGGAGTGTTTCAAAGAAGCCTTTATCGGGCAGATTGGAAAGAGAGGCCATGGGGATAACGCTTTCTGGGAAATGTTTAAATTATAATCCTCAGAGGTCCAACTCTCCGTGTGTGTATGGACCATGTCTCCATAACGCTGCCAGTCTTTGCTGATGGATTAGAGCATTAGCGCTATTTATAATCAACAGAATTACTAACGCTGTAATCATGTAAGTTTGGTGATAGTAATTATGACAAAATAAATAGCAGTCAGGACGCCTTGCTGCCGTTGTTGATGTTGGTGCAAACGCAGCCAAGGAAGGGTTCCCCCCACCCCTTTTTCTTTTTAGGGAAGCCATCCAAGAGGGCAGAACCTGCAAGTGTTTGCCAAGAGAAAGATTCTATATGCCGTTTAAAAATAGACTTCCTGAAGAGCTGGGGGTTTTGAAGTGCAGATGGAGAAGAAAGGATGAGCAGAGTAGAGGTTAGAATCTGCCGTGGGATGTCCTATTTGCCTTCAAAAGTCAAATCAAGCTTTCTTCTGTTCAAAACAAGGAAAAATACACAAAATGGATGGCCCAAAGGATGACACAAAGGTATCTTGCCTCTTTAAATGATTTATGAATGGTTCACTTATTTTTAAAAATAATCACATATGTGTTTATATAAATTACACATGCAAGCATATGCTCACCAGTCCCCCTCGTGGAAAGGCTGTGGCTCGACCAAATTTGGAGCTGACAGTCTTTCCTCGGTCCCCTCTCTAGCCAGAGCACACTGCTATCCCACCACAGTGCCCCCTGCCCCCCACAAAAGGGTTCCTTTTGTCCTCCTGTAAGCATTTCTCACAATGTTTTACCATCCATGCTGGGTGAAAAATAAAATCCGGAGACTTTACTACCTATAATTAAGAGTTTCATTGCTGCTAGTGATATCAAGATTGAGTTGAGAAACAGACATTTTATCTGGTGGTTGGTTTTATTTCCTTGTGGCTTAAATGATGAGTGAATGTTTTTCTTGTTTCTTACTCTCCCCATACATTGTCTTTTCAGCAGAGAAATTACTACTCATTCTTAATAACTACGAAGCAATAAGGTGAGATATCTATTTGGAAAACAGTGGGTGTGCTTTCCAATTATTCCATTCATCATGATTTTAGGATAGCAAAAGGCAGGAATTTCCAGAGCCTCTGGAGAGGGCGGCTTAAAAGACTATAGGAAGTTAGAATCAGCCCCTCACTTCTTGATGGAAGAGTCAGCTTCATGATAGCTCTGGGATTAACAGGCACAGGCAAATAAAATAAAATCAATCCCCTTACAGTTAGGAACTCTGTTAGACAGAGCCCTACCTTGAGCTTGTTTTAGAATGTCCATGCCCTTTGAGTCAGCAGTGTACGTTCTAGGAGTTTATCCTATGGAAATAATTAGACCGATGGCAGAGACGTGCATTCAAGGACATCCTGTGTGTTGCCGTTTATCACAGTCCCTATTTGGGTTTGGAGTCTGAAAGCAGGACTTGCATGGATCCAGAAAGTTGATTTACAAGTTAACCCCGAGAAGCAGGAGTGAGAGAGCTAGGGAAGAAGGAATAAACAAATAGACGGGGGTGGACATCCCGGCTACAGGGGCTCAACCCTCCTGTGCCCTCAGGGGCATCACTTAGAAGGGCAGGAGGCTGGAGTGTTTATTAGTCCATTCCGTCTGCAGTTGGTTGAATGTTGCCTGGGGGCAGGGTGACAACACACACAGACACACACACACACACACACACACACACACACACTCTCTCTCTCTCTCTCTCTCTCTCTCTCTTCTCTTTCTCTCTCACTTCCGGCTCCTTTAGTGTTGGAAAAACTCCTATGCTGACTTGATCCCGGGACGTGAGCAGCAGGTGAGTCTGAGATTTTCTGACCCTCTCTGTGGCAGTTGTGACCGAAACCAGAGGTGGGCCAAGGAACCTGAGCCTAGGAACGAGAGGCCTCCCTACAGCCCAGCGCGCAAACATCCCAAGCTTCCACGAGTTGGAGACTCCTCCAGTACAACGTTATAGATCCATCCAGTGAAATATTTTGCAGTCACCAATCATTATGATGTCTATTTACATTATCATTAGGATGTCTATTTACCGACCTGAAGAGGCATTCACCAACAACCAAAAATGCAAGTTACAACGTGGCATATAAATTAAACATTTACTTTTATCAAAAAACAAACAAACAAACAAACTATAAACATACAGATGTTTCCCACATTCTAGGACACAGAATGGACACAAAGGTATGCCAATCGCTCCATAAAGTCTGTAATTTAATTTTAGAGACGTGGACGTTTTCACATTCCGTCTGCAACACAAAGTAGCCAGCGCAAGGGTAAGGTTGGTAGGGGGGATGGGGTGGGGGTGGGGGGAAGGGCAGGTGACAGCCACAGCAGCCTCCCCACCTGCTCACCCTGGCTCCTTCTGTTTCGCGGTGGGATCTCTGGGCGTCAGCTATGTGGTTCCACGTTGCTGGCCTCCGACCCCTTCCCTGTCCTTGAACGGCTTCTGCAAAGTGGTGATAAGGCAGGGAGGGACTAGCAGTCTATTCGAAGGCATGAAAGGGAAAATACAACATCCATAGTACAAAGCGTGTGGCTAGTCACGGGTGGTTCGTTTTAAAGATCTCATCTTTTTTTCTTTTTTAAAATCATATTAAAAGGGACTAGTAAGACTGTTAGTGCTAATGCAAAAGCAGCAGAAGCAAATCTAAAACATTTCAATGTATGCAAAATGTGATTTCCTCAAGACCTTGGAAAACTAAATGATTGCATACATTAGTAGAGACCCACGTTCCCTAGGAAAAACGGTTTTCTCTGCATGGTGGAATCTCAAATTAGAGTCCTTCGTTGGCTTTTTTCTCACACATCCTCAAGAACTGTGTTCGATGAGAAGCAGAGCATGATGATGAAGGGGTGGGGAGGAAAGATAGAGCATCTTGTCCGTCACTTTAGGTTTTTGTGGGAAATGGCCATGAATAAACACACAGAAGGAGGGGTGGTTCCAGAGCATCTCTGTAGGAATGCGTTGGGAGGAAGAGGCTGAAGCTGTGTTTCATAGCACTCTAGATAAGACAGAGACAGTATCACTTCCAACTGTCCCTATGGCAAAAATGCAGGAGAGTAACTTCTAGAGAGTCTGGCCAGTTTCCCCTCCCCCACTTCCACCAGTCCTTGAAAACTCTTTGAGGCACCTTAGAGGCTGACTCTCCTGGTCACGAGAGTCTAGATGGGGATCTCACCTATCTCCATGACTGACTTCACGGAAAAGGCTGGAACATGGTTAGAAGCAGACTTTTGAGGAGCCTTTCTCTGCCAGCCTCCAACAACACTGGCCAGTTAAGGTGATCTAGCTAGTGACAGCCCAATTGTGAAGAACTCTTGTTTTCCCATGTGACATAATGCCAGCTGTAGCTTGCTTGTCTAACTAATGTAGACCTGTTGATCATGGGCCCTCATGCGAGAACCAGCTATTTTGTTTTTTTTTTTTAAAGATTTTATTTATTTATTTGACAGAAGAAGAGAGAGAAAAGAGACAAAGAGAACACAAGCAGGGGGAGCTGCAGAGGGAGAAGGAGAAGGAGGCTCCCCAATGAGCTGAGACCCTGATGTGGGGCTCCATCCCAGGACCCTGGGATCATGACCTGAGCCAAAGGCAGATGCTTAACCAACTGAGACACCCAGCCACTCCTTTTTTGGTTATTTTACTAAGCTTGGTAGTACCTTGTTTCTTGAAAATGAAAACACAATTATTTCCTAATTATTTTTATATGATGCTATTTATAAAGTGCCATATGTTTTTAAAATATATGAGAGCCCTGGCTGAATGCAGTTATAATGAATTCTGTAAATAGAAGTTAATAAATATTTAGACTTTTCAGCACATAAAAAAGGGCACGAAGAAAAGGGACGTTATTTAAATTTTATATACTTTAATGGAAGAAGTGGTTCAGTTGTCCTCCCTCCCTCCAAAGCAATGATTTTCAGGCTTAGATTCCCACCACCGCATGGTGTCACCAATTATCCCAAGGGAGGCCATAGAATTGCCATTGCCTTGTGCTTAGCTCATCACGTTTGTTGATTTTATAGAGCCATGTAGACGTTTGTCAAAGACGGTCATTTAAAACGCAGCCTGGCAGGTTAGCAGGAGGGGTGGGACTGGAGGGGAACCTGGGAGGCAGGGGTGGAGCAGAGGAGGTGAACCACTGGCTCATCAGCCCAGGGCACTGGCCTGCGATGACCTAAAGGTGGGAGAGTGGAGAGTGAGGCAGGTGCTTCCTTCCTGCTACTGACCAGTCCCAGAGGAAGCCTCAGTCCCGGAAGAGACGCAGGAAAGTCACGTGACAAAACGAGCTGCTCCCGGACACTCTAATACGGCTCAAAATCAGCCACGCTGTACACCGTGTGCATCATCTTTTTTTCTTTTTTCCTGTCCTTACTATCTGAAATCTTCCCTATCTCTGCTCCCTCCCTTCCTTTCTTCTTTTTGTTTTCTGTGGCCTGTCTCACACTCAAACTAATCCAGATGTATTTCTACACCTCCATTATTATTGTTGGGGGCACTAGTGGGACATTAACCTTTACAAAATATTTTAAGTTTCATATTAACTGGCATTTCCACCACTCTGTCAGTATCTTCCGCTGCTCTCTCCATCCCTTCGGGTATCCAGGAAATTCTGCTCATTATTTCAAAGGAGAATGTGACTCCGTGGAGAGCAGGGTAGGGAGGGTCAGCAGGTTACACCTAAGCCCTTGGGGTATGATGAGCACTTCGAGGAAAAACAAAATCTTTAGGAAGGAGAATATTATAAAGGGTGCTAAGGGAAGAAGGCTTCTCTGGGAACTGGGAGGGGTTTCCTCAGCCCCTGTAAAGAGACCAGAAAGGAGAAGACAGATATTTCCTTCTTGTTAATAACTAGGAGACTGAGAAGCAATCTGAGAACTGGGTGACAGATACAAATAGCGGATTGAGTTCAGGGACAAGAGGACCACAGAGAGGGACTTCAGTGAAAGGAAGAGGATCTTTACACAGCCTCACAGAAAAATTCCCACACCTCCAAGTAGGTGCAGAGACAGCGGGGTCTAAAGGTGCCAGTTGGACAGAAAGAATATGTCACCGGTAACTTGTGGGGGTCAGCAACTGAGGACAAGGGCATACCCCAGCAGACATCTGTGTGGAGACTCTTGAAGCCAGGTGCCATCCACCCTTATGAAACTCACACCTTGGTTTTCTCTGTGAACCCCCAGAATTCACATTCATCCATGGAGGAAGAAAGCGCAGGAGTGACTGAGACAGGGTTTCTAGGCTTGAAATAGACATTAAATTTAGTGGTAGGAAATAAACCATGTTTTAGTACATCTGAATTACGAGCAAGGTTCATGTCGCCTATGGTGTTATTCATCCTTAGTCTGTTGCGTAGATGTTAGAGTGACTAAACGTATGGTTGTAGATTATACCATTTCAAAGCATTTCTATGAACTTGTTCAAGATGTGATCTTCCTCCAAAGTGTATTGAGGTGTCAGGAAGGGAATGATGCTCATATCACTGAGGAAGACTCTGGAAAACAGGGGGAGTGAAAGTAAGGAAGGCACTCGGCATCACAGAGCTGACCACCAATCCTTTTCTTTCTCTAGAGATTTTATTTACTTATTTGTCAGATGGGGAGCGTGAGAGAGAGCGCGCACAAGCAGGGGTACGCAGGTGGACAACGCTAAACCGATGGAGCCACCCAGGGGTCCCCCATCAATCTTTTCAACCCCTCCAACCACCATGCTTTTCCACCACCACTACTGTTCTCCTTCCCTATAATTACCATAAAAAGTTTCAAGTCTTCTTTAGCATGATTTTTTTTTTTACAATCTTTTAAAGCAAATTAAATTGTGTATTTAAAAGAAAATCAAGGCAATGGGGAAGGAACTTGCTTTGTTTTCAAATCTGTCCCATCTAACCCCATCATTCTTAAATATCATCAAACTGGAGTGTGTTCCAGTTTTTGAGGGAAAAGACTCCTTCTTATTAACCTTTGTGTGTTTTGCATGGAGTCAGATCAGGAAGTCATCCCCTGATTGGTTCATCTCTTACAGATTTTTTAGGAGGACATCAGCTGAAAATACGCAGAAGGCTAGAGCTGGGAAGATTTTGGGATCACCCACTCAACAACCCCTTGCATGTGTGGTGAGAAATGTAGTGAATGTTCAAGGTCACCTAGCCAGATAGGGGCACAACAAGTAGTAAAAATGCCTGGTTTCCTTATTCTCTCTACACTGCACTGACAGCTCACTTGAGCAAAAATAAATTCAAATCTTGATGAATTTAGCAATACCCCCTAAACTCCATTTATATATTTAAAAAAGCCCTCAAACCACCTCCCTCTGGAATTTTTTAGTACGCAGTGTTCTCCTTACTTGAGAAGCTTTAAACATTTTTTCCACAGAGAAAAAAGAAGTCACAATAAATTTCTCATATTGAAAATGTCAAGTTCCTGTTTGTTAAACGATGATGTCAGGGACTACAAAGTATGAATTTCTGGTTGGATATAAACTCTACAAAGACTTGGATTCCAATATCTGCAGAGATAAGAGTGATAACTAGGAAGTCGCTTGGCGTGGGTTGTTTTGAAAGCGTTGTTATGACTGTCATTGTTTACAGCAAGGCTGTATATGTGCACGGCTGAGAGAGAGATTGCCGTTACTGATATTTGTACTCATATTTGTCACTGTCACCTGGCTCCACAGCGGATATTGCCAAAGGGTCTCATTCTCATGCAAAAGGCTGTGGCTGACAATGGATAGGACAAGGCACCGATATTTGTTGAGTATCTAATATATTTAAAGACCATGCTGGGGGATTGATATTTTCCACTTCTGCAGGACACTGGCTGGCCTACTGTGGCTTGAGCACTCCACGACTAACTCCCGTGTCATTCACTGATACGGCCATACAACATATAGTCTACAAGGAAGCACTGGGTTTTCAGCTGTTGTTCTAGGTGCTGGGGATAGAGCAGTGAACAGAGCGGACAGACTCCTTACATTGCTAGAGCTTACACTCCAGTGTGGTGGGGGATGAGGAAGACAAAAAAAAAATGCAAGCAAATAAATGAACAAGCTAATGACTTTCTTTCTATGCTGTGCTAAGCACTTAATTGTACCATATCATTTAATTATCAGAACAAGCCATGTGGGTACTACTATTCATTTAATGTTACAAATGAGCAAAATGAAGGACAGAAGGCATAAATAACTCTTCCCAAGCTCTCGCAGCCTAGGAGTGACGGATGAAACAATCTCACTGCGGGGCTCATTCTACAACTTTATCAAAACCACCCAGTAAATGCTAGGACTTAACTCCCGGGCTGGTAGCGGAAACAGCTGACATACTTAGCAAAGTTTCGGTAGGCACACCCAGCATGGACAACAAGTCTGGAATAGGGGTGTCTAAAAAGGTTTTCTGGAGAAGCTGAGGCCTGATCTGGGTCTTGAAGAATAAATCTTGAAGGGCAATGCCAGCCAAGAGGGCAAATTTAATACCGTGCCTGGGCTGTGGTGTGTGCGCTAGCCACGAGACAGGAAGCCTGAAAGAAATCAAGAAGAAAATCAGAAGAGTTTTGGGTGCTACCATAAGGAGAAGTTTGGCTTTATCTTGTAAAGGTGAAGGGAGCCAGTGAGTGATTTGAAGAAACAGAGTGATATGATCCCATTTGCATTTTAAATGGGATTTTAAACTCCTTTGGGCTCCCTGTCTTCTAGGGACTTGGTAAGAATTGACTCTCTTTCTCTCCTATCCCCTAAACCCAACTCCCAGTGGAATCCTGGGCCAGGCTTGTCATACTCACCCTAGACATTCTACCACCCGTAAAATATGCTATCCATGATATAAAGAAATATTTTGAACTGGAATGCAAGCTGGCTAGAAGATCTCACAGTCAGAAAATATTCTGGATTATAGATCTTTTCTTTTTCTTCTCCTGCCTTTATCCTACCTAATGTAAACCTTGAAGCTGACAAGCTAAGAGTTTAAAAAATTTCACCGGACCGCCTCAGCACTTATCATGAGCCCTAGAGCCTGACGACTTAGTAGAGCTGGGGAGGAATTCAAGATGTTTTTCTTGCTGTCCTCCCTTAAGAAAGTGGTCTTGCAGTGTGAAGAAATCTTGAGCTTTGAAGTCTGATAGAACTGGGTTCAAATTCCTCCTACGAAGGCACAAACTGCATGGTAGCATAATGACACTTTTCTTTCTTGTTTTTCACTTTTTATTTATTTTTTATTTTTTGGAAATGGGGGAAGGGCAGAGGGAGAGAGAGAATCTTAAGCAGGCCGCACATCCAGTGCAGAGCCTAATGCAGGACTCGATCTCATGACCCTGAGATCATGACCTGAGCCAAAATCAAGAGTTGGACACTTAACAGACTGAGCTACCCAGGCGTCCTGACGTTCGTTCTTCTTTCTTTCTCTCTCTCTCTTTTTTTTAAAGATTTTATTTATTTATTTGAGAGAGAGACAGTGAGAGAGAACCTGAGCGAGGAGAAGGTCAGAGAGAGAAGCAGACTCCCCACGGAGCTGGGAGCCCGATGCGGGACTCGATCCCAGGACTCCGGGATCATGACCTTTATTCTTTCTTTCTTTCTTTCTCTTTTTATAAACAAGAAGGATAAATCTCTTCATTCACGCTTTGCTTTTTATGCATGAATGAACTCTGGAAGGACACACAGAAACCAACACCAAGTGATCTGGGGGCTGGGAGAGAGGAATTGAATAGATCAGGAGCAAGAGAAGAAAAATTGTTCATCTTCATGTATATGTATCTTTAGAACTTTGAGTCAAAAGTGACGGAAATACAACTACTCATTAGATTGTGGTGAGAACTGAGATAAAGCATGTTAATAATAAGACCCTCAAACACAGGATGAGAGACCCAGTCCTTGCCCTCAGGAGGGTCATGTAGCTCAGTATGTTTGGATTTAATGATGAGGTAAACCCAGGAATGTCCTTCTTCTTGGTCACAGTGCAGAAGGCACAAGATGGTACCAGGAGAAGGCTATCGAGTTGACCGGAAACTGCCACTAAACATAACACAGAAAAATGACAGTTGCCTCTTCCAAAATGATCAGCGAGCAGCCACTCTTTTCCCTCTTTATGGTCACAAGCAGATTTGTACACTGGAGAAGTACCTCATTGTTTCCAAGTGGGAAAAATTTGGACATTGTCCTTGAAAAAAATCTACCGCCAAACTGATCTAGAAGTATACTGTATGATTTCCTTCCAAGCCCAGACTTACTGGTGAAAAGCCTCTTTGAGAAATAGTGGGTGAGTGGAAGGGGCAAAAATCGGAAAAATGGCAAGTCTCAGTGACTGAAGGCCATAGTTGTGAAATTCTTTGAATTCTTTGTAAAAGATGATCAATACCCACAGTGATTCATGGGATTCATGACTAAACATTTGCTTCTAGTTTCCTCTTAGCAAGTATTTATGGAGGGCCCCCCCACACCTCACGCTGTTTTAGATGGTGAGTGAACTAAAGGAATACTGTATACAATTCAGTCTCTGTCCTCAACATGTCTGTATTTTTTTTTTCCTCCTCTTGGCAAAAATATATCAAGCATCATGCAAATGAGTCTTCACTTATATGTAATAAAACACCAGGGCAGGGAGAAAGCCACCTTGGCGGGGTTGTCATGGTGGGGTGGGGGGGTCCTTAGATGAGCTTGGATGGATGGGGCCACCTGGCTATGGAAAGACACCACAGTGAATTATTTTCAGTAATAACAGTAATCTCTATTTCTTCATGGTGAGACAAATTCAAATGTTCGTTGTA
Source organism: Mustela nivalis (assembly GCF_964662115.1). Classification (NCBI taxonomy): domain Eukaryota; kingdom Metazoa; phylum Chordata; class Mammalia; order Carnivora; family Mustelidae; genus Mustela; species Mustela nivalis. The sequence goes on from NC_139020.1 coordinate 54,311,325, forward strand.
CTTTGTACCAGAAAAATTAAGCGGTGGCCATAAAACCGTGTAAACATGAGGACAACTAATCTTCCTGCTTAACCATTTGTTCCTGAAGTCACTTTTTATATAATGAGCTGTTCTGAGAAAACCGGGGGCAGGAGCCTGGTTTCTGAAAACAGGAAATAAACTCTCTGAAGTGTGACAATTACATCTCCTGCCGCTTTGGGCCTTGCAGTTGGGGTGGGCCTAGCCAGCAGGAGCACTCCCCCAGGTGTTGACAGAAGCTTATCATGAGCCCCCTTGAAAGAGCTTGGAAAATTAGTTAAAAGCGGGGGAAGTTAGTTTGAAGATCCACTGTTAAGTAGATTATAAATCTGGGGAGGATTCTTAAACAATTGTGACCTTTCCGAGAATGATGTCTTTTGAGCAAAAATGCACACACACATGCACACAGACATATTTGTATATGTATTCAAATTATTTCCTAATTTTAAAAATAGTGATCCATTGATAAAGCTGCCCGCCCCCTCATATCCTGAAGCAATAAATGAGCAGGGTGGAAACTTCGCCAACCCCCTCCCTCTGCTCCTGGCACCCATCATGCTGATGGTCCCATGCGGGGGCCTCTGGGGCCTCGGAGGGGCCTGGTTGTTGGAGGAAATGAGAAATGCAAAGCAGGGACATCAGTGCGGAGCTGAGAATAGGACAGTCATCTTTGGGGAACTGTGTTGCCCCCTCCAGACTACCCAGGCTTATCTCTAAGCCTACGTGCCTGGGGTGATTTCCTCGAATTAGGCCAGTGGTCACCATCATGGCTCCAATAAAGTTAATGAAAGGACTAATTAGTTGCAGAATATTATGCTATGGTTACAGTCCACTAAGGAGTAAAAACGTGATGGTCTCCGCTTCAGGAGCTTATGGCCTCAAGGAAATACAAACAGACCTCAATTTCCTTTTTTTTTCACTTGAGTGAATATATCTTACATCCTTCTGTCAAATCAGAAAGGCTCTGTCAGGGAGAATAAGCTCCCTTTCATATGTATGCAGAAAGAAACCGGAGGGGTTAGAGCAGTGGGCCCAGCCTGACGGAATCACCCTCTCCAAAGACTGCCTGAGGGCCCCTGGCAAGAAACGGCCTCCGCGGAGGAAATGTCCAGTCCCCTCTCGTCCCTGGTCCTGACGCCAAAGCCTGGGTTGCCTGCCCGAGCACGGAAGAGAGTCATCTTCCGAAAACGGAACATGAATGGTTGCAAACCCACTAAAAAGAGATTTTCCTTGACTTACCTTTCCTTGACTTACCTTGACGGAAATGAGCGTCATTTCCGTCATGAAATGATGCTCCCTCACCCCCGCAGACTGGAAGCTGTGATGCCAGAGGGAGAGGCTCTGGGCTCCCGAGGAGAAGAGCCATCGCTGATGGACACACAGATTCCCGTGCTCTTCTCGGAGGGCAGACCTCTAATTTCAGGAAGAATCGAGAGACAGCGTGTTCTTTCTGTGAGTAACCCAGAGTGCAGGTGCGCGGCTCATGAATCGGAGAGTTGGCACCTTTCTGAGAGTGAACACTGATGAGACCTCCAAGCGTGGTTGTTCCCTAGGTTGCTTTCAGTAAAAATTCAGAAGTATTTGTTTCGAGAATCTGCTGGGCTGTTTTCTGTGGGTGCCCGCCTTGCTTGACTCACTGTCTGGCCGGTATTCCTATGCTTTCCTTTCCTCTCACGTCACAGATGTGTGGGTTATTTCCCCACACCCATGATTCTCTGAGACCAGCTGAGTGTCCTACAGTCCAAGTCAGTTCTGACACTATCTACCAGCAGATCGTCTGGCTCCCATGCATGAAGAGCTCAGGCTCACAGGGTGGCCCCTGCGACACCCACCCCAAGCCTGAAGATAATCACCTGTATTTCTGATCAACTGGCCACAAATAGAGGTTCCCACAAGCTTCTCCTTGGAGAATTCAGGAAAACATGTCCTTACACTTACCTGTTTATTACACAGAGTCCAATAAAGGATACAGTTGAACAGCCTGATAAAGAGATACATAAGTTGAGGTGTGGAAGGGTCCCACATGCGAGAATCTCTTTTCATTCTTTTTTTTAAAAGGGATTTTATTTATTTCTTTGTCAGAGAAAGAGAGCAAGCTTGAGTAGAGGGAGAAGCAGGCAGAAGAAGAAGCAGGCTCCCTGCTGAGCAAGGAGCCTGATGTGAGACTCAATCCTGGACCTTGGGATCATGACCCGAGAAGAAGGCAGATGCCTAACTAACTGAGCTACCCAAGCATCCCTTAAGTGCAAGAGCTTCTGTCCCGGTGGAGTTGGGGTGGACCACCCTGCCAGTGTGTGAATATATTCAGCAACCCAGAAGCTCTCAGAACCCCATACTTTCAGGATTTTGTGGCGGCTTCATCACCTAAGCATAATCAATCTTAACTCAATCTCTAGCTTCCTCCCCTTTCTGGAGAATTAGGGGTGGAGTTGAAAGTTTCAAGCTTCGACCATGATTTAGTCTTTCTGGTGACCACCCCCAACCCCATCCAGGGGCCCACCAAGAGTCACGTTATTGGAACAAAAGAATTCCAAGACAGTTAAGAGTTCTGCGTCAGGAACTGGGAACAAAGACTGAAGATGAGCAGGAATTGGGGGAGAAACAAATACATATATTTCTTATTGTTTCACACCTGCCATGTCAGTTTCCCGAAGATAAAGGCCAAGAGCATATGGTCTATTCAGAGTTCGGCACTAAATTCATACACATGAAAGAAGGGGTGTATTAGGGCGAGGCAAATCCTCACATATCCTCCTGCCATTTTGCTCCAAGATTAGGTAAGGCTGGGTGACCATGTGGATGTCACATGGGAAAACCTTCCAGAAAGCAAAGGACCCTCAGACTCAACTTCCAGAGCTTGTATTATTTTCTAAGCCCCATTGAGCTGGCCCCCTCCCACCTGGAGTGTGATCTGGGGTTGTCCTATTTGGTTCTTGGGTTTTAGCTTCTGCTCTGATTTGTGATCCACCTTCCCCCCAGCTCTGTGCATTTTTCTCTTTTCCCAAAGTCCCTTGATTAGATAAGGTCAGCCCTTATTCTCTGCTTTTGTGTCTCAGCTACACACTTGGCTCCTTCTCAATTTTCTACTCTGAAAACCTTCAATTTTGTAACTCTGGGGAAAAATGCAATAACTGGGGTGGAGAGCCTATTGTAGCCTTTCGAGCACCTCCCAGACACCTGCTATGGGGGTGGGACGGGTTGCGGCTTTTGCTTTTGGGCTCCTGGCAGCAGTATTTTTCATGAAACTGGGGACCCCAGGTGCTGTTAACTTTTCAGATTCCAGTATGGGAAGGAAGCAGAAAACAGAACAAAATGTACACCAATTGAAGTCCTTCGGAAAAATAGTTGAAATCATCTGAGTTCTGGGTCAATGTATGTGATAAAAATTGCTTATCATTAAGGCTGAATGTTACCAGAAATATGTGGCTATTAATATCTGGCTATTAATGAAACTTAAAGGTCCTTTTGATAAAAACAAAACAAAACAAAACAAAACAACACATCCTTCGAGTCTTGTCATTGCATCTGAAAATTCACATTTTCATATCCAGACTCTGTTCTGGAGGAACAGAGGACTCTGTTCAAATGCAACCATTTTTGGGGGAAGTACTCACACGAATGAGTCACCATTAATGTGTGAGACGTGGTGAGTGACACCGTGTCCTAGATGAACAGGCTCTGAAAAAAGGCAAACGCAGATAAGGAATGTGTCTCTCTCACAGAGAGAACCTAGGAGGTTTTCGAGCTGTATTGTCAGCTGTGATAGACGCTGGCTATGTGTGGCTGCTTAAACTTAAATTCAAACTTAAATTAATTAAAATAAAATCAACAATTCAGTTTCCAGTCACATCAGCCATATTTCAAGGGCTAAGTAGCTGCATGTGGCTACCATATTGGACAGTGCAGATATAGAACATTTCTGTTATTACAGAATTTTTTTAAAAATCATTTTTCTATTACAGAATGTTTTATTAACAACTCTGGTCTGGGGTAGAAGAGACTTAGTGGAGAGGGCATGTCTAAATGGACTGTTTCTATGTTGTGTTTAGAATCCCAAAAACGATGAACAAAGTACTGGGAAACAGGTAGGGGAGGGGGAAAGACTCCAATGGAGAAAGGAGATCATAAAACACAGGTGTGGCAAGGAAACAAAAGGCAAACATTGCCTACTTTGCAATTTTGCTGGGAGTCTCTTGATTATGTATTCTATGAGGGAAAAGCAGAATTTTCTAGCAACTCACTCCTGGGTTCAAATTCTAGCTCTGCTAAATACTAGTGGGGTAGCTATGGGTACTTCTTAATCTTTCCTTATCTGTAAAATAGAAATGATAATTCCTACCCTGCACCACCATCAGGAAAATTAAAGGTAAGATACGTGAATCTGGTCCGCCATATGTACTTGACAAATTGGAGCTGTTACATTCCAGCACACAGGTGGTCATTCCATAAATAGTTACTGAGTTTAATTGAAGGGGAGTACTTCAGGGGCACTTGCCTGCCTTAGTTGGTTAAGCGTTGATTGTGGATGTTGGCTCAGGTCATGATCTCAGGGTTGTGGGGTCAAGCCCCCTTTGAGCTCACACTGGGTGCAGAGCCTGCTTAAGATTCTCTCTCTTCCTCCCTCTGCCCCTCCCCCCAGTCTCCCTCTCTTAAAAAAACAAAAACAAAACAAAACAAAAAAAGCCAAAGAACCAGAGCACTCCCTATCTCTCTTTTTCACACTCTTGCTTTCAGTACAAAGGAAGATCCTGTGAGACACTGTACAAACTCAGATGCTATTGGTATTGCAAGAGTAATTAATACGAAACAGGATAAGAATACAAGCATACCTTGGAAGCTAATCCTTTTAAGTGAATGGAACTGAAATACTCTAATTCATGAAATAACACTAAAATGGTACTGGTTGGACAGTTACTGCCTGTTATTTGTATTTGTTGAATTTTTTAAAATTGCGCCATTCACAGAATTGTTTGAGGGCACAAGTTCAAAGCATTAGTACATTAATTATCATAAATGAATCATTATGCAGCAACATAATTAACAGCTTAGCTACTATATATTTTTTTTTTAAATCTTTTTCAGTGGTAGCCTCAAGTGTTCCTCTGCTGGAAAAGTTGGCTAAAAGACAAGCTGATGGGTAGAAATTGCGATGTGAAAATAGAATCATGTGGATTCATCTCATCCATTCTACTGACTTTGTACTGAAACCAATGTCTTTTTAAAGACATTTTATAATCTTTTATAGGCCTGTACTCATTGTGGTATTTTTCTTTATAGATATCTAAGAAGACTATTACTCTGTCCCCAGGTACCAAAAAGCAGCATCTTCCCAATGTGTCATGGGAAACATTTTAATCTTTCATCTGAGAAGTTTTTAAACTTCACTCCAGGGAGGTAAGAACCACTAAGGGTCTTGGAGGACCAGAAGAAGGATAGAATGTATCAGCAGACATGAGTTGGGACACCCTCTTCCCGACTCCAACACCGTCTTTCCAATTGTGATTGAGCAAGCACAGCTGAAATTTATGTACTTAATTAGTTTTCTTTAATTGGCTTTGAAGAAAAGTCTCCAACAACTTAAAAATAATTATTTTGAAAATCACTTAATTAGGTAATTCTGAATTTTCTGTTCACTTAAGTCCTGTAGTTCTCGACTCTCAATGCCAGATTCTACCCCCACGTGTTTTGATTTAATGAATTTGCTGGGGACCCTGACATTTAAAAAAAATTTCCCCAGAGGATTTTAACTTGCAACTAGGGCTGAGAACTACTTTTTAGTTCAATTGCACTGATCTCTTTTTCAGTAGAAGTGAGTAGGAACTATGTCTTTTTTTTTTTTTTTTTTCCTGCCAGAGAATAGAGTTCTACCCAGGATAATTAACGTTTATGAAAACTACTTTATTCTTTCTTCCCATATTCTTAACGTAAATCAACATTCCCACCTTCACACCTAGCAAGAAGAAGTGCTGGGACTCTCGAACCATTCCCCTTCACCAGTTAACTCTACTGATTTATATCGTTATCAGGAAGAGGTGCGTTTCATTCCATTACAATGCTCTATTTTTGTATATCTGTAAGTGCCCATATATAAATGTTAGTGTCGAGATGGCTAAAACAGTTGTTAGAGTGTATTTTGCCTTACAGGTGTAATTTTTTTTTTAAAGATTTTATTTATTTATTTGACAGACAGAGATCACAAGTAGGCAGAGAGGCAGGCAGAGAGAGAGAGAAGAGGAAGCAGGCTCCCTGCGGAGCAGAAAGCCCGATGTGGGGCTCGATCCTAGCACCCTGGGATCATGACCTGAGCCGATGGCGGAGGCTTTAACCCACTGAGCCACCCAGGTGCCCCACAGGTGTAATTTTTTATAGGGAAATTGAACCTATTATTGAGCCTTGTGCATGTTAGGTTCATTCACATGGAGTGACTACTACCACAATAGCAACCCAGGCATTTTTCTGCCTAACTGTTACAATGTGTGTAAACATCCATACTACTACTAGATGCCATGTGCTCTGAGTTGGGTCTCTGCCATCACCAAGATCAAGTTAACAAGGTCAGTATGCCAGGGCCTTTTTCTTACCACTTTCTAGTTAAGTTGCTACAAATTTGGTAAATAAGCACCAGGTGAACACGATAACCTCGTACGATATTCTGTTCTGGACAGGAGATATACAGCATTGGAACGTGTGACTCAGAATAGAATCCCATTCCTTCCTCTCTTTCTCCCTCCCTCCCTGCCTGCCTGCCTGCCTGCCTTCTTCTCTCCTGCACTCCCTCCCTTTCTCCTGCAGGCTTTGGAAAAACGCTAAATGCAAGGAGAGGCTTTCTCTGAACTCTCCTTATCTGCCTAAAGACAGATCTTCTGAAAAGAGCCCAGTAGTCCCAGATTTCTTCCGCGGGAGTGCACTCAGACGGAGAGGACGGACTCATCACGAAGAGGAGAGTAAAGGTGGATGTCATATCCAGAAGAACTTTGTCACAAACTATCCTCCTTCTCATCTCTTCCTGTAAGGGCCCATCCATCTTTCCTCAAGATCGTTTGTTCTCCCTGAACGTATGCCCCTTCACTTTTTTCTACCAAGGTGTTAATCCTGAAATCAAAGTCACTTCTTTGACTTACCCATTTTCCCCTGGGTGTCTTCATGAGTACATTTTTATTAACTTCTGTGGGTTTTTTTCCCTTGTTAATTTGTCTTTTATTGTGGGGATCTCAGCTAAGAACTCAGAAGTGTAGAGGGAAAATCACTTTTCCTCCCCTTCGTACCCAAGCCCTTAGGTAATGCAAACAGGTGTCGGTTCCTCTCCACAATGGCCACAGCATCAACTCATGTACGTACTACCCTGGTTTCCAGTTGTTTCTCCTTGTTTGTGGCCATAGGGAATTTCCTTTACTTTTAGTATTCTCAGATAAAAAAATTTATAAGGATATTTATTTATTTTATCTAGTGTTTGAAGGTGTTTAGTAGATGGAGGATTCATTTTATTCAGTCTATAATGTTGCTGAAACGAGCATCTAACCAGTTTTTCTTTTCTTTTTTTTAAGATTTTTATTTATTTATTTTGAGAGAGAGAGACAAAGTGAGAGAGAGCATGAGAGGGGAGGTCAGAGGGTGAAGCAGACTCCCCATGGATCTGGGAGCCCAATGTGGGACTTGATCCCAGGACTCCGGGACCATGACCTGAGCCGAAGGCAGTTGCTTAACCAACTGAGCTACCCAGGTGCCCCCTAACCAGTTTTTCTAATCAAATATTTGTGCAGCTGGTGGGCCCCTAGGGCACCAAACACCTCACTGATCGGGAAAAGGTCCGGGCAGGGAATCCCAATGACCAGACCCTGCATGTTCTTCTGCCCTCAACGACCATGTCGTGATGAATGTGAGACGTCTCTCAGCACCACTCAAGGTACGGGCCCAGGGGGAAGACAACCGTGGCAGAGTACTTCCGGTGAATTTTTCCGGACTCAGTAGGTCTCTCAGCGTCTCCTGCTTGTGGCACTGGTATGCTTTTGTTCTTGAGCACCATAACTTTTCACTTCTGAGTTTCTTCTGAGCTTGCTCCATCTTAGGTCCTAGTGGGCTGGATTTTAGCACCTGACCCAGATTTGTTTTTTCGATCTGTCACCCCTCCCTCTGCCATATCCCAGGATTCCAATTTATGACCTCTCTTCTAGAGAAAGGATTCTGCAACTCTTGTCTCCTTCTGGGTGTTAGTTCCTTTTAATATTTGGCTCTGACCCAGGAACATATGGCACAACTACTTTGGAGAACTATGGGATACCCAAGCCATCGATCCTGGGACTTAATTTGCCTCAGTGCCTCAAGGCTTATGGTGGGAGGAGACACGTGCAAAGAATTAAAGGATTTTGTCAAATATGCTAGTTTCTTGAGTTAAGTCACTGAAAGAAGGAGTTGAGGGGCATGACTCTGCAGCTTGCAAGAAAGAAACCTGATTACGTTGAAGTACAGAGCCTGTATGTATTTTAACAGAGCACTTTGTTATAAATTATTTTAAAATACTTCCTTTTTCTTGAGTGAAGAACGTTAAAACCTCAATTTCCAGGCTTTGAGTTAAAGTCTTTTAACAAGCACAGTGGGTAGGAGGTTCTGGGTCCCTCACAACGAGCTGCTCATCCAACAGTCTTCTGAAACAGAATCAGCAAGCGCTGGCTCTAGAGAACAAGCCAGGGTCACCCATGCAAAAGGTTGGTTAATTCAAGTATAAATCAAACAGCAAAGAGACAGCAATTTGCTGCAAGGGCCCAAGATGTTCCTAATGAAGAATGCCTTTTCTTTTTAGAAAGGCTTAAGCTGGTTGACTTTAAAGAAATCCTGCAAACCTCAAGTCCTTAGGTGCCTATTTCTGGGTAAACATGGGGGATCAGTTAGCGATCAGAAGAAAGGCAATTTCTTAGTCATGTTAAAAGAAAATTTCCCGCAGCCAACTTACCGATCTAGGAGGCTTTCATCCAGTCATTCATGAATCAGGTAACATCCAATCTAGAGGATAGAGAGAAGCTCTACAAAGCTGCAGAGGGCAAGAGATGTCTGTAATCAAAGTGAGTAGGAACAAGGAAGTTATACTGGGCATTTGATGTTTAGTTAAAGCAAGATTACTTTTCCTCCACGGAGCCAAGGGAAATCTTGGAACCGGGTCAGGTAACTTATGCCGAGCAGGCAAGTGCTGATTGGTTGACATAGGCCTTCCTTTTCTGGGAGAGCCTAATAAGAACTCAGTCAAGTTTTGGTTTGCTGCTATGGGGCTTAGCATGAGTGCATCCATTTTGAGTCTCACTGGTTACTTTAACAATAAGGAAAGGGGAAGAACTTTTAGATATGGTGTTATATCCCTTAGAGGCTTGAAAGGGAGAAAAATATGCCATCCAAAATATGCCTCTTTGGTATAAGGATTATTCTAAGAAATAGGCACAGAGAAGCTTTGAAAATAGAGTAGAAGTCACACTACTGTAAGGAAAATTTCTACTTAAAGGAAATCTCCAGAGCACCTGGGTGGCTCAGTTGGTTGAGTGACTGCCTTCAGCTCAGGTCATGATGCTGGAGTCGCAGGATCGAGTCCCACATCTGGCTCCCTGCTCGGCAGGGCGTCTCCTTCTCCTGCTAACCTCTCTCCTCTCATGCTCTCTCTCTCTCTCAAATAAATAAATAAAATCTTTTAAAAATTAAAAAAAAAAGAAGAAAAGGAAACCTCCATTTGTAAGGGTGTCTCCTTCTGTACCAGGAAGGGGTACATGACCTAGTCACCAGAAACTCTCATCAGCGGAGAAGGCACGGCCTTAAATCTGCGCAATGATCTTACCCTTGTTTATGTGTTTTGCCTGGTAACTTCCCGTAACTGGCCTTCCCTTCCCACAACATCTTTCTTTTGGCCTTTTAAATAAAGATGTTATTCAAGGCGGTGGCATCAGCCATCTTGGAGAGTTGCTCACTTTTCCCTGGCATCTCCCATGTATACAGGAGGTATATGTATTAATACATTTGTTTTTCTCTTGTTAATTTATCTCTTATTACAGGTGGTTTCAGGGTAGCAGGATAGAGGAGAATGGTTTTTCCTCTATTGTAGGCTCACAGTGTCAACCTTGCAAACTGACTAAACCTTTGAGAGATCAACACTCCTTTAGACCTCTGACAGCAGGAAGTTTCCAGTCCTCCTTTCTTGTGTCTACTGCAAGTCAAACATCTTGCTGATGCCTCTCACTTCTTTGTACCTTTCCAGACAGACTGACTATAACCAGGTGCTCAAGATGATAGGGAGACTGTATTTTCTGACCAGTGACTGTCTTACCTTCCTGGGCAAAGGAATTTCATGGAACAAACCGGTAGTGTTAATGTATGTGGTCTCATTTCTCAGGCAGAAACCGGTGGATTTTCTTCCATTATAAGCTGCAGTGAGTCAGAGAACTTGTAGGACTTTTTACCCCTCTTTTAAGAAACCAGATAGGCTCAGGGCGAGTGGGTGGCTCAGTGGGTTAAAGCCTCTGCCTTCGGCTCAGGTCGCGATCCCAGGGTCCTGAGATCGAGCCCCGCATCGGGAAAAAAAAGAAAAGAAAAGAAACCAGAGAGGCTCTTTTGTATGCTTGCTTTTCACTGGCATCCTGGGGCCTGTGCCTGCTTCCCTTTCCTCTGTGAAGCCTCCTTGCCTTCTTTAATGATGGGCTGATTCTGAGTAATCTTTTGGCATCAGGTGACATTCACCTTCTTTAGGAAGCTCTCCTGATTTCTTTTCCACTACTGTTGTCCACTTTGAGGCCCCTGCCCTGAGGACTCCCATGCTAGCTGTCACTGAGCATCATCTCCTTGAATGTCTGTCTCCTCCCTCGAGCTCGCGAGCTTCTGGAAGGTGAAAATTGTCTTAGAATAGTATTCTTTTCTGCTACTCAGCATCTGACACACAACATAGCACAACACAATTAAAAAAAGAGATTTTATTTATTTAATTGAGAGAGAGAGGGAGAATAATCAGGGGGACAGGGTAGAGGGAGAGGGAGAAGTGTACTCCCTGCTGAGCAGGGAGCCTGATGTGGCATCCCAGGACCCTGGGATAACCACCGGAGCTGATGGCAGAGGCTTAAACAACTGAGTCACCAGATGTCCCACAACACATTTTTTTAAAAATGTAAACGTTTTCATGAAGCATTACACAATGCAGAAAATGACATGAATCTCACTTAGAGCCCTCAGCTAATTTTCTGAGAGTGAACAGAACCTATCCAAGAACCAGCACCCAGATCAAAGAACAGAAGCTTTTCAGGACCCCAGCTGAGCTCCTTCTGCGCTCCTCCGTTGCTGCCCTTCCTCCAAAGCTCACAGCTAGGCTGACTTCTCACACCACACATTAGTTTCGCCTATTTTTAAACTTTATGCAGCAGTGCCATTTGTATTCGTTTGCATTGCTTCTTTCATAAAACGTTATGTTTGGTAGATCCATTCAAGTATTTTCATGTGTATGCCTGTTGTTGGTTTGTTCTCCTGTCTTGATAGTATTCCATTGTGTAAATAAATCATTATTTATCCAATCCACCATTGTTGGGAATGTTGATCTCCAATTCGGGGCTATTATGAGTACAATTGATACGAACATTCTTACATATGAGTTTTGTTTCATATGTACTTGTATTTCTAAGAGTTAAAAAGAAAACTATAAGCCACAAATGGAGACATTTATGTTAAGGCCCCACGTCACCGAGATTTGGTACCTAACTTAACTGCATTTTCAAACTCCTTGGGAAGGTACCCTCTGCCCAGCTACACTAAAATTTCCTGGGGTAATCCCTGAGACACCCCTTCCCTCCCTGGGAAGGTGTCCTCACCAAAAACAGTGCATTCCTTGTAAAACAAAACAAAACAAAACAAAACAAAACAAAGGCCAAAAAACCAAAGAACCAAAAAAACAATACAATCCTTGCTAACAAATCTCTCCCTTTTCTAAGAGCCCTCTCTTTGCCATCAAAAACTTCCTTTTCTGCAGCTCAGCAAAGTTCCTGGTACTTGCTGGGTGGGAAGCTGCCCCACTCATGAATTATTTAAAGCTAATTAGATCTTCAGATCTACGTGGTTGAATTTTGTTTTTTAACATAAGAAAAAAATGGATGGATCATAGGTTTTGCCCATTTTTTGACCTTTCATAGAACACATCAAACAGTTTTCCAAAGTGGTTGTACCAATTTCCATTTCCAGCAGCAACAGAGAGGGGAGTTCAACAAATGAGTTTTGAATAGATTCATAAGAGAGAAAAGGAGTTAGGAATGCTTCCTCACTAAGCTTGGCTCCTAAGGGGCGCACAGTGTCTCCAGCTGCTCTGAAAAAATAAAAAGGCTTCTGTTCCTTCCTTTTTAATTTTCTTCTTGTATTTGTTAATGAGTGACTTAGGCGAGGGCTAAATGGGAATGCAGATAAATGCTACCTTTGAGAAAATCCCGAGGTCATTGAAATTGGGCTATAATGTGGATGTTTCCTTTGCCGTCTTTAGATTATAACTGCTGATTACCATCCTGGGAACAACTAGCTTGGCTGGAACATGGGGTTGTGAATAATTCTGCGAGTATATTTAACTTCTCAGACACGCGTGAATAATATATATCTTCCTTTGGGGGATGACTTTCAGACTCTCTTCTTGCTGTGCACATATCCTAATCAAAGGTGATGGTAAAGGTAAACACTAGAGATCAGTTATGGTGCAGTTCCCATTGGCTCTCCCACCAGCACCACCTGCCCCTCGGCCATGGCCAGAGGACTCTGCTCCGAGTCCGGCTGGCACCTTGGCGGGCATGTTACAGGAGCTCATCCCAGCAGCGTCCCCAGGCGGAGCTCTGCAGGTGGGAATTGAGTTAAGTGGGAAAAAAACTAAGTGCCCATAAGAGGCGCCGTAATTGATTGGGGAATCAGTGCCGTTCTGAGAATTGCTTGTTTGCTGGAGGGCAGCTTCCATTTTAGCTTAGAATTTGCAGAGCATCGGCCTTCCCAGTGTAGCCAAGTGTCAGTTGATCCGACAGTCTCTCGTCTGGGGTGTGTGTCAGGAGGAGGCCCTGTGTCAGGACTGAACGAAGTGGCCCTCATGCGTTATCTTGATGATGCAAACCCGGTTCAGCCTGAACTCAAGCCACCGCACGTCTGCAGTGCCTGTCCACACTGTGTGTGAAAACCTGGGAAAAGTGGGATTGGCACAATCTCAGTGGCTTTGTTTTAATGATTAGAGAAAATGTAGCGGCCATGTGCAAAAATTTTAAACCTTTGGGATTTCTGCCATGCTGTAAGTCTACACTTAGAGCATGTGGGGGGATGGGAGCCGGGGGTTGGGGAGCAAGCGATAGGCTCTTGGCCATTGACATCAATACTGTTAAATCCTCCATTTCTGAGCTATGGTCTCTAGGAAAGATAGCTCTTATCAATGGTAATGTGCCAACTGAATTAAACAGGCTAGAAAATTTCACTGTCTTTAAATTGGATCTTTGTGGATTAATAGCATTCACTTCGACACATACTTATTAAAAGAGGCATTGTGGAATAGACAAATACAAAATAAATTCCTGCCTCTATCAAACTTTTAATCTTATGCTATATTGACACAGAAGAGCTGCCTAGGATCCCTATTGTGTCTGCCCCTGTTTTCTCTGGGACTTAAGGCTTTTCCACCTCATGGGAGGACCAGTTGAGAAGACTTAGGCACCTGTAGTCATAGACCCATGGATTAAGACTTCCAGAACGATGGGGTTCAGGACATGCTACACTGAAATAAACCTCCCATATGGAAGGTGTTCTCCCTGTACAAGGAAGAAGGACGACATTCCTATCAAGAGACAGGAAATTGGGGGCCAATCATCTGTACAAATAAACCTATAAAACTAATTCTTATCTTTTTAGTTACTTCTGTACCAATTACTGCTTCTGATCCAAACACCTTTGCCTTGCCTATTCTTTGTTTTTACTTATTTTGTTGTTTCTTTTTCTAAAGGGTATAAAAGCTTCCTGCTCTGGTCACTTCTTTGAAACGTCAGCCCCTCATGAAGGCCCCATGGACATTTAAAAATTCAATAAAATTTTTCTCCTGCTACTCTGTCTTATATCAATGTAATCTTTAGGCCCAAAGAAGGTAGAGGAGAATATTTCCTTCCCTACAGATCACTTTTTTTTTTTTTTAAAAGATTTTATTCATTTATTTGACAGAGAGAGTTCACAAGCAGGCAGAGAGAAAGAGAAGGAAGCAGGCTCCCGGCCGAGCAGAGAGCCCGATGCGGGGTTCGATCCCAGGACCCTGGGATCATGACCTGAGCCGAAGGCAGCGGCTTAACCCAATGAGCCACCCAGGCGCCCCTTCCCTACAGATCATTTAAAAAGCCCAGTGAATTCTAACTCTTTCTGTGGTCAAAATGAGCGCAACACTAAATATATATATATATATATATATATATATATATATATATATATATGTATAACTAATATATTAACAAAGAAAATTCAGAAATAATGTACCTAAATTGATATATTTAATTATTTTTTACTTTTTTTTTTTTTTACATTGATAGGTTTTTAATTTCTATATTCATGCAGACATGAGATTTCCTGGGCTGGGATAGATCATTACTCCTTATTCATTGATTCCCCTCTGTCAGTTTTCCCCCTTGGAGGGATATGATGAGAGCAGACCATCATTCTACACATATGACAATGAGGAACCATCATATTGTGGTGAGGAACCTCCAATCCCCCCCAAATATGAATCTGGGAGCTTATAGAATATATTCCCTCCTATGGGCCAGAAATGAAGTTAATCTCTCTAATGAAAGCAAAGTTCCCTTGGGAAGAGAAGGAGAAGATCCTGAATTGCTAGCCATTGAAATATAAACAAATGTCAACAGGGGAAAGAGATAAGGCAGTCATCTCTGAATGTATAAGCTCTGGAATGTCTCCAAGGCTTTGGGTCATGCACCCACGCCCACCGCCGACATGTAACCACATAATCCTGGGAGATAAA
Organism: Mustela nivalis; assembly: GCF_964662115.1. NCBI lineage: Eukaryota > Metazoa > Chordata > Mammalia > Carnivora > Mustelidae > Mustela > Mustela nivalis. The sequence continues at coordinate 54,326,329 of NC_139020.1, forward strand.
TCTCTTACTGTCTATCCAGTTATGATATAACTTCTGTGGCCTGTCCTTTAACCAGTTCCCAGCGACATTTGCTAAGAAGGCCCTAAGGATGCAGAAACAGGTGTATTCCCTTTCTGGCACATATGTGAGACATCCCTCTGACTCTAGTGGTTGTTTAAAAGAAATATTTGTAGTGTACTCTTCTCTTTTAATCACCGATTTCTTTCAACAATTTAGGTTAGAGTGGAAGATCCCCAAATATTTCTGTATTATATTTTGGGAGAAATTTATCAATTTTTGTAATGTCTTGGTGTCCTCTATACCTTGCAGTGCCCACCTCACAAGGCTGTGGAGAGAAGCTGCAGAATGGGGGTCCTATGTCTGGCATTCAGTGCTTCTGAAGGTAGGCATTTGGTTGATCTAATACAATATCCTCAGTTCTCTGATAGCTAGAAATAAAAGTTATCTTTTCTGATAGATCGCATCTTCTAAAACTCTCTGTGATCGTATTTTCAAATCCCACATGCACCTCCAGAATCTTGCTACACTCCTCACCAAGAGTCGGGAGTCTGTGTCCTCTCCCCTTGAACTTGGAAGGGGGGTTGTCTTTGTGATTGTCTTGACAAATGGGGTGGAGTGGAAGTGACCCTGCGCGACCTCTGAGTCAGGGCTATAAATGGCAGTCTCCGGCTTCTTCCTGGCTCTCTCTCTCTCACCTAGGACAGGAGCCTCCAGAGCCCTGAACCATGTCATGAAATGTCCAGCTTCCCAGTCTTCCACATGAGAAGACACATGTGGAGAGACACAGAGAGATATAGAAACAATCTAGGGGCCTCTAGAAGTTCCAGACTCCAGCTGTCTGAGTTTCTCCAGTCTGACATGTGAGGAGCGAGCATTCAGAATATTCCAGCACCAACCATCATGTTTCTACAACTGCAGGAGACATCCTGTGTGAAAACCACCTGACTGAGCCCAGCCAACCTCCCAAACCAGGCAAACTAATAACAAGATGCTGTTATTTTACACCACTAAGCTTTTGGGTGTTTTGTTATGGGGCAATAGATAACCCAAACATTCTTTGATTGTGAAACTAGTCAAAGCAATTCAAGAAAGGGTGAGATCAGCTACATGTAACATTAGGTACTACCTCTCTGAAGCCGAGGTGACCTGGGAACACCAAAGTCAGTGAAGGCAAAAATCTCAGGGGGAAGAAATAGGTGTGATGGTAATCAAGAAAGCTCGTTTCCATGGGGGGTAATGCACCAGAGCTGAAGGAAGACTGAAAAGCAGGGATCGTGGAATCTGTGGAAAGGAGAGCTGCCAACAAGGTTTTTCTTGTCCCCCCTACCCCCTGGACTATTCAAAAAATCAAAGACATTGGGTCTGGTGAATTATGGCAACGGAAATGGTTGATGAGGCTTTTACAAATGCCCTGGATTCTATGTCCTGTAGGACTAACTGCTCACCTTGTGCGGACCCCGCTGCCCACACAGGAAGCTGATTTGTATCAGGCTTCCCTCCAGATCCCCCCGTAGGGAGAAACTCTGATGACCAGACAAGGGGCAATAATGATTCTCTGTTGGTGAGAGATGTCGCCTTTATACACCAATGCTTTACGAGATTAGTTAATGTAAATCAGTCTCCTATAACTTTGTCAACTCTGAGTGAACTGAGAAAGAATTAGTCCCTAGATGGGAGGACCTGACAGGCAGAAAGGGACCCGGTGACTCCCCAAAGACTTTTCTCTCTGGCCTCACTCAGAGTTGGCATTAGACAGAACACTCGAAGTGTCCAGCTCATATCTGACCAAAAAGACTGCTGTTTGTGATGGTCACTGATGTTGGGCAACATGGCACCTAAGACCTTCTGCTTTAGTGACATAAAATATTGGCACAATAGAAACAGCACAGATTCTGGACTCTTAACTACACCAAATCCTAATCTCTTTTCTACAATAAATCAAACTGTCCCTCATTTTATTAGTTTTCCCCTACCATTGTCACTAATAATGACCACAGTACTAATAATTGTAGTAACGACAACAATAACTTAAGGGTTTACTTAGTGCCAGGCCCATTGTTGAAGAAGTATAAAAAATAGTTTAATCAATGTTTAGTGGTATCGTTAGTGATTTAAAAAATCAGGTTATTGAGGTATAAGTTACATAGAGTAAAATTCACCCTTTTAAGTATACAGTTCTTTGAATTCTGACAAATGTATACAATTGTGCCACCACCACCCAATCAATCAAAATACAGAACATTTTTATCACTTCAAGAAGCTCACTTATGCCCTTTTTGTTCAGACTCCTATCCCCACCTCTAGACAATGGCAACCATTGAAGTGTTTGTGGTCCTTACAGTTTTGCCATTCCAGGAATAGCACATTTGTGCAGTAGTTTCAGTCTATAATTTTTTATCTTGTCTTCTTTCACTTAGCATAATACTTTTGATGGAGAGAGACACAGTAAGAGAGGGAACTCAAACAGGGGGAGCGGGAGAGGGAGAAGCAGGCTTCGTGCTGAGCAGGGAGCCTGATGCAGGGCTCGATCCCAGGACCCTGGGATCATGACCTGAGCCAAAGGCAGACGCTTAATGACTGGGCCACCCAGGAGCCCACTTAGCATGATACTTTTGAGTATCACTCGCGTCGTTTCTACCATCCATCTCCTTTCTTTGCTGAATAGCATTCTGCAGTAGAGATATACCCTATTTTGTTTAGCCGTTCATCAGGTGATAGACATTAGTGTGTTTTCCAGTTTGGGCAATCATATTCATGAATAAACCTGCTTAAAAAAACCCATTTGTGTATAGGTTTTTGGGATAGCATATGTCTTTATTACTCTTGAGTAAATATCTAGGATTGGGATTCCTAGGTGGTATGCCATGCGTCTTAAATATCACGTCATCCTCACCGGCTGTCGTTCATGGAAAGTGTTATTGTTAGCTCCTCCATAGACATGAACGCTAAGGCTTACGGAGGTTACAGAATTGCTTAAAATTACATGCTCAGTAGGAAGAAACCCAGGTTTGTTTGACTGCAGAGACCAAGGTCTTAACTACTACTTCTGTAGTGACTACTAACTTATTTCCAGCTAACAGCTAACCATCTGGAAATTAAAGTAGAAAGGGTGACCTCATCACCCCTGTGATGAAGTGCGACAAAGACTTGATTTCAGGTAGAACAATGAAAGGATGGGAGGGCGTGACATGAGAAGTATTCTTAGAATTGATTTGGGGGAAATGGGAATGAATCACGCGGTGACAAATACATGAAAATGACAATGAGAGTCAATTCAAAACCCAATTTAAAGATGAGTCATGATCTTTACTTTTTTATCCAGTTCAAATAGTACAGGATGGTAGCGGGCTCCGGCATCGACTAGAGTTCTGATCGATGTTTTCTCATAAGGCCCCTCCGCTGTTCACGCCTACTCAATATCACGTTAGCGCGAAGGCAAGCATAAACAGTATATCCCCACAACACACACTTACATTTGTGAATTTCTAATGTTCTCGTGTCAACATAATAACATAATAAATTGGGTATATAAACAATTAGCATCTTTAATAGTTGCATCTTATACTCAAATACATATGTATTGTTTGGATTCCAAAATGATATTCATAATATGAATCAGAGAGAAACTGTAGTGAAGATTAACCTCTTAAAATGTATTGTGGAGATTCTGGAGCGCTTCTGTAGAATTGGAAATAATGGGAAATTGACAGTGAAATATCAAAGTAGATCATGAATAGTTAATATCCAATTCTTCTATGACGATGGTATTAAAATAACAACTAAGTAGTCACCACAGTGACAATTTAAGACAAATTTGTCTTCCCCAGTGCCTAGCACAAGAGCTTACATTTATTATGGGCTGAATAAACATTTGCTGAGTTGAATTTAATCTTTCTGAGATGAATGTTTATAGAAATGATGGGAAGTGCCCTGTCAAAGTCTATGGGTTCAGCATTAATAAAGGCAATATGTTTTTGTCTTACCAATGTACAAAAAGGAAATACAGATGTTATCATTAATATGGCATCCAGCTTCCCCAAAGACGTCCAAACTGAGCAAGATTGCTGACAGTTGTGACTGACACTTGGCTTGCCTGAGACATTTGAGCACTAGTGTATTCTGTTCTCATAGAAGGTAGATACTAAGGAAAACTCTCATAAAATCCTTCTGAGGATCATACATGAGACACAAACAAGCACAAAGAATTCTGTATCTGGAATCTCCTACCTTGTGAGGCAGAGCCTACCTCCCGTTCTAGAAGCTGAAATTGACAGGAGCTCTTTACCTACCACTTCCGTGCAGCCAGAGCTCTGCTAATCAGATACACTGGCCCCCCTTTGGGTGGGGACCCAAGGACACGAAGAAGAAAGAACCCTACAGAATCCATTCCCTTTTTTATTACTGTGTGGTATGACATTTATGCTCCAGTATCTCTGACCACTGTCAGTCAGTGGTCTCAGCAGTGTCCTCATGTGATGGGATATTAGGTGGGATATTAGGTAGTATTCAAGGATCCTTTCCTTTTAATCTGGAACTAAGAACCTAACTGGTATGTAACTGTTTTTATAAAACAGCTGCAAATAACTGAAACGCGTAAAGTATTTTTGAGGAATAAATTAAATGGGGGCATATTATTTACTCCAGAGGAAAACAGAAATGGGGCTCAAAATCAGTGAAAAAAAAATAGAGTTTGTTAATAGTGCAAAAGGTCGCTTCCCTAATAACTGTGACAGTCTCTTCAATAAATGGTGCTGGGAAAACTGGACAGCTATATGTAGAAGAATGAAACTCAACCATTCTCTTACACCATACACAAAGATAAACTCAAAATGGATAAAAGACCTCAACGTGAGACAGGAACCCATCAGAATCCTAGAGGAGAACATAGGCAGTAATCTCTTCGATATCAGCCACAGCAACTTCTTTCAAGATATGTCTCCAAAGGCAAAGGAAACAAAAGCAAAAATGAACTTTTGGGACTTCATCAAAATCAAAAGCTTCTGCACAGCAAAGGAAACAGTCAAAAAAACAAAGAGACAACCCACGGAATGGAAGAAGATATTTGCAAATGACAGTACAGACAAAAGGTTGATATTCAGGATCTATAATGAACTCCTCAATCTAAACACACACAAAACAGGCAATCATATAAAAAAATGGGCAGAAGATATGAACAGAGACTTCTCCAATGAAGACATACAAATGGCTATCAGACACATGAAAAAATGTTCATCATCACTAGCCCTCAGGGAGATTCAAATTAAAACCACATTGAGATATCACCTTACACCAGTTAGAATGGCCAAAATTAACAAGACAGGAAACAACATGTGTTGGAGGGGAGGTGGAGAAAGGGGAACCCTCTTACACTGTTGGTGGGAATGCAGGTTGGTGCAGCCTCTTTGGAAAACAGTGTGGAGATTCCTCAAGAAATTAAAAATAGAACTTCCCTATGACCCTGCAATTGCACTCCTGGGTATTTACCCCAAAGATACAAATGTAGTGAAAAGAAGGGCCATCTGAACCCCAATGTTTATAGCAGCAATGGCCACGGTCGCCAAACTGTGGAAAGAACCAAGATGCCCTTCAACGGACTAATGGATAAGGAAGATGTGGTCCATATACACTATGGAGTATTATGCCTCCATCAGAAAGGATAAATACCCAACTTTTGTAGCAACATGGATGGGACTGGAAGAGATTATGCTGAGTGAAATAAGTCAAGCAGAGAGAGTCAATTATCATATGGTTTCACTTATTTGTGGGGCATAACAAATAGCATGGAGGACATGGGGAGTTATAGAGGAGAAGGGAGTTGGGGGAATTTGGAAGGGGAGGTGAATCATGAGAGACTATGGACTCTGAAAAACAATCTGAGGGGTTTGAAGTGGCGGGGATGTGGGAGGTTGGGGGTACCAGGTGGTGGGTATTATAGAGGGCACGGATTGCATGGAGCACTGGGTGTGGTGAAAAAAATAATGAATACTGTTATGCTTAAAATAAATAAATTTAATTAAAAAAAAAAGATAAGGACCCCGCATAAGTGGTGGTTGTGGAAGTATTTTGTGCAGCCAACCTCCGTTTTGTTCTCACGTTAAGTCAGTTGCATGAACCGGTGGACTAGGTAAGAGTAAATTTCCAAAGTTTACTGGTTTGGGTAATATGAATTATTTCTTCTTCCTAGGAGAAACAACATTAAAATAAGCATCACAGGAAAATATTGTGGTTGCCTCTCTGGCATGTTTTTCTCTGTGTCCCCTTTCCGATGGGACCCAGGGCTCTCCAGCCTTGCAGATTGGCTGGAATTGATCTCAAAGCAGCTCTAGGGATGGGCTCTAGTCATGGTGTGGGTATAAGATTACCATTAAAAGGGCTTCAAAGGGACGGAAAGGATATGTTAATTGGGGGGCATCTGGAGAAGAAAATGATCCTCTCTTTCCTGAACATTACAAAGAAAGATGCTCCCTTCTTCCACTGTTCGTGAACGAGGAAGCAGTTAGAGGCAGGTGATGCTTGTGACCACGGTGCTCTCGCGAACAGTGGCAGCCTTGGGGCTGATCTGCCAGTGAGGGAGGCAGGGCAGAGAGACAGAAAGAAAGCAGCGCCATGATATCATTAAATTGTGGACCATTTAGGTCCTCTAGGAAGCAGACGGGATGATTACCAGCACCTAAGACTTATTGGGGGTAATCCTGGGGGAAGGTAAAAGGGGAGGAATTATATTGGGCCGTGAAAGCCTTTAGCCCTTTGATTTAGGTCTGCCGCCTATGAAAGCAGGGGTGAGAGGGCTGGGATTGAGCAGATGAACTATGCCAGGGTGCAGATTTTACCAAGTCTTGGTAAGTACAACAGGGAGCTTTGGAATAAAGATTGCTTGTGGGAGCTTCCCACATTGGACAGAAATGCCCAGGCCCTGACTCCCCTGCTGTGCTTATTCCCGGGGCTGTCCAGAAAGAGTATGGTCTCAGCTCAAGACCGTGCGGGACCCTGCACGCCCGTGGCTATCAGTTGCCTGCACGCCTCATAGGTAGGCAGCTTATTCTTTTTGGAAGGGAGACCTGAGTGGTGTACTTCTTTCATCTTTGGATTCCTTAAATGACTTGAACCACTGAATCCCTTTCTTCTTCTTCTTGTTGGTATTATTATTTTTATTACTATTAAAAACACTTTGACTTCAGTTTTCTGTCACTTGTGATCAATGGAATTCCAACAAGTATGTAAGGTAATATTTTTACATTTAAAAACATTTCCCGCTCAGTTCAACACGCTCTTAAGGAGCGAGGTACCTTATTTATATTATCTCTCATCTTCAAAAACAAATAAATGAACAGACTCCGCGTATATCACAGAACTGACATGCAGCTGGTGCCTAATAGATAGTAGCTGCTATGACAGATCTTCATTACAGTTTTATCGCTCTGCAGAGTTTAATAATGGTAACTGAGTTTTTAGTCTCAAAAGGTGTTTTTTGCATAAAAATATTTATAGTTTCTTATGTTTGTGTTAGTATTTAGTTCATAAAATGTATAAATTGTGTTCCCTAGTTTTATAAGTCTTTCCTTTGAACTCACAAATCTTGTTACTATCTTGGAAAATCTAATACTGTGTTACAATTTTAAACACTTTGTTATTTAACGAATGCTCAATTAAAGCATTGTAGATTCGATGCCTTGAATCTCTCAAATATTAGCACTGAGAAACTTTATTAGCTAGGTTTTTTTTTTAAGATTTTTAAATTAATTTATTTGACAGATAGCGATCACAAGTAGAGAGGCAGGCAGAGAGAGAGGAAGGGAAGCAGGCTCCCAGCCGAGCAGAGACCCTGATGCGGGGCTCAATCCCAGGACCCTGGGATCATGACCTAAGCCCAAGGCAGACACTTAGCCCACTGAGCCATCCAGGCATACCTACATATTTCAAATCTTCATATTGCATACTTTAAATATATAAAGTTTTATTTCTCAATTTTAGTCAGTAAAACTGGAATAAAAGAAGGTGGGGGGGGAGGGAGAGAGAGAGAGAGAGATTGAGAGAGAGAGAGTCTGCTGTGCTTGCATATTAAAAACTTAGGCCCATGGAGGTTGCGGGTCCAGGACAGGATAGGGAACATGGCTGGGGATCAGCATCCAGACATTGCTTCAAGGAGAGTGCTACCTGAGCCTCAGGGTCATGCCATCTGTGTCCCTTCTTACAATCCGACTTGAGTGGCTTTATCCCTGGCAGACTTCAAGCTTACAGTTTTCAGCCAGGATAAAATGTAGTTTAATACCCAACCTATTATATGTGGTCTTTGGTTTGTCTTTCAAGTTTCATCCTCACCCACATTTTCAACTTTTTATTATTTAATTTCCATGGACAAAATTCTAAATCTCCTTCCTCAATTGCAACTTACCTCTTTGCTATCTGACTAGGTATAAAAAAATTCAGCACCCTCCTTACATTTTACTCTTTGTTTGTTTCAGCTACCTCTCTTCCAGTGTAATTTACTGAGAAAAAACGAACTTCTCTGCCCTAAGGAGTTACCCTTTTGTTGGAGAGAGCTAAGACATGTACCTAAATCACCTATAAAAAGGGGCCAAAACAAAGATGACTGTTAAAGCATTACATTACACATTTCTAGTAGATCACTGTGGTTGGCAGAATTCTAAGATGGTCCCAATGAACTTTGCCTCCGTATTACTTGTGTTGTTATGCTAACTTCTGTAGCAAGAAGGATATTCCAGATGTAACTACGGTCACTAATCAGTTGACCTTAAGATAAGAAGGTTATCCAAATGAGCCAACCTAATCACATTAGCCCCATGAAAGAAGGGATTTTTCTCTGGTGGCTGACAGAAGTAATCAGGGATCTTAGAAGCTAGGAAATGAACATGAAGGAAGCTGTTGTCAAGAAGGAAGGATCCTCATCACAAGGACCTGAGAGTGACCTCTAAGAAGTTGAGAGTGTGTGACACTCTCCTGTGTGACAGCCACCAAGGAAGTAGAAAGCCCAATCCTATAACCAGAGGAAACTAAATTCAGACAACTATCTCAATGGCTTTAGAAGCGATTCATCCCCAGAGGCTCCAAAAAAAAAAAAAAAAAAAAAAAAAAAGCCAAGACTGGACTGACACCTTGATTTCAGCCCTGTGAGAACCTAAGCAGAGAGCTCAGCTAAGCCTGCCCAGACTTCTAACCTATAGGACTAGGGGCTAGTAAGTGGCTATTGCTTTAAAGTCACTCTGCTATGCTGCAGTAGAAAATAAATACCATCACATGGATAAAATTCCTACCGAAGCCCAAAGACTCAATTTATTAAACTTGTAGTTAATGCATATATTATTTATGTATAAATGATATATATATATATATAGGTATGTATATATACATGGACTATAAATGAAGGTGTCTTTAAGGTAGGGAGATCTTCGCATATAAAACCTAGTGTTTTGTGGGCTTTCCTGTTGGAATCAGGAAGTGAGACTAAGCTTAGGAACATGAAGTCTTGCTTGATTTAGAGAGAGTTTAGGAATATGGATAAAAATGTTCAACAGGAAAAATCCCAAAGGCACACAGAGTTTTCCTCTCTCAGCACCTTTGCCAGAAATGTCTATGCTGTTTTCTTGATGGCATGAAGCATTCAAAAGAGATGTCTTCTAGGTCGGGCATTTATCAGTGAGAAACATTTTCATGTATATTGTTATCCAGTCAGCAAGTTATCTAGCAAGACTCTTGAGAATGGAGTTCAGGGAAGGTAAATGCTGGAAGGGAAGGACATGGAGAGAGAAGATGAGGACATAGGGATGCTTCTGGCTGGGGGGCGGTACAGGTGGGGTGTACACGGAGCGGCCCTCTGCCTTGGAATCATGCAGAGGGAGGGGCACAGCGGCAAAGAGAAGGAAAGGTACAAGAAACATAACGAAGGAGGATGTGTAAGTCCACTGGCCTTTTGCCCAGAGTTTTCCCACACCCAAATACACAAGAGCAAAAACCCGTCTGCCTTTTATTTTCCCCATGAAAGCCCAAGTACAAAGGAAAAGAAAGAAAGTTCTAAAACAACCACTTTAATGTCATCTGTATTTCTCCCCTTATCCTTTCTGAGATGTAATAATGACCAGCTCCTACAATGTCTTTAACACAGAAGGCACTTTAACTTTTTCAAAGCACAGGCTGTACAAAGATCTTTCATTTCCTGACTGGACATGCGGATGAAGTTTATAGTCTTTTTATTGCTATTATTTTGACATTTTTATACACTTGTTCCCACATAGCATAGAACATGTTACCCCCTATAATTTCTTTTATATACTACTTGACTTAAAGATTGTTTCAAACCTTCTTGCTTCTAAATCATTTTTATTTTTAGGCAGTCAGAACAAGGGAGAGGTGGTTTTTAAAAAGTACCAGAGTGTTTGAGTTGAAGGTGTTGTTTTTTTTTAATTCCTTTCTTAGGTTTCCCTACCTAAAATCACACCAATGGTTTATAAAGAAATGAGACAAAAGATATTTTGAGCTTTATCTTATTTAAGTCCAATTATTATTAAATGATAAATATGAATAAGTATATAGTTAAGCATTAATTAAGCCTTCTAGACTAGCTTAGCAGATAATATAATTTTAAGGTACTTTCCCAATAGATTGTTTTTACATTCGTTTTTTTTTTTAACTAGGATTTAGATTGGACAGTATGTCTAATAATCGCATCACTCGTGTTTTTATAAGTGATAATAACAATTAACATCTGTGAAATGTCCTTAGTGCACTAAGAGTTTTACAGAATTTCTGACATGGCAAATTTCTACTCATAATCTTATTCAAGGACTTATTCTATACCCTATCATTTTAAATGGTGAGAAAATGACTCAATATTGTAAAATATTTCATTCCCAACTTTTTACCTTAGTTGCCCACTAGCGTGTTATTTTGTAATTTTAATTAAAGGTTTCATCACTCTTTACTTAAATATAGTTTTTGTTATAAAAACCCTAACAGGGGCACCTGGATGGCTCATTGGGTTAAGCCTCAGCCTTCAGCTCAGGTCATGATCTCGGGGTCCTGGGATCGAGCCCTGTGGGCTCACTGATCAGTAGGGAGCCTGCTTCCCTCTCTCTCTCTGCCTGCCTCTCTGCCTACTTGTGATCTCCCTCTCCATCAAATAAATAAATAAAATCTTTAAAAAATAATAAAAAAAAATAAAAACCCTTACAGAGTAATGATTACAAATGTACCCTTTTTATAACAGGAGTGTAAGTTCCTCATCAAGCACTGGGCACTTCAGCTGTTGGCACCTCAGTGTTCAGACCTCCTATCTCAGGTTCAGAGTCCTTGGCCTCGGGGGCTCCAATTGTGAAAAGGAACAAGGAATGTAAAGCAGTGAACTTTTGACTCTGTATTCATTATGTTGCCAATGATTATGTACACACCTTTCTTACATACAAATACTGATACTAAATGATCTTTTAAAGAGTTTCATGAGTGGAACAAGCCCAGTTCTCAAAGAATGTAGGAGAAAAATGTTTTACATGAGGAGGAAAATAGAAACAATAATTAGAAATTATTACCAGCAACCATATGCCAACAAATTCAGTGATCTGGAAGAAATGGATGGATTCCTAGAGACATATAAACTACCAAAACTGAAACAGAAAGAAATAGAAAACCTGAACAGACCCATAACCAGCAAGGAAATTGAAGCAGTCATCAAAAACCTCCCAACAAACAAGACCCCAGGGCCAGACAGCTTTCCAGCAGAATTCTACCAAACATTTAAAGAAGAAACAATACCCATTCTACTGAAGCTGTTTCAAAAAATAGAAATAGAATGAAAACTTACAAACTCATTTTATGAGGCCAGCATTACTCTGACCCCCAAACCAGACAAAGACCCATCTGAAAGGAGAATCATAGACCAATATCCCTGATGAACATGGATGCCAAAATATTCAACAAGATCCTAACCAATAGAGTCCAACGGTACATTAGGAGGTTTATCCACCACAACCAGGTGGGATTTATTCCTGGAATGCAAGGGTGGATCAAAACTCAGAAATTAATAATGTGATAGGGTACATTAATAAAAGAAAAGACAAGAAACACATGATCCTCTCAACTGATGCAGAAATAGCATCTGACAAAATACAGCATCCTTTCCGCTCATAATATGTTCCTATCATTGTTTGTATTTCTGTGGTGTTGGTTGGGATCTCTCTTCCTTCATTCATGATTTTATTAGTTTGGTTTCTTTCTCTTTTCTTTTTGATAAGTCTGGCCAGGGGTTTATCAATTTTATTAATTCCTTCAAAGAACTAGCTCCTAGTTTCATTTGTTTGTTCTACTGTTCTTTTGGTTTCTATTTCATTGATTTCTGATATAATCTTTATTATTTCTCTTCTCCTGCTGTGTTTAGGCTTTCTTTGCTGTTCTTTCTCCAGCTCCTTTAGGTGTAGGATTAGGTTGTGTACTTGAGACCTTTCTTGTTTCTTGAGAAAGGCTTGTGTGGCTATATACTTTCCTCTCAGGACCACCTTTGTTATGTCCTAAAGATTTTGAACAGTTGTGTTTTCATTTTCATTTGTTTCCATGAATTTTTAAAATTCTTCTTTATTTTTTTTTAAAGATTTTAAAAATTTATTTATTTGAGAGAGACAAAGTGAGAGAGACAGCATGAAAGGGGGGAAGGTCAGAGGGAGAATTGGACTCCCCACAGAGCTGAGAGCCCCATGCGGGACTCAATCCCAGAACTCCGGGACCATGACCTGAGCTGAAGGCAGTCAATTAACCAACTGGGCGACCCAGGTGCCCCTAACATTCTTCTTTAATTTCCTGGTTGATTCATGCATTCTTTAGTAGGATGCTCTTTAGTCTCTACATATTTCAGTTCTTCCCAACTTTCCTCTTATGATTGAGTTCTAGTTTCAGAGCACTGTGGTCTGAAAATACACAGGGAATGTGGTCTGAAGATACTCGAAATGATCCCCATCTTTTGGTACCAGTTGAGACCTGATTTGTGACCCAGGATGTGATTTATTCTGGAGAATGTTCCACGTGCACTAGAGAAGAATGTGTATTCTGTTGCTTTGGGATGGAATGTTCTGAATATATCTGTGATATCCATCTGGTCCAGTGTGTCACTTAAAGGCTTTATTTCCTTGTTGATCTTTTGCTTAGATGATCTCTCCATTTCAGTGGAGGGGTGTTAAGGTCCCCTACTATTATTGCATTATTGTCAATGTGTTTCTTTAATTTTGTTATTAATTTGTTTATAGAATTGGAGGCTCCCATGTTAAGGGCATAGATATTTAAAATTGTTAGATCTTCTTGTTGAACAGACCATTTAAGTATAATATAGTGTTCTTCCTCATCTCTTATTATAGTCTTTGGCTTAAAATCTAATTTATCTGATATAGGGATTGCCACCCCAGCTTTCTTTTGATGTCCATTGGCATGGTAAATTGTTTTCCACCCCCTTACTTTAAATATGGAGGTGTCTTTGGGTCTAAAATGAGTTTCTTGTAGATAGCATATCGATGGGTCTTGTTTTTTTGATCCATTCTGATACCCTGTGTCTTTTGATTGGGGCATTTAGCCCATTTACATTCACAGTAACTATCGAAAGGTATTAATTTAGTGCCATTGTATTGCCTGTAAGGTGACTGTTATTATATATATTGTCTCTTTTCCTTTCTGGTCTGTTACTTTTAGGCTCTCTCTTTGCTTAGAGGACCCCTTTCAATGTTTCCTGTAGGGCTGGTTTGGTATTTGCAAATTCTTTTAATTTTTGTTTGTCCTGGAAGCTTTTTATCTCTCCTTCTATTTTCAATGACAGCCTAGCTAGATATAGCATTCTTGGCGGCATATTTTTCTTGTTTAGTAGTCTGAATATATAATGCCATTCCTTTCTGGCCTGTCAGGGCTTTTGTGGATAGGTCTGTTGCCAATCTAATATTTTTACCATTGTATGTTATAGACCTGTTTTCCTGAGCTGCTTTCAGAATTTTCTCTTTGTCATTAAGACTTGTAAGTTTTACTATTAGATAACAGGGTATGGACCTATTTTTATTGATTTTGAGGGGGGTTCTCTGTGTCTCCTGGGTTTTGATGATTGTTCCCTTTGCCATATTAGGGAAATTCTCTACTATAATTTGCTCCAATATGCCTTCTGCCCTTCTCTCTCTTTCTTCTTCTTCTGGGATCCCAATTATTCTAATATTGTTTCATCTTATGGTATTACTTATCTCTGGAATTCTCCCCTCATCATGCAGTAGTTCTTTGTCTCTCTTTTGCTCAGCTTCTTTATTCTCTGTCATTTGGTCTTCTATATCACTAATTCTCTCTTCTGCTTCATTCATCCTAGCAGTAAGAACCTCCCTTTTGGATTGTACCTCATTAATCACTTTTTTGATTTCAACTTGGTTAGATTTTAGTTCTTTTATTTCTCCAGAAAGGGGTTTTATTTCTTCAGAAAAGGATTCTCCAATATCTTCCATGCTTTTTTGAGCCCAGCTAGCACCTTGATAATTGTCATTCTGAACTCGTTTTGAGATATTACTAATGTCTATATTGATTAGGTCCGTAACCATCAGTACTGCCTCTTGTTCTTCTTTTTTTTTTTTTTTTTTTGTGGTGAGTTTTTCTGCCTTTTCATTTTATCCAGATAAAAACAGATGAATGAGCGAACAAAATACTAAAAGGGTGGCAAAGACCCCAGAAAAATATACACTAAACAAATCAGAGGAGATCCAAAACCAGTGGGAGAAGAAAGGGGGAAAAATAAAAAGATAAAAAAAAAATATATATATATATATATATTAGACTGTTGAGAACACAGCCACCACTTGATTTTGGGTGTATTCTGGTCTCTTAGAAGAAACTACCTCCCCAAATTTTAAAGAAAGAAAACTTATACATATATAAAAGTAAGGATAAACATGATGAAGGGATGTAATATGACTATAAAGATGAAAATTAAAAAGATTCTTAAAAAGAAATAGATAAGAAGTTGGTTGGAAAAAGAAAAAAAAAAAAGAAGAAGAGAGAATGTGATCAGGCTGGAGACTAGAACAAAGCCATGCACTAGATTAAGGGTGTATTTTGATCTATTAGAAGAAATTGTATCCCAAAATTTAAAAAAATACCTATATGTATATAAAAAATGAGGTTAAATATTTGATATAACTTATTGATTAGCCATGTACACAACTATCTTTCTAAACCCATAGCTATCTTTCTAAAACTAAAACACAATTTTTGATCCATGGTGTATTTTTTGAAATAGCAATGACTTGGGTTGCCAAGAATAGCTAATCCACTTGATGACATCTTAATCAGTGGACGCATCCGATTATTTTACGCCTCAGTGAGCTCAAGGTAGGTAGTTCCAGGGGTAATCCTGTGACTCAGTGACATCTCTAGAGATTCAGGTCCTTTTCCATCCTGTTCCTTGACTATTCTCACTGAAATTGCTTTTATTCTCATGTTGCCTCCTCATGGTCATATGATTGCCACCAGAGCTGGGACATAATGTTCTGACACCAGCATTGTAAGCCAGAAGGAATGGGCAGAACCAAAGGCTTTTTATCTTTATTCTACAAGCTTTTCCAAAAGCCTCTTTTTGGCTCACTAGCTGGATCTGGGTCATGTGATTACTCACTCTTGGCAGAAAGGGAATCTAGAAAGGCAAGTCATCTCACTTTTTCACCTATGATGGAAGGTGGATGACTATAAGGGATGGGGAGGTTGCTGAGAATTACTATTGCATTAATCAAATAGTAATGTTACCCACTGTATGAAAACAGGACAGAAATTGAGATGCTTTTTGAAACTGCTTGACATCTATCAGTGTAGACATGGGGGCTGAAATAGAGGATTTCCTGATGCAGTTTGGGGCATCATGGTGACAGCATTTATAAAAATCATAATGTTATTGAGAAAAGTCAAACCAGGAGTTTTAAATATTATTTTTTTCTTCCAGGTCTGTTCTAGGAATCATAAGATGATGATCTCTTTGAACCTTTTTGTAGAACCAGGGCTGGAGAGTGTCCCTGGGTGTTTCTCTTCTAGTCTGGAGTCCTCTACTGCTCCCTTACCTTTAGGGAGGAACAAATCTTCCTATGTTTTCCTAGGAAGTACCACTATAAGACATTCTGGAATCTTCTTTTAGAAAAATAACCCATTAGAAACCAGCATGATAGTTATGTATTACATTCTATGGAATCTGAAAAGATCTCCAAACCATGTTTTTAGTCATTTCTGACTACCATTATAGAAGAAACATGATTATAGAAATCCCTTTTCCTAAACATTGGGAGGAAAAAAACAGTCTCACCTTCAGAGCTGTGTCACTGGATGGTTATGATTCAAGAACTTACAGGTCAGTTTCCTGGGCCTATGACCTCTGTGGAACAGAATAAACATGTCAAAGAGAACAATGACATATTTGATTTGCAGTTTTTGTGTGTGCTGGCATTTTTACTTCCTGTTGCTTATCACGATTGTACACAGGCTGTTATTTAGCTCTTAGAAGTTGTAAGTCAAGAAGCCTGTACTAGCATTAGCTTCATAGCTGTGAGAGCCTTGAACTGAGAGGCTATTTTTATATAAGTGGAAGGTGTGGGTCCTCCTCCTTTTTAATTCTGAAGGAAGGCCACATTTTCTAAGTGACATTTGAGTGACAGGAAGGAATGATGTTGTGATATCGTGATCCTCTTCCTGTCTCTACCCCGAAATCAGTGTCGTTCTGTGATGCCTGGAAGGGACTCCTCGTTGCTGGACAGAATTTTCCTTTGTGTGGTTCCCTTTGCCATATTAGGGAGTGACTTTCACATCAAAACACAGTGACACAATCTCCACATGCCAGCAGCTCTGCCTGATTGTCCCTCACCTCTAGGTAAGCATTACTCCAATGTGAAATGTGATCCACTAGACTCATAAGGCGTCTGTAGAAGGTTTGCAATGAACTGACCCAGGTCTCACAAACATCACAGGAGCTGTCAGCCTAACAAGTCAGGAGCAATACCCTCAGCTTTTCACCATGGCTCCTGAAGCTAGTTAGGGAAGACAAGAAGCCATAAGTTCTCCCCTGAAAGTGTGAAAATCAAATTACTTTATAACCTTAGGAAACAACTGAGTAGGTTCTCCTCCTTGTATTATTCTGTAAATAGCCACAGAACGGGATCATGACTCATACTTCTAAGGCAGCGGTTCTCACACTTCAACGTACATGAGAATCCTGGAAGGCTGGTGAAAACACAGAATGCTGGGCTCATTCCCAGAGTTTTGCTTCAGGAGGTCTAGAATTTTCATTTGTATCGAGTTCCAGATGCTGTTAGGGGTCAGGGGCCACACTCTGAGAGTCATTTCCTAAAGAAATGATAGGGGATTCTGATTCTCCCCATATGACACGATTTTGTTTGAGTCCGAGTTATAAACGTTTATCATGGTCTGAACTGCTTTTTCTGAAGACAGCAGGTCTAAATTAGCCACACACTTTAATCATGAGTCAGCACTGGGAAAAGAGCAGTGGCAGTTTGGCCCTGGCTGTGCTAAAAAACATCAAGTTTGCATTAGTGCCCTGCCTGAGACCCTGCCCAGGTGAGGCATGGCAGCTTCACTCCAGAAAGGTTGCAGGAAGGCCGCGTGCACACGTACCCCCTTGAATGGTGACAGAAGTGTCACACAGATATCCTCCACAGCTCTGGATAAAAAAACACATTTCCTCAGCTCAGTGGCAGGGTTTCTCATACATCTTTGGATGAAGTTTGTAGGAGAGGTGGCGGGCTCCCAGGGAGTTGTTGCTGCCTTTGAGCTCTCGGTGGTACAGCAAATTATATCTTTCCACAGGTTGCACTGACTTCATTTGAGGGGGGTTGCATTTCCACGTGAAGCACGGTTCCTTCCTGGGGCAAGGAAACTGCTCCTCACACCTACCATTGGTTTTTATAAGAGGGGATTGATTTTTCTGTGTGTGTGTGTGTGTGTGTGTTTAAGAAAACCTCCAACACCTTAATTACAGGTTCCTTAATAGCACTGTATGAAAACACCCAGAGCTTATAAGCATTTATATAATCTGGGTCCTTTGAGTATCTCTTACACAGCTTTTTGATCTTTGAAGTTTTTTTTTTTTTTTCTCATTTACTTTGCTTAACTTAGATGAAATTCATTTTCCATCTGTGCCACAAGTTTCCTGTTAAAGTGTCTGAAAATTTCTGGCTGGGAAAACATGATGAAACTCTAGGTTTTCAACTCTACTGATTTTCTATGATACGCACCTTTCCTTTTCATGTCTGTAGCTCTCTGTGGAGAGGGCACACTTCATCTCTGAAAATGAAAAGAGCCCCACTTGATGCTGCAGAGATAAAAATGATGGGTTTATCATTAGAAAAAAAAAAAAGAAATCAGTGAGTGATCAGCTCAAAAACCTTAACTAGGAGGGCATAATTAATCCTCTCCGAGTTCCGTACTTCACATCCCAGTTCCTCCCCCAGAGGGCCATTCTGGTGGGGTTTGAAGGAGGGTGTGGATGTCTGCCATCACATCAAGTTCAGAGGACTACAGATGGCCTCCTCCGAGCAAAAATCATTTTCCTTAATAACCAAGGAGGATTCTAGCATCATCAGGCACAATGACTGACACAGAATAGGGGCTCTCAAGTAACTCAGGAGTAAACAAATACAAGAGTATCATTCATAAATAGAGCTAAGCCCTTCTTGAATGCAGGAATATGTTCACACTATTACACCTCATGGGTTAATGAATTCCATAAATTTACTTTCTGTCTTGGAAAATATTCTTTTCTTTCCCCTGCTCAATAGTATGTTTTCCAGAGGATTGTAGAGAGGAAGGAGAGCCTACTTATAATATTCTGGGAGTTGTTCAAAAAATCTCAATGCATGTATTTGTTATATTTTGTTGTAAAAAAAGTTGCCTCCCAAGTTTATCGGCTTAAAGCAGCAAACAAACACTTATCTCACAGAGTTTCTGAGGTACAGCTTTAGCTCAGGGTTTCTCATCAAGTTTCAGTCAAGACATTCTAGGGCTGCAGTCATCTGAAGGCTTGACCGTGGCTGGAGGATCTGTTTCCAAGATAGTTCTTTGCATGGCTGTTGGCAGGATTCTGAAGTTTCACACTACATCTCTGTAAGGCACTGGAATGTCCTGACAGGGCAGCTAACTTCCCCAGAGCAAATAATCCAAGAGAATGCAAGCAAATGAGGCAAAAGCCATAGTGCCTTTTGTAATCTAAAATTCAGATTCTGAAGTCTTACCCCATCCCCCTCTACCTGTTTTCATTTCTTAGAAGTGAGTCCAAAAGTCCAGCCCATATTCAGGGAGAGGAGAATTGGGCTCCGTCTTTGCAGAATCTGTGGACCTATTTCAAAACCACTGCAGTGAACAATAGAATTAAGGGACAGAAGTGCTTTTAGCATATTTAGTGTTTGGCAAAATTAAGCTGCAAATGTATAAGACCTCAATAGTTTCTGCAGACACTGAAGGTGTCCTACTGGGGTAAGGGAGGATGACATGGTATTTTGAAGGTGGAAGCAACTTGTTGGTGCACACACTTCGCTCAGGTGTGTTAAAGCATATCTAGACCACACATCTAGTCTCTGTCTGAATTCATTCTATGAGTCTCTGCCTGGACCAGAGAAAGAAAACATTCTGCTTCCTGGGGAAGCCCAGTATATTTGAAGAGAAATTTAATTAGTCATATTCATTCATTTTATTCATTCATGCAGTCTTCACAAAACACCTACAATGTGTCAAATCATCCTAAGCCTTTAGTACACAAAGCTGAATAAGACATCTATTTCAGAGAGAATAAAATCTAATGGAAGAGAAAGTCATTTAAAAAAATAACTAACCAACTAGCATGGGAGGCTTTTTGTACATATCTCATGTAACAGGAACAAGGGAGTCATCGCAGAGGGAGGTAGTAACTTTTTCCTGGGTGGTGGCTGGGGTTGAAGACAGTGGGAGAAGGATGAAGAAGAGTTGACAAAGTAAGTAATCTTTCAGTGAAGTCTTGAAAGACAGGGAAAAATGGACTTGGGAGAGGAAGGGTAAGGAGATTCCAGATACAACCATGACATGGACATATGTACAGAGGCAGAAAGCCACATGGGGTCAACCAAGACACACCAAGTACTGTGCTCTGGGTAGAGGGAGCAACCATGGAGGAATGAACCATGGGGCCAGGAAGGTGTTCTGTAGCCAGTTGTTAAATTTCTTATACATTACATTGTGGAGTTTGAATCCTATTATCAGTAGTCTTCAAAGTGGTGTAAGTCTACCCTGGTGAGTGATCTACTGCATGAAGGGAAGAAAAAATGTTGTGGACTGAATGTTTGTGTTGCCCTAAAGTCCACATGTTGAAACCTCAACCATAGTGTGATTATATCAGGAGGTGGGAGCTTTGGGAGGTAAGAAGGATGAGATGAGGTCATTAGATGAGGGTAAAGCCTTCATGAAGGGCATTAGTGCCTTTACAAGAGTAATGGGAGAGCTTTCTTCTGCTCTCTGTGTGCCATGTGAGGATACAAAGGGAAAGCAGCTGTTAGCAACCTGGAAGAGGGGCGTCCCCATGAACTTGAACAATACTGACCCCGATCTTGACTCTAGAGCTATAAGAAATCATTATTTGTTAGTTAAGGCATCTAGTTTCTGGTAATTTATTATAGCATCCAAAGCAGACAAAGACAAAAATATTAAAACTTCTATTGATGATTATTTATTTCAACAAAGGAGAAAGAAATTAAGCATTCTTAATATATACTGTATAAATGGAGACACCAGTCTGTTAGGCAAAAGCCTTTTTTTCATACAGTATGGTTATTTCTGAAATAAAATGAACAGTTCTCTATGTGTGAGCATTTACAGAGATGATGACTCTGAGAGTCCAAATTTGAATGGTCAGGAGATGATATTAGGACTACTGACTGGCATGCAATGTGCACACTCCACAAAGACATATGTGAGTGAGAGTTAAAGTCTTCCCTGAGTACCATGGCCCAGTCTGGCATAATTCTGAACCAGTCCAGGGAAGGGTGCCTTATTTCAATTCATCCAAGTCCTAGTGTGTGTCAGTAAGAGCTCTGGTAGTGGTTCCATTCATTGGGACAGAGATCAAGGAAGAGTACCTTAGGGGTGCAGGAAGAACCTTGAGTTTGATTTTAGGTGAGTTGTCTTTATTTGTAAGGGACAGACAACTGGGATGTCCTAGTGTAGAACAAAAATATGGATCTAGAGCTCAGGGTAGAGATGATGGGGAGAGCAGAGTTTTGGAAGTGAGCAGAGAATAGGTCGTCTTCAGATCATGGGGAGCCATGTAGCTTGAGGATATCCTGGAGGTAAGGCTAACTCAACTGAAGGGGCAAATAGAGGAGAGGACTTAGTGGAATAAAAAATAATCAGAGAGAAAGAAAGAAAGCCAGGAAGAGGGATATCCCAGGAGCTGTGGGAGGAGAGAATTTCAAGAAGGCAAGGGTCAAGGGAGAAGAGATCAAGTAAACGAAAAGAAAAACATTTCTCTTTGATTTGGAAGTAGGAAATTGTTGATTCCTTTCAAAAGGTTAATTTTCTGGAGCAATGAGTGCTGATACTTGATTAAATGGTTGAAGAATGAAATGGGGGAAAAAATCAAAATCGGACATGTGAAATATAGACATTATAAGAAGTTTGACAAGGGAGGAAGGCTAGAGATGAAGTCCACGTGAACTCTTTGGGATTTCTTTGAATGAGTGTCCCTCCCTCTTAGCTGGATGTTTAAGTGCAGGTATAACCATAGGTGTGAACATGCCCTCTTCTTCCCACTGGATTCTCCCTCCTCAGGTGCTTCTCTACATTCTCGCATGTCCAAAACTGAAGCAGTTTGTCAGATGTGTATACAACTTGATTTTGTGCAAAGGTTGAAGAATATTTTCCGTTTTGTTTCTAATTCTCACTCTAGGGACAGCTAGGACTTATTTTCCTTTCTGATTTCAACAACAATATGGACCCACATCCTTGGGTTACTTTATAATGCAACTTCCTTCCCTTCCAGAACACACGTGCATGTACTCTGCACATAAAAGATGCTGAATATTCATTATTTGGACAGATCATGTGAGAGTCTGTAATTGGGTAAAAAATTTTTATTCTTCTTTTTCCTTAGAGGTCTTTCCTCTTGAGTTACCTATCCTGAAGCTGAAATGTCACATTATGTCCCCTACCGACTCAGTTGTTTGCTTTACTGTACCATTAAACTACCTGCCTTTGTCTTTATATCCTTGAAGGAATTCATTCTGCTGCACTCTCTCTTGCTGAGCATTTATAAAATATGATAAGTAGCACTTTTTCCTGGAGACTCTGCCACATATGCTTTATTCAGAGAAACATGGTTTGTCCCCCTACCTTGATTTCTGTCTCAAAATCTATTTCTTAGCAAAACATTTGCCCTAATGGGTCCCCACTCCAACTTAGGCTGTATTGTTTTAAATGATCTTTCATATAAAGTCTTGTTGAAGTTTTTTAAATATGGAAATAAAGCAAGTTTTCTATCATCTCACATTTTCATGCCTAATACCTTACAGCAGTTTGGTGGCTTTGCCAGGAACGATCACCTCTGATAGAAACTGTATTGTTTTATTTGTGATATGCACTCAAATGTTTGGCTATCCTACAGTTTATGGTATATTTTTGCTCTGTTTTCCAAAGTCCCTCTGCTAGGACCCTCATCAACAATGGCAGGATGCCCTTTTTGATCAATATGTACACATTCCAGCTATAAATTATCTCAAAATGCTTGGGTGGGTGCCTACAATTTTTTTTTTTTTTCCATTTGCCAATTAGGTCTAAGGGAGTCAGGCTCATAGACTCACTGGAAAAAAACAGAAAGGAGGAGGAAAATAGCTGAACCAAAAAGGAAAAAAGCTTCCTGCTCTCTAAATTTAGAATAAATCCATTACTATTTTTTGTTTTACCTCAATTAACTTCATTCCTCTGAATTCTTCTAGTCTCCAAAGAAATCTCACGGTGTGGAGAATTCCTCAACTAGTGGACTTTAAAAGTTCTTGTGAAATGTATATAGTCCGTGTGATCAAGGAATCTGAGTATACTGGTAGTTCATTATTATAATGGCGCTTGTGGGCGTCAGGAGCGATAATGCCTGTGTTTAATGGTATTTGTGGCTTGCCCCTTGCTTGCAATTACCTGCAAAGTGTAGGGACTGGATTGAAAGCGTGATTGCAGCAGCCCATTTTAAAAGGTGTCCTGCTGGCTCCTTGATGGTAATTTGACCTTCAACACGCGCGCGTGCATGTGCATGTGCGTGTGTGTGTGTGTTTGTGTGTGGTGCACAGCCATTTCCTCGTTCTTTCTAAGCAGTAAGAGGAAACTTCCCAGGAAATTGAACAATTCAGATAGTACATTTCTTCAATATTGGCCTTTCTCAGTCCCCTGAATATTCCTGGTGAAGCAGCCATGGGTAATCCTGAACCCACTCCCTCCACCCCCCGCCCCACCCCAGGTGGGGAAGGCACTGAGCTTGCGCACGGCCCGTGGCAGCAGAAGCCGGCACGGGGGTGTCTGGGCTCAGGGGGGCTTCGTTGTTCACTGGGCTCAGCCTCTGTCAGGAGCTGCCGCTGAGTCACCCATCTGGTATTCATTGGTCCACAGTGAATGAGGTAGCAGCTGTTACCTTTTTGCACTCTTAAAAAAGAAAAAAAGAAGGCCTGCCCAGCTTGGACAACAAAGCAATGTTACCCCCACCTCTGAACGGCTGAAATATTGATGTTGCCTCTACAGAGAATGGGCTGTGAACAAAGCAGACATGGGACCTCAGGTGCCCGCCGCTGTGCAGAGGCTCGAGAAAGGCAGTAGCTCAGAAATGCAAGCAAACACACAAACCTCACCCCTAAGACCCCCCCCCCCTTTTTAAAGTGGAGCAGTAGACAGCTCATGGCCCTCGTTCTCTGTTTGATGTGTTGTTTTAACAGTTTTCATTCTTTTAATTCCACTTAGAATGGAAATTAATTAAAATGCCTGACAGTTATTAACAGTTCATATGTTCCAAAGAACCTGTTGGTTTTTTTTTTTTTTAGGTTTTATACATTTTTCTTATTGTAAAATCAATATGTAATCATTGTAGAAAAATTATAAAGTAGGAACAAGCGAGATAAAACAATATAAATAACTAATACTTACACTGTCATAACCGTGCGCTAAGCACTGTTATAAATCATTTCCCACGTTAGCTCCTTTAATATCCCAAGCAACCCTCTCAGGTCTGTTTTTACTTCTCCCATTCTACAGGAAACTGAGGCACAAAGAGGTTAAGCAACTTTCTCTGTGTCCAAAAACAATCTGCCTCCAAAGTCTCTGCTCTTTGCCACCCTTTGTACCTGCCTCTGTAACTACCCACAATACCCTTCCCTTGTGGATAACTTATAGTTAACCTTGGTGGACAGTATCCCAGACCTCTTTCTATTAATATAAAAAATGAATGTATGATTTACTAGTATATCATATTTAAGTATATCTTCTATGTATATCATATTTATTTTCTAATGGGACTCAAAATGGGCATTTTTATTTTTTCCAATCTTATGAATTGAGAAAACAAGCTTGAAGGGGCTGAGTCATGGGGTGCCTGGGTGGCTCAGTTGGATAAGTGGATGCTTTCGGCTCAGGTCATGATCCCAGGGTCTTGGGATCCAGCCCCACATCAGGCTCCTTGCTCAGTGGGGAACTTGCTTCTCCCTCTCCCTGCCTGCCTCACCCTTCTCACTCACCCTGCTAGTGCTTCCTCTCTCTCAAATAAATAAAATCTTTAAAAAGGCGTGTGTGTGTGTGTGTGTGTGTGTGTGTGCCAGTCACTTGCTACAGATCTCCCGGCTCTGGTGGGAGAGAAACCTTTGTCTGGTATGCTACCTCCCCCTCAGGGCTTCTCTTCTCCATACTAGCTGCTTCACTGGTTTCCAATTTGGTTTTGCTGGAAGCACCTCATTTGCTACTGTGTGCTGTGTCTCTAGCTGGAAAGAGATTAGGTGGTACAGAGGATCCTTCCATGCCCATCTCATGCCTGCCCTAGCGGCTGGCACACCTGTCCCCTGGATGCTGCAGTGTGGGCTACGGACCCCTGCTGGCTGTCCACTTCTCCAGAAAACTGCCTTTAGTCACCTCAGGGTCTGCATCCTGCAAAGCTGACTTGGGACAGGTAGGGAGCTCCTAATTACCCTCCAACGGTCAGAATTCAGCTCCCACACTGAGGTAAGGGTTGCTTTTTGGAGTTCTGCAACAATTTTCACAATTTTCAGTCATACGGTTTGCCTTGAATCTGTAGGACTATTTCCCTCCCAAAAGTCCAATGGCTACTTTCCCACAATGTTTTATTGAAATGTTTTGTTAAGGTGACTTATATGGACCAAAGAAAGCCCTAAAAACCATTTTAAACACACCTAATTCAGGGTCATTTCCCATGCTTCCGTATTTCTGAGCTATAATGCTTTTCTATTTCAGATCAGTGACCTTCTCTTCAGTCTTCAAGCACTCATATTTCGGAGTTGTAACAGGAGAATAGCTACGAAGAGCTGCTTCCCTCCTTCATTCCGCCGCACCCCCGTCTGCCCTCCAGCTCCTTCGCTGGAACCTTCTTTGTCTCCATGACCGTAATTGCACGGTTAGCCCTCTCTTGCCAGGCTGCCCGTCCAGCTCTGAAAGCGCCCCGGGACGGCGCCACCTCGCTGGGGCCGCTCTCCTGAGGCCACCCTCCGCTCCTGCCCCGACTTTTGCCCTGGAAGGCAGATGTGGGTACGAAATCCAACATTTTTAAGTTGATCCTTGACTCCAGCTACCGTCATCATTTCGTGACCTGGACCTGTGTGAGCAATACTGCACTTTTTCACAAGTGAAGGTTCTGTCACCCTATAATTCAAGGGGGGTTGGGTTTTCCTGTCTTTCCGTTTCCACCTCCAGCGCCGCTGTCTCACCACCGCGGGCGGCTCACGTCGCGAGGGCCTCCGAGCCCAGCTGCTCGCGTGCCCTCCCGCCACAGCGATCCAGGCTCTTCCGCGCTGCTGACGTCATCTTCCT
Source organism: Mustela nivalis (assembly GCF_964662115.1). Taxonomy (NCBI): domain Eukaryota; kingdom Metazoa; phylum Chordata; class Mammalia; order Carnivora; family Mustelidae; genus Mustela; species Mustela nivalis. The sequence continues at coordinate 54,352,372 of NC_139020.1, forward strand.
CAACCGCGTCACGGCGCACGCATGCTCAGAAGCTCTCCCCTGACTCCCATTGCCTGTAGAAGACCACCTTGAAAACACTTCACATCAATCTGGCAAACCCCCGATATTGTAGGAGTGGAATAAGTGGACAGATGAGATCCCTGGCTCACCCTCAGCCCCGATGCCACCACAAGGGGCCGAGGAGGCGTGGGTGTGGGCACCCAGCCTACGATCAAATTCTGTCCATAACCCTCCATCCTCCACCAGCAAGGAGTCACCTCTTGGTCACTCTTGGATCTAGGGGTGTCCATCAAATGCCATTGATTAAATTGCCATATACAGTGCAGTTGGCTGAATGTCTTTTAAGTCCCTCTCATCCGTAATTTCCTCTTCTATCTCTCTCTCTCTCTTTTTTCTTAGTAATATATATATATATATATATATATATCATAGGATTTTTGTCACATGGGGTTTCTCACAGTTAGGATGTAGCTGAGTGAACCCCATGATGTCATTTACCATGTTGCTGTGTCCCCTGTTATTTCCTGTCATTCCTGAGTATGGAGACTTGCTCTGAGTCAGGTTTGATATTTTTGGCAAAAGTACTTTCTCTACCAAACTCCCCAAATCTTAGTGGTTTACTATGACTAATGCTATTAATATTAATATTAATACTATTTCTTGCTGCCTGGGTTTGCAGATCAGCTTTTCTCTCCTCCAGGCGGTGGGCTAGTCCAGGTTTTCCTGTCATGTCTTCTCACCCTGGCATTCAGGGTGAGGAAGCAGCTGCTACCTGATGCTCACTGTTTCCATGGTTAAGGACAGAAGCTGGAGAAGGGCAGAGCCGAACCATGCAGATGCCACGGCTTCTGTTTGGAGATAGCATATGTCAGGTTTGCTCACATTCTATTATTCAAAGGCAGTCTCATGGCCAAGTTCAAAGTCTGTGTGGTATGCCAGGAAATCACAGCAAGCTTGGAGGAAAAATGAATAATTACATACAAAAAAATGTTATATATAGTTTGTTTTGTTTGATTTCCTTCGTTCTTTGAAGATTTTAGAGTCATTAAATCATTAGGGCTACAAAATGGTGCTATTCTAAATCTACCATTTTTCTACTTTTATGAGCTTCTTTGTGAGAAACTTCCCCTCATGAACTATTTATCTTAGAATATAATTTTTGAGGGAAAGACCAGATGAATACTTGATACTTTCTTTTAAAATGCTTATCACCCAAATAAAGTTTGTTTCCTAGTATCTTTCAAAGTAACCTATAACTACTCTGCCATTGGAGCGGTGTCACTTTGAACTCATGGATTTACACATATTTGATGCATTTCAGTGTAGTAAAATTGTCCTTATGAATGTTATCCTTGTTAAATGATCACGCTGTTGATGGGAGCCTGTCCCAGTTCCTGAGCCTTCAGACATGGCCCTGCTGTTTTTGCACACATTTTTGCTTTTTCGTGTATGAAGTTTCAGGCTCATCTTGTTTACTTTCTTCCCTGGACCTGAAATCTGACATTTCTCCAAGAAACTCTAGTTTCTTTTAGTGGAAAGTGGTATTCAGAGACTATCTGAATCCTGGCATTAAAAGTGTTCTTTGTTTCTGGGTCAGTCATTGTTTTGAATCCTTTCAGTGTACAGAGTTTTTAGAAATTTAGATATCTCAATGGTTTTAGATAAAAATATATCATGAATTCACTTCAGTCCTTCAAATTAAACTCAGGGTTTGTACCTAATCTCTTACATATCTCAAATCTGATTAAAAGAGTTAAAATATAATATGACAAAGAAAAGTAAACACTGAATATAATTTGATGGTTATTAAGGAAATATTACTTGTTATTTAGATGTGATAATATTATTGTAATTATATTTCTAAAAAATCCCATGTCTTCTAAGGAGGCATACATTCAGAAATCTTTATAGATAAAATTCCATGGTATCTGGAATTTGCTTCAGAAGAGTCCAAGTGTTGGGTGGGAGGAGTAGATGAGAGAAAACTGGCCATACAGAGAAAACAACGCCATGAGTTGTTAGGCGTTGAATCTGAGTGATGGGTACCTGGACATTCATTATTCTACTCCCTGTACTTCTTCATCTATGTTTGAAATTTTTAATAATACTTCAAAAAAAGATACATTTATATTTGATGACATGGGGTAATGTTCACATTATACAGCTAAGTGAAAAGTTAGGTTTGCTACTTATGTAAAGTAAGCCCACATTTGTAGAAGAAAAAAAAAGTTTAAAAATATGTGTATATATGTCCTTAAACTTCAAGCTCTTACCCTAAATGATGAATGGCCTCTCTTTGTTATAGATTTTCATTTTAGTCTTTATGCTTTCCTGTGTATTCTAATTTTTCAACATGAACGTATATTACTTTCTTAATCAGACAAGAAGATACATTTTATTGACTAAGTGACTTTAAAACAATGAATCCTTCACCACTTCCTGTTTATACGCTTTTATGATAATAGCGTCTCCCACTTTCAAGCTATTCCCCAGTGCTGTACACTGCAGCTGCCTGGAAGCTTGTGCTTTCTCCTTGCCACCTGTCATTTTCCTCCAAATTGTGTCTTCCCTGCCTTGGGCAGCCCCCATCTTTCTTCCACTGCTAACTGTCCAGAGTCATGAGAGTTAAGACCTTCGCTCAAAGTGGGACAGGATGCAACCCAACTTCTCACTGCTTCCTGTTTTTTCTGTTTCTTTTCTGGCTTTTTTCTTTTTTAAGATTCTATGTTTGTTTGTTGTTTTTTAGAGTAATTTTAGGTTCATAGTAAGATTGAGAGGGAGGTATAGAGACTACCCATACTCCTCCTGTCCCCATGCACACAGCCTCCTCATGATCGACATCCCCCATCTGTGTGGTACATTCATTACAACTGATGAACCTCATTGACAGTATACATCATCACCACCCAAAGTCCATGGTTGGTCTTAGGATTCACTCTTAGTGTTGTCTATTCTGTGAACTTGTTAGAAAGCCTAATGGCATGTATCCACTATATATATATATATATATATATATATATATATATATATACTACACATACATATATGTTGTCTGATTCATGCATGGCTTAATAAAGCCAATTAGATCTTCAAATTAATTCAGTTGGATTTTGTTTTTTTAACAGGAACAATATAGGGAAATATTAAAAAGAAAAGTCCAGCCCCAAGATGGCATCACTTAGGTGAAGTGACCAAACCAGGGCTTAATACCTAACCTAATTATAGTTCCAACCTCTCTCAAAAATGTAGTCTAAACTAATCAGTCAGGAACTTTCTGGTCAACACTAATAAAGTAATCTGTGTAAGGAACAAGGGCAGGTTGCTCCATGATGGGCCACTTTGGCATGAAGATTATTTTGATGTCAACAGCAATGAAAACCCAGCAGATTCAGGAAAAGCACTTTACCTCTCCTCACAACTGCCTAAAAGAATTTAGATAGGGGAGCTGCTCCAGAAAGAGAGCGATCACCATAGATGCCAACATTATGATTTGAACTGGGGGTGGTAGATGGGGAGGAACCTGGCAAAAAGTCTGTTTCATCCAAATCCTCTGGGCCCCATTGTTTCTGACCGGCTCAGCCAACATGTGTTCTGACTTTTTGGAATTTCCATGTCTGTGTGCATTCCTCGTATGTACAAAATTAAGTTGGATTTTACCCTGTTAATCTTTCTTGTGTCAATATGATTGTTAGTCTGATTAGAAGGATCTGTAAGGGACAGGAATCCTTCCTTCCCAACATTGGTCACATGGGTCTTCTCTATCTCTCAGAAGAAGATGAGGTAACCCACCTCATAAGTCCCTTTTGTCCTCAGAGAAAGGTGACCTTCTCTGAATTAATTCTTTTTATTTTCTTGTTTATGGCTTCCTTCTTCTTCCTGTAAAAATTTTCCTTTTTCTGGGGCGCCTGGGTGGCTCAGTGGGTTAAGCCGCTGCCTTCGGCTCAGGTCATGATCTCAGGGTCCTGGGATCGAGTCCCGCATCGGGCTCTCTGCTCGGCAGAGAGCCTGCTTCCTTCCCTTCCTCTCTCTCTGCCTGCCTCTCTGCCTACTTGTGATCTCTCACTGTCAAATAAATAAATAAAATCTTTAAAAAAAAAAAATTTCCTTTTTCTATAGCCCTTTGAAGCACTTCTCTACATGTTAGATGGGATGTTGTCTGATTCATGCATGGCTTAATAAAGCCAATTAGGTCTTCAAACTAACTCAGTTGGATTATTTTTTTTAAACAGGAACAAAATTTTCTACTCCAAAATGTTTTTCTTTGGCATGTAAATGATCGTAGGCTATTTTCAAGAAAGAATGCTCACGAAGAAATTCTGACCCTTCCCCTAAGTACCTAAAAGAATTTAGGTACTTCTTAAAAGAATTAGGTACTTAAAAGAATTAGGTACTTCTCCAGGAAGGGAGCTATCACCATAGATATGTACAGTGTAACATGAACCCATCCTCTCTCGGTCCCATATTTTCTGTCTGACCCAGCCAACATGTGTTTACCAGACATTAACCCTTCCATCTTCCTGTGAGTTATCTTCTTTTCCTTCGAAGTCCCAGACCTCACCCCCTTCTCCTTAGCCCTGAACAACACATAAGCCTCAATTGCCTGACAATCTGTGGGCCTCAATATTCTTAGAGGTCCTGGTAGGTACGTAATTAAATTTTATTTTCTCCTGTTAATCTGCCCTATGTCAATTTAATTCTTAAATCTGTTAAAAGAATCTTAAAGAGTAGCCTAAGATCTTCCCTTTCCAAACATGGTCACTGCAGTACCATTGAGCGTATTTTCACTGCCCTAAAAATCTTTTGTGCTTTTCCTTTTCATCCCTCTGCCCATACCACTCCCTACCCCCGCCCACCCTCAACCTCTAGCAACCCCTGTTCTTTTCACCGCTTCCACAGTTTTGTCTTTCCTGGCCTGTCATGGAGTTGGCATCATACAGAATATAGCCTTTTCCTATTGGCTTCTTGCATGCAAGTTTCCTTCATGTCTTTTCACCAAAACCTTCCTTCTTAGCGCTGAATAGTACTCCATTGTTTACCTTAATTTTTTGTCATCTCTGGTTTTCTTTCTTATATCTTACAATTTTTAGTAAATAATATTAATAAGAGGGGCACATAGGTGGCTCAGTTGGTTAAGCGACTGCCTTCTGTACAGGTCATGATCCTGGAGTCAGGATCAAGTCCCAAGTTGGGCTCCCTGCTCAGCGGGGAGTCTGTGTCTCCCTCTGACCCTCCCCCTCTCACGCTCTCTTTCTCATTCTCTCTCAAATAAATAAATAAACAAACACCTTTTAAAAATATTAGGAAGAATACATGGCATTCATAAAGCTTTTGCTTTTTTAAGGCACTTCGCTAATTATTTGATGTGTGTTAATTTATTTAGTCCTCAAAACAGCCTTAGAATTTCATAATTACTTCTGATCCCTACGACTCTGAAACATAGCAATTTCTACCCATGCTGACCGGGGGCAGCTGAGAGAGTTGATAAAAGTCCCGCCACACTCCAAGGAAGAGGCAGAGCTGGTTCCAATTCATGTCTGTCTAGGTCCAAAGTTCAGGGTTTTCCCACTCTGACCCTACTGCTTTCTTTTTAAAAGAAAAGAGGGAAAAGGACCTCTCAACTTACCCTGAAGTGGAGATATGCAAAATCTTACAGAGGATTTCAAAAGGGATTGGGTTGTATTTGCTTAATTATTTTGTGTCCCAGGTGAATTTCACATCAGCCCTATCAACTTGCTCATTTGTCACCGGCTTCATTCTAATCAAAGTGGAAGTCACAATGTTCAATAATGCAATTTGGGGTTAAAAGGTTTTCTTTGGAAGGATACAGAGAACCAACCATGTTCTCTGCAGAAGGACCAGGGAGAGTATCAATAAGAATAAGAATAAGAATAAGAATAAGAAGCGAATTATAAACCCCAGCAAGAAAGGAAACATTGGAATTCCAGGGCTGTGCCTGACTCAAGGCTTGAACAAGCAAGCAAAGGAAAGGAATAAAGTATATCCGTTTCAAAGAAATGTCTGCACATCAGCTTGAACATCCTGAGTAATGTCATCTTTGGCATAGTGTTACTTAATGAAAACATGTTCTTCCAAGTTGTAAAAAATTAGAAAGGCCCTAAAACATAAAGCATGCCTTTTAGAAATTACAACTAAAACCAAACAGTATTTCTCGTAGAGGGCTCTCTGCCAAAAAACTGAAGTGTATCTTTGGTGTTTTCCAGTTTGCCCTTTGGGGCCGTCTGCCCCATTTTCCCGTCTGACGGCAGAATACTGCCACTGTCCCAGACCTGTAGGACTATCTGCGGCCAGCCGGTCTGTAGCCCACTCCCTCAGCAGGATGGAGACTGGCGGGAGGAAGGATTTTTCTTCTTACAGCTTCATACCTCTCCTTCCTTCAGAGACTAATTTGGTGCTCCAGGGACCCTGCTGTCCCACTATATCAAGTGGGAATCTGACAAACCATGGGGAAGTTGCCACTGAGTTACCTTTCCCAGGAATATATTTGCATTTTTATAGGAGCCTTGGGGAGCAGATACCTTAAACTAGAGGAAGGGTTTTAATCATGGAAATTTCAGACTCTGGGAAAGGCTAAAAGAGGTGATGTTTGACGCAGTCTCATGCACGCATCAAACCACACTGAGCACAGAAAAGGGGACACCAACTCTTTAAACTGTAACACTTTTGGCACTGCTGTCTATGGACATTTTTTTTTTTACAGTGAAAGAGCTGGGAGATGGATAAGGCAGAGTGGGAAAAGAAAGAGAGGAAAAGAATATTAACAAAAATAGTACAAGACCAGAAGTACACAGAGAGGAAATGATCTTTAAGTAGTGGGGGGGGGGGCATTTGAATTCACCCTGGAAGTTTTTCTTTCCCCACCAAAAACCCATTCTGCCGAAACAGGGAAAGTGGGAAAAGGCATTTCCAGAAGGCTATAAGCAGACATTTTGAATAACTTAAGAAAAGACCTTTCTCCTGAAGACATAAAACTTGCCAAGATAGATGCAGTAGCACAAAGAGACAGAAATAGCTGGACACGGGGGAACACAGCTGAAAAATATACAAACCAAACTTGAAAATTCTGAACTGTGAACAAATGCAGGTACATTCTTTGAAATTTAACTCATCCCTTTTATAGAGACCTGACTTGTTCAGCAGTTGTGATGGAACATTGGAGCATATGGACCAGTACAGCATTTAGAAAAGGATGAGGAGATGAGACCTCCGGCTGAAGCCAGAATGGAGTCAGAACCGGAAGGCAATTTTTGCTAATTGCTTTTTCTTTTTAGTGGTACTTCCCAAGTCTTCACTAAGTTCCAGGCACTATGCTGTTTAAGTAATTAATTCCATTTGATGACGCTTTGAGGTCGGTATTATTTTTATCCCCATTTTAGAGGGAAATCCTTTGTGACTAAGGAACAGATAAGATCCTTAAATTGGACTGGTTTTATGCGGGTAGCCAGTGGCAGAGCGAGGATTCAAACCCAGGGATTCTGAGATCCAGGGCTGGGGCTTCACGGCCATGTGATGTTAACGCACTTCCGATTGGAGACGTCCTACCACCATGGGCCAGCTTGGAAGCAAAGCCAATCCAAAGTTTTATAATCCTGTTTGTCCAAGTTCAACTCATATTCCATACATCAATTTAGTAGCTGTGGAAAATGAAACCGTACCCCAGTGTCCTAAGCCCAAAACAAAGAAAGAGAGGACTGATTACACACTCCCTTCCCTCCTCCCTAGAAGTCTCTTTGCTGGAGGGACACAGATATCTACACACCCGCCCAGCCCCTCCTGTGAGTGGTCACGTATTTCCTCCTTGTCCCATTTCCTTTGTCCATTTACATAAAACTTTAATGTTGCTGTTCCTCCTGGGAATGCAAAATCTCTTTAGTCCTTTCATTACCTCCTCATGGGAAAGCCTCTCGTCTCTGCTTTGCTCGAAGCTAGTGACTCATCTCTTGAATACATTCCTATATATTTCTCTATAAAAGGGCCAGTAGCCATCCAGGAAGTTAAATCCTTAAGCGATGTTGACAAGAGGCTGATGAAGAGGGGCCTAGGGGCTCCTTCAAATATATGGAAGGCCAGGACCTTTCTATCAGGAAGCATCAGAGATACAACAAGGGTACAACTCTGTGTTATTGGTAGCTTGTTGTGCATTTAGTGGAGCATGGATAATTTCATTTCTTTGCTCTGGTTCAATAACTCTTAGTTTTCCTTTTTATTGTTTTCAGAGTGCCAGGGAAGAGAGTGTCTTCAGATATTACAAAGGTGAGGTATCTGAGCTGGATTGACCACCTTTTCCCCCACTGCTGCCCCCCTCTGACAATTAAATCCTGGGGCCTAGGGTGTGCAGGGAGCTTGAGCTGTAGCACTCCCTCCCCAGAGTGGTATCTAAACAAGGCGCATTCTTAGTTTGATGCCCCGAGCATCTGCTGCTAACTCTCCTTGATAAACACTAGGGCAGGTCAGACCATCTTACTTGTGGGGAGCCACTTTCACATTTCCACATCAGTGAGCAATCATCAGGAGCAATGCAGGGGAGGGTGGTCTAACTCAGGGGACCTCTTTATGCCCTGCGAGTCTTGGAGGAATGGAGGGTCTGAGCCCGGCCCGCAGGACCCACCACCCAAACTTCCTGACAGGTGTGAGGACAGAGGCAACGCTACAGTCTGACTTCAAATTACACAGTGGACTGAGGTTTCTCTTGGCTTCTACATATGAAGGCTTGTGTGGGGGGCCAGTTGTTGGCCAGAGTAGAGGGAAGGCTTTCCAACCTGAGATTCCCAGCATCCTCTTCCAAGCCCCTTTTCTCTTTTCCCACATCAAGTCCCTCAAGCCTTCTCTTTTCCCTTTACTTTATCCATACCTGAACTCCAAAAAACATCTAGAATCTACATTCACCATCTAGTGAAAGTGGCTGGTAATAGGGCAAAGCTCTTGCTTTTTGTTTTTGTTCTTTTTTAAAAAAATTTTATTTATTTATTTTATTTTTTTTTACTGAAGGCTGAAACGCTCAGGCTGGCTCAAGGGGGCAGATTCTGGGGTGGCAGATCTGACTATTGGGGAATTGCATCTCTGCAGATGTAAACCAGTTAACAGTAGGTCATAACGGTGTAGGGTAAGCCCTGCCCAACATGACCGGTGGGTCTAGAAAGAGGAGAAGCTGTGCAGAGATTGCACAGAGGGATACTAAGAAGAGGCTCAGGCAGAGCGCAGAGCGCCCCGGGAGGCAGAGGCAGAGATGGGAGTGATGTGTCTACAAGCCCAGCATGTCCCAGACGGCCCACAGACACCCGGAGCTAGAAGGCACGGGGGCAGGGTGGGATTCTCCTCTACAAGGAGGGTGGGTTTTCAGAGAGAGGGTGGTCCTGCCCACAACTTGATTTGAGACTTCGAGCCTCCAGAACTGCGAGACAATACATTTCTATTGTTTTAAGCCACCCAGTTTGTGGTTTCTTGGTCACAGCTGCCCTGGGAAACGAATGCACTCTCCCCAAGCCCACTCTCCCTCTCCCATCACCTCTTCCATGCCTGCCTGATGACAGCCTGGCTGGGGAGTCAGCCTAGTGGTCTATCTTGCTTGCTGCCTCATTCCCTGAACTGGCCTCTGGCACAGCCTGGAATCCATGACCTTGGGCTCCTTCCTGACCTTGCAGAGGGAGATGAATAGAATGTGGACCTCCTTGGGTACTTTTAGGATTAAACCAAACGTCCACTGGCTGGGAAGGAAATCAGAAGAGAAACCAAGCAAAGGTCTGACTTTCATCCTCAATTGTCTGTTTCTTTGTAGCTAGAGAAAATGGACTTTTTGCCTCCAGCAGAGCCCTGCCGGGGCGTCCCATGCCCGAGAATTCTCTGTGGTCTGAGCCTTCATTACAGTGAGGTCTGCATTTCCTCTGAGATGTGTGCAATTTGTCACAGAGGTCACTGGCTTTCCGTGCAGAGGCAGAAAAGGAAGGGGAGAGGGGCGAGATGGCGGCAGGGCTCTCTCTAACCTACTCCAGGTCCAAGCAAGCGATAAACATTAAAAGGGTTCTTGGAGAAGAGGATCACAGTGATTATTCCAGAATGCCTGTGGTCTGTCTCATCTCACTTCACTCTCTGACACTCTGACTCTTGAAGTCGGTAGCTGTACAATGTCTTGGAAAGAATAATAGTTCACGAAAACCACCATTTATCAATTGCCATACATTGTACACCTATGATTTTATATCCTTACAGTAACTCTGCAAGGCAGACGCAACCCCTGTTTTACGGGTTAGGCTCAGAGAGACTACAGAATTTACTCCAGTTCTGAGCCAGTAATCAAGGCCAGGAGAGACCGTCTTTCCACTAGAAGGCACCACTTATCCACAAAGACAAGCACACCTTCACACCTTCAGAATTCTCTGGCAATCACTTTGTCCTCGAGTTAGGAGAGCTACCTGGAGGCTTAGCCCTTTCTTTAAAGTGCTTGTAGCCATTTTTAGTAGTCTTGTCTTTTTTTCTTTTTTCTTTCATTTCCCTTCCTTCCTTTCTTAATTTGTTGCTTCCCTCCTTCCTTAAATCCTTCCTTCCTTCCTTTTCTTCTTTAGAAATATGTACATAAACAAAAAATAAAGCAAATGAGTTAAAGCTCTCCCAGGTCAAGCAAAAACACCAGAAAATTTCCCCGATCCCTTCATGATTTTGTGATCGTTGTATTTCATCAAATCCCAATTACATTTTATTTTGGAAGCCCCTGGTGTCCATATAGATGGCCCAGAGCATTTTCACAGATCAACACAGTGTTGTAAATTTAGGGGAGCAGAAAGGTGGAGATGACCTGAGCCCCCTGAGGCATCCAGGTGCATCTCACTTCTCTCCATCTGTGAGGGCATCTGGCGAAGGAGGAAAGTTTGTCTTGCTTCTGAATTTCTAAAAAAATATTTGATCAACACTTTAGGATTTTGCATATGTATTCGTAACTTGTGAGCCTGCTTAGCAATTAAGCATGTGCAAGAATTGTAAATTTTGGTTCCAGATAACAGAGAGAAGGTTAAATCAAGGGGATTAGATAAACAGTGTTATTTAATTTTACAGTGGGTATTTAAGACTTCTCATATGAACTTTACTAGGAGAGATGGCTCTGACGGGTGGCTCTCTGTCTCCCCAGAGGTGATAACTCAGGAAAATGGCCCTCTGTGGTTGTGTACAATTCCGGCTAGTCATGAAATAGAGCAGTGGTCAGGAAACTTTCTCTCTAAAGAGCCTGAGAAATATTTCTTTAGCCTTTGCAACTACATGTACTCAAGTCTGCCATTTGAGCGTGAAAGTAGCCATAAATCATACCCAAATGAATGAGTGGCTGTGTCCATTAAAATCGTACTGACAAAAACAATCGGTGGGCTGGGTTCAGCCTGGGGGCTCTAGTCCTCTGACCAGTGACACAGAGCCACCAGACAGAAAAGTTATCGAGACAATGGAAGAGTTGGCTGAGGTGTTCCCTCACAGGAGGTTTTTAAAAACACAGTAGGCAGGCTCTTGTTTGGGTTGACTTTTATGTGTTAATTCCTCCATTTGGTAAACCACCCTTACACTTTGCTTTAGGGAACTGTGCACACCGTGCCCTTGACATAGTTCTTATAGGACACATTGGTGCCTCGACACGAATGATCTTACACTGAGCGCTATCACAGGGCTCCCAGTTTCGGTCAGCTTCTTTGCTCCACATATCCTGCCCTCCGTCCTCTAAACAAAGACCAGCATCTGTGGGAAGGACAAGTGTGAAGGACAAGGCAACCATGGAGTGCGGAAGGATGGGAGCCTTGCAAGCATGAGGTAGGAGAAAATGCAAATTTATTTAACCTGTCGATCCTTTCTCCTAGATACCATCTTACAGCTCTGGAAAGGAAGTGCTTGAAATAAAACCACAATAATGGGGAAATGTCAGAGGAACCCAGGGGCTGACTGGAAGAACTCTCAGGGGACAAAGCTGGATCGATCTGAGCACCAAAATGTATCATGTAGTATCAGGTTATAATCCAAATTATCAAATAAATACTAATGAGTCCATATTGGTAAAAGTAAATGATTGAAGAAGTAAATAAATAAATAAATAAGGCAGATAGGCAAATTTCTCATATAGAAGTATTCTAAGTTATTTATTCAGAGGTTTTACTTCAGGGAGGTGAGTACCCCGCACCCCTCCCCCCATCTTTTAAGTGTGAGCTGTGCATGGGACTTCCTCCCAAAGAAGACATTATAGGAAGAAGGAAAAAAGAGTAACTTGTCCAGTGGAGAAGGCCAGCAAACACAACCTTAGCCATGTGATCAAGGTTAACACAAACAGTGATCAGTCATGTTGTTAACATGTACCCTTGATACGATGTGATGAGAATGACGCTTTACTTCTGTGGTCTTACCCCCCCCAAAACCCACAACTCAGGTCTCATCAAGTGAAAGACACCAAACTCAAATTGAGAGACATTCCATAAAATAGCTAACCAAACTGTCAAGATCATCAAAAGCAAGGCAAGTCTGAGAGACAGACCCAGTCTAGATGAGCCTAAGGAGACATGAAGACTACGTTTAATGGGGTACCCTGGGTGGGAGAGGGGGCGGAGTGGGGAGGACGTTAGGGAAAAAGAAAGGAAATCGGAATACGTCGCGAACTTTAGCTAATAATTACATATCAGTATTGGTTGTGACAAATGTACGATGCTAAGTAAGGTGTTAACAGTAGAGGAAACTGGGTGTGTGGAGTATAGGAATTCTGTGTACTATGTTGGCAGTATTTCTGCAAATTAAAAAAAATTTATAAAATAAAATGTTTATTTTTTAAAAATGAGAAATAGATTTGAAGAGATACTTTGTCAAAGAAGACATACACGTGGCTAATAAGCACACAAATAAGCACACAAAAGATCCCCGGCATCATCATTTCTCAGCAAATGCAAATTAAAACCACAGTGGGACATCACTATACTTTCCCTAGAGAGGTTAAAATGATAAAGACTGGCAGCAGTGAAGGAATCGGAATTTTTATACACTTCTGGCGGGAGTAAACAATTGTGTAATGACTTTGGAAAAGAGTTTGGGTGTAGTTTACCATTACAGGTACACTATCATATGATCCAGTCACTTCACTCTCGGGTATTTTCCGAAGAGAAATTAGGATATAGATCCACATAAAGACTTGTACATGGATGTTTGTAGCCATGATATTTGTAATAAGTCAAAAATGGAAATAGCCCAAGTGAATGGATGAATAAATAGTGAGATATCCATGTAACTGAATGCTATTCCCCGGTGAAAAGAAACAAGCCACCGTGACACCAGGGATGAATCTCAGACACAGCGGGCTTAGCCAGACACGAGAAAGTACGTGCTGCCTCATGCCACGAATATGACATTCTAACAAATCTCAAGGAATAAAGAGCAAATCAGCAGTTGCTGAAATGGGGAGCAGGAATTGACTTTGAAGAGGCAAGAGGAGACTTTTGGGACAGATGAAAATGTTCTATATCTTGCATGTGGTGATCTCATGAGGGGATGCATTGAACCTTGTATTTACAATGAAGCAATTGTCTTATTTACATAGACTTCAATGATTTTTTTTTAATTAGAGGGAGTCCCGGCAGGAATTCTGAGAATGGTCTTCTGAGGCCCTTTAGGGATGACAGGTCAACTTGTTCTGCTCCATGGCCCTCCCCCCAGCCCATCCCATCCCAGCACACTCACCAGCACCCCAGGGAGCAAGGGAGCTGCTTCATATGTCCTCCTTTAAGACTAAGGGTTCCTCCTCAGGTGATTTTGGAAAGCAGAAGCTCTATGGAGTCACCTATGCCAGTAGGGCTTAAAGAGATTTTGTAGTGTTCATGGAAGACAGAGGAGGAAGGAGGCACACATTTCTCAGCTTCCATGGCTTTCAGAAGGCGCAAAGAAAGACCCCACTGCCTGATGGGAGCACACACTAGCAGACGGGAGGGGTAGAGTCTCCTGGGTGGGGGCCACAGGGACACGAAGCCACCCCTCTGTGGTAAAGGAGTGCTCCATGAGGAGATGAGTGAGACACAAACGTGTCCTCAGGAAACCACACATACAGTTTCCACGGAGACTCTAGAGCAGCAGATGCCACAAAAATAAAGTGGCATCAGATCAGGACCCAGTCATGCACCCACAATGGAAACTCTCAGGCAGGCACAAAAAGAGGATTTCTCTTTCTTTTTATTTTTTTTTTTAATATTTTTTTTCTTTATTTGATAGACAGGGATCACAAGTAGGCAGAGAGGCAGGCAGAGAGAGAGGAAGGGAAGCAGTCTCCCTGCTGAGCAGAAAGCCCGATGCAGGTCTTGATCCCAGGACCCTGGGATCATGACCTGAGCCAAAGGCAGAGGCTTTAACCCACTGAGCCACCCAGGTGCCCCAGGATTTCTCTTTCTCCCCTGCTATGCTCAAAGTTGGAGATGGTAGGGCAGACAGTGTTCATAGACAGGAATCTTGGAACTACGAACAATGATAGCTAATAATATTGAATTTTGACAGAGGAGTCAACTTAGAGGGTCTAAGGCTTTGATTAGACCAATCAGCAGACTAGACTAAGGTTTAAACAAGAATAGGAGAAAAGTAAGATGCATGCTCTGGGTGGATGGGAACATTCAGAGTTCTGAGAACACAGTAAGCTTCATTTTAAAAATATTTGCATTGGTACACCTCGGTCCAAATGTTATATTTACAGACGAATAGTATTTTTATAATATACTCTTTTGAAACCTGCTATTTTCACAGGGACATTTGTCCCTGTCAATATATAGTCTTCTACTACGTACTTTCTAATGTCGATGTAGTGTTCCTTCATATAAATGTACATAATTTACCTAACTAGTAGCTTATTGTTGGACATAAAGGCTCTTCCAATTTTTGGGTGTTATAAATAAATTTGATGAACAGTCTTGCACATGTATCTTTTCACACATCTTTAATTATTTCCACGAGATAAATTCACAGTTAAGGAATTGCTTGGACATAGGATATTCACATTTTAAGGCTTTTAACAGCCTTTAGAAAGTTCATACCAATTTACACTTCCATTAGAAATCAACCATCTTTAAAAGCTATTTTTCTATCTATCTGTACCTCTATTCTGGTTCAGTTATGATTCAGAAGGGCTAAAAGAAAAGGTCACAAGGGGCGCCTCAGTGGCTTAGTCGGTCAAATATCTGATTCTTGATTTCAGCTCAGGTCTTGATCTCAGGGTGGTGAGTTCAGGCCCTGTGTGGGGTTCCGTACCAAATGTGGAGCCTACTTAAGAGAAGAGAAAAGAAAAAGAAATGGTCATAAACCTATTTCCATTTCATTATTACGGCATAGGGTGAATTCTGCACTAGTAGAACAAGTAACATTAGTAGTGTCGGAGTTTATCCTTAGTTTAACACAAAAATGGCCATGTCCACAAAATAGTAACAGCAATGACGTTAACTTTACTGTGACATTATTATGCCACAGGCAGCATGTACAGTATTTTACTGGTATTTACAGTCCTATGAGATAATAAGTACTATTATTCTTTCCATTTTATTTTATTTTTTTAAAGATTTTATTTATTTATTTGTATGTTTGTTTATTTGTTATAGAGAGCACCTGCATGTGAACTCTGGGAAGGCCAGAGGCAGAGGGAGATGGAAGAGAATCCTGAGCTGACTCTGCCCTGAGCATAGAGCCCTTCAACAGGGTTCTACTCGGGGCTCCATCTCACGACCCTTAGAGCATGACCCTGAGCTGAAGCCAAGAGTTTGACATTGAACTATCCAAGAGTTCAACCTACTGAGCCACCCAGGTGCCCCTATTCTTTCCATTTCAAAAAAGAGGAAATTCTGTCATCAGAAGGGTAAGTGCCTTGATGAATGCATTTTGTTTGTATTAATATGTGTCAGCACAGCCTGGACTGTCTTAGTATCTCTGCACGTTGTATTTCTGTTAATTTGCATGACATCTTACTGAGTTTATTTTCCCTACGACAGATTAAACACTGACTCATGGGACCCACTGAACTGTTATGTCAGGCTGCTGCTGGGCCAGTGGGCTCCTGGTGCTCAGCCAGCCCAGAAGGAGCCCTTCTTGGTGGGGCTGCTGTTACACAGTGGGGAGGGGGCAAGGGGTGTTTGGAGGGCACAGGTGACCACAGGGGCTTCTTCTCCCTTAATGGTGAATGGGCACATGCCGCAGCTTGGTTGAGGAAGGTATGAGGGTCTGGGTCTCGGATCCCCACAGGAATGAAGATTTGGGTTGTAGCCCTGGGTAAGCCACTAAGTCTCTCTTCATCCCACGCTCTGCTCTGAATGTGAAATACTGTGCTTGTGGTCTCCGAGCCCACTGCAGCAACATTCTGTTGATGGTCCCTCACTTCACCTTGAAAATGGGGAGAGATTACAGCTCTAATTCCCAAGCACAGTGTTGTGACACACTGTCTCAGTCAGTTGTGAAGTTTGCCACAGGAAGAAAATTCTATGGTTTGCACATGGGGTACTTCTCAGGTCAACTGGAGTGGATCTAAGATTATCCTGTGTGGAGGTCACCCTCGCTCCCAACCATTCCAGCATACTTTCAAAGAGGGACAGAAGCAGGAGAGGAGGAGGAAGACAAGCCATCTGCAGCTTGTCTTACCTCTAGATCCGGGGAGTGGGTGGTCCATGCCTAAGCGGGTTTCTAGAGGAAAAGCATCAGGAACCACAGCTCCAAACCAAAGGAATAAAATCAGATGACAGAAGGGTGGGGAAGGTGTTTTTT
The DNA here is from genome assembly GCF_964662115.1 of Mustela nivalis. Lineage (NCBI taxonomy): Eukaryota > Metazoa > Chordata > Mammalia > Carnivora > Mustelidae > Mustela > Mustela nivalis. The sequence goes on from NC_139020.1 coordinate 54,369,121, forward strand.
TTTTTTTTTTCTGAATACAATAGAAAAAAGCTTTCAAGCATTTTCAGTTCCAGTATTCTTTCCTTAATTAGTATCAAGAAGCCAAATTCAATTCCCTACCAAAAAGAGACAAGACAGCAGGCAGAGATGGTGAAAGTACCATGTTTACGCTTGAGCACGTCAGAGGCCATCAAGATGGCCATGAAAAGAATAGGACCTCCTGAAAACCTTGTTGTTCAAGACACATTTTCTCATCAATGAACAGCTTGCCAAGGCCAGATAAGCAGCATGAAAGGGGAGGGGGGAGGGGAAGAAGGCTTCTACTTGTTTATTGAGAGTTGTTCTTAATAATTCATTTGCTTATAACTTCCCAAAGGAAATTACCATCCCTGGCCCCTGTCTGGTGGGAGAGGTCTGCTCTCACAGACTGGGTTATCAGTATTCTTGCTTTCTGGTGAGCAGTTAGAGTCACTGTTTCTTAACGAGGTCAAGGCCATGGACTATACATCTAATTAGACGGTTAAGTCATCGTTATTTCTTAGTTACAAACTGGATGCCTTCTCCGTGCTAAACATCTCTCAGTGTAATGCTTATGTTCAGCAAAAGCCTAGCTTCTGCTGGAGAAAACAACTCGAGGCAGTGTCATTTCAGTGTATATCTTGATGGACAAATCCCAAATCACTGTTATTTTTCAAAGAAAAAAAATCCTTTTTTTTCCTATTTAAGGGCAGCCTGATTAAAGCATTCCTAACTCTCAAGCTTCTCTTATTGTTTACATGGCTGGCCCTCCCCATTCTTACATGCATCTTGCCCCCAGATGGCTTTTGTTGGAGATTAATATCAAAAGAGCGTCCACCCGTGATACAACAATCCTCTGGTTTCCAGGCAGTGTTTTTTATGTGGAATGAATTTTCTTTAGTGCTTTTGCTCCCCCCTCTTTTAATGAAAGTCACATATATGCACTGTAGAAATAATAAAAAATGAAGAAAAGTGTAAATTTAAAAATTAAACCTCCTTGAGTCAACGTGGGAAGAACTGTTTAAAGGAACTATCACTGAATACCAAAGCAGTTTTTAGCATTTAAGTGATTTGATTAAATTATGGGTAGTCCTCTGATTAAACACTATATCGTAGGAATGGTTCATAACCATCTCCTCATGCCATTGTTTTCACCTAGCTGTTTATTTGAAAAATCATGATGGCTGTTTTCTCTTGCATAAATGTCAATCTCTGCTGAGAAATGCCATCAGATGCTTTTCTGCAAATCATAGTTTGGAGTGTATTCTTCTTTAGAAAATTACCGACATTAATTTGAATCTCCCTGATGGCTAGCGATGATGAACATTTTTTCATGTGTCTGTTAGCCATTCATATGTCTTCTTTGGATAAGTGTCTGTTCATGTCTTCTGCCCATTTTTTGACGTGATTATCTGTTTTGTGTGTGTTGAGTTTGAGGAGTTCTTTATAGATCTTGGATATCAGCCCTTTGTCTGTACTGTCATTTGCAAATATCTTCTCTCATTTCATGGGTTGCTTCTTTGTTTTGTTGACTGTTTCCTTTGTTGTGCAGAAGCTTTTGATCTTGATGAAGTCCCAAATTTTCGCTTTTGCTTTTGTTTCCTTTGCCTTTGGAGCCATATCTTGAAAGAAGTTGCTGTGGCTGATGTCAAAGAGGTTACTGCCTGTGTTCTCCTCTAGGATTCTGATGGATTCCTGCCTCACATTGAGGTCTTTTATCCATTTCAAGTTTATCTTTGCATATGGTGTAAGAGAATGGTCGAGTTTCATTCTTCTACACATAGCTGTCTAATTTTCCCAGCACCATTGATTGAAGAGACTGTCTTTTTTCCACTGGATATGTTTTCCTGCTTTGTTGAAGATTATTTGATCATAGAGTTGAGGATCCATATCTGGGCTCTCTACTCTGTTCCACTGGTCACTGTGTCTGTTTTTGTGCCAGTACCATCCTGTCCTGGTAATCACAGCCTTGTAGTAAAGCTTGAAATCAGGCAGTTTTGTTTTTCTTTCTCAACATTTCCTTAGCAATGTGGGGTCTCTTCTGATTCCATACAAATTTTAGGATTGTTTGCTTCAGCTCTTTGAAAAATTCTGGTGAAATTTTGGTTGGGATGGCACTAAAAGTATAGATTGCTCTAGGCAGTATAGACATTTTAACAATGTTCATCATCACTAGCCATCAAGGAGATTCAAATCAAAACCATATTGATATACCACCTTACACCAGTTAGAAGGGTCAAAATTAACAAGACAGTAAACAACAAGTGTTGGGGAGGATGTGGAGAAAGGGGAGCCCTCTTACACTGTTGGTGGGAATGAAAGTTGGTGCAGCCACTTTGGAAAACAGTGTGGAGACTCCTCAAGAAATTAAAAATAGAGCTATCCTATGACCCTGCAATTGCACTATTGGGTATTTACCCCAAAGATACATACATTGGTCGTATGTACCCCAATGTTCATAGCAGCAATAGTCACAGTCACCAAACTGTGAAAGAACCAAGATGCCCTTCAACGGACGAATGGATAAAGAAGATATGGTCCATATAGATTATGGAGTATTATGTGTCCATCAGAAAGGATGAATACCCAACTTTTGTATCAACATGTATGAGACTGGAGGAGATTATGCTGAGTGAAATAAGTCAAGCAGAGAGATACAATTATCATATGGTTTCACTTATTTGTGAAGCATAAGGAATAACACCAAGGACATTGGGAGATGGAGAGGAGAAGTGAGATGGGGGAAATTGGAGGGAGAGATGAACCATGAGAGACTGTGGACTCAAAGAAACAAACTGAGGGTTTTAGAGGGCAGGAGGATAGGGGGTTGGGTGAGCCTGGTGGTGGGATAATGGAGGGCACATATTGCATGGAGCACTGCATGTGGTATATAAACAAGGAATTCTGGAACACTGTAAAGAAATTAAAAAAAATTATCAACATTAAATATTACTGGCCTTGTAACAGAAAGAGACTGTGATAATTCTGGAAATGCAACATTTCAGGGCACCTGGGTGGCTCAGTCAGTTGAGCATCTGACTCTTGGTTTCAGCTCAGGTCGTGATCTCAGGGTCATGAGATGGAGCCCCATGTTGGGCTCTGCACTGTGCGTGGAGCCTGCTTGAGATCCTCTCTCTTCCTCTGCCTCTGCCGCTTGCCACTACCCTGCCCCATTCTCTCCCTTTCTCTAAAATAAATAAATAAATAATAAAACAAATATTTCAGAAGAATGTTGTGTTAATAAAACCAATAATAGTTACCACTCGAAATCATTATGCTATACACCTTAGACTTACACAGTGTTGTGTGTCATTTTATCTCAATAAAACTGGGGGAAAAAGATTTCTACATACATAAATATTTACCACGTGAAGAGATTAAAAGGAATTGGTTATCTTAATCCAACTCTTCTATTTTCTAAATGGTGGAACTGAGGTCCAGAAATGATTGGTGACATGTCCAGGGTCAAATCTGAGTGAATTAACTATAGCCCTCAGATGAGACTTCAGGGCTCTTTGCTTTGGTAGTTCATGAGTAGTGAACACGGTTTCCTTTGGGGGTGGTGAAAATGTTTGGGATATAGATAGACGAGGTAGTGGAACTCAGTATCACTGGATTGTATACTTGAAAATGGTTAATTTTATGTTATGTGAATTTCACCATAATAAAAATATAGTAAAGAAAAAAAAAGGGATTAGTGAATCTCAGCACTTAGGACTGTTTATACCTAACACCTAGAGTCCTAATTATTCAATATCCCTGCTAATCATAACTGTGAGAAACTTGATTTCAAAATGGTGTGATAGAGAAATGAATTTCAACCATTTTCACCTTTCTTGCTTTGCTTTGGTAGTAGCAAACTTGAGTCATAGTTCTACTCTTGATAAGTGAAAGTGGTTGGTCAGTCGGTTGCATCTCCCATTTCCACATACATTAGGGAAAACACCACACTTCCATGACTCTAAAGCAGAAGTGCTTCTTTGGCATAACATAATGATTTTCAGTTCCAGTCTTATTTTAAAATTTTCCAAGAAAAGAAGACAAGAAAATAGAATGAGGAAGGAGAGCAGCAGCTAGTGTCTACTTCATTAACTTAGCAGATCTCTGTAGGGAAAGGGTCTGGGCATAGCCCGTGATCCATTCCTCCTTTATAACAGGAAGCCTCCCACAAAGGCAAGACTGCATCCTACAGGGGCCCTGGAAGGAAATAAATAATCCATCCCCCACCTCTGACTCAGGAAAGAATGATCTGTTGCCAAGAGCTGGTATTTAGGACAGTGCTGCCTGGCCAGACGCCAAACTATGAGGCGGGATCTTGGAGTTCTTGATCTGGAGAATTCCAGAATGGTAGGAAGACTCTAGAGGTGTGCACCTCTCATGGAATTTAGAGGAAAGTGTAACGGTAGTCCAGTAATTGCTCCTTATGAAAAGCTTATGTGTCGGGAGAGAATGCCTTAACCTCCAGGAGGAAGCATAGCACAGGAAAGAACCAGAAGATCTATTTTTTTCCCTGTTTCTTTGCAGATTTGCTGTGTGTGATCTTGGACAATTCACTTCATCTCTCTGGATCTTTAGTTTCCTAACAGGTATAATGCGATCCTTTCCAACTCTGAAGCTCTGTGATTCTCTTCCTATGTGGGGCTGGAAACCACAGGGCTGCTGGGTAACCCTGCGAACCCTATTTCAGCCAAAAGCTATTGCTGCTTGGAGCTCACACACTCCCTGTTCTATAACAAGAAAAAAATATGTTGCTGTCTCCTTGTTTTCTCGTTCCATTTTACTCACAACAGTACTAATGCTTACCTTTTTGACTGTGGAGGTAACAGCAAAAAGGTCAGTGCCATGAGAAAATGACAAACCAACCAAAGTTCCTTTTGAAGTCTCCTTCCCATCTGGGTGAACAGCAGCCTTTGCTCTTGCTACCTGACTTTGGGCGAGTAACTTCCCCTCAATGTCTTCAAGTATAGAATGGGGATAACAATAGAACATAAATGATAGGTTCCCTTAAGGATTTAATGAGGCAACACATGTAATATGACCAGTAGGATGCCGGACACATAACAAGTACTTGATAAACATTAGCTTCTATCAGTATGTTTCACATAAGCCCGGAAGGAAAAGTCCAAACGCTGAGTTCTAGGTCTCGGAGGGGTCTCGGTCTGAAGTGTGGTGGGGTGAGGGGGGGGGCATCTTTCTTGGTCTTCTGTTTTCCCATATAGTTGACCCTACTATACTTCGTGGTCCCGTAAAGGTGACAACAAAAATGTGACAAGCTTCCCCTTCCCACACTAATCATGTGAAGTCAAACACATGTCCGAGCAAGCAGTATAAAATCGCCGATGACCACTATTCACACCTTGGCAAGAGGAATCATGTTTCGGAATAACTAAGAATATTTGAAAGTCAATCACTCTTTCCTAGAGAGGGTTGGAGCCCCGGCATTTGGGGACAGTTCGGTACAGAGTCCTTGGAAGCAGGGAGCAGGCGATATTAACCTTCGGAACAGAAGGGGCAGCCCAGGCCCGTGCCAGGGCACCCAGAGGGACTGAACACTCCGCGGCCCCCTGCCTCCCTGCCTCCCTCCCCCGCGCCTCGACTTCTGCAAAGTGGTTTTTGAAACCCAACCACAGCCCCCCCCCCCCCCGCCCCCGTGCTCTGTGTAGGTGGTGACGTGGGCGGGGGTGAAATGCAACCTTTCTCTTCCTGACTGCCTGTCCTCCAATTCCCCGTTTTCCTCCGACTTTCATAAGTGGTGAGGTCATCCCGGCGCAGGAAAATCAAACTCCTATTTTTCAGACCCAATAAAGGCCGGCATTGTGTGTCTGCGTAAACAGAGGCCAGACGGACAGGGCGGCGGGGGACGCGAGTGGCCCGCCCCCTGGCGGTCGCCGGGGGCAGTGGCGGCCCGAGCTCCACCTCCCGCAACCGCGGCGGGGAGGCGGAGAGGGTGCGTGCTAAAATGTAAGTTAAAATTAGATCAATAGTCAGCACGGCTCTCTCAATCAATGCTTCGCAGGGCGAGCGTACAACCAGCTATTTATAAGCTAAACCCGGCATTATCTTCCTCTTTTAGGACGCACAGATCCATTACTGCGCGCGGCGGGGGAGCGGATGCTGCCGGGAGCGGCCGCCGGCCACATCTCAGCCCCGCGGGCTGGCCGCGGCGTCATCCAGCCTGCGATCCGCACGAGGTGGGGAGTGGGAGGACACCTCCCGACCCTGGGCTCCCCCCGCCCCTCCGCTCTCTCCAGGACTCCTTCCCCGGCCTGCCCCCCAAAGGCTCGCTCCCGCCCGGTCTTTACCTCTATGGGCTCCTTGGTGTTTAAACACAGGCGGCCCCAAACGCAAACAATCATCAGGGACTCTCCTGTCGACGCAGAGCGCACACCGGCCGCTTACACCTTACAGCCTTACAGGGCTTGACGGGCCCCTTGAAAAAGGTTTCCAGCCCCGCTGCCTAGAGGGCCTGCATTACTCAGTCCTTGCTCAGGCAATTGTTGCTGTAAATAGCTACGACCTCCCTCCACCCCGCTGCGAGCACGGATGGGAATGGATTTACCGCGATCTGTCTGATCACGTTGTATTTAAGGCCTCGGTGAGAGGGGACCGTGCTCCATGCAGCCCCCGACGTGCTGGGACAACAGGGCATCCCCAGGCCCGTTTGCCCCAGTGGGTGGAAGTCGTCTGCCATGTATGAAGAAATGTCCACAGTGGTATTTCTGTTGAAGTTGCTAAATGATTTTCATTTCTCAAAAGATGCTCCAGAAAAAAAAAAAAAAAAAAAAAGCATAATCTGATACTGCACCGCCGCCTCAGAAACACAAGATCAAATCATAGTTCTGGGGGAAAACATAGGCATTTTAGTCTTAGAAATGTATATAGCAAATGTTATATACGTATTTATATCGTTTTTCTTAATTTTTGCTTTTCTATTTTTTACCATTTCTTTAAAAAGCACGTACTATAGAGAGCCAAAGAATTTTAATAGTAGCTTAAATGTACATTAGGTGTATTTATAGAATTAATGTATTGTTTGACATAAAAGGATTTTGAACTAAAGATAGACACCAATGCGTTCTTCATTTAGAAACAACATTTTCTTCCTCTTCAAATTCTGGTTGGCTTACCACCAAAAGATATCCCACATCTGTTCTTTTCTCCACATCCAGCCGGCCTCTAGCTTGGTCACACGTCACCATTCCTTATCCTGTACCTGGACTGCAAAAATCTGGTCTTTCTGGCCTACCCACTCCACAGAGCCACCAGACTGCTCTTTTAAAATGTAAATCAGATGTAACTTGTCTTCTCTGCCTGAAGGCTTCCTTGGCTCCCCATTGCCTTCACTTAGAGCCCCAGTTCCTCACCGGGACCGGAATGGGGTGTCTGGTCTGGCGGGGACCCAGCCTTGCTCCTCTGTCCTCCGTTCTCGCTCTCTCACTTCCTCCCATTTCCGCAGAGCGTGATTTCGGGGGGTGGGGGGGAGGGCGCTTTCTTTCTGAGCTTCCTTCAGCCCCAGAGTCCTAGCTCCTGCTCTCCGCTCTGGGCAGAGTTCTCTCTCAGAAGCTCTCCTCAGAGCTGCCTCCGCCTCAGCTCAGATAACGGACACCTTAGCTGACCACTACTTTTCCCGAACTCATCATCACTTTGCCTTATTTTATTTGCAACAAAGCAGCTGAACTGAAACTGCTTTGTTTATCCTCTGGTTTACAAGCTTCTCCCTTTTCACTCACAAGAACAGAAGCCCCTTGAAAACAGGCCTTTAAAAAAATTTCTCTTCTCCACTCTTTTGTTGGGTTCTACAACAGTGCCTGGCCCACAGCATTACTCAATTATCTATTTATTGTATCAATTACTGGGTGGGATTTCTTAATGTCTATAGAGTTATGCATAGTCTGCCTTGAATCTTCTAGTCATTTTTATATCCATATGCTTCCTCCTTTCAAGTGTGAACTCCTTGAGGCAGGATCATGTTTAGCTCACTTTATTTTCCATGGCGTTTTGGAGTCTGGCACGCCACACGCGTTTAATATATTTGTTAGATTGACTTGCAATAAGTGAATGGGTAATAAGCGGATACAATAAGACTTCACCCACATGTAGCTTTCACCAGGAAAAATATTTTGATATCCAAAGAGATAAATTGTTGCTTTGATCCTTATAGTACCACACACACGCACACACATGCACACACACACGTTTGCTTTCAATATTTCAAAGAATGTTCATATCCATTATTTTATTTGATCTTAATACCAGCTCTGCGAGATAACCCTTATGATCTACACTTTACAGATGCAGGAACTGAAGCTCGGGGCACGAATTGACCTCGTCCAGCTTGAACAACTAACATGAAGCAGACAGGAGGACAAGAGCTTGTTAATTTCAACATCCACACATAAGGACGTGTAAAAACACACATATGTACATATATACATACATGTCCACATTCGCTGCTGGTTTTTTTTGTCTCCACCACACTCGCGTTGGGACCAGATGGGATCATAAATACAAAGTATCTTGAATGGAATCTGGCAAGTGACAGGCTCTCAGTAAATGACCCTTCCTTCCTCTTGCCTGCACTACAGTTGCCATAATCTCTCCGTCCCAATAAAGAAGAATGCATCTGTCTTCACTTTGTTCTTTTTATTACTAGACTAATTTCCAGGATCCTTCTTATTGTGAAATATTCATGTGTAATATTAATTGGATGCTTTCACAGATCTGAACAATAGCAAATGAATTCTTGCTAACTGGCAACCTATTGCTCTTTCATCTTTTACTCTGAATACAAACCAGTGAGAAATGTTTACGAATACCGACCAGAGCCCAGCTTAGCTTAAGTTATACAGTTCAGTGTCAATGAGAGAATGGCACATTAAACATGCTAAAGCTTATTAATCATGAACAAACACTAAACATAGCACAACCAGAGAGGTTAAATAATGTGCAAAATGGGTTTTACAATAGGCAAATCAAGAGCTCATTCTGATCATTCATTCATTCATTTATTCATTATTTGTTGAATATTTTTTATGTGCCAAGCACTGTACTAAGTGTTGGGAACACAGAGGCAAGAGACAATAATCCATCAAGTCTCTACCAATACAGGTCTAGTAGAAAAGATAGACTTAAACCAAATAATCACACAACAGAGATCAACGTTGTGAGAGGCAGAACCGACATGGGAAATTCAGGGGAGACTGCCTGGAGAAAGTGAGGATTAAGCTGAGCTGGGTCCTTGGTGAAGGCCTGGCTCAATGCCACCAATGGTTACTAAAGAAAAGGAAGAAATGATCAGACATGTAAATAATAAAAGACATGTAAAAATAATAACTTTTACATTTTTTCACTTAACAAGTATTCCTTAAGTGCCTACTAAGTGCCAGATAGTTGTCTTGGTGCTATGGGCTATGGTAACGGTCGAAGACAAAAATCTCTGCCTTCATGGGCTTATATTGGAGTGGGAGAAAACATACAACAGACTGATAAAGGACTTTAATGGAAAAGAATATTAAGTGGGGATTTCTTCTAAGGGAAAAGGTAAACCAAGGAAGTAAGACAGGGAAGTGTGGCAGGGTAAGAGAGGGAGGTTCAGTTTTCCATGGCCCAGTCCCATATGCCTTCACTGAATAATGCATTTGAGCAAGACCTGCCGGTGGTAATGGAGCAAAGCCACGCTGATCTGAGGGCTGGTGTGGTGGTTGCAGAGGGGAGAACTGTCCAGGAGGAGGACTCTATCAGTATAACAACCCTGGGATAGCAGCATAACTGACTGGTTTGAGGAGGGGCGAGGAGACAGGTGTGTCCGAAGTCAGTGGAATAAGCAAGACATTAGCTAGTCGATGAGCTCAGGGAGGTAAGGGATCTTAAGGGATATGATAGGTGATTGGAAAGTTTTTGGCTTTTACTCTTTGCAGTGGGAAGACACTGAAAGCTTTTGAGCAAATGATAGACATTATCTGATTTATGTTTTAATAGTCCCCTGGACAGCTGCATAGAGAGCACTCATGTTGCAGGCCATGTGCTAAGTGTCATAAGAGATGACCTCATTTTATCCTCACAGCTCTGAGATGGACCCATTCTATAGGTGAGAAAACCGAGGTGTAGGGAGGTTAAGTACTTCCTCAAGGTCATGGGGTCATGGGGCTAGTAACTGACAGTGTTGGCCTTGAAAGCCAAGCAGTGTGATTTGAGCACCCAAGCCATTAGCCACAATATTAGAGTCCTCCTCTAAGGGAGACTGGGATCTTGGCTGGTGGTAATGAGAGGATCAATAATACCTATCACACATTGAGGTTTTTCTAGTCACTGTCCTGGTTTTTCTCATTAATTTTATTTATTCTCACAAAACCCCTATCAGATAAGTATTGTTACTCTTATTATAGATAAGGGAGCTGAGGCTCAGAGAACTTACCCAGGTAAGCTCAGTTTATAATCAAGATACTAGAACTCAAACCTGGGGGACTTCCTCTTCAAAGCCTTTGACTTACTCCTCCCAGATAAATATATTAAACTTTAAAATCTATTTATTGTAAAGAACTTATAATAGAGTCTTGTGTTTTTAAAATAATCCATTTTATCTTTCTTTTTTGATTGGATGCTTAGTCCATGTATTTCTATAATTACTGAAATAGTTTATTTTATTCTTTCCACTTGCTATATTTTTCTATTTTTCCCATTTATAATTTGATCTTCTATGCCTCCTTTTCTACCTGCTTCTGAAGTATTTATTTTCCATTTTATTCTCTAGTATCTTTTTGTTCATTCTGGATATTCTTGTAGCTTTTATCCTAGAAAGTTATTGTGCTTTTCTAGCTTCTCATTATATACTGTAAGTCAACATTTTGCCACTTCACAAGTAAGTCAAGAAACTTGCAATAGTTTAACATCATTTAGATCCCCCTGTTCTTTATGACACTATTTAACATTTGACTCCTACATTGTGTTCTCACAAATCTTTCCTCATTTTTTTGTTTTAAAGAGTTAGTATTTAAAAAGAATTATACACATATTTATTCCTTCCAGTGTTCCTTATTCCTTCCCAAAGTTTACTATTTCCAACTAGGATTATTTTCTTTCCACATGTCTCTTATATTTTATTCTGTTCTTTTTACTCCTTTCCCCTACTTTTATGTTTCAATTTTGGCTTTTTTTTTTTAAAAAAATTTAAGTGATCTGGTCTTTGAATTAAAAATTCGGTGTTCTACATGCTGTTAAACTTATTCAATTAATTTTTCAGTTTAGATGATATATTACTGTATTTTTTCAATTCTAGAATACCCATTTGATTTTTTAAAACAATTTCAATTCTCTGTTGAAATTCTTAATCTTTTACTTCATTTCCCCTCTATTTTTAGATATAATAATCTTAATTATTTTAAAATCCTTTTCTGCTAATTACCACATTTGAATTATCTGTGGCTATGCTTCTATTATTTGAATTTTTTTCCTTTTGATTATCAATCACATTTCCATTCTCTTCTCATGTTAGTAATTTTGAATTGTACTATAGAAATTGGGAACCCAAAAACAAAACAAAATGCCAGAATGCTCAGATGAAATTCTCTACCATCAAAGGCTCCTCTAGTCCTCTGGTAGGCAGACAGCTACCAGATTAAGCTGGGTGTGAGGTTGGGTGGCAGCTTTTAGTAAATTTTAGTAAATAAGCCTGTGCACCTCTGGTTTGTCTCTCTTCTTTGCAAAGGGCTTTCAGTGGGGAGTGTAGAAGCTCCCTTTCTCCTCAGCTTTAACAGTTCTGTTCTTCAGAGGCTCTGAGCCGATGTTAGAGATTTCCATTTTACATAGGTTCAGAATCTGGCAAATGGTCTAAGGGAAAGAACTGTTGTGCATCCGTTGCAAACCCTTATTTCTAGTGAGACTTTGTCTCCAAGGCACTGCAGACTAGAAAAAAATTTATTCTCTCTTTCTGGTTTGGCCCACATAACCCTTCCCTGCCATCTCAAACTTAAGGGAATGAGTCTTGTATTTGGCACTTTTTTTTTTCTGTTTTCTAATCCATTACTTCAGTCCTACACATTCACCAAAAGCTCTGCTACTTTCTCTTTTCCCCAGTAGGGTCCTGCTTGGCCCAATCCAGTCTTCAATCGAAACCCACAATGGGCAAATGCTCCTTGGGATGCAAATAGCTGGTGATTATAAGTTCACTTAGGAATTTTAGTTTATCTAATGTCTTTGTATCCATCTCCCTTCAGTATCTTGAATGATGTTTGCAATGTACCTATTTTTTTCCTTCTTGCGACAGTGTGGCTGTTAGCCTGTTGTGACCTTTATAGTCTACCCAAAGTTGAAAGTCCTTCTTAGACATATGAAGGGTTAGAAACTTTGGAGCTAGGAAGGACTTTGGCATTCGCATAGTACAACTACCTCTCTGACCATATAGAAAAATAGATGCTCAGAATGGTGACATGATTTATTCAAGGCCCAAAACTAATGAGGCTAGAAACTAGATTTGAGCTAAGTCTGGAGGTGGGTTTTCTGATCCTGAAAGACCCGCGGATCCCCTTACCCAAGAATCCAACACTGCCACTGGATGCAAACAGCAAGAGGTTTATTGTCACGCAGGTACCGGCAGGTGGTCGGCAGCTCCAGCTAACCGAGCACCCCAGCCGGAGTGAAGCGGGGTCTTTTATAGGAAGGTACAAACAAGTTTTGGGTGGGGCGCAACTGATTGATTGATGGACAGTTTGAACTTTTGAAAAAGGCATACTTGGAGTTTGCGGATTGGCTCCAGAGACCCACACCCGCGAAGAGAGCGGCGGGAAGGGGGAACAAGCTGATTGGTTATGAGGGCCCGCGCCCGCGAAAGGAGAGGCGGGGAAGGGGAACAAGAAGGGGGAAGGGAGGAATGCCATCATGGCGTCCCTATTATTTCTATAAGCTACGCGGTTACAGGAAGGCAAAAGAGCAATTAATAAGCAATTAATCACACAATTGATAACCTAATTTTATACCTAAAAGCCAGCGGTTTACAGAAAAGCAAACAAGCGGTTAGTTATCCTATCTGTCTACTAGGGGAGGGGTCTTTCTAGGAGAGGGGTCTTTCAATCCTAAGTCCAGTATTCAAGAGGACAAAATGGAGAGAGAGACAGAAAGAAAGAGAACATACGGTGAAAAGGAATCTACCTAAAAAGGAGAGCAAATTTGGAGTCTTTGCTATAGCAGTTCAAGTGCTCAGCCCTCAAAAATTCATGTTGGAAAACCTAGCTTAGGTCTTAGAAGTCAATTATAAAATCAAATACATACTTCTTTTCTTCCCCTACCTTGCTTGAAAACGGGATTTAGGATGGAGTGCCCAGTGATAAGAGCTCCTCTAGGAAAGGTTACAGATGAGGCCCGCAGTGTGGGAATATGGAGAATAGGAAGGGCTGATGGCAAAAAGATGAGAATATTGCCCTTGGCAAGGGGATATTGACACTGTTGGAATTTCAGGGTGTCGTAGGTGTTGTAGGCTCAGGAATTTCTCTGCTCCAAGAGTAACCGAGATATCTTTTTCTGTATAGGCAGAGTTTATCACTGTCACCTTCTTCCCTCTCTCATTGTCGAGCTAGGCAAGGTCTGAAAGGCAGGAAGAGAATGTGCAGAATTAATGATGAGATAGAAGTCAGAACCAAGAGCTCAGAGACTCATCCCTTCCCAAGATGTTCCTCACCCTTCCACCAACACACCAAGCTACTGTGGTCAGCCCTTGCCTCACACGCGGGCTAGGAACAATCAACTGAACTTCCAAAAAGTCAAAATCATGTGATTTTTCTGCTTAATCGCTCATAATGGTAGTAGTATATCTAAGGCATATAGCATTTTGTCCTATTCTTTAAAAAAGAATTTTTTTTTTTTTAAAGTTTGTTTAAGTAATTTCTACACCCAACCTGGGCCTTGAACTCATGACCCTGAGATCAAAAGTTCCATGCTGTACCAGCTGAGCCAGCCAGGCACTGCCATCAGGTTCTCGAAGGAAATGTTTTATCTTTGCATTAATATTAGAAGCAGGGTTGCTAAGCAATTTAACCGTGTAAACAAGCAAGGGGGTGGGGCTCAGCATCAATGGGGAGTAGTATGTTCAAACTTCTTAGAGGAACAAACTGCATTTAATGATATTATCTCATTATTGTCTACATGCAAATGTGTCCTCTTTGTAAATGAATCACATCTCTTTATTAAGGAAGGACATCTTATTTATCATCCTTGTAGCAATTTCCGTGACAAAGAAAGCCCCATTTATTTAAGATTATCCACTATTGATAATAGCTAACATTTTTGAGTACTTGCTATATAGCAGGCATTTCCCTAAGCAAGGGAGACTTTACGCAAGCTGTTGCATTTAATCTTTACAGAGGTTGTATGAGGTAGGTACTACTATTCTTCTTTTTAATAAGTGGGGAAACTGAGACTTAGCAAAGGTAAGTAACCTGCCCAAGGTCATATCATGAAAGATAGAGCGAAGGTTCCGTTGGATCCAAAAGCCCTGTGTGAAGGATTTTATACTTTTTAGAATGGTCTTTCCACAGTTCCACACTAAGTGGTGAAAATCTTTGTTTTTCAGTGATGATCAGCTAGGGCTTTCTTCCCAAACAACTCCGTTCCTTCTTTCCGCTCGGGTCAGCCAGTCTTCTTGGGAACCGGCCTTCTCTCCCAGGTAATGGTGGTCAAGTGGCGTTACCTAAAACATGAAAAGGGGGAAATGAATGGGTTCTAGCACTTCCTGGACTAATGGGATCGCCTAAGGTTCTTCACTTCAAGGTTCCTTATCTGGAAAACTGGATTAGGTTCCCCACCTCCCCAGGTTACTGGGGGAATAAAGTACTGTGTGTAAAGTGCAGACACAAGACAGTATTTGTCAAATATGAGTTGTCTTTTCTTTCCTGTTTCTATCATTTCTGCATCTGCATGAGAGGGATATCTCTCCTCACAGTTAGCCCCTTGTCTAGGTGGTTCCTGAGCACTGCTGCTGAGATCCAGACTTTGCATATAACTGGGAGAAATTTGTAGGATGACTATTGTGAATTATCCTCCCTCCCCACACCCCTCCCATAGAGAAATCCCATGATAACACACCCAAGAAGTAGAATTTAGAATTCCTTCTCTTCTTCTGGAGTCATCTGAAGTTGAACAGCTCTCCCTGCGTGGGGGACATTTTCCTGCTGTGATAAATTGGTCTTGAGTCACTGACCTCCAGGTGGAGCGGCATGAAAAAGAGACAGAAGGACACAAAAACAAAAAAACAAACCAGGTCGGTGCCCAGACGAAGCAGATAGCCGAGAAAGACTCAATGAAATACCAAGACGGTGCATGGTCCTTCATGGATTTGCAGGGAAGAGAGTGACGTAAGAATGGATTCAGCCAGTTACAATTCCACAGGAATTTGGAGACATGACCCATGTGCTCAACCAGCCCGGGGTGGGATGCAAGAGAAGTTGAGACACGGTCTAAGGAGCTGGCAGTCTGGGTGGCAGTCTGTGGGAGTGGCAGCCCACAGATTGAAGGAAGGACAGCAAAAGATCAATTACGCTTCATGCTGCACTGTGATGCAGCCCAGGACCCGGTGTCACAGGCGAGAGGAAGGCTGTTACTGTCTTTCTCATGGTGCTATATTCCAGCCTCAAATGTAGATGAGTGACAGAGATGATCTCATCTCATTCAGTCTTAAAAACCAACCTTTGGGGGCGCCTGGGTGGCTCAGTGGGTTAAGCCGCTGCCTTCGGCTCAGGTCATGATCTCAGGGTCCTGGGATCGAGTCCCACATCGGGCTCTCTGCTCAGCAGGGGGGCCTGCTTTCCTTCCTCTCTCTGTGATCTCTTCCCTTCCTCTCTCCTACTGTGATCTCTCTCTGTCAAATAAATAAATAAAATCTTAAAAAAAAAAAAAAACAAACCAACCTTTGATGTGAGCCCATTTTGATGGGGAAGAAATTGGAGTGCAAAGAGATTAAACCTGGCCACAGCAAGTGACCTATAGGATTTCAACGTAGATCTGTCTTCAGAAAACACCTGTGCTCTCAGACGGCCTGAAGCCACTTGCTGGTTGTATGACTAAGACCTTCTAACTTTCTTAGGCCTCAGTTTCGTTATGAGCTTGGATGGAGATAATGCTTTTCTAGAATTATCTGGGAGTGATGCTTTACCTGAATCCTTTTCTCCGGCCACAGGCCCCTCACTTTAAGATATCTTCTGACAGTTGGTCATTTTTATACCCTGATCACACTCCAAATAGTATATGTTCAAACCAGGGTGGACACTGACCCAAGGGAAGGATGGAGGTAGAGAGTTACAGATCCCAGAACCACTTCAATTTTGTCTGGTCTGTCCTAAAGACTGATTTGTTCAGTTTTTCCCAGATCTAGTGAGACTGTAGCTCAATCAATCTTACAGTAATCCTCAACCTTCTTTCCTTCCTGTTTTTTCAGCTGAATTGAGCCTCTGTTACCTGCAACCAACAGATAGATCCATGACCAGAACAAATACTTCCCTCCAGGTTTCAGTGTGAAGAATCCACAAGATAAGGAAAATTACAAAGGGCAAATGTCTGAGACCATAGCTATTTATCTTAGTGAGTAAAATAGCAATTTGGCTTTTATAATTAGGTCCTAAGATTTTCAGTTTTCGGAATGCTTCATTATGTCCAAAGGGGGATTTGCACAAATTTCACTTATACTCATCCTGCCAGGAGGAAACCATGGGGCTGATGATGGTTGTGTTAAACTAATGATAAAACCCTCAAGTTCTCTGTGTTAGGATGGAGTGGCTTCAGGCTGGTCACCCGGTATCCACTTTAAGTCAGGTTTCCACTGGCTCCAGGGTGTACCCTGCAGAATCTTCTAGAGGGTGCTGTAGATTGCCTGACCGAAGGCGGACCACCTGACTGGCTGGCCGGCCGGCCGGCCACGCTGCTGTCTCCACTCGGGCGAAGGTCCTGAGAAGGAAGAGTAGCTGAAATACAACACGCTGTCTCACCAAGGAGACTTCTTACTTGATTTGGTTCAATGACATTGATGGGTCATGTCTCTCAAAACAGTCCGACCCCCACTGCACAGGAAGGCAAACACAGCCTGAGAATACAAAGTTGCTTCTTCTAAGAAAAAAATAAATTTCATCCTGGACATTTTGAGACTGGGTTATTTAGTATCACAAATGCTTTGCCTTTGGGCGGATGATGCAGGAGGTTTGAAGAGCTGGTCAGAAACAGCATATTTTCTGCAGGTGGCGGGTCCTGTTTGTCACAAAGTTGCAGATTGTAGATTGTTTTATTTATCATGGACCTCAGGGGTCCAGGTCTTCTTTTGTTTTCGGATAATTTCAAAACCTCTTGGGTAGAGGGGAAGCCAGCTCAACCTGCTTCTCCTCCCAGACCGCCCCCACCCACCCCCCACATTCTCGGGCTTTCTCTGCAGATGGCATCAACTCGCTCTCCACCCGCCAGTCAGGCAGCAGAGGAAGCCCTGTTTTTTTAGTGAGTTCTCACCCATGGCTGCTTTATTACTTCACTGATACCATGTAAATCACCAGTCGGAGGGTGGCCTTTGGGTGAACCTCATTCGGAATCTCAATTGACTGATGCAAAGATGGCCAGTATATTCTCCTGCTGCTCTTCACGAATCTCACTTTTTTTTTCAGCTTTTGCCAGTTAGGATCAGCTGTGATCCTTTAAAATAAAGTGCCTTCCATTTGCATTATTAAGGAGTCCCTCCCCAAGCCTCCCTCCCCTGCAATAAAGCAGCAGGTCAGTGCTTACTGTCTTTGGGAGAATTTTGGAAAAGTTTCATGGGAGAGGGTCCAGCACCATACATGTACGATGCTGACCTTTCATTCATATGATTTCTCATAAGAGAATGCTAAATCCTGCTTTGTGGTTTGTGTCCTTTTGCTGCTGAGGTCTTCAGAAAAAGAAACTGCACCATAATCTGTTATCAGTGGATGACATCGGAGGCAACACATAGAAGTCTGTTTTTGGAGCAGCCTTCTCCGCAGTGGGGGGAGGGGGAGGGGGAGGGGAAGTGGCACTTTCCCACCTGCCTGCTCTGTTACCAGAATCTTGGTGGCACAGGTCATGTGGGGTCTGCCGGGACCAGATATCTACTTACAATGGTCCTGAATGGGTTAATACAAGATTTGAGGAATTCAACATTTCGTGTCTACCAAGCCTGTAAGTGTTAAATACACACAAGTGTAACAATCTCCCTTTTCCCTGGATTTACTGTATGCCAGACATGAATCCTATCTCATCGTAGCCTCCAAGTAACCCCCTAAGTCCTAATAATGGTGACAATTTATTGACCTCTTGCTATGTGCTCACGGTTATTCCAAGGACCGTCCATGCACGAGTTTACTCACTGAATCCTCCCCATATCCTTAGGAGGGAGGCACAATTTTTCAAGCCATGTTTAGAAATGCGGGAACGGAGCTACTTAGGTTAGGTAACTTGCTCAAGGCCATATAGCTGGCAGGTGGTGAGGCTGGGATTCAAACCCAGAGGTCTGACCTTGAGTTCCACGCGGCAGACGACAACTGTCTCTGCAAAAGAGCCACGGTGAGCCAGCGAAGCGTTCCAGTTCCTTCTGGGACTAAAGGGACGAGTCGCTACCTCCACTCTGTCAGGACTCCTCTGCCCCCAGATTCTGCGGATTCTTGCTGTGGCAGCGATGCTGTTTTTGCCACAGGCAGACTGTGCTGGAAGGGCAGCCGTGGCTCTGGTTGGGGCCTTGTGACTACCTGCAGAGTTTTCTCCAGCTCTGCCTGTGTAACCTCGGCATTCCCTTTAAATACAGCCTTTGTCTGTTCATTTCTACAGAGATTGGTTCTTCCAATGCTTCCTGCAATATACCCACTGCTAATTGCCAAGAAATGTCTTTCTCTGGGATTGTTTACATGGCTCTGTGGCTCTGTCTGCTCAGACGGTGCCCTCCATGCCCCGTCTGTGTTCCGCTCCTCTATTAGCATTCTCTGCCACGTGAAGGCAGGATGCAGAAAGAGCCGCATTTTTCTGCCTTTGAGAAGAAACATTTTCATATTGGGATTTCAGCAAAAAAGTGCCTGTCCAGTTGCACACCTCTATGGTATAATTCAATCTCCCCCACGAATAATAGCTCAGGAGTGTTCTGATTAATTTTAGGCATTTAATATCTGGTGTCAAAGAGATTTCCTAAAAATAGGAGTCCTGATTTCTACATTGAGACAGAGCAGTCAAGGGGAATGGTCGTGGACTTTGGAGTCCAGCAGACCCAGCTTTGCCTTTCAGTTCCAGCAGGCACCAGCCGTGTGGCCTTAGACCACTTACTGAAACTCTCTGAGCTTTTTATCCGCCCCTCCCCCCCAAAGAAAAAGAGAGAGAGAGAGATCACCTCAGAGAACTTTCTGAAGATCGAAAATGATAGTAGAAGTGATGTTGCTGGCATAGACTAGATATGCAATTGTTTTTCTTTTCTTTTGTTACATTTCCTGCCAATATTTCTGCCAAGATTTGACCATTACACTTAGCATCTCTGGAACTCATTTTAAAAAATGAGGTATCAGGATAAATTGACTGATGAAGCCTCTTCTAGCTCAGAGTGTCTCCTGTATCAATCTTTGTAAATGTGCTGGGTGCTTTCCTATGTGATCTCATGCTGTCCTCTTAACAGATCTTTGAGTTAGGTTCTGTTATAATTCCCATTTTGCAGATGAAGAAACTGAGGCTTGGGCAGAATGAGTTGCTGGTCAGGGTTACTTAATAAGGAGTCTGCTAGGAAATGAGGATTTGAACCTAGAGTCTACACACCAGGTCAGTGGGCTGAACTGTGGGGCTCAGAGCCAAACCCAGTAGGTCCTCAAAAGATGGTGACTCCACAATTGCTCTCAAATCTGGTGAGCGCTCAGACCATGCACCAGCTACATGACCATGTGGTGTGCTATGTCCTGCCCAGCAGGTGTATCGGCAGGACATAATCCAGAAAGATCAGAATTTCACTGGAGTGATAGGACAGTACCACATGCAAGACACAAGTAGTGGACAAGGAGTTCCCGCCTCACTGGCTGATGGGCCAGATGGCTCGCTGGCCGCTATGGTGACCAGAGAGACTGAATTGACTCTTAATGAAATTCTTGGCGAGCATGTCTGCGTCACTCCTTGGGGAGATCCCGGCTCTTTCTGGAGCCTCCACACTCCCTTACCTCATGTAGGATCTGTAATATGCCGCGGGTTTAGCAACCAGCTAACCAGACTCGTTAGGACTGTGTTCTGAGTAAGAGTCAGTGTTCTCTCAGGAAGCCTATACCCAGCCAGTGCTCCAGGAAGTGTGAGGACTTGGAACGTATGGTATTTCTGTGTCATCAGAGAGAAGGAAAAGCCATTCACAATAATGGGAAGCCTACTGAATGTTTAAAGTAATTTGCATACACAAATACTTCCGTGTTTGTGTCTGCTATACCCACCTTTGGCTCTGTTTAAATGTTCTGTTCCTTTCTATCTCAAATGCAGTTTTCAGAGAGTAGTCAACTTTGCCATGGAACGTGCCTAAAACAATCTTATTGGTGTGTCTTATTGGTGTGTCTTTCAGAAAACACTGGCATTACAATTATCTATCAGTAGAAAGCTAATACCCGCTTTGGGGGCTTTGTTAACTTTTTTTTTTTTTTTAAATCTTCTGCCTCTGTATTGGGTTATAGTTTAGCAATATTTCAGATACACTCAGGGGCTTAGGTGATGCTAACATGCTATTTTCTTTAACTTATTGAATAAAAACTCACCCATCAGCAGTGTTTCAGGTCTAATTGAATTCTTATTTCACTTTCAAACCTTAACAATCACCAGGAAAATTGTGCAGTAAGGCCACAAGTGGAAGCCGACATCTTTCATCAAAGAAACTCAAAATACTTCCCATTCATTAAACCCCACCACACTGTAGACCAACCAGTCGTATGCTGACTTTTTTTCTTTAAAAGAAAAAAAAATCAATGCAAGCAAGTAGGTGACAGATGGGCACAGCAGAGGAAAATGAAAACTTCTTGAGGAAACAAATTTGAGTTCTCAAGTAGCAAGGGCATCTACTCTCTCTTAATAAAATGATATTCTGGTCCCTGATCACATTCAACTGCTCTTCGTACATTTAGAGCTGTTGATCCAATCTTTCTTTCTAAGAGCATTATTTTCTTGGCAGGGGCAGAAACGTTTGCTTCTTGCTTTTGTTGCAATCAGACACTGTAAGGCTGCAGCCTACAGGGAAACCTGAACAGTTTCTAAGGTAACAAGGAAGTTGAAAACTTTCCTAGTGTCCCACCCCATGTCCTTGGCCCATAGAAGCTGAAGGGTTCTAAGCCAGTGGGTGTCCCTTGCAGTTATCAGGACCTGTGGAATGAGAGTTGGGGTATAGGTCTGACTTGCAGTTTTGAGGTCATACAAAGAACTGGGGTGCAGGGAAACATGAATTCAACTTGCCACTCCCATTCCCGTTTACCCCCACAACCTCCTCACAAAGAAAGCTAAATTGCTAAGCTTGACACAGCAGAATCCTTTTCCCAGAAATCCTCTGACTCACCCAAGCAGTAGTGCCACCCTAAAGCAGATGCTGGCTATGAATTTGCTAACATTTTTGGTCGTCCTTCAATCTGGTTTAATTGCTCCAATCCCCATCTCCCCAGACACATTAAATCACATCTCCTGGTAGCTTATGGTTGCCATGCCTACTGGGTTCAATATCTTGGATATTTTTCTTCCTCAATTATTAGTTTTTGCATCAAGTGCAATATTTTCACCATATGAATGTTAGTTGTTGCTTTTATGATTATTATTGTTGGTGTCCTTATAACTATAGTAGTTTGATCAACAGTCTTAAAGAATGAGGTACCATATACACCAATAATAATACCTTTCATTTTTAAAATGCTTTCAACTTGTATCTCATATCTTGGATTGATTTCTTTATTTGCTCATTTATTCACTCATTCAGCTAAGAGACCTCTATGGTCTCACTGGGGATAAAACAATAATTAAAATGTGGCTCCTGGTTTCACGGAGCTGACAGTGCAGAGGGGAGGCCAGACACATAAGCAGATGCTGAGAAGACAAGTGCTGGGCTTGAGCTGATCCTCAAATCATCTTATTTACTGATGAGAAAGAAAGAGAGGGCACAAAAAGACCTTCTCAAGGTCACACAGCTCGTTATTTGAAGAATGAAAGCTAAAATGCAGGCTTTCTGCTTATTAAATCATGGCATTTTTGACAGTTCTGTCATTCAGTGTCCTTGAGGGCAGTGGTTCTCAAAAAGACTGGACCTCAGTCTCCACAAGCAAGCGGTACTGGCACTGTCTTGTTAGAAAAGCAAATTATCTGGCTCCATCCGAGACGACTGAATCTGAAATTCTGGAAGTGGGGCCCAGGCACCTGTATTTCGGGGAGCCCTCCAGGTGATTCTGATGCACTAAAGTCTGAGAACCATTGCTCTCTCTCCGTGCTTCTCCAATGTCTTTGTGCATAGGACTCAACTGGGGATCTTGTGAAAAATGTAGATTTGGATTCAGTAGGTTGGGAGAGGGGTTTTTGATTATGCATTTCGTTTTTACCAAACTCCCTGGCTACGCTTATGCGGCCATCCTTGTTGAGGAGAAAGAATATATAGAGAATTAACACGAGCAGAGAGCACTGATTAAGCCCAGCTGATGAGGAATGCTGGATGTCAAGCGAATTCAATAAAATTATTCCCTGTCATCTAGGTCATCAGAACTTAGACACTAGCACCATGTTCAGATAGATAGACTCCCAGGGCATAAAACTATCAAATAACAACAAAATGAACGTGCATGTGTGTGAGCGTGCCTGTGCAGGGTCGCACATCCATGGACACACACAAAGAATGGGCAAATATTTAGAGACAATGTTACAAAGCAACACCTCTCTTACTGAGAGTTCATTTGGGTGTACAAGTATTACAGCCAAACACAACCAAGAACCAGGCCAGAAATATTTCTCCAAGTAGTCACAATGAATATCATGGAGTCCATCATTTTTATTGATAGTTTGTCCTTTAAATAATTAGAGTTTATTTTTATTTTATTTTGTTTTTAATTTTTCTTGAGTTTATTTTTGTTTTAGACAAAATCCTAATGTAGCTACATTAAAGCAGATGTGAGTCAATTGGGTAGGCAGGGTCAAGATGCCATAGCCAGGCCTTCTGGAGGTAAAGCAATGCCAACTGACTAGAGGGAAAAAATATGTGTGTGTATGTGTGTGTGCATGTGTGTGGGCATACAAACATCAACTTAGCAGATTGGAACCATTTAATTTAGAGGAAACACATGAATAAACATTAATAAAGAACATTGTATAGAAAGCAAAATGTTAAAATCACAGAAACATGCAGAAAATATTAAAAACACAAAATGTTCAAGGTATTTGGAAAACATGTAAGGCATTTTAAATAGTTTTCCCTCAAAATGGTAAGGTTTCTAGATTTAACAAGCAAAGATATTTTATTTGGCAATCTTAAAAATGGCTTAAAAATAAAAGGGGTTGATAATCTCTGGGAATTTCATTGATATGAATTGCCAGGTTTTCTGAAATGCCTGTTAAACTCTGTTTTAAGGGGAGATTGTGAGGGATGACTAATCCAGGAGCTGTAGGAGTTGTCTGTTTGGACAAAGAAAGTCTCAGCCGAATTTACCCTGGGCCTCTCCATTGGTTAAGAAGGGCATTATCTGTCAGGACTTCTCCCTGCTGCAAGCGACGCAGACCAGCAAAAAGTTGCTTAGGCAGGAAAGGATTATACTGGTCTCATGCCAGGGAAGAGCAGAATTGGCAGTCCAAGACAGGCATGAACCAGGCACGTCGTCAAGGGTCCAGATTCTTTTAATCTTACTATTTCATCAACCTTAACCTTGTACACGGCCTCTGTATTTATAGACACTAAGTCTAGGTCTGAGGCAAGAAGAAAGGGAAAAGATGAGCAACGGGTAGTTCAGTCGGACTCTTGGTTTTGGCTCAGGTCATGATCTGGGGTCATGAGGTTGAGCCCTGTTTCAGGCTCTGCTCGAGGCGGGGAGTCGGCTTGAGGATTCTCCCACTGCCTCCCCATTGGCCTTTCCCTCCACTCTCACTCTCTTCCAAATAAATAAATCTTGAGCACAACGGCTGAAATGGCCCGTGAAAAGTTCCTATGAGATTGTACCCAGCGAATTCCTCTTTAATCCTCCTAGCCAGAACTGGATCATATGGCCATTCCCAATTACTGGGAGGCTGCAAAGGGCTTTTAAAATCGATACATAAACCTTGAATAAATTCAAGATTCACTTGGTAAGAAGAACAGGGGAAGAATGAATGAATATTGGGTGGGCAATTAGCACGCGTGCGTGCATTTTTTTTTTTTTTTAGAGTAGTGTAGTTGACACATGATGTTATGTAGTTTCAGGTGTACGACATAGGGCTTAACAATTCTGTAAGTAGTTACCATCTGCCACCCCACAACTCTTACTCTCAGATCACTGACTATATTTCCTGTGCCTCACCTTTATTTCCATGACTTATTTATTCCGTAACTGGAAGCCTGTATTTCCCATTCTGTTCCACTCATTTACTGGTATGTTCTGGGTTTTTTATCTGTTTGTTGATTTGCTCAATTTTTTATATTCCACAGATAAAGTAAAATCATATGGTGTTTGTCTTTCCCTGTCTCACTTATTTCACTTAGCATAATACCCTCTAGGTTCATCCATAGTGCTGCAAATGAAAATCTCTTTTTTTTTTTTTAGCTGAATTACACACACACACACACATACACACCCCACAACTTCTTTATCCATTCATCTACTGATGGAGCTGTGCATAGCTTAAGAGATTTATGGAGGTTGTGGTATTTCAATAGCAGTGAAAGAAACAGAGACAGGATGGGTGAGTGATGGAGGGATCCCAGAGAGACTCGGAAGCATGAGTGAAGAGCTTGTATGAGATCGGATATTCATAAAAACTATTACATGACCTCAAGGAGGGGTTGCATTGTCCAGTTCAAAGATCTGGAACATGTTATTTTGCTTGATTCTCTGTAAGCGTAGTGCTGAGTGACAAGTTTTACATATTTATTTGACATTTCCTTATTCATAGACCATGTTGCTTCTCGGACTAGTTTAATTTGAGAGTCTTGGAAGGCAAGGTCTCTGGGCAATTGATAAGCTCTTATAAGGAGCATCTTATGACATGACATCATTTTAACCACCAACAAGCAAGATGAGAGCATGTTTCCAGTTTCCATAGCATCCTCTGCTTAGACTAGTGAAATCTGTAACACTATATATGTAACAAATGACTGGGCTACATCAAGAAAACAGTAAGACATTGGGGAGAGCTTCAAAAAGTAACATTTGAACCAGACTTTAAAAGATGAGTAAGATTTCACTGACTGATACAGACACAGAGACATCTGGAGACACTGCATTGTTAGAGAACTGTTAAATTACCTTGAAAAGATGTATCTTGCTATGTCAAGAAGATTGATTCACCTATTTTATAAAGAAAATTTTGTGAGAGAAAGTGGATTTCTCAAATGCTGCAAAGCCTTTCTGCTTTAATTCCGAATCAATTATCCAGAAAATACCATTCCAAGTCCTTTGAAGTCATCAACCTTTTACCCAAATCCTAGAGCATCTTGCTTGTCACGGTGTGTTGTGTGAACATCTTCCTTTCTCTCCTGCGGATATTATGAGTAGCCCAATCTTGTTCATGTCTTGACAGGTAAGAAGGTGGCAGTCTCTTATGTCACCTCCATCTAAGCAACATGGCAAGAACGTTTCCTCCCTGGCTTGATATTTGTATTTTGGGTGGGGTGGGGGTGGGGGGAACAAAAGGAATGAAGAACAAAGTCTGGAAAGGAGGTTAAGAACATGTCGCTCCAGACCCTGGGAGCAGTCAAATCAAGCTGCCAGCTGCAACAAGAATCTCTCTAATAAGGAAATTAGAGCATGATCATTTCTGGCTATGTGACTCTGGTTCTAAATAGGTTTTACAAATAGATTGTGATTGAACTTGGAAACATAAACAAATTGGCTTTGCGGAATAAAGGCTGAACTACATTTTGGAGAGAGAATTAAAATGCTTTTATGGGAGGTACTCTGGGAAAACGGACAGCTATTTTAATGACAGCATATGCATTTCTGAAACATACCGGCCTTGCTGGCTTCTCTGTAGAGAATCGGGGCTGATAAACTCAAAAGAAACTTTCCCAACAGGGTCCCCGAGAGGACAACCGATAAAAGCAGGGAACGGGCAGTGTGTGTTTGAAATTCCCCATTCAGATGCCGAGAGGAGAGGTGCCATTTAAAAATAATAGATTTTAAAATATCAGTAGCTTCAAAAATTCTAGTCTGCTATCTCCCTTGGACATTTCTTTTGTCTCTCAGAGGGTTGGGGATAGAGGTTCTTTAAGCCCTATTAATACATTTTCTCTGATAAATATTCATGCAACGTTCCTGGTGCCTCCGCCACGCCTCAGTGCTGCCCCCCCTGCCCCCCCCCAGCAAGAGTGATGTCAGAGATGTTCAATTTCTAAGGAGCTTCCAGGTCAGCCTCAGACAACACGGAGCCCTCTGAAAGCACCAAAGACTTCTCAGTCAAGATAAAGAGTTCTAAATGGCTGTGTGTCCAAGCTGATATTCCACATGAAAGGATTAGTCTCCACTTTCTGTATACTCTCCCGGTTCTTAGAAGTCGTCGTGATTTTGTGTACTTTGTGCTTCACACAGAGAGAAGACAGATTTGCTGATCAGAAAGATGCTCTTTTTTATATCTCTTTTTCTAAATTCACTGATTACTCACTAAGGCCTGATCCATTATTGAGTGCAAGTCAGCAAAATCTCTCGGAGAGCAATAGGTTCGTACATTTAGAAACATAAAGCGTTCAACTTGGTAGGGATCCCAAGGTCACTGGCTTGCTGGGTAGGAATTTAGATTCAGGTCATGCAAAGTACATTCCATTATCTCAAAGTGCTTACGGTATGGAGATGTTTCCTGGGATCTAACCCTAGATCCTTTTGTGCTGTTCCCCCCACGTCAGGATATGTCACTAGAAGTGGATGAAGCCTAGAGTTGGGTTTGCTCGTTCCTCCTTATTGAAATTTGGGTCTCTCATACCCCACCAGGGCCCAAGTGACTAATTTCTTCCACAGAATGTTTTCTGGGCCCAAGTGATGAGAATACAGAGCTTTTGTCCCACTTCTGTCTTGGCCCCACTTTACACATGCACATGTTCTCAGTTGTAGAGGGTAGTAAAATATTTTACTAAAAGCGGCTTATATTGTCTTTGATTCTTATTTGAGATACTTTATTTTCATGTATGATGCAGCTTTAAGTGGTATTTAGCCCTAATATTTCAGTTTCCTGCTGCTGCTTTTTCTGTCAAGCAGATAGAAATTTATAAATGAATTACCAGGTGAGCTCCTTTTTAAAATGGAACTCAAATTAATTCACAGCGAAAATAAAATTCTTGCTCTCCTTAACTCACCCACTCAATGTAAACAGTTTATTTTCTTTACAGTGTGTTTTCCTTAACAACCACAGCACAGCAGAAAACACATCAAACTGGATGTCTTGTGACCTACATTGTAGTCATAGCTCTTCGTAAATGGATGGATCTGGACAAATCCTACATTAAGGATGGAGTTACACTAGGTGCTTTAGAAGGTGAGCTTCTTGGACTTTTTATTATTTTAGTTTGGGTTTTCCAGAGAAACAGAATCAATGAGAGAAAGAGATATAAATATAAATAAATATAATAAATAGAGAGATATATCTATATCTATCTGAGAGAGATTTATTTTAAGGAAGTGACTCATATGATTATGGAGGTTTGGCAAGTCTAAAAATCTTCAGGATGAACTGGAAGAGTTGCAGACTTGAGTCTAAAGATGGCTTGCTGGTAGAATTCTCTCCTCCTAGGGGGAGGTCAGTCTTTTTTCTATCAACTGATAGGATAAGGCCCACCAGGATTATGGAGGATAATCTGCTTTATTCCAAGTTCAATTATTTATACGTTAATATCATCTAAAAAATTCCTTAAAAAAATTCCTGTACAGAAACTTCTAAAACATTGCTTGACTAGATATCTGCAGACAATGGCCTAGCCAAGTTGAGACACAAAATTAACCATCGCACAATATATAAAAATCACCTGGGAAACTTGTTAAACATAGATGCCTGGGCTCCATCCTCAGAGATTATGATTCTAATAGCAATTCTAATAAAGCTCCCAGGGGATGCTGATGCAGCTGTTCTAGGAATTACTTTCTAAGCAGTTCTCTTCTAGGTATGCTGTTGTATGATCTTGGGGCAGCCTCTTCTATAGGTGTGGAAACTGAAGCCCCAAGTTATAAATGAGCTTGTCCAAAGAATCTTATGCACTTATATATTCTAACCCAAATCTTCAAATTTTAGTCCAGGGCACGTTCTTCTTAACCTACTTATCATACAAATGAACTTTCTCAGGATGAACTCCAGCTTTGTTAAAGAAATTTCCTAGTGGGGTTTTTCGCAGAACTTGGCAACTGGAGTGTAAAATTCATATGGAAGAGAAAAGGCCAGGATTGGTCAAGGCAATTGTGAAAAAGAATAAGGAGGGAAGACCCATACTACCATATCTGCAGGTGTTCTAGAAAACTATAGCAATTAAAGCAGCATACTATTGACAAAGGAACCATTAGAACAAATCAAGAGCTCACGGTCAGGTCATGTATTTTTGAGATGTTCACGACAGAGGTAGCATTATGAGGTAGAGATGAGCTATCAACCAATACTGCTAAGAAAAGATACTGTTCATGAGAGGAATAACTATACTTCCTACCCATAACACACTTAAAAATAAATTCCAGATGGATCAACGTAAAAGCAACATTTTAAACCTTTTAATAGAAAATTCAAGTAGTATTTTTTTAAAAGATTTTATTTATTTATTTGACAGACAGAGATCACAAGGAGGCAGAGAGACAGGTAGAGAGAGAGGAGGAAGCAGGCTCCCCGCTGAGAAGAGAGCCCGATCAGGGGCTCCATCCCAGGACTCTGGGATCATGACCTGAGACGAAGGCAGAGGCTTTAACCCACTGAGCCACCCAGGTACCCCCAAGTAGTATTTTTTCAAAATCAGGATAAATATTTCTTAAATGAAATATAAAAGCACAAACTGCACATTAAAATAATAACAATAAGCCAGTATTTGTGTTCGTTGTTGTCCTACACAGTATTCTGAGTCCACTGTATATTCTAACTCATGTAATCCTCATGAAAACCGCATGAGGAAGTTTTTCTTACCATGTTCTTAAAAGACTGAGGCGTGAAGATCCTGTTAACCACCCCAATCTGGGCGGTACGTGGTACAGATGGGAGGTGATCCCCAGCCTTGGCTCCAGAGTCTCTGCTCTACGCTGCCCCTTGAGAAAGAAATTGAAGACATTCAAGTTAAAAGAAATATATTGGGACCCCTGGGTGGCTCAGTCAGTTAAGTGTATGCTTTCAGCTCAAGTCATGATCCCAGAGTCCTGAGATCGAGTCCTGTATCGGGCTCCATGCTCAGCAAGGACACTGCTTTTCCTTCTGCTCCTCCCACTGCTTGTGCTTTCTCTCTGACAAATAAGTACATTAATTAAAATTTAAAAAAATAATAGAAGAATATATATTACATAAACTAAGTAAAAGTATAAGCCTATAGTCAAAGAAAGTATTTTTAATGCATATAATCATCAAAGGATTTTACACACACATACGCACTTATAAATCAATTATGAAAAAGAAACAATCCTATAGGACAATGGGCACAGCTTATAAACAGTCACCTCTTTGAAACGGCAATTCAAATGTCCATAAACATAGGAAAATATTCATGCTAGTAGACCTAGAAATCAGTAGGATGTCTCTGGAGGGCAATTTGTCAGTAACTATTAAGGTAAGAAGTGTACATTCCTTATAATCAAGGAAATTCTTTGTATATACAAAATCTTGCAGAGTCGTTCCAGTAAAAAACTAGAGATAATAACTCAATGAAGAAATAGTTCAATAAATTGTAGGATAATTACATTTTGGGATAAAAAGTAAAGTAGATCTTGATATATTTACACAGATAAAGTTTAAAAAACCAATGTTGAGTGAAAAAAGAGAAGCTGAAAAATGACACCTAGCATATGATGTCACTTGAGTAAAGTCTAAAATCTCACTAAATAATGCTATATGTTGTTATGGGTGCACAATGCTCCCATAAGGATATAGATCAATTTCTGAATATGATTATCTTTGGGGGGTAGGAGGTGGGCAAAGGGAGAGATTGGAGGATGAAGAGAGGAATTTAGCTATTATTTTATTTTATTTTATTTTTTTAATTTAAAAAGTTTCTAGGAGACCTGAGAATACAGCGAGATGTGTTAAATCTGGGTCGTTGGTATCTGAATGTTTATTATTTTCTATTCAGTTGAAATTGTCCCTAATGACATATTTTTAAAGAAATAAAAATACCATCTCCATAGTTATTATTTTTAGTATACAATTGTATTTTTTCTGAGAACTAAAATGCATGGGCTTTCTCCTTTGTGCATATTATTTTTTCTCAGATTATCTTTTTCTACTTACTATAAAATCTTCAAATTGGAAGAAAATTTAGAGGGCATTTGTTCAAATCTACCACTTAAGCTGGCACTTCTGGATTCAAATTGGTGTTCTAGGTTAAAATACTTGTTAGAATTTTCCTTTATGCTTAATAACCTGTAAAATATGGTTTTGGTTAACTGGATATTTTGTTTTAACTGAGTCAAAGTCCACAGATAATGAGTTTTTTTTTTTTTTTAAAGTAGAACATAATAAATTGCACTTAGCTTTAATACTATGCTGAACACATACTTGTAACTATAATAAAACACATAATTTTAACTATAATGACACAGAAGGCTGTGAAGAATTTCAGGATCATCACCATCAATTATCATTATTTTGGTAATATTTGAAGGGCCAATTGAAAGAGATCAGATTGGCAAAATGTCAATTAATTTGGAATAAAAGGAGTGGATGGAGAAAAGGGAATTGCCATTTACGGAGGTATTGTGGGGATATATAATTTAAGTCTTGCAGCAGTCCTGAAAGGCAGGTGTTCTTATTCTTGATTTTCTAATAAAGGGATTGCAGTTCAGAGACATGAGTAAAATTTATCTTGAGTCCTGTTTGGAAAAAATTAACCCAATCCTGCAAATATGGCAAACACTACCTGTGTGTTCTTTGATATCATAGAGGAGCTTTTTCTAATTGGAGCCCACAGAGTATTAGCTCTCCAGGAGAATGTACCTTTGTTTGAGTTGCCATTTGCTATTGATTAGTACCAGACTCTGTGAAGTTATAGATTAACTTGTGATTTTTTTTTTTCTTCTCCTGGTAGTAAGCTCTATGTCCAACTTAGGGTGAGAACTCACAAAAGCCTGAGGTCAAGGGTCGCATGCTCTCCCTGAGCCAGCCAGGTGCCCCTCCTAACTTCTGAATCTTTGCCATGAAAGTGCAAAAGATTTCTGTCCCGTATCAAATATAATTCCAAAGTCATTTCAATCTATCTTTCTATGCGTAGCTATAGTTTTAGTCCTTCCAATTCTTGGACAAGTTTTACAGTCCTACTGCTTCCCTCATTAATAGGGCAAATGATTTTTGCCATGTGTTCTTTGTATATTTGTACAACACTCAAGATTCTACCCTATTAAAAATATTTTGGCAGACCTACGGCTCAAGCCAGGGCTTCAGCCCCAGAGGGCATGCTTTTGCTCTCATATCCTCTTTTTGGCCATATGTAGTGTACTTCATTACTGAAAACCCAAGCTTAATTAAGGAACTAGTCCTCTTCAGTGGGGGCAGGAAGAATCTCATTGTTCAAAAACAGTGCCAGTTCTCATTAATCGGAGAAGTGGCAACAAAATGGAGAAATCTGATCTCTGGATATGCATCTCCTAATACACACAGGTCTCACCCCTTGGACCCACACATATACAATTGCTACTTCCCCCTGTCCAATAAATAGAGGGATATGATGGCTTACCTCCAATTTTTTCTCATGTGTTTTGTACATATGTACAACATATATGTATTTTTGTACTATGTCTCTTGCGCTTCATAGGCTGGGTTGTATAGAATGTGTTTCTGTGAGTATCGTCAATGTCCCTCTGGATAATTTGTATCGTCACCATCTCCACCCAACTGATTTGTAGCTCTTTACTGACTCCCTATGAGCCGAATCATTTTACAAAGATAGTTCTATTCTAGAAGCTCCAATAGTATACATTCACAGACATATGCCACAAACCCCTGCTCATTCCGCATAATAAGGGAAGGTGGGACTGAATTAGCAAATGTGGAATTATGGACCGTTTTCAAGGACTGAAGCAGCATGATTCTCAGGTACGCATATACTGGTATTTCAGTTATGAAACTATACCCGGTATTTGTCCTTAGAGACTTAATTAATAGGAAGATAAAAGTGGTATGCAATAAGCTTACCAACAAAAGGAAGAAGTGGGCATTTCTTAAGTGATTTTAAAGTTAAGCAGGTTAAACAACCTTAGTCTCCTTATAAACCTTTCTAGATTATCAGTTGAAACAGAATAACCTTTCTTGATAAGAAAAACCAGTAGGAACTCCTTCAGATCCAAAGAAGGGATATGTGACCTACAGAGGTTTCTATGCTTCTGCATTTTTCCCTACACGTTACTTCATTAAAGGAGCTAATTGGCTAAGTCCACATCCCTGGTAACATCACCTTGAAGCAAAATGTTAAACAGGGTCTCCTGGCAACTGGCGACAACTGGCCACTGCCCTTTTACTCAGAAAACGGGGGCTACTGTTGAACCCGGCGGAACCCAGCAGACACAGGCGGGCAGGCAGGCAGAGCTGCCTGCTGATGCTAATTATCCTAGCCCAGCGCTTCCCTTCTGGAGAAGTAGGAGGAGAGAAATCTATGCCAAGTTCTTGCGCAAGGTCAAATGTTTCTGGAGAAAGGCAGCCAGGGTTAAATTAGCAGTCAGAATGAGGTAGAAAGCTGGGTGGAGAAAAACAGGCTGGGAGAAAGAGGGGAGAAGTCTGGAAATTCAAATAAAGACGGCAGTAAAAAGTAATTACTAACACATTCCCAACTTGGAAAGCCAGCCACATCCCACACCATGGCCAGACTCGGAGCTGTTCTGTTCCAAGAAGGTTGGAGCAGGCTCAGGGACAGGAAGGGACTGTGCAAGCCAGCTGCCTGTCCCTGGCTTTGGAGCTGTGCTCCCCGAAAAGGAAAATTCATCTTGAAAGGGAAAGCAAAGGACCTTGCCGCCTAAATTCTCCATTAAGATAAACATTCTCCGTACATTCAATGTATCTGTCCTTTTAGGACTATTCAACAGCAAAAAAATCATCAAACATCAAAACAAAGGAAACGGAAGTCTTTTAGGAAAATGTAAGCCTCTGTGAACCTAAAATATCTCCCTTCTCTGCTGTTCATCAACATAACTGGAGAAGAGAAACTGTTTGTGGGAGGGACAGATCTCAGGAGAAGAAGAGGCGGTGGGGGAAAAAGAAAGGAAAAGAGGAGCAATGCTCTCTGGTGTCAAGAAGAAAATCACGATCGGATTGACTGTTTTGGATTAACTGTTTTGACAGTTGATTTTTATTGTTTTTCTCCCCTCCATCTTCAGAACTGTGACAGACGATTGCCGAACATCAAATTGATGAGTGAATACTTCATCAGATCTGGTTGCCTTAACAACTGAAATAGCCAAAATGTTAAGACACTCAAATAAGATTGATTATTTTTGATACAATCTGTGGGCGGTTGACCCGAGAATTCTCAGCCTAATCACGCATATAAACACAGAAGCTGTCTCCGCAGATGCAAAAGCAGCCAGAGGACAAGTGAGAAATCCGTCAATCACCTGGATGCCTCATCGCCGAGATGCCGGGGAGCAGCACGCAGAGAAACACCCAGAGGAGTCTCTGGATTGCTTCTGGGTGCTGGGTGTCTCGGGAGGCAGCCAGCCTTCAAAGCTGGGAACTCGGATCCTTTCCGTTTCTAGCAAAAAGACAGAGTGTGGCTTGTAATGGAAAAACAGATTCCCTCAAATGGTTGTCTAGAGGAGCTGAATCATGCATGAATGTCAGCAGATGACGCCAAGCGAGGCGTCGTTTCATGGGGACTTGAGCCGGTGGGAACCGGGGGAATTCGACTTTGTGAATTCTCTTTAAAGAGCCACAGATCATTGTTGTGCTGTGTCATATGCCAAAAGGGAAATTAAATCTCTCTCATAATTGCATTTGGTATTCGTGGGCTTTCCTGAAGACAAGGGAAAGGAAATCCATTTTAGATTTTTTTTTTTTTAAAGTCTTGAATTAAAGAATTGCTGTCAGTGGACTGGGTGCCTGTATGAATTTCAGCCACCACTGGCAGAGGGATGAATCCTTAGTCTGACAGGGCTGGTACAAGAGGTTCCAGAGCTTCCCACTTGTTTGTTTGTTTGGTTAAGTTTTTTCTTTTCATTCTGAGTTCTAAAAAAAATATATTTATATATATATATTATTTGATAGCTTGGTGGCAATGCAGTCTGTGTTGAGAAAATAGAAATTGATTAAGAAGTGAGAGACTGTGTGAGACTGAAAATGAGTGGGGAAAAAAGCCCACAAAGCATTTACAGTGTAATTTTCCAATACAGATTTGAGCAGACACCACATGCAGTTAGAAACAGATGCATTTTCAATGCTTTATTACTGAACGAAGAATAATTTCTGTTTCCCCCCCTTTTAACAAGAACCCAAGAAGATACAGTGCTAAAATCTATATATTAGCATGGCATTCATTTGCATACGTAATTTCTTGAAACTTGAAAGATGCCGTTTCAACTCAGAGATCCTGATACAGCTAACAAGTAGCTAGTGTTAGGGAAGAACACTTGCAAGCATCATTTATGGAAACAAAACATTAATCTGTAAATACAGGCTGCTAGATTAATTAGTGAGAATGCTAACTTGTTGTATTGATTCTTAATGAATCTAGGGATACATTTGAATGTATGTTTAAAACATAATAAGGATGCTTGGCTGGCTCAGTTGCTGGAGCATGTGACTCTTGATCCCGGGGTGCTGAGTTCGAGCCCCATTTGAGTGTGGAGGTTACTTTGAAAATTAAATCTTTTGGGGCATCTGGGTGGCTTAGTCGGTTAAGCATCCGCCATCGGCTTAGGTCAGGATCCTGGGATCCTGGGATCAAGTCACGTGTCGGACTCCCTCCTCTGTTGGGAGTCTGCTTCTCTCTCTCTCTCTCTCTCTCGCTCCCTCTGCCTGCTGCTCTGCTTACTTGTGTTCTCTCTCTCTCTCTCTGTCAAATAAATAAAATCTTAAAAAAAAATCTTCAAAAGAATACAATAAAACATAATATCACATCTTCTTAAATAACTTGATATTTTACACTACCTTTTACTTCTCTTATGCTGATTGATCCACACCACAATCCTTGGAGGTCAACATCTATACAGGGCTATCCTGATGAATGTGTAACCTTGACTGACGATTGACTACCTTTTCCTCCAGGCTAAAATTGTTAAGGGCTGAGTGTCTCTTTATACAAGAGTGGTTGCTAAACCAACAAGAAAAGTGACCCAAACAGATAATCCACTATGAGACCAGAAAATTATCACACTCCTAGGAATTTGAACTGGTAATTTCCTAAAGAGTAAGACAGTGGCAAGAGCTAATGTCGAAATGTCTCGACGTCGAAAGACTATGAGGCTAGCTCAGATTGTAAGAGAGCAAAACCTAGCAATTGTGAGAGGTGAGAAGGAAAGGACAGAGGCAGAAGAAGGTGAACAGGGAGGAGGAGGGAAAAACTGAAAGGAAAGGGGTTGCCAAGAAAGATAAATACCAGAGGACGAGGGTGAGACTCGGTGAACTCCATTTCCAGTTCTGGGACAGCCGCTATTCCTACCCTCGGTTTGATTTTTCCTGGCAACACTTGGTGACATGAGTGAGTGTCTAGTCTTGCATCCATTCGAGTTTGACTGAAAAAAGACTGCTCTTCTCCATGTTGCTCTTGAGGAAACTAAAGCAAAAAGCAAAAGCAAAAATCCTTTCCTGGTCCTGCATGGGGAATATAGGCAATGGGACCGTAATAGCAGTGTATGGTGACAGATGGTAGCTACCCTTGTGAGCTTAGCATATCATCTAGAGTTACTGAAGTACTATATTGTACACCTGGAACTGATGCAACATTGGGTGTCAGCTATAATTAAATTAAAATAAAATCCCTTCCTGAAAGGATGGGTTGTATTATTACACATGTAGATAAGTAATGCAGTCAACGCACATGGCTTGGCTTGCCTATAATTGATGCTAATTTCAATTTATCACAATATGGCATCTTAAAAACATGATCCCCAAATCCTTCGGCACTCCTCCCATCAAGAGGTGGTGTGTATGTCCCCTGCCCTTGAATCCTGGTGGGAGTTTGTGACAGTTCCAACCGATGGGAAGCAGCAGAAGTGATGCATAATTTTTTGAGACTAGCTTAGAAAAGATTATGCAACTTCTACTTGGCCTTATTTTCTTTTTTTTTAAAGATTTAATTAATGTATTTATTTGAGAGAGAGAGAGCGAGAGCACGAGCAACGGAAGGGGCAGAGGAACAGAGAGGATCTCAAGCAGATTTGTTGCTGAGCACAGAGCCTGACACAGGGCTTGATCTCATGGCCCTGAGATCATGACCTGAGCTGAAGTCAAGAGTCAGGACACTTAACTGACTTAACTACCTGGGTGCCCCTCTACTTGGCCTTCTGAGAATGCTTTTGGAACCAACCACTCTGCTGTGAGGAAGCCCAACCTAGTCCTCATGGAAAGACTGGAAATGTGTTGATACTATAGAAGAGAGAGAGAAAGAGAGAGATTTGCTAGTTCCCAGCAATTCCAGCCCCCACTTCCTTCTCACTATCCCTTCCATTACCCCAACTCTGCCATGATTCTCAGCCCTGTTCACTGCAAATACATGGCAGACCCAAGCCAGATCCGCCCAACTGAGACCTTCCTGGATTCCTGCCTCACAGAAACTATGATTAAAATAATTACTGTTTTTAGTTAAATTTTGAGTGGAGCAATAAATATTTGGTAAGAGCATTATTACCAAACGTGTACTACAATCAGAACCTTAAGAAATCTATCTACCAGCTTTTGTGCTCCTACCTTAATGGTAGAAAATCCAATATACAATGTTTTGTTCTGTACCTGGAAGATGATGTCTTGGCACGTCCCAAGTCACTAGACCCATGAAAATGTCATTGATGTGGAACCTCCCTGGATCTTTATTAGATTCTTCTCCCACCTTCTAAAGCTCACGTGTCTGACCAAGACCTCCAAAATACTTGCCACTTTATGCTTATTTGACCTGATAAACATGATGTCACCAACCAGAAGGACAGATGTCTGGTTCTCTGAAATGCCCAAAACAGGCCAGTCACTATATTATGAGAGAGGGAGAGAGCTGATTTAGCTGATTTACCTCCCCAGACCGTAAGGAGGTACTGCTGTGGATCCCATATGCAGATCAATGGCTGCATGCCATGTACTAGAAACCATACTAATCTGCTCCAGCAAAGATACCATTTTGGTACGGCAGCCACATTTGGGGTTACTCCTTGATTGATTTGTGGTAGTCCCACTGTCAGACTACTGCAGGATTTATCAGGTTTTTGTAGGCAGAAGACTGGCGAATTCAATGGGGAGAGTGTGTTAAGTACCAGACTAAAAAACCAATATAGATGTTCTGTCCTCTCCTTATTCCAGTTGTATCTTCAGGGACTGGAGAGATGACCAATACTTTATGGACCATCTCATGCTCAGCTGACCTACTGTGAACCAGACATCACTGTCAACACACAATTCTTGAAATGTTCGAGTATTGATTTGCCTTTCCCCAGTACAGGCTTCTGTGGGGAGGTGATGGCGGTTCCCTCTGGAGAAGGGCTAGGAGAATCATTACAGTCGTACTTGCCATCATCTTGCAGGGTCCTTTTAATTTTCATGAGAACCAGCCTTTCTTTCAGTTGATGGGCTCTGGGTTGACAACTAGATCAGATCCAGAAACTTAGAAGGGATTTTGATGTTTCATTGGGGCAGTAGCCCTTAGCCTTTGTTTCTTTTTGTTGTCTAGATTGAGAAATAACTGTTGCCTGATCATTCTGTCTTGACCCTGGAAATGCTGTATTCCATTAACTATCTTCATAGCACTATCTGAGTCATGCCTCCTGGCCCCAACCTCACCACTCTTTGTAAGAATTGAGCTCACTTTGCTTTTGATAGTTAAGTGTTACCAAGTGGACTCAATTTTTTTCAGGAGTCTATCAGCATTTTGCTATCTGAGTGCCTGTTTTGCAACAGCCTCCTCCCAAAATCAGTCCTGGTCTATAGAGGTCAGCCACTGGAAAGGTAATAACAATGTTGGTGTCCCCAGAGAATCCCATTTTCTTTGATAAATGGAATGTCCCCTGAAGTCCCTCACAGAACACAATAAGCTAACAGGTTTTCTGATACTGCATGATAGAGCCAGGTCAATGTGCCCATTCTCCCTCAGCCTTGCCATCCCTTCCTCCATCACTGGCCACAGCAATGTTGACGTATCCCCGGAGGTTCTTGCTAGGATCTTAAATCCTGCCTCAAGGGCAAGTGCTCCAGTATCTACAAACTATTCTTTATCCAACTTTACATTCCATCCCCTTTAATCCAGCTCCCCCAAGAACCCAGTCCATTCATTCTGCTGTCCCTTGCCAGTATTTGTTGGCCAGATCCTTCAGCTCCTTAGGTGTATAATCCCTTTCCTCAATTTGTAATCCCAGCACTTCCCCATTTGGGTTACACTGTGACTTGACCCTAAGCTATTCTTCTGGTGACTATGAGAGGAGGCAGGGTAGATTATGAGGGGTGCATGTTACCTTGCAAGGTAGAGTCTTCTGCATCATCTTCAAGCAAGAAGGAAGAATTAGCCTTTGATAAAAAGGAATATTTCCCCCTTTTTTTCTAGGCCCAGATAGTCCAGTGGAATCTGAGGGTGATGATTCATCCTGAATCTCAGGGTACCCCTCCCTCCCAAACAGGGCCATGAGCTTAGTGTAGGAGACTCACCAAGCTGAAATTTCAAACTCGATGGAACTCCACTATTCTTATACTTAAATGTTGACCTTGATACTCAGATTTTTCTGCAGTCTTGCTGAAGATGGGAGTCTCTTTAAATATTGCCAAGAAGGCCCTCTGGAGTTCACACTTTGCTTATATTAGTGGCCAGTAGCCTTCAACCTTTCACTGACATCCTCTAATGGATGGATGGCCCTTAGCAATAGGAACCAGTTCCAAAGTCCTTGTAATTTCTACTTACACCCAAACTCTCGAATGCCAGAAATATTGTACTTGCTTCCATCAGGATCCCATCCCAATTCACCACTGGTGGAAGTTCTAATGATTACTACAAGTATATGATACTACAAGTATATGAGCAGTTATGGAGTCCTCATTGCCAGCTGGCTGAAATCTGCTTTCTTGAGCACCTTCTTGTGCCATCTGTGGCAGGTCAGGTTCCCTAGGAAATAGGTTCTGAAATTCTTTCTAGGAAGAACTTGAACTGTCATGGAATTACAACAGAGCCCCCTACCAAGGTTAGCAGGAGTTCTGGAACATCAGATGGTCCTTTGATGTTGTCCTGCCCTGAGGCAGTGGTCCTGTACCTTCATGCCCCACCCCTACCCCA
Organism: Mustela nivalis; assembly: GCF_964662115.1. Classification (NCBI taxonomy): domain Eukaryota; kingdom Metazoa; phylum Chordata; class Mammalia; order Carnivora; family Mustelidae; genus Mustela; species Mustela nivalis. The sequence goes on from NC_139020.1 coordinate 54,408,848, forward strand.
CCAACCTAAACATCTTGCCATCCAGAAGAAAGGGTGACTTTGGTGGGGGCAAGTCTCTTGGACTGCTACAAATTCTTGGGGAAGAACTTAACCAAGAGTTCCCCAGAGTCTGGGGGAATGATGACCTTGGTTCTGACAGAGGGATCTGGTTGGCATATGACAACATTTATTATCCTACAAGATGTTAAAAACAAGACAACAGGCAGAAAATGGAGTTGTTAATGTTAAGCTCCATGTGCTCAAACCAAGACCTAACTTAATTATAGTTTCAGCTCTCCCAGAAATGAAATCTTAAACCTGTGATCAGCAATTGCCCGACGAGCACTAGTTAAGTAAAATGCTTGATAGACCTCTGCCTTCTCCTAAAGAAAGTAACTTTTCAATAACCAACTTTTTTTTTTTTTTTTTTTTTGCCTAGTATAACTGCTTTGATTTTGCTCCATTCTGCCTGTATATCTCCATGGAGCTCTTTTCTGTCTGGTATATTGGATGCTGCCTGATTCATGAATTGTTGAATAAAGTTAATAAGATCTTTAAGATTTTCTTAGTTGAATGGTATTTTTTAACAACAGTAACTATTTTCCACCTCTGCATTAGGTCCTACCAAATAAATATTCCTGATAGGCTGGCTGCTTCCCCCAAACCAGACATGACAGAGTAAGGGCACGGTAGAATAAAAGAGTGAGCGTTTGGCATCATGAGATCCCACAGCACACAGGAAGTCTGAGAAAGGACATCCTATTTCAGCCTGTCCACAGGTTCCTTATCAGATTAGTTATGTTGCACACATTCAAATGGTCTGCGGAAGTAAAGGATACCTGTGATACTGTAATGTATAGGAAGAAATATATGTTTGGTGATTATCCACTGTTCTGGCATAGTGTTCCTAGAAGCCTTGGAATTTCCTAAGTGATGAAATCAGTACAGGTGTCTTTTGTTAATGAGGTGACTTTTAGAAAACCCCTAAGTAACCAAAGCATGAGGGCTGGTTGCCAGGGGAACCAACCAGGTGATTAGAGGTGATTATGCTCTAGGGAGAGGAGAGGGACTGAGACTGAGTTCAATCACCAATGGCCAAAGATTTAATCAATCGTATCTACGTACTGAAGGTGCCAAACAAATCCAAAAGGACAGGATCAAAAACCTTCCTCATTGGTCAACACAGGGAGAACCAGGGTGGCATGCTTGGAAGGGGCACAGAAGCTCTGTGTTTCCCTTCCCACTGCCTTTCTTTTCTTTGCTTTTCTTTTTCTTTTTAAAGATTTTATTTGTTTATCTGACAGACAGAGATCACAAGTAGACGGAGAGGCAGGCAGAGAGAGAGAGGGAAGCAGGCTCCCTGCTGAGCAGAGAGCCCAATGCGGGCCTCGATCCCAGGACCCTGAGGTCATGACCTGAACCAAAGGTAGCGGCTTAACCCACTGAGCCACCCAGGCGCCCTCCCACTGCCTTTCTATACAGATCTCCCATCCAGCTGCTCCTGAACTAGTATGTCCTTTTATTACGAACCGGCATGTGGTCGGTAAAGTGTTTCTCTGAGTTCTGGGAGCTTCTTTAGCACATTACTCAAACCAAGGGAGGAGGTCTTTGGAACCTCCAAGCTCTAGCAGGTTGTCAGAAGCGGACTTGCCATTGGCATCTGGAGTGAGGGGGCAGACTTGTAGGACTGAACGCTTACGTTGTGAGATCTGATGCTATCTCCAGGGAGACAGTGTCAGAATGGAGTTGTTTGCTGGTTTGGGAAAAAAAAAAAAAAAAAAAAAGCCCATATGGAGTATATGGAGTATCAAAGCAACACTATTTGGACTTTTAACATCATTTGAACCATAATCAAAGGATAGCAGCAAGGTGTGGTGGGACAATCTACCACCCTTGGAACTGGAAGATACAAAAATTTGGAGTCTAGTCCTAGCTTTGGCACTCATTGCTAAATATTTTGGGAAAAATCACTTAAGCTCTCTGCATCTCAATGTTTTGAACGTAAAATGAGTAGAATATGAGCGAGTTTTGTTATGCTCATTTTGCAGGTGGTGGTTGTAAGAATCAGAGGGGCAATATTTGTGACATATAAAGCATTGTTATTGTTTGGGTTAAAGGGTGAATTTTTTTTAAAGATTGTAACAAAGGCTCTAGATGGACTTCGTTCTTGTTCCTCACTAGCTTTGAATCACTAATTGGCAAATGTTTCCAAATTATATTATTTTGCCTTAAAATTTCTCCTCTCTACGGGCTTCTAAAGATAAACCTAAAGGAAACCTTGCCAGGTATGACCTCCGGACAATCAGTCTAGGATGCTTTGGTTTGGAAACCTCCCTTGGTTGATACAGAAAGGACTAATTTCCAGCAAGGTATTTAATAATAGGAAATGGTCATTTTGTGCGATAACAGCCAAAAGTAAGACCTAAAGTAATGCTCACTCAGTCTCCTGGGATAGCAAAATGGAGAGAGGGAAAAGGTAGACAGAGGGGAATGATAATAATACCTTATACGCATATAGATTTTTCCCTCCATTGATTTCCAAGCATTTGGCAAACTTTAACTGGCTAATCCTCGCATATCCCTTTGAGGTTAAGTAGGCGGCAAGTATTATCCCTGATTTTCAAATGGAGGAATAAAGGTACAAAGAGCTTAAGTGCCTCGCCTGAGGTCACAAACAGGGCCCTGGAATAAAGGCATGCACCAAGAAGACTTGAAATCCACAGCCCAAACTTGAAGATCTCACTCTGCAGAATCATGTGGGTCTTTTGAAGCAAAATCCTTGACAATTCATTCTTCCTTAGACAGAAGGTGTATCTTTGTTCCTCTGTAGCACTTGCCTTTGATCAAAGGCAAAGATACATATTTTCAGGCACGATGAACTTTTCTACAGTTAGCAAAACTCAACATGGGCAGTGAAGAAGCCTTTTGTGTATGTGTTTAAATTCCAAGTAAGACATTGATGTTCTTTTCTGGGGCTGAACACTCTTTCAATCCAACAGCAAGGCAGAGCCTGTGAACAAAACCCTCCCTATTCACTTCAAACTGTAGTATCTTTGCTCAACATTCTTCAGAGAATTCCCAGCTTTGTTTCACAGGTTACCAAGGCTTCTCTTCCAACTTCCCAGCTGACCCGTGTTCATCTAGTCTCCTCGATGTTGCCAGGAGAAACAGACTGTCCTCACCAGATGAAAGCTTTCTGTGGGATATAAGACAATTCTGCATTAAAAAAAAAAAAGAATATTTTGATGAGAATTACAAAAAGCCTTTAGGAATAGAAGCAGGAATAGAAGGAATAGAAGCAGGTAGAAAAATCTATGACTAGCACAGAATTATTTCACCTTAATGAGACTCACAAAACACTGAATATGTTAGAACCCAGGCATTATGTAAGAAAATGAAAGTTTCATCCAGATTCCATTAAGCACTGTGGTGTATCCTGCCATGGGCTTCATCAGTCATGGGGGCCTTCACCTGGAGGCCTATAGCACCCATGATGCCATTACATGTCCCTAAGGAAAAAACAAAACAAAACAAACAAATTGGTAATATCTCCCAAGCCTTCTGTGGAAGTCAGACAGTGTACAGTGTCTGGTGTGAGTATGAGCATGTTGTGTTAAAAGATAAACTGAGAGCTCCTGGGTGTCTTAGTCAGTTAAGCGTCTGCCTTCACTTCAGGTCATGATCCTGGGGTCCTGGGATCGAGTCCCCGAGACCCGCAGTCCCCCATCCAGCTCTCTGCTCCGCGGTGAGCCTACTTTTCCTTCTACTCTTTCCTCCTTCTATGGTCTCTCTCTCTCGTGTGCACTCTCTCTCTCTCAAAGAGATAAGTAAAAATCTTACCAAAAAAAAAAGCAATCGCTTGTATTAAAAAAAATTGACTGAAACCTATTCAACGTTTTACAATTTTATATTTGAACCCTTCTCTATCTGGATGGGGCAATGCCAGACCCAAAGTGGTCAGGATCTCTCTCCATCAGGAGCCAGAGGAAAAGGACTTATATAGAAAACGTGTGGAAGCAAAAAAGGGAAATTATTGGTTGCCTATAGCGTAAAGCCTAGTTGCCCATTTGTGATGGGCTGTCCTTAGCATGTCAATTTTGTAACCTGGAGGCATTTACAGGCTTGGATTTGGCATTTGCTTATGTAGGCCACGAGGGCATTAGACCTCACAGTCTAATGGTGTCCTTGTTTAATTAATTTAACAGGAATCCGTCTAGAGCTCACCGAACCAGGCCCTGGATGTCTGTGTTGGGGTCCAGCTGTGCTATGCACCAGGTCTGTGATCTCGGGCAAGCTTTTTGATATTTATGGCCCTCAGTCCCCTGATAAATCAAGCAAGGGATTGGGGGGGGGGGTTGTTTAAGTTGTTGTTGTTTCCTAACTATCTCTGAATGATGAGTAGCCAAGACAACCAGTGAGCCATCCCTTCCTCAGTCCCTCCTTCCCTTCTGATCTGCCTGTGGCCTGAAATAAGGCCAGTATTCCTTCTAGCTGGGTTATCCACATTTGTTTCTTGCATTTTAGAACGCGGTGTTGACTCCCCCGCCCAAAGCTGCCGAAGTCCATCCCCGAGGAAAACGGGAGAAAGACCACTTTGAGGGAAGGAAAGAAACCGTCTTTGTGGACGGCTCACTCTCTCAAGCAGGCCCTTCACATACAAAAATATTGTTAAGATCATTTTAGAGATCAGGAAACTGAAAGTCAGGAGAAGTCAAGTGACTTGTTGAGATCACGCAGTCCCAAGAAGAGAGTCAAGGCTATGAATCCGGTGGAGCCAAAAGCAAAAAGAAAGTTCAAGGCCCCTTGTTTGAACATTATTTTTTAAAAATTATTTATTTATTTGAGAAAGAGAGAGAGAGAGAACAAGGGAGAAAGCACGGTGAGGGAGATGGAGAAGCAGACTCCCTGCAGAACAGGAAGCCCGATGCAGCCTCGATCCCAGGGCCCGGGAGCATGACCTGAGCCAAAGGCAGACGCCCAAGTAACTGAGCCACCCAGGTGTCCCTTGTTTGAACATTATTAAGAATTTCTAGATAGTGACAGCACAGCACGAGAGCAGGTGTGGGTCCTCCACGCTCCGACCTCTGTGGCCACACAGGGAGGGAGTCCATGAGGCCAGCCCCGAGGGAGTCAGAATACAAATTTGCTCTCTGTGCACACTTTGTGTCTGCCTTTTCTCTGTTTGTTCCCGCCGACCCACTCCTCTGCACCACGCTGCGTGCATCTGTAGGACAGGGCCTCCGGTTCTAGCTGGGTTTGGCCAATGAGAGGCACCGGAAGGAAGCTGGAGGGCAGGACAGTGTGAACTTCTCCCTGTCGGGGTCAGGTCGGGCTGCAGTTTGGCTGTTGTTGTGCACTCCCTGCTCTCTCGGCCCCGTGACTGATGTCGCAGTCGCTCCTGTAGATTGAGTTGCTGGTTCATTCCCTAGCCCTTCACGGCTCTGTTTCCTCTGATGCGAGTCTCAGTCTTCTCTGTTCCTTGCCGCCGCCCCACCTTCGAAAATAGGCATCTTCCACGAGTGCCATCTGTTTCCTACCGGGTACCTGTTGTTTTGCTTGGCCAATTTTTTGCTTTCTTTTGAGAACTGCAGCCTGCTTTTTCTTGGGGCGGGAGAGGGGGGGGCTCCTGTCCCGCCTTCAAGTTACCAGGGGTCACATGACTCAAGCCTGGTCAGTCCGAGTCCCCCGATGCCCCTCGCCACCTTGCCTGCCTCGAGGACGTGCCCATCTCCTGGGGACATTTCTGCTGGAATCGGTGGCGGTGGCGAGAGCCCGTCTCTTTCCTGCCAGGAGTCAGGAAATTTTTTGTGAAAAGGGCCACATAGTAAATACTTTCAGCTTTGCAGTCCACGTTGGGTGTTGTCTCATAGCATTCTTTGTTTGCTCTTTTACAACCCCTTAAAACTTTAAAGCCATTTTTAGCTTGCCACGTGTGGAGTTGGAGGTGTACCAAAACAGGCTGGTAGTTTCCTGGCTCCTTAGGGACATAGTACAGAAAAAATGAGGCACGGGGCTATTTGCAGCCATTGTCTCTAGTGGCATAGAGGATGCTAGCATGCGTGGGGAACAAAGGAGAAATTCTGGAAGCATCAACACTTCCCTTAGAGTCACTAATGCCCTGCTTCTACAAACCTGCCTTCTCCCTATGACCCACTCCCCCAACACTCTTCCCAGCTGCTGAGCTCACCCTGAGCTGGCCTGAGTTGGGTTTCTGTTAGTTGCAAGTTAGTTTCTTTTAGTTTCTATTAGTTGACCCAACCCCAGCTAAGCATCTTACTAACCCCAGAACCCATAGCTCCCTTGATTCCAGGGGTCTCAGAGCAATCCCACGCAGCCCATGTACTTGTACAACCCTTGGACAAGAATGTCAAGGGTGATGAAGACCACTCCTGCTGGGACTTTTACACAGTGGACATTTTGGATAGAAGGTTGGAAGATAGAAAATTATTCCCGAAATAAAAGTGAGGTCTCTGTGTTAACATTGAGTACTGCTGCTCACAACCCAGGTGGCACTGTCCTTTTTTTTTTTTTTTTAAATTTTTACTTATTTATTTATTTGACAGAAAAAGAGACAGTGAGGGAGGAAACACAAGCAGGGGGACCGGGAGAGAGAGAAGCAGGGTTCCTGAGCAGGGAGCCTGATGCGGGGGCCCTGTCCCAGGACCCCGAGATCATGACCTGAGCTGTAGGCAGAAGCTTAACAACTGAGCCACCCGGGCACCCAGCACTCTTGTTTCTAAACAGGATTCTTATGATGCCACAGATGGTAACCAGAGGCCTCTGACCCAGGAACCGGGGCTTTGGGAGCTCTGCCTCTAATCCAGTGGGTCCAGGTGAAGAGTTGTTCCTCTCTGGCAAGTATGCACGTTCCAACACCGCTGTTGCAAATGGCCTGGTGTCCTCCGTGGGCAGCGGGAAGAAACAACCCTTTAATGGGCAGCACCCAGAAGGGTCACCAAATGAGGTGGGAGGAGGGGACAGGTCGGCATGTGGACGAGCTCCATCAGTGCAGTGCCTGACCCCCAGAAGCAAGGTGAGAAGAGAGCAGGTTCCTCTGGGGTATCTGTAGGAAATCTTTTTTTTTTTTTTCTTTAAAGACACGTTTTGGCAGAAAAGCTTAGAAAAAGCCACCACACACCCTTATTCATGACCAGACTGGAGAGGGGGGGCTTTTAAAAAACAATGCTCCACTCTCTTCAGAAAGAAGAAAGCAAATCATTATTAAATATGATGATGATAAAATTCCATGTGCAATAGTCTGTCCCCTTGTTCCCACGAAGAAACCCATATTGATGTGACCGCAGGTCTAGTTTGGGGCTGTAGGAAGCATGTTCGTCACAAGGATGACGTCAGGGGAGATTGTTCTGATTACAGGGAAGTGGGTGGCTGGCACTTTCCGGGAGGCAGGAAGCTTCAAAGAACTAGACCGCAGGGTCTTCAAACCTGACCGTGTGGGTGAACCTCCTGGGCATCTTGCTGGAGTGCAGACTCTGATACAGGGGTCTTGGAGGTGAGGCCCGAGACTCTGCATTTCTAATAAACTTCCGGGTGATCAAGATGAAGCCCATCTGTGGACGCTCAGTGTGGTGCCGTGAGGAGATAATAGTGTCTTCCTGCTGGTGACATTTGGTCACTAATAAATGCTGATGATAACAGCTAACACGTACTGAATGCCAATGACGAGAAGTGAAGTCACAGAGCTGGTGAGGAGAGCTGCTAGAAATGGTCTTTAAGCCCCGCACTCGGCACACCGCTCCATGCTGCCTCGCTGCAGCGTAGGGAGGCAAGGCCGAGGCTCTGGCTTCTCAGTCCAACACGAGACTCGCTCGCAGGAGCTCCCAAGGAGCCGGTGGCAGTCCAGGTGCAGAGCCTGGCATAGCCACCGGGCAGAACCTTCTAGATGGAAGCTTGGCCTTGTTCAGTGACAGGCATTCCAGGATTTAAGAAAAAGTACATCTGGTTTTTCCAGATGAACAGGCTAGTCTTTCTGTTCAGCCAACCTGACTGATAGGGCAGAAGTGAAAGCACAAAGAATCTGACTGAAAAATGGCTGATTCTCTACAAAATACAGTAGAATGATGAGTTGCTCCTTTGGGGCAAACGTGGGATTTTCTGCCTTGCCCACCTCAGCCCCTTGCATGGCACAGTATCCCTAGAAGGTAGATGCCAAGAACATGGTCTTGACTCCTGCCTTTGCTTCTCCAGTTGACAGTAGAGCATGGGGTCATGACGATCAAATCTTCCAGAGGGATACTGTATATTTTAAGCAGTTTGTCTCCAAAAAGAAGCCTGGATTCCAGAAACTTCTGTGAAGTGGGTTTATTGCCTCAGTTGTTGTGTGGACTGGATGTGGGTGATGGTGGACCTGCACGATGGGGAAGAAACACAATCAGCTTTTCAGAAATGTCTACCCCTAGAAAGCTTCGCAAAGGAGTTTCTCCTCTTTGGCCTCCTTTCTGAACATTTTCTGTGGTAGAGCTCCAGGCAGAAGCAGCTCCAGGCAAAATTGGGACACAGGAGGAATTTCTCACTGAGATTTTTCCCACCTCTTCCATCTGGTCCTTCCTTCCTACTTCCAGCCTCCTCCACCTTCCAATTCCATCCACAGGCACAAGGTGAGTAGAATATTTGTAGGAGAGGGAGGGAGTGGAAACAGTCACTTGGGTATTCAGAAATGCGTACTTATTTTCCGTATTGAGGAACACGTAGCCATTTTTGTTTGGTTGTCACAGAGCAAACGGAACCGTGATTTATCATTTATATAACTGATTGCATGTTCTAAAATTTTTATCAGATTTCTGACAGTTGTGAATCATTTTCCCCAACTGGAAAAATAAAGAGCACGTTCTCTCTGCCTCTGCCCAGCTGCAGCATCTCTTGAGTTTACAGTTCCACATTGTTTTTCAACAACAGTCTTGAAATAAATGTCTTGGCCCAAGAAAGAGCAACTTCTGCCTAGGGGGCCACATCAGCGACCGGAAATGTAGGCAACTTTTATGCGTCTGTGAGATCCAGTTAGCCAATCCCCAAACACCAAGCCAACACTGGGCTCAGTAGTTGCTTCCTTGTTCTTTTTTCTTGATTCTAAAAGAATTTCCTGCCTTCCACTGCATTTTGTAGTTCTCCAAATGGACAGTGTCCACTTCATGAAGTATTAAACCAAGTTTGTTTGTATCACCTGAATAGTCTTCCTCAATCATTTTGAACTGTGGTAATCAGTTACCCAACATATTTACTGATGAAAATTCAGCCAGTGTGGCTCCCAAAGACCACAAAGCCTATGGGGCTTGAGAGGGCAAGAGAGAGACAAGATGACCCCAGGTCATTTGCATCTCTAGTCCATCAACATAGGGTAATGTAGGAGATCCTGAGGAAGCCAGGTCATCAAAAGCCTTGTAATTTTCTAGAGTAATTTGAGACTGCCTTCTATTAAGGGGAAGGCAAGTATTTCTGCTAAATATGCTTACACAACAAGAAACTTGTACAGCAATAACAAAGAGTTGGAAATAGTTATCAGTAGTTTCCAACTATCAATAGTTGGAAACCAGGAAGCCAAGTTTGGGAAGCTGGTCAAAAAATTATGAAACTGGTAAATAAGTCATGGAACTGTTATATGATGAAGCCATTAAAACAAGAGTTTGATCTATACATGCTATTAGGCATAGATCTCTAGCATATTTGTAAATGAGGAAAAATCAGAAATGCATAATTTGCTCTATTGTTTTTGAAAACTTGGAAACACTCGGTATCTATATCACATTTCTGGAGTCATACACAGGACGACATGAATGATGATTGTCTCTGGTTAAGGGAAGCTGGGGTCTTTAATATATACCCTTTAAAATATGCTTGCTGTTATTATTTATTTATTATTAATTATTATTATTTATTATGCTATTATTTATAATAATATTGTTAACATTGATTGAGTATTTGCTCTGTGTCAGGCAATGTTCTAAATGTTTAGTATGTATCGTCTCATTTAATCAGCCAAAAACATATAGAGCAGATTTCGGTATTTTTAGTTTACCTTTGTATAAACTGAAGCAGAGAGATGTCAAATAACTAGCCCAATGTCACACAGCTAATAGGAAACAGAGCTAGTACTGAGCCTCTGCAGTACTTGCAATTCATCACTGTGCAGTCGTGCTCTATTATTACTTCCTGATGCGTTAAACAATAAAGCCTGGATTCAAACTCAGGTAACCGTATCGACCATGCCTCCTGGTCTCTCTTTCTTGTTTTATTTGAATTTTTACCAAGCAGATGTATTAATATTGAGATTTAAAAGATCGTGACAAAAATTGGGGCACCTGGGTGGCTCAGATGTTTAAGCGTCTGCCTTTGGTTCAGGTTATGATCTCAGGGTCCTGGGATTGAACCCCACAGCAGGCTCCCTGCTCCGAGGAGAGTCTGCTTCTCCCTCTCCCTCTGCCTCTGCCTCTCCCCCTGCTTATGCTCTCTCTCTCTCTCTCTCAAATGAATAAATAAAATCTTAAAACAAAATAAATAAAAGATCTTGACCAAAAATGGAAGCTATTCTGTAGTTTTAAAAATTCTTTAAGAATCTACTCTCTGTTAGTTCTGTGCTAGGAATAAACCAGCTTGTCTTCCCCTTCAGGCCTCACTGTGGAATGGGAGACACCTAGAAACCCAGTAGCAGAAAGGGAAGTGTAAGGTGCTTTGGAAGCCAGGCTCCGGCCCCAGGCTGGGGAGGGAAGGGCAAGGAGCGAATCCCAGCCCTCTAACATCTGAGAGGACTTCTTTTTTTTTTTTAAGATTTATTTATTTATTTATTTGACAGAGAGAGAGATCACAAGTAGGCAGAGAGGCAGGCAGAGAGAGAGGAGGAAGCAGGCTCCCCGCTGAGCAGAGAGCCCAATGTGGGGCTCGATCCCAGGACCCCGAGATCATGACCTGAGCCGAAGGCAGCGGCTTAACCCACTGAGCCACCCAGGTGCCCCTGAGAGGACTTCTTGAAGGATAAGTAGGAAGGACAGAGTTGGCAAATTAAGAAGTTGGTAAGTGGAGCTAGGGCTGGGGGTAGAGGAAGCAAAGACATTGGCTTGAGATAATAGTCATCTCCAAGAACTGCACAGTTCATCATGGTTTCAACACAAAGTTAAGAAGTCTGAGTAAGCAGAAATCAGACCGAGGAAGTGGCCAGAAGACCATCAGTGTATTTCAACTCAAGAACTGTTGATCTCCGGATGGGACAATACCTCATTGGGTAAAACTGCTTTTCCCATTCAGGATGTTTTAGCAATCCTGGTCCTTGTCCACTATGTGTCAGTGATATCCTGGTCAATGAGAAACCCCAAATAACTGGAAAGGGATGAGAATGCTAGATCCCATCCTCTTTTGAGAACCCTGAGATACAAAATGTTGTGGGTTGTAAGGGATAAATCTCATTGAAGTGTTCTATATCATTGGAGGTGGGAGAAAATTGGAGACAATGAAGAGGTTGTTGTTGTTGCTAGAGGGGAAGTAGGAAATTCTGAGGGCTTAGAAGAGGGCAGTGGGGAAGCTGGTTAACTGCCATCAAGGAGATAGTAATGTATGCGTCTACCAGCTGGAGGTAGAGATTAAGGACAGAGTAGCTAAGCTTGTTGTCTGGGTAGATCCTTGTGACTTTGGGCAGACAGTGGAGCCCTTTGCCATAAGGAACACAGAATGAGCAGGTCTGAGAAGAGGAAGGTGATTTCATTTTGGAGAAGTTAGGTATTTTTTAAAAAGATTTACTTATTTATTTTAGAGATAGAGAGTATATGTGCAAGACAGGGGAGGGACAGAGGGAGAGAGAAGGCGAGAAGCAGACTCCCCACTGAGCATTGAGCCCAACGTGGGGCTACATTTCATGACCCTGAGATCAGGACCTGAGTCAAAACCAAGAGTCTGATGCTTAACTAGCTGAGCCACCCAGGTGCCACTGGAGACATTAGATTGGAGGTGTATTTGTCACGTCCAAATGGCGATTTCCCCTGGGCCAGGAGAGGAGCTGGAGTTGGAAATTCACACTGGAGAGTCATCCATGTCTGTGTAGTATTTGGAGTCAAGGGCATCGAATGAGTCTAGATGACTTAGGGAATTGATGTGAGGTGCACCTACACTGCCTTAGGTAGGAAGAATCATTAAGTGAACCATGACACTGCCAATTTTGAACAGTTTTTTGACCTTCAGGAAAAGAATTCCATATGGTTCAAACTAAGAGTAACCTCATCCTCATAACTCATGACATGGCTTTCATCCTCACCTGCAAGAGAGATTTAGACAATTTTTTGTTTGGGTAGAGGGAGGCAGGGAAGGGGCGGGTATGCCATGGGTTGGAAACCAGGAAGCCAAATTATAGCTTGAAAATCTGAGGCCCTTGGCAGTGTCAGGTGGAAGAGAGTAGGCCCACAGAGAAGCTGTGGGGTGCTCAATGGCTCAACTTCATTGTCAACAAGAGCTTTCTTCTGGGGGCAGAATTCCTAGCCATCTTCAAGAAAAACAAACCCTCTGTCTTCCTTTTTGGGAAGCCCAGGGGAAGAGTTATCCGCCAAAGAGCTGCTTGCAGACAAGTCAAAAGCATTTTGGTCCCAAGAAAGTGAGTTTAGATCCAAGAATGTCAGGGCCTGGACTGCCTCTGGTTGGGATGGGCCAGCATCTCTCGAGGCCAAGGGGAACTCAGCCAGCTGGCTACACCTTGCAGCAAACACGTGTACCCTTGTACTGTAAGTGTAAGACCCCTGTGCTTCAAGAGTCCCATTTTTTGAGAATCCTATGAGAAAGAGGGAGTTTATCTCTTATCTTCCATTGAGCAGTCGGCTGGGCTGATGTCTGCTCACTTTATGTCTTCTTTGTTGTCATTCCCCTGACCGCCATTCACAGTACTGATGCTCACAGCCCAGAATACCTGGGCTCCAACGTCCCATAATAGAACACTGTTTCCCACACGTGGTTGATGATAGAGGGATAAATGTGGAGAGCAGCTACACTTCCCTTTACTGCTCTTATTTCCATCCCCAAATACCATTATATATGGGTTGGCATAATTCTATAAAATGTTCCTGAAAGTCTATGTATACCTAAAGAGATTTTTATTGAGGGACGGTAGTTTTATTTTACTTACATGTTTCTGTTGAAAGACAATTCTCCACAAATATCTCTGATTTCTGAACTATCTGAGTCCTCTGAGCGAAGACATTTGCAGCCAAACTAAGAATGTTTGTATTAGGAGACATTCCAGGATACGAGATCTTAGCGACATCTCCCTCCCTGGAGATGTTTCGAGGTAGGAAAGACAAATACCTCCCCTTTCCTACCCAAAGATTAGCTTAAATTCCAGATTATAGTTAAGGTTTTTCTCTCTCCAGAGGGGAGGATATGCAGGTCACCAGCAGCCTTATACAAGATTATAGTTTTCCAATTGTGGGGGTTTTCTTCAATAACGTACCACACTGCAGGCAGTGGATGTGAGTTGGCCCTCACAGCATAGCCCTTGGGGGATATTTTTCCAATATGCTGCATTTGCTAATAATATATGGACTTTGTCTTTTACGCAGAAATCTCATTACCTCCTTCTATCTATACGCGTCAGTTAAATTTATGTATATTTGTGTAGATATGTGTATAAAAATACATATATAATAGAAGAATATATTTTGGCACATATCAATAAAACCGTGGGAGTCTAACTTTTGCTTATAAATAAGAAAAATATTCCAGACCCTTCCCAAATTCTGACTGAACAGTTTTTTATGTAGACTTGGCAAAGGAAATCGATCCCTATTTAGAAGGATCATCCTGACCTGGACTATTGTATCTTTCCCCGAGCAAATATTAGGAATTGGGACTTTTAGGAAAGGTCAGGTTGGATCTTGGCATTCCAAGTCCAGGGTGATACGTGGTGCCCTTATAAGTATGGACTGTCTTCTTAGCATTTTTTAAAAAGATTTTATTTACTTATTTGACAGACAGAGATCACAAGTAGGCAGAGAGGCAGGCAGAGACAGAGGGGGAAACAGGCTCCCTGCCGAGCAGAGAGCCAGATGCGGGTCTCGATTCCAGGACCCTGAGATCATAACCCAAGCCAAAGGCAGAGGCTTAACCCACTGAGCCACCCAGGTGCCCCAGGTCTTCTTAGGATTTAAGGTCATCCAATAGGTGCTCACTGGATCACATACACTACATGCACACAGCTAGATAAGGCCCTAGAACACCGTGAATATGAAATAGGAAGTTCTGAAGCTTACCAAGGAGGAGACGCGGTTTCCCAATGGACGCTAACACTGCAACACTCCCACTCCCCCAGGAAGCTTCACACTTGACATTGATTGCGGAGCGGCCCTCAGCATGCCCTTGCTCCTCTTTCAGCCTCAGGCTGTGCCTCGGGGCCAGCAGATGTTAAAGAAGTGACCATTCCGGGGCTCCTGGGTGGCTCAGTGGGTTAAGCCGCTGCCTTCGGCTCAGGTCATGATCTGAGAGTCCTGGGATCGAGTCCCGAATCGGGCTCTCTGCTCAGCAGGGGGCCTGCTTCCCTTCCTCTCTCTCTGTGATCTCTTCCCTTCCTCTCTCCTACTGTGATCTCTCTCTGTCAAATAAATAAATAAAATCTTAAAAAAAAAAAAAAAAAAAAGAAGTGACCATTCCTCAGACAGGGCCACCTAGCTGGCCTGTCTCCACTACACAAAGGCCTGCAGCCTCAGCTGCTCTGAAGCATGTGCTTATCCAGAAATACTTTCAAACTATAATCTAGCCTCACTTCCTCACCTGGAACATTCTACAACTCCCAGAAACTCTTAGCGCTTCCAGAAGGCCAAGAATGTGAGGACACTAAAGGTCTATTAGCTTTACAAAAAATGTACATTTGTTGGGGCCCTGGGTGGCTCAGTTGGTTGAATGACTGCCTTCAGCTCAGGTCATGATCCCGGACTTCTGATATCAAGTCCCGCATTGGGCTCCGAGCTCTTTGGGGAGTCTGCTTCTCCCTCTGACCTTCTCCTCTCTCTCATGCTCTCTCTCACTCATTCTCTCGCAAATAAATAAATAAAATCTTAAAAAAAAAAAAAAAAGTACATTTGTTTATATGCTTTCCCTGACCTGAGGCTCCTTCATTGAAGCTCCCCCAAATTTTCAATATTTAAAAGGAAACAAAGTAATACTTTATTTATTTATTTTATGTGACAGAGAGGGAGAGAGAGTACGCACAACAGCACAAGCAGGGGGAGCTGCAGAGGGAGAGGGAGAAGCAGGCTCTCCGCTGTGCAAGGAGCCCAAGGTGGGACTCGATCCCTAGACCCCAGGATCATGACCTGAGCCAAAGGCAGGCAGACGCTTAACCGACTGAGCCACCCAGGTGCCCCAGTAATACTTTCTAGTAGAGCTTCGTATCTCTATGAGAAGCCTGCTTTCTACCGGCCCCCATTGTTACCCTTCATGCCCCGTCCCTGTCCCCGCACCACAACCCCTCTCCCTCCCCAGCACCTGTCTGCCCATCTCCTTGTAATGAAACCAATCTGGACCATGCATGAGATGGTCAACGTAGCAGATTGCAGCCTTGCCTTTCCAGAGACAGCAAGACTGTTCTAATTATCACCTCCATACTTTTCTCCAGGATGAAATTCACACGAAGCTCCCAGTTATCCGCCCTGCCATTCACTGATAGAAAGGATTTTGTGCTAATCCTCCTGCTTCCGTCCAGGAAGGAGAAAAGAGCTCATCCAGTTCCTGTTGGGCAGCACCACCTGCCCGTCTGTCCGGAGCCAAGTACTGATGGGTTTGGAGCTGGGGGGATAAATGGGAATTGTGTTTATTTTATGAGCTGCAGAAAGTTGGCTGCGGAACCCAGCGGGAGGCTTAGCTGGGGGGAAAAAAAAAAAAAAAAAAAAAAAGATTGTCTCTTATGCTGAGTGTTTGCTGTTTGGAAAAATATATGGCCTATTCTTTCTTGATCCTGGGAAAGACAAAAAGGAAGAAGACATGTTTCCAAATACCAGGTTTGAGGGCTGACCTTCAGGGGCCTTTCTCGGTTTTTTGGGATGCTCCACCAAGCCAAAGGCCTCCTGCTCAGCGGGGCAGTGGCAGAAGGAAGGATGGAGCCCACAGGGGCTGGGGGACCTGACAGAGGGTCCCTGGGCCAGTGTTCAGTGGCCTGGAGAGAATCCCATGCTCTTGGCAACTTTTTTGGAAGGGAGTAAGGAGCAGCTGTCCTCAAAACTAGAGACTTTTTCCTCATGACAATATTCTGGCATGTATTCCTGTGGATGTCACCACAGTTCTCTTAATGAGAAATCGGTGAAACCATTTAACCCAGACCAGCTTCAGAGGATGTTATGAAGAAAAACCTCACGCTGAGGACTCCGCCATCAGCTTTGACTGATGGGTGAGAGACAGCTTCCGAGTTTTCTTGCTCAAGCAGCTTCTCCAAGTTTCAGTCTGTACAGAGTCCAGGTTGACCTTGTGGGAAGAGGACTCTGGTGTGGACGTTCGAAGAAACAGCTCACTGCCAGTTCCTGGCTGACGAGAAGCAGAGGGAAGAGGCGTTAGTGAAGAAACATTCTTACTGGTGAAAACCAACAGTGCCAGCAGAACCAGCTCAGGGCCAGATGAAATTCCGTTCTTAGCATAGTCATGCCTGTACATCTTCTTTCTCACTCTCTTTAAAATTTGTAAAAATTTTTTATCAACACATAATTTATATATAACATGGTATTAATTTTTAGTGTGTGGTGCCGTTATTCGACATATGTATACATTGCAAAATGATCCCCACAGGAAGTTTGGTTAACAGACAGCACAATATATAGCCACTGATTTTTTTTTTTCTTGTGATAAGAACTTTTAAGATCAGCTCCTACAGTAACTTTTAAATGTACAATATTTTGCACCTGAGTGGCTCAGTTGGTTAAGTGTACAACTCTTGATTTGGGGTCAGGTCATGTTCTCAGGGTCGTGGGATTGAGCCTCATGTCTGGCTCCGTGCTCAGTGAAGACTGTCCTTGAAATGCTGTCTTTCCCTCTCCCCCATTCCCTCCCCCCATTCGTGCATACACTGTTTCTCACTCGCTAAGTAAATAGTCTTTTTAAAAACAGGTGCACCTGGGTGGCTCAGAGGGTTGAGTCTCTGCCTTCAGCTCAGGTCATGATCTCAGGGTCCTGGGATCGAGCCCCACGTTCTCTGCTCAGCAGGGAGCTTCCTCCACCTCTCTGCCTGCTTCTCGGCCTACCTGTGATCTCTCTCTGTCAAATAAATGAATAAAATCTCTAAAATTCTATTTATAAATGAATGAATGAATAAATAGGGGTGCCTGGGTGGCTCAGTTGCGAGCATCTGCCTTTGGCTCAGGTCATGATCCTAGGGTCCGGGGATCGAGCCCTGCATCCGGCTCCCTGCTCAGTGGGAAGCCTGCTTCTCCCTCTCCCACTCCCCCTGCCTGTGTTCCTGCTCTTGTTGTCTCTCTCTCTCTGTCAAATAAATAAATAAAATCTTAAACAACAACAAACAATATAGTATTGTTAACTACACACTTGATCTTAGCCCAAAGGCCTCAAAGTGACACAGTATTGTTAACTCCAGTCACCTTGCTGAACATTGTACCCCCAGGACTTGTTTCTCTTATAATCGGAAGTGTGTACCTTTTGACTATTCACCCATTCCCCCTACCCCTCTACCCAGCACCTCTGGCAAACACCAATCTGTTTTCTGCATCTATGAGCTTGTTTTTCCCCTTTCTTGATGCCACAGGGGAGGAAGCTGAGCGTGACAAGGAACGAACTCTGGAAGGCAAAGGGTAGTTGTTTTGCAGCAACAGAAAGGCAAATCAAGGCTGTCCCCTTAGCCCTGGCAGTGGGTTCCTGACCGTGCTGGATGGGCTGCAGGCCTTGGAGAACCCACTCAGCACCTCTGCTCAAATTAGAAAATGCTCCTTCCTCCAGGTACAAAGCTGGGTGAGCTGAGCTCAGCGGGGTGAAGGTCACCCTCTTGCCCCCCCGCCGCCCCTGGGGGATGGCAGTGAACAACCTGTTGTGGTGGAAAGAAGCCCCCGTGGCTGAGGAAACGCCCCTGAATATGAGTGTCTCCCTTGAAGTCATTCTTCCTGCGAGTCCCAGTCCTCCAGCCCAGAACACAGCGCCAGGACTTCCAGGTGACACAACTAGAGGATGACAAATGTCATAGCCACCCGCTGTCTCTTTTTCCCCTTCTTCAGTAAGAAGCCCTTTCCCCTCAGAGGCCACTGTAATTAACCCAAGAGAGAACAGCCGTCCTTCTAGTCAAACAAGAAGCGGCCATCACGGTTTGACGTCTGCAAACCAAAGCCCTGTTTTCAGGGTTCACGCGATGTTTATGGCCTTCCCCGTGAAAACACTTAGAGTCGACGGGAAAAAAAAAACAGCCACATTAGGATTCCATTCTGTTCCCATCCCCGTCCTCCTGTATCCGCACCAGGTCTAACTATACAGTTATCGATGAGCTGCTCTGCTCATTAAGGAATCAGACAATGACAATCCCGTTGCCAGAGCCAGGGTGGGCACAGAGCCGTGAGCTCCTTTGTCTACATGCCACAAATCGTTAAAAGTTTCGCTCTGTGCTTCAGGGTTGGCGTCATCACCCTGGCCACAAGGCTCTGCTGTAATAATCCAAAGAAACAACGCCATTCTCCGTCCCTGTCCAGTTTTTGAATATAATTATTTGTCAGAATCACATTAACCTGATGTATGACAAACCCATAAAATGGATTCATTTAGGTCTCCAGGAGTCCTCCCTCATTAACTTGGATATTTATAGGCATGGCTTGGATGCTTCAGTGCCTCCTCCTGTGCAGCACAGAGCAGGGAGGCCTATGTCCCTGATGCTAGTTTGTTTCTCGGTATTGCAAAGAAGGGCGGAACAGAGCTGGCCCCCAGTCCAGGCCCCCTTGAGTCTTGATTGGCTCCTCTGCCCATTCAGTTCTTCTAAGGGAAGGGAAAGAAAACCAAAGCTAGACACCTGTGTGGAAATCCTCCAAGATTAAAGACTTTCCCAGGGTATCGAGACAGAACCGGTAAGACTGAAATACTCAGAGGGCTGGTTCTGAAATCAGACTTCCTGCAACCAAAGTCTGGCTTTATCATCTACCAGCTTGAACAAGATGCTAACTTTTCTTAGACATCAGTTTCCTCATCTGTGAAATGCAGTGAATAATAGTTCCTAGCCTCCTGGGGTTGTTGGGGGGTGGGGATTTGATGAATTAACATATGTAAAGTTCTTAGACTGATCTTGGGCACACAAGGAGTGCAAAATAAATTTACTTAGAAGTATGGTCACTATTACCTTCGGCCACAGCTGCGCCAAGTCTCCATTCTGCAGGTTTATGGTCTAGCCCAGCTGGTTTCACGCTGTGTTCTAGGGAGTGGCTTGAGCCACGGTGCCTCAGTTTCCCCAGAGGAGGAAGTGGGTTAGCTGTGTGAAGCACACTGGCCAAAGGCTTGTCAGAAAGGACTTTCCACAGTCTTTAGCCAGAGCCTTGATACTTTCATCATTTTGGAATTCTACATTGGAATTCCATATAGAGTTTTCATTAAAGACTCAGTTCTTGTCTCAAAACAGATGGAAAACTGCAGCTCCACCCCAGGTAATGTCAGCGGCCCCAGGAGCACTTGTCCCTGCTGCTTGTCCAGAGTCCATCATGATGAGACTGTGGTCACGAGGCCCTCTAAAGTTTTCTTTTACTTTTTCGGGAGTCGTATGGCAGCCATGTTGATGTCCTGGCATGGCCAAATGCTAGGAGTGCTCCCAAGGGCTTGTATGAGGCTGCAGCGGAAATGCTGCCCACGAGGACAACAGAACCTCCCTCAAGACCATCAGGGTCACCAGGACCAGCAGAGATGAGCTGTTAATAACAGGGAGGTCTGAGGTGCCTGGCTGGCTCAGTCAGTGGAGTGTGAAGCTCTTAATCTCAGAGTTGTATACACCATATTGGGTGTAGAGATGGCTTAAAAATCACATCTTTAAAAAACATAGCATTGGGGTCTGAGTTCACTGTAGTGTTCCTCATGTGGCCTTCATCATGTCGGAGCTTGTTCTCGTATTGTCCACCTGCCTCCACCAGCATTAGACATTTGCCATCAGTGTACATACTTGGGAAGGGTTGGGGAAGATCTAAACAAACACCAATTTCACCCATTGTTCCTTTCCTCTGAACTTTAGTTTCTGCCCTGTAAATCTGTTGGGTAAAGTTGACGCACTCTGGCATAGCTTTTGGGTGGATCCAACCAACCTTCTCTCATACTCTTCCAAAACAAACGTGCTGAGAGAGCACGTAGGTTTTATCACTATCTGCCATATGACCTTTTCCCCATCCCCTTCACCTTTCCGAAACAGAATCATTTTTTTTTTAAAGATTTTATTTATTTATTTCACAGAGAGATCACAAGTAGGCAGAGAGGCAGGCAGAGAGAGAGAGAGGAGGAAGCAGGCTCCCTGCTGAGCAGAGAGCCCGATGCGGGACTCGATCCCAGGACCCCGAGATCATGACCTGAGCCGAAGGCAGAGGCTTTAGCCCACTGAGCCACCCAGGCGCCCCGAAACAGAATCATTTTTTAAGACCCGTTGCTGAAGCCCATTCCCTATTCTGAGCCTTCCCTTCATAACCCAAAACAAAATTCTTGCTCCCTTCTTTGATCTCCAACTGTGTGCTCTGTCTGCTTTGTTCATCGAGGTCCTTATTCCTTGATGCCGGTTCTAGCAGTAAAGGGAGGATGAATTAGAGGCACCAGCAAGGAAGCTCGGTTGTAGCTGCTAAGACGGGATCCCAAAGAGTGGATCTGGCCCAGAAAGACAGTTCCACTAACCAAACTCTTCAGTTGTCTATAAATCAGAAGGCTTGTTAAGAGAAACACAGCCATTCACCAGAGCAGACCCCGTGATCCTCTCTCCAGGATCTCCTTGCTCCCTGGGTCGACACGTCAGGGAAGCTTTAGCTCGTCACTTACTCAAAGAAGAAAAACAGCCGTGTGAATTGTTTAACACAGCTTCTTGTGAGAAGTGGTTATAGTATAGACACCTTCTCCCCAACAGGAATGGGGACCTTAGCGACCACATGCTCTGGTCCCCAAAGTCAATGTCTCTCCACTGGATATTGTCATCAATGGTAAAAATATTTGCTTCCCTTTTCCCCCATTTCTTTCAGGTCACAAGACCGATTTTTCCCCTTCTATGACTCATTAATTTTATCCTTTTATTCAAGAAATATTTGTTGAATGTCGTTGACTAAGTGCCAAGGGTTGGGAATATGAAAGTGAACAATGTGCTAGATACCTTCACACACTGGTTTTACTATGGGCAAGTTGTGATATAGATCTTGAAACCATTCTTTCTTTTTAAGGTGACTTTGTTATATCTTATCTCACCAATATAGACCTTCATATCAGAACTCTGCATAGCACTATTACCTGACTTTGCTGAGTGAATATCTTTTTGTCTCAACAATATTTTAAGCTCCTAGAAGGCAGAGAACAGCTTAATATTTCTCATGGTATCTCACGGTATGCTGTGCACACAACAGGAACTAAGTATTTGTCTTTTTACAAGAGACACAATATTTCTTACCAGTCATAAGGGAAGGAAGGAGGCAGACTTACATGGTTTTATTTCAGAGATTCCCAAACCAATAGCCCATAGATTAAATCCAGTCAGCAAACATGTTATATTTGGTCTACACTGTGTTATGTTTTTGTTTTTTTAATTGAGCCAACATTTAAAAAAATTGAGATCTCTCTCTCTCTCTCACACACACACACACACACACACACACACACACACTCACACGCACTGAGAACTCCAAGCTTCTCTGGATTTTCAGTTTCCCTGGAAAAATGAGAAGACCTGCAACCCTGAGCCTCACACCTGCTGGGCAAAAGCACTGGCACGAGAGTGTCTCGGGCCACTTCAGGGAGCAAACATTTCCCCGGGGGGCCACAGATCCTGTCGCTCTGTGTTTCATCACACTTGGCCTGCCTCACTTACATAATGGCTGAAGCTGGAGGCACTTGAATCTGAACAGTTTTACATGAAGGCAGTATATTGGGAAAGGCAAGAAAAAATAGCCCACTCGACCCCACAGTAAAAGAAGAACTGTGTGCCAGTCCTGGGTTTCCTGGCACTCTGGAGGTGAGGACAGGCTCCCAGGCTGACCCTGCACCTTGGCCCTGGGCCTTTCTTACAGTCTTCTCTGGAATGTTGGTGTTCCCTGCTGGGGCAACTACTGGAGATCCAAATGGCCTGTCTCATCGAATCCAAGCTATCTGCCTCCAGGCTCTTCTCCAACACACCCTGGACCCCATCTCAGCAGTTTTTTGGCTCATTGCTCGCTGACACGAACCACTCTAATCCTGCCAAGGAAATCTGCTTGCCTCTCTGTCCCCTCCCCCATGCCTGTCTTACTCCTTCTCTCTGGGCATCACTGAGTGGAGAAATGAGACTCGGGAGGAAAGTTTTTTTAAAAAGGTGGAAGGAAGGAAGTAAGGGAAGGAGAGAAAGAGAGAGAAAGCATTTAGAGAAGGCATTGTATATACTCACTACTATTTACTCTCAGGTCCCTGTCCACAAAGATTTTGGTCATGTGTGTGGGTGTTGTAGGGGAGCAAAATGGCCACCCCAAAATGTGTCTCTTTGACATGTGAATTATTTTAGGCTGAATAATTTTAAGGAACAGAAGACCTCATGACCCACTTCTAAATGCCTAAAAGAATTTACATGGAGGATCTACTCCAGGAAGGGAGCTATGGCCATAGATGACTACACTGTAGTATGAACAGGAAGTGTGAGACAGGGAGGAACCTAACAAATCTGTTGAAATTTCTCCCTATGTTCCATTAATTCTGTAGAGCCCAGCAAACTTCTTCTTCTTCTTCTTTTTTCCTTTTTTTTTTTTTAAACCAAACATTTACTCTTTTTCATCTTCCTGTGAGTTACCTTCCTTTCCTTTGAAGTCCTAACTCCCTGCCCCCTTCTCCTTAGCTCTGGATAGCATACGAGTCTCAATTGTCTGACCGCCTGTGGGCCTCATGTTCTTATGGACCTTGTACATACGTAATTAAATTTGGTTTTCTCCTGTTAATCTGTCTCATTCCAACTTAATTCTTAGATCAGCCAACAGAACCTTAAAGGGGCGATAAAAATGTTTCTGCTCCGACAACGTGTTTGTGTTTGTGTGAATTGTGTATGTGGTGTATGTATGGTTTTTCATGGGGAGGAGGAATGAAAAGAATAGAAAAAATAGATCTACAACTGTAATTCAAGCTAGAAGAGGGAAAGCCATAAGAATGTGAAGCCTGGAAAACTTGTGACTGTCATTTGCAAGGGTGAGCTGCTTTCCTGTCAAGGCACCAAATATATGCATGTGTGCATGTGTACATAGGAGTATATCTGCACGTGCACACACACACACACACACACACACACACACATATGCATGCGCGATTATAAACTATTTGCTTACGTAGAAACTTGAAAAATTAAGTATGAAAAAGAAAGGGAAAGTAATAAAAATCAAATGTAATCTTATCACTTAGATAATTTTTAGTCATCTATTTCTTATTCCCATACATAATGTATATCATTACTATAGCTGAGAATTAACATCGTAGGTTAAAACTCACTAGCTTGCTTTTTCCCTCTTAATATTATAGACATAGCCTAATGATAGAAAAACATCTTTATAACCATTGTTTTAATAGTTCTATTGCATCTTCACCAATCTCTAATTTTTAAACCTTTAGACTGATAGAAGTATTTGACTTTTATAAGTAACATGATAATAAACATCTTTGTGCATTTATCTTTGCATTTAGCATTATTTCTTTAGAATGCTTCAAAAAAATAGAATTACTGGGAAAGGAGTAAAAATACTTTAAAATTCATGAGTTGTACATTGTTAAATTGCTTTCCTAAAGGTGATTCTACTTTATCTTCCCAACACTCTCATTTGAATGTGGCACTAGAAAGCTCACGGAAATGTTCCATTGGTTACATCTAGCTAAGATGTCCAATACTACATGAAGAAATTATTTTGTTATATAATTTCTGAGTGTTAACAGAATATATCATTTGAGAGTAATCAAAGACACTAGCTGAAAATGTATTTGCCCAGACCACACCACGATTCAGTCTTTCACAGAGAAATAAAAGAGTAACTCTCTGGATTGTCCCCAGATAAAGCTCCAGGATCTTCACCCTTTGCTAATTGCCTCTTAGATCCCAGGACAGGTCTATAGCATGCCACACATGTGACAGTGAAAGACATAACATGTTCCCTGCGACTGCCCACCATACTACAGGTCAGAGGAAAAAGTTCCTCGCTTCACTGCCACAGAAGTCCCCTGCAGAGCCCATGGGGGCCCATTTTCATCTACTGCCTGTTTTGTTACAAATTCTCTCTCGGTCTGCAATGTGTCATCATTGTCTTTTCTCTTTTCCACAGCAAACTTCTCTTTCTGAAGTGAAAGGGAAGATATTCCCTCCAAAGTATTCCTTTAAAAAAAAATGTACTTACTTAAATAATCTCTACACAAAACATGGAGCTCAAACTCATCACCCTGAGATCGAGAGCCACATGCTTTTCGGACTGAGCCAGCCAGGCATCCTTCCTCCAAAATATTCTTTATGTTTTCACAACTGTGCTGTCTTGGGCTGTTAGATGTTTTGTTTTCATGTTTCCTTATTATTAGGAAGGCTCTTTGTCTCACAGCCTTCCCTCCCTTATGGAACCGGTTCAGCCAGGGCTGGCTTGGCGGCCAATCTGGCATCAGCCATTGAACTTTCATGCCTGAGTGAGCTCTGCCCCCAACTCTTCTGTTTTGCTTGTAGAGAATTTTGCACCATCCTGTACACAGCCTGGGCCAGATGGGAGGAGGGTGTGAAGAGGTAACCTTTGTTTCTTCTGGCTTAGGGGTTTTTAGATCTAGAGTCTAGAGGTCCTCCTCAAAATGTCTAATTAATTTTCCATGTCATGAGGCTCCTTGGTTCCACATGTGAATGACAGCTTAATGGTTGTCCATGGGCCCACTAGGTGT
This sequence comes from Mustela nivalis, assembly GCF_964662115.1. Classification (NCBI taxonomy): domain Eukaryota; kingdom Metazoa; phylum Chordata; class Mammalia; order Carnivora; family Mustelidae; genus Mustela; species Mustela nivalis. The sequence goes on from NC_139020.1 coordinate 54,433,859, forward strand.
TCCAAAAGTTTCAGCTTCTCTAGAACATAAGCTCTTACTGGGGACCCAGTTATGGACCATTCAACATATAGTATACGGTGTGATTATGATGTTAAAATTCAATCCCTTCCTCCTAAGGAGCAGTAAAATAGCTCTGTCCCTGTTCTTTTTTGGGGATTGCCATGCTGATTTTCTATCTTTTGCCAGTCCTCTTGTATTTTCACTCAGATATCAATCTGTTGCAAATTGTTCATTTCCCTAATCCCTGAAATTTTAATATTAATTGCAAGAAATTCTCAATCTGTCTCTGAGCTTCAACTCTCTCTGAACTTTGCAGAATGTGAAAGGTTTTGAAACCTCCTCCTTCATTGACCAACAAAGAGCAGCTTTTAAGGCTGAATACAACCAGAAAAGAGTTTCCCTACTGTTCAAAAATTATAGATCTGTGATAAATTCTGAATCATAACATCAATCATTTCCCAGGGCTGCAGCTCCCTGAGGATTTTCCTGTTTAACTGAAATAAGTCTCAGGGAGACATGCTCTGTACCCTGGTCTTCAAAACTCTGGATCTAGAGTGATGGCAGTCCAGCTGATGAGACAACTTGATGGGGTGTCCTCCTTTTGGGGAAAAAAAACCCAGCCCATTACTGAAAGTAACCCACATAAGTCTCTTTCTTGCTAAATCAAAAGGCCTGCATACTAAATTCAGTATATCTGTTTTTTTTTCCCCTCATAAGTCTCTTTCTTGCTAAATCAAAAGGCCTGCATACTAAATTCAGTATATTTGTTTTTTTTTCCCTCATGTTACAACTGTAATTTAGGTTTATTATAGGAAATTAAAGAAATGAGTTAGCAGAAAAGTCAATCAATTAATAAATAATAATAAATAAAAATTACCTGACATTCACCAGAGATATTTGATTTTTTTCATATATTTTTGCAGACATTTAAGTATATATTATATAAATATATATCATAAGTATATAATATAGATTTAGGTATTTAAATAAAAATAGGATGCTACTGTTTGGTAATCCTTTCTCTTTTGTGAATGAATAACATCTTCCTTGGATCTGAACATCAAGCCTCAAGGTGAGAGTCCTTAAATTTTCTCCACAGTAAATAGATTTTTCCTAAAGTCAGGAGAAAACAAACCAAGCATAAATGCCATAACTTACAGCCCAGGTTGTGTGTGCTTATTGCACTTTTTCCTTTCCTTATTTTTCTCATTTTGGTAAACAAAAGTGAACATGAGATGACAGAGAAAAAAGAGGGACCGATGTCTGATCAGGTCATTGTGTTGTCTCTCACATAGGTCTTGGGTTATTTATTTTTATCAAAGAAGGTGCTTCCTCTGAGTAGCATGACAAGTCTTTTATGTAGTGTTGGGGAAGGGAAAAAGGTCCCCTGTCCCTCTTAGTTCTTTTGCCTGGTTGAATAACTAAGATGACAGAAAGTAGATTAAGAAGAGAAAAACAAATTTAATCGTGTCTCTGGTGGGGACATCCATAGGAACGTGAAGTCCACAGGCAGTCAGCCAATTGAGGCTTCTATGCTCTCTAGAGCTAAAGAGAAGAGGGAAGGGGGAGGCCTGGGTGACACAGATGGTTAAGCGTTTGACTCTTGGTTTTAGCTCAGGTTGTGATCTCAGGGTTGTGAGACGGAGCCCTGTGTTGGGCCCCAAGCACAGAGTCTACTCGAGATTCTCTCTCCTTCTCCCTTCCCCTCCTGTTTGCTTGTGTGCTTTCTCTCTCTCTCTAAAATAAATAAATAAGTCTCAAAAAAAAAAAAAAAAGAATAGAGGGGAGGGGTCTGGAACTTCAAAGGGAAGAAGAACAATTCACAAGAAGTTGAAAGAGAATAATGTTTGGTAAACAAATATTTGCTGGGCCATCCAGAATCAGTGGGACACAGAGAGTAATTTTAACAAACAGACTTTGCTAAGTCTCTCCCTGTCTAGTACCTCTCGTTCATATTGTACTGCAATTATCTATGGTGTTGGTTCCCATATTGTAGCAGGTCTTTTATGTAAATTCTTTTAGGCACTTAGGGGAAAGTCAAAGCTTCTTTCTGAGCCTTCTATTACTTAACAATATTCAGCCTAAAATAATCTAAATGACAAGGACACACATTTGGGAGTGACAAATTTTGTTCTCCTTTGTAGCTATGAGTTCTTGGTCAAGCAATGGTCAATGGTGATGTCATTCTGTGAGAGGAAGTGGTCCATAAAGTTGCCTCATGTTGGAGTACCTATTTTGGACTTGCAAACACTTGCAAAAGTACCTTTTTTGGATGAGTATGGTCATGACATGGGAAAGGATGGCCAGAAGCCCCAGCCACAATGTAGATCCCAATCTCTAGACCAATGGCCACTTGAGCTTGCCTTTTCTGTCTGTTGGAATCCAAAACTGACAGAACTTTTTTAGTATTTCTGTCATTTTAATATTCTTTTCTGCTATTGTCTTAGGCAGTTTATGGAAGTGAACATGTTATTATTTTTTACGTTAGAATCATCGCAGTCCATGTTAAGAAATATTTCCACAGAATTATTGTATGAGACTGAGCTTACTTTTATCTTAAAGGTTAATATTTTTTAGGTAGTTTAAATCATGACACATACAAATAAGGAATGAATACATGTCAAAGATTTCATTTAACTCATTAATTAATGAAAAAGTAAAAAAATGTTACAAATGGTTTCAGAGAGGAATCCAGAACAGACGCATACATAAGCAATCAGGAATACTGAAATAAATACCCGAAAAATTGGTGAATATCCACCAGGGCAATAATCAATTGCATTCAAGCAGACACTATTTGTTTGCATTTCTGTGGAGGAGAATCATTTGCATTGTCATTAGTTTTCTACAACTTATGAGACTGTGAAATAGCTCAAGGACAATGACAGATGGAGATGACCCCTAGACAGGACACCTGGTAATTTTGCCCATTTCAAAATCTTTTACATTTCTAATTGGAGTCTGTTATCCCCTACCTTAGCTGCAAGATTTGTTTCACTGTAGCTATGAGCTATTAGGCAATGTTGGTACCCAGTGCGGAAGGTGGCCTCATGCAGAATTGCATGCCCCTAGATAATCAACTATTCCATGGGTGACTCGGGGAAGAAATAAAAGAGGTTAGCTTCTTGGATGACTTCCCATAGTGGCAGCAAAATACCTGAGTGTTCACTTGGGCCCCAGAGAACTCAGGAGACAGAAATCTGAAACGCGTCCCTTTGATCCTCTTGTCCCAACAGCCCCAGGGTTCGGGTCTTTTTTGATGGAGTGAAACTGTGACATCAGGGTGATCTATGAGACAGAAACAGAGGGCGACTGCAAGGGAAAATCGACCAGATTCACACCATTTCAATTTTTACAGCCTAAACAATTTAAATACTTTCAATATTTAAATCACTCCTGCCAGTATAAGCTTCACTGGGATTGTAACATCATCCAATTTTAACCACTACATTAAAAGTATCTTCAAACAGTCCTACCAATGCCCAATTTAAATCATCTTGTGAAAATAATGGGTTCACAGAAGTACTCAGCCCCAATAAGTGGTCTCCAGAAACCACTGAAGGGGGAAGTGTTGAGAAATTTCCTGTTGGCTCCAGCAAAGCAGCCCTTCGGGGGATTTCCCAGCCTGCCTGGTAATATCAGACCTCTTGGACGGGGGCAGAGTCCTCAAAAAGTACACTAGGTATTTGTTTTGGAGATCCCCTGGATACTCACTAAGAATTTCCTCTAAGCTGGTTCAAGTCTAGCTTGATTGAAATAGAACACTCCTGTATACTTGGCTTGAATGTGAGTCCTGTGTCTTCAAGAAAAAGGTGGGGAAAGGAAGAATTCTTTTATCATTCTGACACCCAGAAATCCACTTTACCAGGAAGATGTAGGCTTAATGGAAGAGTGGAACAAAGACCTGGGTGGAGACATTAGACAGCTTCTCAGCAACCTGTGAGTCATGCCTGTATTACAAAATAGATTCGTCATTAGTTTGAAGGGAATTCCCAGGACTCCAACCAGTTGAGCTCAAGATTCTTATGGTTTTGCAGAAATGCGCTCCAGAATGAGAAACACAAGCATGTGACTCTGGACTTTCCAACCCTCTGGTTCTTGCTATCTACTAGTGTAATCGTAAAGTGCATGTTAGGCTCCGCATTTGTATTCTCTCGCACGTAGTTCAGTTCTCAAACTAATTCGCGAGCTCAATAAGCCATGTGACCCTGGGCAAGTTTCCTCTTGACTCTGGATGTCAATGAACTCATCTGTGCACTAGGAATAGGGAAACTGGATGGCCTTTCAAGTCTTCCTGCTCTTCTACATGCACATTTGCAATTCTCTAAATGAAGTCAGAGTTGCTTCGGAAAGCTTGTCAACAGTCCTGTGCCTGGCTGAGCCCTTGGAGGACAGTGACATGGCACTTGATCCAATTACCGAATTAAAGCAATCTATTACTTGTATAATTATTTATCTAGGGTCTGGTCTCCCTGGCTGGACATTAAAGTGCAGGAGTTACTATCTTTCTCACTTAGCACTATCTCCCCAGCACTGAACACAGGGCCTGGTACATTCTAAGCACTCAGTAAATACTTGCTGAACGAATGAGTGAGGGCACTGGGGGCTTGGATTCTGACATCCTCGACAGTGGCAGTGAGGAATGGGGCCCACGGGTGAGGGTGGAGTTGGGCAAGCTTCCTGAACTGCTCTGACCTCAAAGGCAGGAGAAGCTTTGGGACATCTGTGATCATCATGTGGGACCTCTTCTGAGGCTGCGAAATCTGCAGTCCTCAATCCCTAAAACCTGCCTTGCAGCGACCTCACAGTCTGGGATGGAGAGAGGGGTACATTAGCCATGACGCTCTAGGCTTGAGTGGGCTCTTCCTGCAGAGATTCTCAGTGGGCCGATGATTTAGAGGCCTGCCTCTCGCCTCTCCAGTCTGGCTCAGACCTGCCTGACCAACCCTGACTCCCAGGGCTCACCCTCCTCTTCCCAGGACGGTGTATGCTCAGTTCCAACCCAGTGCAGCTCCAGGAGTCGGAGCCCCCACGAGGGCACCCAGCCCAGGGGACACATGGGGTCTGCTGTCCTGCCCCAGTTCCCTGCACCACCAGAGTGCTCTGCCTGGCATGGGGTTTTGACCACCTTGAATGTGGTGAGACCAAGACAAGGCCCCGAGGAGTAGATTTTCGATACTTGGCACAAAGGCAGCCCTCTCATTAGCATACTTTTCTGCTTTGCTTTTTCTTTTTTCACTTCTAAAGAGCTAAATGTCCTGAAGACACTGGTCAATCACTCTATGTTACATAAAAGGGAGGGATTTATCGTCAGGTAGGATAATCCTCATAAAAGGGAGGGATTTGATCTTTATGTAAACTGCAGAAGACTTGCCTTGTTGACCTCTGCCGTTGTGTCAACCGTCCGTTGGCATGGTTAAAGCTCTTCTTCCTGGCTCAACCCAGGAGGCTGGGGAAGCCGAGAGAAGGGCTGTGAAGGCTCCTCTCCCCTCGGTGTCTTGGGACAGCGCTGCGTCCAAAGGCTAAGAGGGAGACCTATGCCCGTATGAATATATATGTCCTCTCACCAGCCCATAAAGCAAGATATTTTCCTCTAACATCAAGTTAAACTTAATAACAGTTGAAGTTAAAAGCCTCCCTTATGTCTCCATAAGCATTTTGTTTCACTCACGAAATCTGTGATCTCTACTAGAGATTGCTGAATATAACAGTCCAAATGCAGAGTGGCAGCGACGAGGGGCACACTGGGATTGGGGACGGGGCAGGATGGCAGAGATGGGCGTGGCTGGATTTGGACAGGTCTACTGTGTGTCTGCAGGGTGAGATGTTTCCCAGGACAGGGCTGATAAGCCTGTGATCACCCATAAACACGGTCCCTAGATGAGGATCAAAGACTCATAATTCTCCACCCTGGGGGATGTCGGACGAGGTCAGCAGGCATGTCCCCATGGCCAGCAGTTGACACACATCTTCTGGATGGAATGGAAATGAACAAAATGCATCTGCTTTGCAAGCTGCCAAACAGATGACTTGTGATTATAATATGTAGCTGAAATTTGCATTGAAAAATTTTTATTCAGAACCTACAGGGAAAGGGAAAAATTGGATTTTAAATGCATGTGCGTGTGCAGGAACGAGCGCATGCGCGTTCACGCTCGCCGCAAACTCTACAAAGGATGAGGGAGGGCGAAAGGACAAACGTGGCAACTAGTGCTTCTCTTTTTATAATAAACCACAGAAATGGAGATGATTTGGTCTGGGAAGCCTTACTGTACTTCTGCGAAGTCATTTGGATATGTGCTGATTTGCATACTGCTGGGGCCACCGGGTCCCTGTGCGGTGGTCCCCCAGGCCCTTTCTGGCCTGCCTTCTTCCCATTAGGACGATGCTAATAATTAAGCTTGCGCGGGACCGCTGAGAACAAAAGACTGCAGTGGCAGGCACTCAAAGTCACCTCTTCCTTTTAACTCGGTAAAGATCTGGGGACAGATCTGCCCTGTCAGCTTCCCAGGAGAAGAGTTCAATATTATTTTCTCTCCTCTAGGAAGGAGACCCATTCGAGGGATTATGAATGTTACCCTGTGTCTCTGTCCGAAGTTTCAATCTTCGCAAGCGTGGGGTTATTAAGATGCTAAGTTGCCTCATTTAATTACAACCTTTATTATGGTATTGAATCTTTAAATGCACTATTTATCACACCTGAAGAGATGAGCCGTTCTACCTTAATGGACCACTCTCAGTGGGCCGTCTATTGATTATCTTCTCTACTGAATTAATTCCTAGTAATCGCCTAGTGAACAGTCATTAAACGGAGTGCCTCCTGCGAGTGCCCAGCTGAGACCAGGGGCCTGCGTGGGCCTTTCGTATGTGAGCAGCTTTGCCCCACCCCCACCCCCGTGACTATCCCCCCCCCCTCCCCCTGCCCCCGCCACAATCTCAGTCTGGCACACTTCATAAACAGAGGCCTTGAGAATAAACTGGTGTCTTCACTGTAGAAAGGCTTTATTTACAGGGGTCCCACACAGGACAGTTCCGTTCTTTCCTTAAGAGTCTTTCCTGGGGCATCTGGGTGGCTCAGCCAGTTAAGAGTCTGCCTTTGGCTCAGGTCATGGTTCTAGGGTCCTGGGATGAGTCCCAAATCTGTCTCCCTGCTCAGCCCCGGAGCCTGCTTCTCCCTCTGTCTGCTGCTTCCCCTGCTTGGGCATGTGCTTGCGCGTACGCTCTCTCTCTCTGTGTCAAATAAATAAATAAAATCTTAAAAAAAAAATTTTCTAAGTGAGCCAATGGCACTGGAAGACCCCTTCCCACATTGAAAAACTGGCCTGTTGAACACAGTCCAGCCTCAGAAGAGGCAGTGTTCTGGGAGTTTCTTCTGTGGCTTGGCTGCTGCCTTACCTCCATCCACTAAATTTGATGCAGTTGCTGAAGGAGTCCCTCATTCGTGTTGCTGATGTCAAAGAACATTTTATTGGCCCAATATTTGGATGAGGTATATGGGGTTCAGAGACGTCATCTGGGCAAAGACGTCACCTGGGTAGGTGGTTGCTCTGCCTGATTTCAAGGAGACCTTTAGAAAGATGACACGCTGGTTACAGGGACAGGGAGTCAAAATTAGACCCCTGGCCTCTGCCTTTCCAGGGAGGAAGGAGGAGGTCCCTGTAGACCCAGCCTGTAGACCCTGAGACCTGTGCTCTCAGGACTCTTACAAATTCTACTTAGGGATCACTTATAGCACTAGGCAGAGCCTGCTGTCACAGGTGTCTCAGCCTTTTATGAATCAACTGTCTCCTTAAATTCAATTGCATGGCTGTACCCAGCGGCCTGTGTGGAAGTATGTTTGCAGAGCCGGAGTGTGGCCATTCTGGCTAGCCTTATCAAATGTCTCTTTCTTGTTCCAGACCAGACCTAGGTAGTGTGCTCCCTCCTTGACCTCCTCTTCTAGAACCAGGTCACACAAGGTGGCAGAATGGGTGGAGCCTATTGTCAAAGATCAGGGCTTGGCTCTCAAATTGGCAAGGTTTCTAGACAAGCCTCCAGGTCATGGTTCTGGTCTACTGGGCCATGCAAAACCTAACACCAAAGTCAGTGGAGTTAGATTTGGCCATCCTAGAATGTCTCTAAGTTTGTATTTATGACCTCCAGTCTCTTTCCCTGCTTTCTTTTTTCCCCGTGTGGTATCTAATAATAATAGCAACAATCATGATAATTAAAATAATACCTATCATTTATTAAATGCTCATTAAGAATCAAGCACTATGCCTAGAGCATTACATATGTTATCTCGCATAATCCCAACAACAGCTTAATGAGTCAAGCACGATAACCCCATTACTAATGAGAGTCTATGTTTGTCAGCTGTAACTGCATATGGAATGCACTCAGGTGTTTTTGTAAAATGTGGCCCCATGGAAATTTGTTTTACTTGCCTGGGTGGGGAATCCCGAGGGCTAATGGCTCTTGACAGTGGTCTGCATTGAGATCTCCCAGAGAGCTTTAAAAATATACTGATCCTTGGTCTAACCCTTACAGATTCTGATTTGGTTGGCCTGGCGTGATGCCTAGGTACTGGGATTTTAAAAAGTTCTCCAGGTGAATTTAACATACAGTTAAGATCCCCTGTGCTGTATTGAGTACTTTGGTCAAGATCTTCAGAAGTTGGGGATTGAAGGGGCTCCTGGGTGGCTCAGTCGGTTAAGCATCTGACTCTTGATTTCAGCTCAGGTTGTGATCTCAGGATCGTGAAATCGAGCCCTGTGCCGGGCTGTGCATTCAGTGGGGGACTCAACTTGAGATTCTCTCTCTCCCTTACCTCCGCACCTCCCCACCCCTCTTTCACCGAGATAAATAATAAAAAAAAAGATGTTTGGGGTTGAAGTTGGAACTTGAACTGGCTGACTCCAGTTTGTTCCCGAGGAGGGTTATACCTCTTCCTTTCATGGACCATTCTAACATCCAGTAGGGAGCCATTTGTTATTTACACCTCCAGATGGATGTTTTCTAGAAGCAGTTTACTCCTCCTTTTATCTATTTGAGGAAGGGAAAATAGCATATTCCATGAGAAGCATTTTATGATCCTGGGGGCAGGTGGAGACATTTTGGAGGTTTGGGGACACAGGAGTCCTATCTACTAACTCTCACATCCCATATTTATGCATATCACTGAGGTCATGAATCTTAAGGCTTGGGTGTCCCATGGCAACTAGGACCAGAGCAGAGACTTAGTGTGCCCTGAGCCCACTTTCTCCTCATCTCATTTCAACATCATTGTTGCTCTCACTTTGCAGCTTAATCCTTACTCAGGAGGGGAAAAAAAAAAAAATTAATTTAATTCCAGTAGAGTTGCACTTTTCAAAAAAAAGTAAAAACACTCGTGTTTGATCTTTTGAAGACACCCCTTTGGGTGTGGATCTCCTCTATATCTTTGGTTCCAAAATTTGGCCTCTGGCGATAGCTACCCTGGCTATGCCAGGGGCTCTCTCAGCTGGGGGTGGTCTGCCAGTCCTCTCCCAGGGTCTGAGTGGAGGCAGGCAAAAGCCTTTCCCAGCCTAAGAAATCACCACAGAATTGGAGACTTACAATGTCTATGCTTCATTGTTGTTATTTCTAGCTCCAAATGTAGGCTCCCTACCCCAGTGTGGTTGTCATCATGGGTTTCTGGGAGTTCCTGGGGGTGCCCTGGATTCACTCATAAATAGTCCAGTCTAACTTGTTTGTCTTCTTCTCGGTGAACCCCAGGTGGCCCTGTGAGGTGGTGGGAAGGAGGGGGCACAGGCCAGAGCCACACTTTGACAGGAGGGCCCCAGTTGGGTATAGCCCAGACCAGGGGCTCTATAGAGATTTAGTGGAAACTCACTGAGCTTTATTCACGTCTTTCTCTCTCTCTGGGGCCCAGGCAGAAGTCAGTGTCAGTCCAGGCAGGGGAAGAACCTGGGGTGTCAGACACGGCCTCTGCTGATTCTGAAAGTTCCCCCTCCCATTCTGTTGGAGTGTTGTCATTGGTCTGGTGACTCATGCTCTCTTTTCTCTTGGGGAAACTGCTCCTCTGGGCAATGCCTCAGTTCCTTATTAGTAACGAGACTCCCATCTGCCTCTCCAATCCTTGGTGTCTTGGGTGTACCACAGGACGAGGCTCTGATTGATTAGAGCTTGGTGGTTCTGGGCCAATCCCTAGACACACCCTTGGAATTGCCCTCTTTTTTTTTTTTTTTTTAATTTATTTTTTATTTATTTTCAGCATAGCAGTATTCATTGTTTTTGCACCACACCCAGTGCTCCATGCAATCCATGCCTCTCTAATACCCACCACCTGGTTCCCCCAACCTCCCCCCCCCCCGCCACTTCAAACCCCTCAGATTGTTTTTAGGACTAGTCAGCCCATTGATCACTGAGGCTGTCTCTTTTTAATTCTAGGAAAATGAAAAGCTACAGAGTTCACTGAAAATAAATTAGATGAGAAAGACTTAGTAATGCCGGTTTCATTTTTCCAGCTGTTCTTGACCAAAACTTCTCCTTCTCTCCCACCCCTCATTCTACTGGCCACCCTGCCACCTCTCTAGCTTCTACACTGAGAGAAGACACTGGCATCTCTTGTGGGAGCTCCTGACCTCTTTCCTCTTCCACGTATGCTGCTCTGTGGTCTAATCAGTACAACAAAGTGATGCAGCTAAAGTTAAATCAGATCATGTCTCTCCTTTGCTTAAAGGCCTCCTTCCAATGACTTTCTACCTCATGTGGAGTAAAGCCCAAGTCTTCACAATGGCTTCACAGTCTTATGAAATCTGGCCTGTGGGAGACCTTTCTGTATAATTTGTCTGCTATTTTCTTCCACTCTGGCCACAGGGCATTTGCACTTGTTACTCCCTTTGCTTAGAATGTTATTCCCTAGAATATATGCATTATTCACTGCTTATTGAGCTTTACTCAAATCGTTAATTCAGTGACCTTGCATCGCATTAAGTTCTAAATCCAGCTGTTTGACTTCAAGCCTTTGTTTCTCTATATGTAAAAGACAAGGGGAAATTGGCCAAAATCTGCCCAGGCAAATTTCTTATGCCCCTTAAAAAAAAAAAAAAAAAAAAAAAAGGCACCTGTCATTGAGATCTGACATGATTGCATGCATACACACACACACAATTTTGTATCTGAGCACATGTGGGCTATATATTATGGCATATGGAAGAAATCTGTCTACTTGCTAATAAGAATATCTCAAAGGGATATCTAGATGAACCCTGGGCAAGTTCTGACAACCATTTATGACCACTGAGAATCAATTGAAGTGGGAATTTAGTTTGAAAAATGGCTATTAGTAATGAAAATGTCAAGGGAACTCTGACTTTCTATAACCAGAGTAGATGGATTCACCTTTTTACAAAGCTTCAGCATGTAAAACAGGCTCTGATCTTTTACCAGGATAAAAACCTATTCAAGGCTATGGCTGGAAGCCCATGGTAGCAATAGCTCAGAGAGGAATTTAATGATTTTTAAATTATGGTTTTGGGTACCTCTAAATTATTCTCTGATCCTGGACAGAGCCAGCCTGACCGCTTGAATATACTCATTTTCAAGTGGGATAGTTTCACAGGTTGGCTGTAACATGGAGATAAAATATTCGTAAACATGTGAAGTATGCATTTCTGTGCCTTCTCAGTTTGTCACTGTCTATATAATACATGGTATAAGCAAGAAAAAAATTTAGAAAATACTAACTCAGGGGCACCTGGGTGGCTCAGTCATTAAGCGTCTGCCATGATCCCAGTATCCTGGGATCGAGCCTCGCATCAGGCTCCCTGCTTGGCAGGGAAGCCTGCTTCTCCCTCTCCTACTCCCCCTGCTTGTGTTCCCTCTTGCTGTGTCTCTCTCTGTCAAATAAATAAATAAAATCTTAAAAAAAAAGAAAAGAAAATACTAACTCAGTGCCAGCTTGAATTATAGACACCAAGTAAAGACAGAGTTTAAAACACAAATCATAGAATCTTGGACCCAAACTACTTTTTACTTAGAAGCTGAATATTTCTGTATGGTTCTTTAATTGTTTATAACCCCTCCACAGCTACACCCTGACACGTGTTCAGAAACTGGCGCCAAAACTTGAATCAATGATGGTTTACTTTTAAATACTAGGTGAAATTAAAACAAACAAAACAAAACAAACCGGTTGTGTATGAGGAAAGCCGGGACAATGAATAAACCCTTGAGCTAGCTTATCCTCACACAGGGGTGCCCCACAGTCACTCCGGTATTTAATTGTTCTTACAAAACTGCACATTCAAGAGGAGAGAAATGTAAAATGTTTCTACCTTTGTTTCATTTCCTAATGATGGCACATCTGATGTCCTTCTCTGATACAGCAGTCGTGCTGCCAACAGAGATTTCTTTGAGGAAGAAGTCATACTGTCCTCTTTTGGATAAACTATACTAAATGAAAGGGCTAGCTGCCTGCCTCCAGAGCGAAGAAATTTAAATTGTAGTTATTTTTCTATTCTCATCCAACTATATCTCACCTCTTCGCCCCCCCCTTTATTTTTGGCTTTTCCCTGTCTCTTTCAAATAGGGATAAAAATTGGGGAGGCTTTAAGTAACCTGGGAAATCAAAGGTACTGAAAATCTGAAACTTGAAAGGAAATTCTACATGTAAATCCTTTTTTTAGTTTATTTCTAAATCATCTCGAGTCCCTCTGTTTGCTTTTCTTCCAAATGCAGTTAGCGTCATCTCATTTTTGTCACCTACCGTGTCGTTTGCCCAAAGGGAGATGTTCCAAAAATGGAGACTGGCCCCCAGCCCCAAAAGGACTCATACGTATAAGCAATCATTACAACATAACCCATCACTGAAGACATACCTACACGTGATTAAAACTCAGTTGTAGTCCCACAGCATTAAATATGTTATACAGTAAGAGATAAAATGACAATTTCAACCTCCTACTAAAAATAAAAGTCCCCAGTGATTCTAGACTTTTCCCTACACGTATATAAATAAAGCTATGTATTTGTGTGTGTGTGGCAGAGGGGTCCCAGGACCAATGCCACGTTCTATGATTTGCCAGGACTCCTCATGGGACTTAGCATATAATCATATTGACAAGATTTATTTACAGTGAAAAGATTTAGAGTGAGATCAACACAGGGAGAGGCATAGAGGGCAAAGTCCGAGAGAAGCCAGGCATAAGCTTCCTGGGGTCTCCCCCAGCATGCTCACACAGGATATGCTTAATTCTGCCAGCGAGGGGTTACGATGGCTCATGTGAAATTTTGTCTGTGGGAGAAGCTCTGTAGAGACTCAGGGTCCGGGGTATTTATTGGGCTGTTCACAGGGGTAACCTCTAACTGATATGTACCACAATTTCTGACTCCCAGAAGGAAACCACATTGGTTGTACAAGCTGTTTAGGTACAGGAAGCTGCCTTTATTGGTTGGGAATAGCAGGAACTCTCCTGAATTCCAAGCTCCTAGATGCCAGCCAAGGCCCAACCTGATAAGCAGAACTTTCAGAGGATTACAGTCAAGCCAGCTTTGTTAACCCTTTCCTACACGATTTGCATTTACACTTTGTACAAAATGTTCTGTCTCTTTCTATTCTACTGTCTCTCTTGCGGTCTGCAGCTTTTCTTTTGAAGATAACGCTATTGTAGACACCTTCCTATACCAGTTCACGTAGGTCTACCTATTTCTTTGTCGTAGTATTCCATTTTAGAGATAATTTCTTTAAATCTTATATAGGTTGATATTTTGTTTGTTAGTAATTCTTTTTGTGGAGGTGAAGAGAGAGAGTTTGAATGGGGGAGGGGCAGAGAGAGAGAGAGAGAGAGAGAATTCCAAGTGGGCTCCACACACAGCGTGGAGCCTGAGGCTGGGCTCAAGCTCACAACCCTGAGATCATGATCTGACCTGAAATCAAGAGTCAGATGCTTAACTGACTGAGCCACGGAAGTGCCCCTATTTGCAGTTCTTAATGTTACAAATTATGAAGCAACATCCTTGTTCATATACTTTTCATATATTCATGCTTCCTGTTTCTGTTACACTGGCTTCTAATCACTATTACCTATGTTTCTAGAAACGTTATTCATGATGTCATTGGATTTAGAAAGGAAGATCACTGTGTTGGAATGTTAGTGGATGTATTAAAATGAAGAGAGTTTGTTGGAAAGAGGGCTATTAAAAAAAAACAGTTATCAGAGCTGGAATTCAACTGCTCAGCTGTGGCAGGGAGTTTGGAGGGGGCAGAAATGTTGTAGACTTAGTTTAAAGGCCATACAACAGCCCCTGGCTGTGGTCGGCTAGTGAAGCATGAGCTAGGGTTGGTAAAGATGATTCTTAGTTAAATGATCTGGTGGACAGCGACTGGGTAGTATGCAAGGAAATCAAATAGGAAGCAATTATAATAATTCAGGGAAGAAATGGTGGGGGCTCAGATTTCCAAGTGTTCATTCATTCATACAAATTAAGCATCTGCTAAGTATCCACCATTCCACTGGCTGTTAGCATTATTGCCTTTTTTTTTTTTTTTTTTGGTCAAAAACATTGAGGTAGAAACTTGATGTAATCAATCAGTATAGATTCCAATAAACTTGGTCATTAATTAACTTCATTGCTATTCTTTTGTGAATGGCACAAAGCTTAAGAAGAGCTGTAGACAGTAATGCCCCAGATGTTTGAATAATTTGCACACACTTTAGCGTAAAAATATGAAGAGGGAAAGGAAAAGGAGTTATGAAAGTGAATAAGATTCCTTTTGTGTCTAGGTTTGTAGAAAGACTCTCACCCATGTGCCCATTTCAGACAAATGCCCTTAGTGAACGGGAGAGAGTGACCCACCTCCTCATTGTGCCCAGAGAACATTCTATCCTGCACAGTTCTGAGAATCACTTTTGTGGGCATCAAGTGTGATGTGAAAGAGAGAGACCAGTAAGCAGTTCTTTTTCTTCTTTTCACTGATTTGCTGTTCCCTTCACATTTGCTCCTCCTCCCTAGTCCATGAGCCTAAAAATGCAGCTTCCTATTATCTGAAGACCAGACATATAAATCGCAATTTGAATGACAAGGGAAATTTTATTTTTATAGGGTTTTATGCTTCCTTCAATAGAAATTGACGTGCTTTTATGCATTTTGTTTCACAACTTGTTTGAATTTATATTGGAATCTGCTTTCGGATTAAGTTTATTTGACTAGGCAGAAAAGTCCCATCTGCATTCATTTGCACTCAGTATATGTAAGGAATGTGATCTCACACATTCTTTAAAAAATTGTTTTTCATCGTCTCTGAAGCTCATATGGGGAGAGGGGTCCACATTTTTTTTTTCTTTCTGCAGACATAAGTCTCTTTCTTCTCCTTTTAATTCCTGTAAAGAGTCGTGTTACATTCTTCAAAGAAGATATACAAATAGCTAATAAGCACATGAACAGATGTTCAATATCACTAATCATCAGGGAAATGCAAATTGAAAGCACAATAAGATACCACTTCACATCCAATTGGATAGCTATTATTTTTTAAAAAGATATAGAAAATAACATGTTAGCAAAGATGTAGAGAAGGTGGAAACTGTGTACATTGCTGGTATGACTGTAAAATGTTGCAGGTGCTGTGGAAAACAGTATGGCAGTTCTTAAAAAAAAAAAAATTAGCCTAGAATAACCATGTGATCCAACACGTCTCCTTCAGGGAGAATTTTTCTACCCGAAAGAATTGGAACGAGATTGAAGAGACATTTGTACTCTGATGTTCACAGCAGGATTATTTGAAGTAGCTGAAGATGGAAGCAACCAAGTGTCCATTGACAAATGTGTTTGATAAGCAGGAGGTGGTTTCACACATAAAATGGAATATTATTCAGCCTTACCAAGGAATGCAATTCTGATACATGTTATGACATGGATAAACCCTGGAAAACATTGAGCTAAGTGGCAACAACCAGACACAAAAGAGCAAATATTATATGATTCAACTTGTACGTGGTTTGAAGAGTAGTAGAGTTCATACAGACGGAGAGTAGAATAGTGACAGCCAGGGCCTGGGAAAGGAGAAAATGGAGAGTCATTGTTATGGTATAGGATGGAGTTTCAGTTTGGTAAGATGTGCTAGTTCTGGAGATGGATGGCAGCGTGCTTATTACAACCATGTGAATGTATTTATTGCCAATGAACTATGCACTTGAAAATGGCTCAGATGGCATAGTGAGTGTTATGTATATTTTGCCATAATTTTAAAAATGAAGAAAAGTCAAATGGTAGATAGAACTAACTGGGCAAATATAAACTTTTCCCCCGCGGTACTTTTTTCCTCATTCTGAGGGATTTTTCTCTCTTTTCCCCTTTCACTCAGCTTTCTCTCTCTCTGCTTTTGTGGTATTTGCACTCTTTTCCATCATCCTCATTTGCAGAACTTCCGCTAATGAGAGATTCTAATACAACCCATGATCCCCTGAAGGTATTTGAGCCGAAAGGGTAGCTTTCCCTGGCATATTTTCATTTTAAGGCTTATCTCTAATCGAACACGTTCAGTGGTGTTTCCTGTAGAGAAAGCCTTCTGGGGGCCCTAACATCTCCATGCTTGGGCACCTGTGCCCCTGCAGAGGACTGATGTTCTGGAAACAGATTCGGTCAGAAAAATGGAAATCATTGTAGGTGTTTCGTGGGAAGAGGGATCTCATACAGGGAGCAAAGATGCCAAGCTGTTGGAAGCCAAAGCGAGGATGGGAGGAATCATGTACCCCAGAGGCCCAGCACTGCAGTCAGCTCGCCAGCCCCACAGCCCTTATGCCCCCGAGCCTTGCACGTGTTCTGTCCCAGTGCTCTGCTGCCCTCGCGGGAGCCCCCCCCCCCCACGACCCAGGCCTGCCTCCACCGCTGCTATTAGATTCCTACCATGAAACATGGAGCCAAAAATAAAGAATCCCTGCTCTCACGCCCGTGCCTCCCGTGAGTGGTATCTAAACTGGAGCCATGCTGGCAAGGAAGTCTGAAAAAGAGTTCCCAGGTTTCCAGCCCTTGTGGTTTGGGGAGCATAGAAAGGTAGGCCCTGGCAAGGTATGCCTTGCTGTAGTAGGCAAGACCTGGCACAGATGTGGGATTGTGCAAAGTAAGCACCTTCACATGAACAGGCTGAGCCCTGCGTTGTGCAGTAGCCTCTGGCTCCCCAGGGTCAAGTCTCCCCAGGTCAGACCTGTCTTACCGCTCTGAGATCTGGGGCGGTGATAGCAACAGTCATTTGTCAAGCCCCTTCAGGAAGCCAAGGGCTTTGTGAACTGCCTGAAGCCTCTCATCCACAAGCCTGTGAGGTAGGTTTGCTCACATCTGTTCTACGGATGAAGAAGCTGGACTGGGGGTGGGGGAGGGGCCGCTCACACAGCCAAGGAACAGGGCCGCTGGGATTCAAACCCATCTGGGAGCGACCCCTCCCACGGTGAACTCTTGGAGCTCCTGTTGCTATCTCCCAGGCTTGCTGGGGATTTGAGGAGATATGGCATGTACCTCTCCTGTTTTACATTTCTGTTCCTTGTCCCTGGGCATGTGGCCCCCAACATTCACTGCAATTTCACTTGGTGCTGGTTTCCCAGGTTGTCATTAATAAAAGCATAAAATGCAAACATCAGACAATTCTGTGATACCCTCACAGCCCAGGAGAAAAGGAGGTGATTCCTCTTAATTCTCACGTGGGATTTGGGAGGGGGGAATGAAGCCTCAGTGGAAAGATGGCCGGCGGGCTCAGCTCTTTGCTGTGGCCACCTGGAGCAAAGGACAGGAGTCAGTGGGCTTACCTCTCCCTCGGTGGGGTTGATGGCATGTGAAACAAGCAAGACTTGCAGGTTCTCCCAGGTTAGCTCCCAGGCTGAAGCAGGTTCCTCGCTCTGTTCACCGTTTGGTAGACATTGTCCTTCACTTTATACTGGGGACCTGGCTTTCTGATTCTTGTCCAGCCTTTGAACACCACTGGAAGAGCTTTCCGTTCATATGGCACTTCTCATTTTACAGAACTTTGAACAGAGATTCTTATTTGATCCTGACAGCAAGCCAGCGAAGCAGTTAGCTGGAAATTGCTGCCCTCGATTTACAGATTAAGAGACTGTGGTTATGTGACTGGTACCAGCTCACCAACCTATAAATGGCGAAGTGGACTGTAAGTGGGTCCCCAGCTTAGGAACTCTGGTGAGGAAGGCAGTTTGCTTTCTGCTCCTGGCCTTTCCCTCTTATTCTTTTTTTCCCTCTCTTTTTCCTTCTTTCTCATTTCATCTTCTCTATGCCCTCTGACTCCGTTCCCTATTGTTCATCTTCCTCTCTATTCTGATTATTTCTGCCATTCTCCTAGACCTGAGTTTCTCTACTAACTTCTCTACTGCTGTGATATAAATATCTTGAGACCAAGAAAGAGAGAGAAATGAATAATTTGGCACTTGGTTGGTAGTCAGCAGACACTTCCTTTCTCCACTTTTCCAATAGTGTGGGCATATGGCCAAGACTGTACACTGTTGTCTCCCATTCACCTGTGTCATCCTTATCATAGAGCTGTTGGACTTGATTAAACAGGAGACCCTGGCTGAGCATCTGTGACCACGAGCTGTGGCCGAATGAGAGTCGCCTGATAGATGTGACTGGAATAGTCAGTAGCAGCCTGTCTCCAGAGCTCTGAGAGGGGCGAGGGGGATGCATTGCCCTGACTCCACTTCTAATTCTGTGTTGTCACTGGCTTCTCTTTGACTAAGTGGAGGCCCTGTGTCCACAGCGCAGCATCTGGCTGTAAGCCCTGGATTTCCTGGGTCAACAAGACGGATTCTTTGAGTGGAGAAGAAAAAGATAGGGGGTAGCGGTTTTTCTCCAGAGAAGGGTATGAAGACAGGGACCGTGGGCAGCCGGTCTGTCTTCCCTGACTGATCTCCTTGCTGGACAAAGTGTGAGCCAGAGAAGGCACAGCAGAGCCACGCATGTGCAGGCTTTGCCCCCACTCCTGCGATGCCATTATCTTACGCTCTCCCAGCGAGAAATTCATCATTAAGAAAGCATGCCTAGGAATGGAAGAGCCCAGAGATATGACTCTTTTTCAGACGTTCTAGCTCCTGAACTTTACCCATCTTCTGCAAATGAGCTAGCATTATTTTGCCAAGCCAGGTACTTACCTGCTTTTCTTCCGCACATCTCTAACTGCCTTAGCATAAGGAGGTTTAAACAGAAAAAATCTTGGGCTGTGTCATCGTCACCTACTAAAGTTAGGATTTTCTTCCCCCACCTACATGTCTCGAATGTTGTTGTCAGGCTGGAAATAAATCTTGAGGCAGAGCATTCACTGATTCCATTCAAGGGAGAACAACAGTGAATATGTCTTATTCTTTCACAAGCCAGTTGCCGGTTTCTTAACAGGACTTCCGGGGCTGTGATCTGCCAGGAATCAGGAGGCTGGAGTCCTGGTCGGCCAGGCCAGGGTCCCTGATCTCAGCCTCACTCTGGAGTTGGAGCAAACCCGCAGTTCCTATTTGAAACTGGATAGTTGGATGATGTTTTTCTTGGCTGCAACTCTAAAGGCTGGTGCCCAGAGCCAATCTTTGGCAGAAGAGAGAAATACGAAGTTTGTTTCTCCCTCCAACACTCCCAGCCTCCCTCTTCCTCCCCCTTTCCCCAGTTCCTTTCCAAGTTCCCAGGACTTTGTTCCTCTTGCCCCTCACCCACACGTGGACTCTGAAAGGGCCTGAGGCCCCGTTTCTGTATGTGCAAATGGATGATATTGTCCAGGGAAATGCTTCACAACTTTACAGTGTGTACAGATCTCCCACATTGTTCACGTGTGGGGTCGGGTACAGCAGCTCCGGAGTGGGCTCTGAGACTGTACATTTCTAACCAGCTTCTGATGATGCCGATGTGGCTGGTCTGTGGACCACACTTCGAGTAACATGTAGGAAAAAACCTCCAGTCCTCCCCCCGTGTTTCTCCCTTACTCTGACGTGACTACCACATTGACAGTGCTTCTGACACCAGCCGTGTGGGTTCCCCCCACACAACCACCTGATTCTGTGACACTGCCTGTGTGTCCTATGGTTGAACTCAATTCTGACACTGTCTACCTGACTGTCAGGTCCCCCAGGTTCAGAGCTCAGTCCCACAGGACTGTCCCCTCTCCCCACTTGATGTGCCAATCACAAGCAGTGGGTTCCTAGGTTAATCACAACTTCTGTCCAACGTGGCTACAAACTGCCGATTCCCATGACCTCCTCCCCTTTGGGTTCAACATTTTGCTAGAACAGCTCATGGAACTCAAGGAGACACTTACTTATGCTTACCAGTTTATTGAAGGATGAGCTAAAGGATAGGAAGGGACAGCCAGATGAAGGGATAGAGAGGGTGAGGTCTGAGAGCTTCTGGAGGGCACGAGTTTCTGTCCCTGGGAAGCTGGGAGTGTGTCATTAGGTACCTCGTCATTAGGTACATCTTTGTGCTCCCTTTAGATCCTTCCCTGTGATTGGTTTGTTGGATCAAAGTTTTAAAATTAACTGTTCAGTTCAGTTTAGCTCTCATGGATTCATACCCATGATAAATTTTCACTTTAAGAAATTTCTCTCAAAATATCCTGACCTCTCATTTTGGTAAAAATCCATCAAATTTAAAGCAAGTTTCTTACAGATTTTGTTTCTACTGTGTGTTTTAGGGGCAAGAGTGGGTAGGGAAGAGTCCAGAGATGGGACCAGAGAAGATGGCCCAGCTTCCGTCTCTGCCTCACCCATCACTGCAAGTCAGTGCATCTAGCGAACTGCTGGGGAGAATGATTTGCCTGAGAAACAGAAGAGCCTGAAGATGGTAACTCATCTCAGAGGGCAGAGCCAGCTGATAAGCCAGAGGCGGAACCCAAACCCTAGTTCTCAGTAACACAGATGGATCCTCCTCCCAGCTTCCTACTGACTCCATTTTCAGGTCACCAGAGAGAGAAGCCCGGGAGCAAATCTGAAAAGCTGTTTTCATGAATTATTCTCTGAAAAATGAACTTGCTTAGGTACCCTTTCCACAGAACGGAAGGCATAAAGGAGGAGGTCAGCCTCAGGGGGTCCCCATCCCTGCTGCCCCAGCAGGGGTTCTCCCCCCGAAGCTGAGCGGTGCCTAAGGAGGGCGGCAAGAGTGCACCGCAGGGGCAGGAAGCGATGCCTGTGGAAGTTAGGAGCGCCCTGCCTGGAGCCCAGGAGGGCCGTGGGGGCAGGAGAAGAAGGTGACAAAGTGGAGACAGCACAACGGACCCACTGGGGAGATGAACAATTTCAGTTTTGATCGTATGAGAGAAGAAGTCTCTGAAGTCTTCCAAGAATATTGGGGGAGGGGTGCTGGTGAAGAGGGGTTTGGCTGGGGGCCAAGGCTCTGCCTTACCAATAGGAATAAAAACCCAAATTTATTCAAAACCCCACATGGTTAAGCCTCCATTGTGTGATCTATAAAATCAGAGCCTAAGACATAATGAGTGGTTGGAGTCTATGTGCATGCTTTGGTCAGAGCTGCTCTGTTCTTGTTTATGGGGCCTTCATGTATGGTCTCATTTGAGAGAAGAGTTCCTAAGCTCAAATCCCTGAGCAGGATATTCTGCAAGAGCCTGGCCAGCACAAGGACCCTACAGCCCTTCCTCCGTGAGTAAGAAAGTAATAGTGGATGCTGTGGTGAGGACTTCTGGGAGCCAAGACCAGGCCAGGAGAGGTTGTGGTCAGAAGGGATTCCCAGAGTCCGAACTCTCTGCAGTGTAATACCTCAAAGTGTCGGCCAAGTCCAGTTCCCTGTGGACACTGAGACAAGACAATTGTGGCAGTGTTTAGGGCTGGGGGAAGATCCTCCGAACAGGTGCTGAAATCCCTGGAGAAAATGAAGGTGGACAGAGTCCTAGACATCACAGGCTGCTTTAAAAAGGGAATTAAAAAGCTCTTGCTCTCATTCGTATTTTTGTAGTGTTCAAATTCAGGTCTCATCACCAGCTGGCCTCAGAAGCTCTGAGGGGCCCCAGGGAAGGAGGCCATTTCTAAATTAACAAGGATCCAAATCAGAGACCTTATTCTAACCATGATTGAAATGTTCCGAGTAATAGGATTTTGGATAAATTAGTTATTCATCATGGAAGAGGTATTATAGATAAATACCATACCTCATTGCTATTCCAAGCTGTCCACTAGTCATCTCCTTTAAGGAGAAAAATAGAAGAATTAACGTGGTTCTGAACAGTGATCTGCTTAATGATTTCAAGGTTTTTATCTGGAGAGGATTTCAATAAACTACTTTAAAAGAAGTGGAAGCCAAAAAAAAAAAAAAAATCTGTGTGAAGGGCTTGTATAATTGCTGAAAGGTTGGTTCTCTAGGGCTAGAAATCAACGAAAAGGGTGAATGTTATGGAAAGATTTTTAAGTAGTTATTCAGGAGAAACTAAATAGAAAATCAATCAGGAAAATAAAAAATTCATAAATCCAATTGCTTCTAATTGGCTCCGAACATAGTACAGAATTCAAAATGTTTGCCTATGAACAGCTCTGTCTCTTGAAATTATGACTCTTATCATAGGAAAGAGCATTTGGGTTACTTTTTTTTTTTATCAAAGAAAATTCATGAAGGCCAAAGCAATCTTGCAAATGGCTCAAGCTGAAAAACTCTTTATCATGGCTATTTATGGAGAAATTCCGCGCAAAGATTTGCTTGAGCTAGGAAGAACATATTTTCATTCCAAGTCTTTAAACATTTATTAAGCCCCTACTATGTACACTGCACTAGGTTGGGCCTGTGGGAGATTCACAAACTGCTGACCCAGGATTCCTGAGAATTTATAATTTCAAAGAGGAAACAGATGAATGCCTAATTAACTTTAGGACAGGTATTAATGCCATAAGGGCTTAATAATAGAAATATCACCACATAGTATGGTCAGAGAGAGGGGCACAAAGGGTTTCTGACAAAGGGGGTCTACAAAGGTTTCGTAGAGAAGGTGAAATAATTAAGAAGATACTTCTCACAGAACATTTTAAAGAATGTCCCGTGGAAATGTGAACTAGGCTTGAGGAACACAGAATGTTTTCTAATAACTTGGGAGAGTTGGTACAAGATTAAGTTCTAAAGAATATGATATTTATATTTGGTGCTATATTCTCTGCCTCTCCATCTCCAGCTTTGGTGGGCAGCCATAAACTGTCCACTGCTCTCATTTCTCCTCTAAGGATGAAAATTTCCAATTAACATATATACTCTCAAGTGTTCCTGAAGTATTGGGTTACTCCTCCCAAGGAATATTTACTCTTTGAAATACTTTTATTATTTTATGATGTATTTGTTGAAGGTATTCTTCTGAACTCAGGATAGGGAAGTTCTTCGTGATTTAAACAGTAAGGACGACTTTAAGAAGATTCGGGTCCCCTCTTCTTTATTGTGGACATTTCCAACATTCTGAAGTTGGCTCAGTGTTTGTTTTTAAAGGAGGAGGATGGGGAAAGAATCACTTTTGTTGTATTATCTTTCCTCTGGTGGAAGAATTTCAGGCATCTGTATGGAGATGGTATTTTCAGGTGGGAAGATTTACCCAAGATGGCCCCTCGGGGGGTTACATTAGTACTGTGGTGTGAGCATGTGTTCTAGAGACAGAAAGTCCTGTGTTTCAATTCCAGCTGTGCTTCTTGGAATGTTGAGTCTGGGGAAGACTGCTCTGCTCCTCAGAGACTGGACTTCTACATGTGCACATTGGGAGTGATCGCTGGCTAGTCTCAAGTCCAGAGTGTGGGGACAACATCCCTGCATATCATAATAGCAAAGTTATTCCTAGTATAGGTGCAGCAGAAGTGAGGGGTTGAGGTAGTCCCCAGAAGAGCTGCAGATGTAGGCCTCGGGGACCTCTGAAGAGCTCCTGTAGTGCTCTCCCACTGCCTCGTTGACTCCCACACCCTTCTTTTCCTAGCCAGTGTCTCCTAGCTGGACTAGTCATCTTTCAGATGTCAGAGGAAAGTTACTTCTCCAGGAGGCTTTCTGTCGTCTTCCAGACTCAGTCTTTTGTCACGCTCATGGCAACTTTTAATTGACTAACATTTGGCGTCCACATTCCTTGCTTGACTGGAAGATTCACGAGGCGAAGTATCAGATCAGAATGGTACTGCCTGGTCCATGGTAGATGGCCTTAAATAGTCTTGAGTGGATTAATAAAGGAAAGGGAAAAGGAAAGGAAGAAGGAAGGGGAGAAGGAAGGATGGAAGGAAAGGGAAGGCGAGGAAAGGGAAGAGAGAAGGAAAGGGAAAGAGCGAAGGAAGGAGGGTCCTGCTAAAATTCATGCCATTATAAGGAACTAAGCCATCCAGGGGACTAAAGGAGGGTGTGTTCAGACTGATGTGGCAGCCACTGAGGAAGAATTAGGAGTAGCTCCCATTAATATGCTATGATCTTTCTGAGAGAACGAAAGGCAGCACTGGGGTCCACTCATTCTGACATATGTCAGCTTTGCTTTCAGTGCTATTCTCGCTAATGTTTAAATGCCAGCCTCACGCCCCTGGGGCCTCATGAGCTGCACACGATCGATTCCCATGAACTGACACTCCTCCACGGCTCAGCAGAGAACTTTGTAATATCTTTCACCCGCTTTGCAAACTGGACCTCTTTTTAAGTATAGAGGATGACTATTTTAAAAGAGTCTTTCAAGAAAATACAATAGAGTATTCCATCAGAAAACATTCTGCTTCTGTTTGCAATTCAAAATATTTTATGGGGCATAGGAATGGAAAGTTTGGATTATTCCTTTCATTCTCATGTTGACTTCAGACAGGATTCTGATGACGAGAGTCATGTTAGAGAGAGGTACATGTGCAGTGATAAGAGCTTAGCAGGGGGATTTAGCATTCAAGTCAATGCAAGGAACATCTATTAAGTACTTACTGGGTTGAGTGTTCAAAATAATACCAAGTGTCAGACACTGTACTGATAATTAAAATGTCTTATGCAATTATGGTATCAGGTTATCTCATTTAATCCTATTGGCTCTATAGTTGGTATTGTACTACTGTTATCCCAACTTTAGAGATAAATATACATCTACACACACATGCATGTGCGTGCATGCGTGCGCGCACACACACACACACACATACACCCAGGGACACATAAACACTCAAGGGTGAGGCCAGGAATTCAACAGGGACAGTTAATTCCCCAGTCTGTGTTCTTCACCACTATGGGAAGGGCAGGGTGGGGGGGCTGTGAATGGAATTGCGGGGGAGGAAAGATTTCACTCTACCCTTCAATGTTCTTTCGACTGGTCTAAGAATTCAGTTGGCAAGAGAAAAACTAACGAGAAAAATCAAATTTAAGTACATATGCACAGAGTCCATAAGATTATGAAGCCCGCAGGCAGTCATGCAAATGAGGCTTATATGTCATCCAGAGCTAAGGAGATGGGGTGAGGGGTCTAGAACTTCAACCTATCATAAGGTAGGTATCTGTGGTGATAGCTCTCTTCCTGGAGTAGGTCCTTTAACTAAATTCTTTTAAGCAGTTATGGGGAATGTCAAAGAGTCTTCCTGAGCCTTTCTGTTTCTTACAAATAATCTGCACCAAGGAGACACATTTTGGGGTGGCAAAGTTTGCTCCTCTCCAGAAGGCAGAGATATTAGGAGGAGACACACTTTTAATCACTGAGAGGCCTGCAGTCCATCAAGATGCCTCAGAAGAAAAATGTGGATTCCATCATTTTGGTTTTTTTTTCTGTTTTGGTTTGTTTTTTAATATTTCCCTGTAGTCCTAAAGTCTTCCTTGTGGAGAGAAGTCTATTTTGCATTGGACCTGCTTTCCATCCAACTGCCTCTGTCCACCTGATCCTGCCACCGTGCCCACAGCTGATCAGAACACAAATGCAAAGGAAAGAAACCGCTTTCTAGGCAGAGAAAAGAGCCTCTGTGAAATCCCCGACATAGAATTTTCCAGGAGCTGAGAAAAGGGTGGGAAATAGAGGAAGCTAGAGAGAGGCAAGGCAGACGGACAGACTGACATGTGCTGTCTCGCCCCGCAGTCCAATACTCGACACACTTTGTTCTTTAAATATTTACTCACCATTTGTTTATATGAGAAGCTGAGCTTCGCCTGGGAAAAGGGCAGAAGAAGAGGCTGTGCTCGTTTGCTCCTGTCACAAGTTAGCTCTGACCCCAAACATCACATCTGACTCGGCAAAACAGAGGTTTTACGGTAACTAGGATTCCTACTCCATATTGTCCTTCTCGACCAAACTCAGATCTCATTCTAGCCATCACCTGTTATTCCTCGAGTGTACCCTTCAGGGGTCTCTTCCTCTCCCCACTAGCCCAGAGGGTTAGTGATCCCCCTCATCAGCTCCTGTCTGTTCGCATATCCAAAGCTTTCCAGACACATGCCACAATCTCTGAGAAGAGACATTTCTCTGGTAACAATGTGGTGCCTGGTTATATTTTGTTGTCTCGTATAGAGGGTGCGCCAGTGGAATTGCTCCAAGCCTGTCCCTGTGTCTGAGATGAGGATAGATGGACTGGGGTGTCAAGTTCATGATCCCATGGGGCATTGTCCTTACGGTATTGGGAGTATTGGAGGGTTTTAAATAGAATGAAGTGGCTTGTGTTCTAAGCAGACTACCCTGGAGGCAGTGGACAGAATCCTGCACAGGTGTGCTTGGTGGGCCAGGAAAATAGAGGGTGGAGACAACTGGAGGGACAAGATCAGCACCTCTTGATCTCAAGTCTGCCAAAGTCCCCTACTCTGGTTACTTCTTCTTTTCTTAATAGTAGATATTGTTGTCATTATGATCACCTTCATTATCATAACTGGAATGGTCCAGTACAAAATAAAAATGCAGAGTCCCTTGTTTAAAAGTTACTAAGAATTTTAAGGCAAAAAAAAAAAAAAAAAAAAAAAAGCAAGTTGGGGGCTTTTCTGAGCCCAGGGCTATGAGACTGTACAGGTCACACATCTGTGAAGCTGGCCATGCTAGGAGTCACACCTTCTCTATCCTAGTATTTTCTATGATAGGAATTCAACTACTTCCTCTTTCAACTTCTTCTTTGACTCTTTCTTGACTGTACTCTGTTTTTTTTTTTTTTTTTCTGCTGCATAGTTCTTGCTTGCTATGTTCTTTTAGTATAGCATTTGGCCTCTTTCCTGTTACTCATTGATGATTTTCTCTGACTATGTACTAGATACTATCTAGTAGAGGTTGTTTTTGTTGGGAAGAGGTCCATCAGTAATTAATTTCAAGCTCATAGGCTGACTTCTGGCCAGGCTGGCATTGACACAAGGCAGCAGGAAGTCGAGTCCTGTGTAGGGCAGGCACAAGTATATAATAGATTCCTCTCCAATCAAAATGTAGGGTGAGTCCTTGTCCAGGATCTAGAATGATAAAGAATTATAGGAACCATGATAGAGTCTCTCTTCCTGCCCTACAGGGCTTAAACTTATTGGAGGGAAAGGAAGGAAAAACCTAGAACAGGACTCCTGGGTGGCTTAGTTGGCTATGGGTCTGACTCTTGATTTCAGTTCAGGTCATGGGATTAAGCCCTGAATCAGGCTCCACATTCAGATTCTGCTTCAGATTCTCTCCCTCTCCTTCTGCCCCTCCCCCATGTTCTCTCTCTCTCTCAAATAAGTATATGAACCTTAAAACACAGAACAAAACGAAACACTTAGATCATGTTGTGAGGCACCTTACAGGACTGTAATGAGAAATGCTCCTCACTGGTTACTGGTAAACCCACGCCCCTACACTCCCAGTGGTTGCAGGAGAGTCAGATTGCCCATACCACATTCCTGGCCCCACCACTTGATTGTCATGTGTCTTTGGGCATGTTTTTCTACTTCTCTATGCCTTGAGGTTCTCGATGGAAAAATTAGGACAATAAGAGTACTGTCCCAATCTCAGAGATTTCTATGAGATTACATGAGGTCATCTCTTCCTGGTAAATAATTAGGCATAATATTTTCTACCATAAATCTTTCTCTTCTTTTATTTCTACATTTCTCCTTCCCTTCTTGGACAGGCAAATCATATCCTTCTCTGTCCAGAAGGCCCATACCCTTTTCTGATCCTATAATTTTGCTCAGAATATTTCCACTAAGACATCTATCTTCACAGACCAGCGGAAGTCTCAAGGCCTTTATAAGAATTTCTTGATAATTTCAACTCACATATGGAAACTCACAGAGCAGAACTGAGTGTTGCAAGGACTTAGACCTCAGAATGCAGCCTCTCTTCACAGCTCAGGAAATCGAGGCTGGCAGTGCCCAACCTCTTTCTTTCCTAATTTCCTATTTGCATCACTCATCTCTGCCATCCATAGTCCTAGGACTTCAGCATCCACTTCCTCTGCTCCTCTGGCTTTCTGGCTTAGTCTTTAGAGTACAGATCGAGGGACTCTTCCTTAGCTTTCTCCACAGAATAGATCAATTTCACTGATTGTCCTTTTCCAGAGCTGCCTGTTCTTCCCCTTGGAGGTCTTCATCAGAAAGCAATTCAGGGGGTGCCTGGGTGGCTCAGTTGGTTAAGCATTGGACTCTTGATTTCAGCTCAGATCACGCATCAGGCTCTGAGCTCAGTGAGGAGTCTGCTTGTCCCTTTCCCTCTACTCGTCTCCTGCTCTCTCTCAAATAAATAAATATGCAAAATCTTAAAAAAAAAAAAAAAAGAAAGAGAGCAATTCAGGAATCACTGCTATATTTAGTGATTTAATGTTCATCTTTCTCACTCCCTGGAATGAAAGCTTTCGTGTTTGTATTTGTTGGGTGCCTACTATGTGCATGGTAGTATGCTGGCTATTGGAGATTCAGTGGTGAATTAGACTGATTTAGTCCCTGCCTTCATGAATTTTATATAAAGCGACCTTTATATAAAACCTTTATATAAAGCTACCAGGCTGAGAGGTAAAATGAGCTTCTAGAACTTTGAGGAGCTCTCACGGACTACAAGTAGCTAAAGAAAATGAACAGCACTGCAAAGTTTACCCCCACTAACCTGAAGCAAAAGAGTGAAATTATTTTTACACTCAACCATAAGCTAATAGAAACATCTCAAGTGTTGCAAGTAGCACAACAAAGAACAATGTTTTGAAAATGAAATACCACCTTCTTTAGTCTAGAATCCTCTTTCAAAGGCCACGAGTCAATATTTACTCCAGGCTTAGTTGTCTAAACCACTCTAATGCTTAGTTTCTTCCAACTGTTTTTTTCTTAAAACCAATCTAGTTCCTTGTTATATAAGAGGCATGAACCCTGAGCACCTGACTGGTTATCTTCCTTTGTAAACTAATCTGAGTGCAAACAAAGCCCTTCATTTGAGGTCAAGAGATTCTTTTGTCCTTTAAATAAAAAGAGAATCAAATTCTTGTGAAATGCCATGGAATTATAAGCATCCAATCCATTTAGGGTAAGACTAGTAATTTTCCAGGCTTCGAATTGTCCACTTATGGAAACCACCTTCTGCTAGTCTGCTTGAAATTACTCTACTTAGAGATTACAACATTCACACACACCATCCTTTGAATGCTACATTTCAATTACCCAATGGGCATTTCTGCTTCACTATCTCATAGGCAACTAAGTATCAACAAGTCCCAAATTGAATTGTGATCCAGTAACTCTCTTTTTATTCTTAATATCTGTTAATGACACCTCTGAACTAGAAATCTGAGATTCGGTCTCTTATTCAAATACAAATTCTTCATTTTTTTACCTAAATGTCTCTTGAATTTGCCTCCCAGTGCCCTCCGTCCTTCCACGTCCACCATCCCTCCTGCTCCTGCTGCTGGCTCCGGTCTTCACCTCTTCACAGACCTTCACTGTCCTTGGACCGTGGCCTTCTAATTTTTCTCAGGCCATCACTCCCGTCCTTCTGAATCTGACCCTCCTTTTGCACCACATGACCTGCCTGCATGTCCCCATCAGGTCATCCTGTTTAAACCCCTTCAGTGGTTTTGTATTATTACCAGTAGTTTTTCTCAAGATGATGTGACTCTTCTAAAAGTTTTCAAGAGACGAGAAATTCTTCGTTGTACTGGACAGTCCACCGACACTGCAGGATGTTAAATGTCCCTGGATGCAGGCTACTGGATGCCAGGAGAAACTCCCTAGTTGTTGTGACAACAAAGAAATGTACACGCCTACTCAGACAAGCCCTGGTACTGCCCAGGTGACAATCACTGTAAGAGAAAGATCTGTCCTTCATGTGATCTAGAAAGCCCTCAGAGGCCTGACCCCTCAAGGACCTAGAAGTCTGACATCTGCATGTCTACTGTGCACTGGGTTCTCTGAGAGTGACTACTGTGCTGTGTCACCCGTGCGACATCTCCAGCTTCCTCACTCAGCTAACTCCTCATTCTTCAAGACATGGTTAAGTGTCCCCTCCTTCCAAAAGTCTCCTGTGAATATCTTCCTTTGCTTTGTCTCTCTTTGCCCCTTCCTTTTGCCTCGCTGCCATTCCCGTACCGACTGGACAAATGCTTCTCCTTTGAGTGCACTGCACACTCTGGGGAAACTATCCTAACCTTCATCATTTCCAGCTACAATGACCTTTTTATGCTTCATAGTTCCATTAATACTTTTGTGGTTGGGGTGGAAAGACAGATGCACTTTCCAGGTTCTTTCATATTTGTGTCCTAAGGCTGCTAAACGAAATTCCCGAGGACCAGCTAGCTTAAAGCAAGAGACGATTCTTTGTTCTCTCAGATTACCAGAGGCCAGAAGTCAGAAATCAAGATGGGAGCGGGACCAGACTCCTTCCAACGGCTACTGGGGAGAATCCTTTGCCTCTTCCAGCTTCCGGTGGCTCCAGGCGTTCCTTGGACAGTGACTGCATCACTCCAAGCTCAGCTTCTATCTTTGCATGGCCTTCTCCTCTTCTCTTTTGTCCCTTAAGGGGACACTTGTCATTGGATGTAGGGTCTACCTGGGTAATCCAGAATGATCTCATCTCAAGGTCCTTAATTTCATTTGCAAAGACTCTTTTTCCAAAGAAGGTCATAGCCACATTTTATAGGGTTTAGGAGGTGACATACCTTTTGGGGGAGCCATTATTTAACCTACTACACTGTCCAACTTGTGAGAAGTCTGTTCAGCAAATAGCCTCAAGTTGACAGCTTTTTCAGGACCTGAGGGATCAACTCCATGGGAGACATATGCCAGACTAGGCTACCTGAGGATTCAGAAGTGGGCTGGGTCCCTGAGAGTTAGGCCACCTTGTCACTTAGCACTGATTGGAAATACCCATAATGAAATTCTTTCTTCTTTAATTTCCTTATAGAGTAGTCCCCCCCTCCCCACACACATACCCACCCTCCCACAATTTGGCTTCCTGTGGTCGCCGCAGTCCCGAAGCACATGATTTCCTTCTGACGTATCATCAGAAAATCAGTAGTAGCCTAACACTAGGTCACGATGCCTGTGTCATTCACCTCACTTCATCTCATTATGTGGGTACCTTGTCCTCTCACATCATCTCGAGGACAATGAGTATAGTACAATAAGGTATTTGATAGAGAGAGACCACATATTCACGTAACTTATGATATATTGTTATAACTGTTCTATTTTATTAGTTATTGTTGTCAATCTCTTGCTGTGCCTAATCTATAAAATCATAGGTGTGTATGTACAAGAAAAAACCATAGTATATATAGGATTTGCACTACCTGTGGTTTCAGGCCTCCACTGGGGGCCTTGGAACGTATCCCCTGCAGATAATAGAGGCTGCCGCACCTGTGCTCACCACAACTGACTTTCTCTGAATTTCTTTCTATATAAGTACTTGCTGAGAGCCTTCTAAACCCACCACTGAATGAGACACTGATTCTGAGGTTGCTCAAAGGTTGCTCCTAATAGAAATTTCTTGCCTTCCTGAAGCCAACCTCCCCATAAGGAAGCTGATAAGTAGGTGCCATGAGGAATGGTAAAGAAAAAGGGTGGCTTCAGAGAGGGAGCAAGGTTGGGCTCTGCCAGTCTCAGTTTCCTGAGCCCTACAGAGAGATGCACCCTGAGGTCTAAGTCCTCTCAACATGTGCTTCTGCTCTGTGACTGTCCACGTGTTGGTTGAAATAATTGAAGAGTTTCATAAGGGCCTTGGGACTTCAGCAGGGCTGTCAACCAATAGGTGGGGTTTAGGACAAGGGGATGTGAAGGGAGGACAGCGCAGGCCGAATGGAAGGATGTGGGCAGGAGAAGCATGGACGTCTATGGGGACAGGGGTGGACCATGCACGCCGTAGTGGAGGAGCAGATGTGACCTGAGAATGACAGATCAGGGCTTCGGAGGTGAGACACCGGGCCACAAGGATGGGGGAAGGGAGCACCCTGGGCAGGGCCTCTGGCCAGTCTTCTGCCAGAGTGGAGTCTGAGAGCCACTGGGGAGTTTGAGACAAGAGAAGAGTTGAGATTAGAAAAGTGGTTTTTTGCTTTGTTTTATTTTTCTTTTATGAATTCAAGACACAGGATGGGTGGAGAAAAGTGAGAGACCAGACACTGGAAGCCAATGCAAGACATGGCTGTGTTTCCCCAGGTGTGTGACACGGTGGATTTGGAATTAAGGCCACAGTACCATTAGAAGCCCCAATGAGTTGTTGGTTTAGAAATGGGTATGAACTTTGAAGAGCCCAGAATCTTAAACAATTCCAAAGTGAAGATTCTGGGAAACACCCAGAAATAGGAACACTGTGGGATGAGGGTGTCTAGATTGGAAAGACACTGAGCTTGCTTTGGGACATGCTGAGTTATGGTACTGTCAGGACATTCAAAGAGAAATGTCCGGCTGTTTGTTAGAGATGCCTCATTGCTGCCCTGTCACTGCTGCAGCATTGTCCTGTCTCAGTCTGTCTTCAGGGACCGTCTCTCCATTGCTCCTTGGAAGACAGCCTTCTGTTAATGCCACAGAGTCATTCTCTGTCTTATCTTGAATGTGACCTTTCCCTTAATTTATCGTATCTCCTGAATCTCTTGGTGTGTGAGCATCCGTTTTCCACTCTGTGGTGGCTGAAGAGAGGCGTAAGAAGGGTGGTTGGGGCAGCACCTATTGATTCAGCCAACAGTTACTGATTGAGCACCTCCTTTGTACCAGGCGCTGTACTGGGCCCTGGGCATCGAAGAGGAGGAAGGGGAACCTGGTCCACTTCCTGGTGGGGAAGACAGAGGGTAAATGAGGGCGATGAATACAAGAAGGGAATTGCAGGATTCTTTGAAGTAAACCAGGAAGGCCTGGAGAGCACTGAGGGATTCTGAAAGGCTCCTTTAAGGAGCAACATTGAAGCAAAACCTCAGAAGGACCTTGGGAATGTTTCAGGGCAGGACTGCACAACCCCCAAGGGCCGCCTTTCCCATTGTACTCTGTGTAAGCGGAGTCCATGGAGATGGGCAAGGAAACGGCCCAGGATGAGGGCTGGGAAATATGATGAGGGTGGGGCAGGTGAGAGGATGGCACTTTTTAGGTTGGAGGAAAATCCTGGGGAATTTACTGCAGCTCAGCTCTTGCAGGGACCCCGGAGCTGATCAGAGTTGAGATACTGACTCATGCTAACTAAACTCACAAGGCATTAATAAATATAAATCAGCAGAGCCATTTACTCATTTCCATGAGAAATTAGAGTGTCTGCCTATCATGCGGCCTGGAGATTGACAGCTTTCAGGTGCTGATTCACGCTAGCTAAACTCCCAAGGCATTAATATATGCAAGCCAGCATGCCAGTTTGTTAATTTTCTATGAGAAACAGAGTTGATCTGGCAAGCAGACCAGAGATTGACAGCTCATCCTCTCCCTGCGTGGGGGGCCCCCTGGGAAGCTTCATTATCCCAGGCTTTCATGGAGAGCCTGGGATCAGAGGAAAGAGCAGTGAGTTACACAACTTGAGGACTTAAGGGACCTTGGGCCCTGTGTCTGAAGTGTCCATCTCTTGTTGGGGACAGGCTCAGTGGGTTTGTCGGGGAGAGGGGCAAGGTGGGGGCTCAGCCTACCCTGACCTCTTTGTGCCTCTCTGCACCGAAGCTTATTAACCTTCCTGACCCTCATACTCTTCCTTCAAGTGTGTGAATGCTCACTCTAAATGGAATTAACCCATTTATTGCATAGTTCAAAAAAATCAACCATTTTGGCTGATTTCGGTAATTTACCTCTATGGTGTTCCCATGGTTCAGGTTCTTGGTGTCACCTTTCTGCTGTCCTCTGTTCACATTTACAAGCTAATTCAGTATCTTGAATTGTTGTAGTAACAGCTATATGGTTTTAGGGCAAGCTGAATGCAAATCAACCTTTCATCAGGTAAATAGCAGGGTGGCTTAGGCATATGCTTAAGTCAACCCTCCAAGATAAGAACTCATACCTACTGACTTCTGGTCCACCCTCTTGTGGGTTGGTGCCTGTGCCGTCTGGCTAAGGCTTTCCTGCCACGACAGGCTCCAGCCTGACCTACATGGGCTCCTTCTGAGTCTGGATACTCAGTGCAAAAGGCAGAATAACAGCCCCAAAGATGTCCATGTGACCATGTACCTTACACAGCTAAGGGACTGACACAATGGATAACTTTGAGATGGGGGTGATGGTGCGGTTGCTGTGGGTTATCAGAACCCAGTGTAATCACAAGAGTCCTTCTGGGGGAAATGGAAGGCCAGGGAAGTGAGAGAGAGAGATGCATGGACAGAAGCAAGAAGTCAGAGTTTGAGAGACGTGGAAGACGTGGCTCAGCTGGTTTTGAAGATGGAGGAAGGACACACTAGCCAAGGTGGGCAGTAGCCTCTGGAAGCTGGAAAAGGTAAGGAAACAGAATGTCTTATGAGGCCTTTAAAAGAAACATGGGGCACCTGGGTGGCTCAGTGGGTTAAGCTGCTGCCTTTGGCTGGGGTCGTGATGCCAGGGTCCTGGGATCGAGTCCTGCATCGGGCTCTCTGCTCAGCAGGGAGCCTGCTTCCCCCCGACCCCCCTCTGCCTGCCTCTGCCTGCCTCTCTGCCTGCTTGTGATCTCCCTCTCTCTGTCAAATAAATAAATAAAGTCTTCAAAAAAAAAAAAAAAAAAGAAAGAAAGAAACACAGCTCTGCTGACATCTTGATACTAGGATTTCTGAGGTATAGAACTATAAGATAATCAACTTGTGTGGTGTGACACCACTAAGGCTGGGATCATTTGTCGTGGCAGCAATAAGAAATGGATACACTCAGCTTTTTCTGTCTCCAGGACTTACCTGGCAATCCAGTCCGCTTTCTAGAGCCCTGAGATGGAGTGGACTATGGGACTCCAAAATACAGCATTTTGGCTAAAGGCAATCATGTCCTAACCGACTTGGAAAGAGTTGGGTTTTTTTCCTCTCTTTCTCCCCCCCCCCTTCTTTCCTTCCTTCCTTCCTTCTTTCTTTTCTTCCTTTCCCTCCCCCTTGAGTGCTTAAAAGAATTTAAGTAGAGGGCTTATACCAGGAAGACAGCTACTCCCGATTCCCAGAGACAACTTGCAAACATGCAAATATGTATGACATCTGCATGACATGCAAATATGTATGTACCAAGCACTTGCTCTTCCCAGCTTTCTGTGAATTGTCTTCCTCCCCTTTGAAGTCCCAGAACCCTAACCCTCTTTGAAGTCCCAGAACCCTAACCTCTTCTCCTTAGCTCAGATGGCAAAAGAATCTCAGTTGCCTGACCGTCTGAGAGCCTCATATCTTTGGGATTCCCATACCTATGAAATTAACTTTTTTCCTCCTCTGCTAATCTGTCAATTTAATTATAAACCCAGCCAAAGAACATAGAAGGGAAGAAGGGAAAAGTTTCCTCCCCTACGGCTCCATCACTCTGGACACATCAGAGAGCTTGTTGGTGAAAGACAAGTACCCAGTATTTGTACAGGGTGACAGTTAGGTTTCTCACAAATAGTGAAGCATTAACTCCTCCATCTCCCTGCTGCCTGTGTGTAAGTGGTAGTCCTGTGCCCTGAGTCCAAAATACAGCTGTGCTGTTCCTGCCTGTGCTGACTCGGCCCTCCTCCGGTGCTGATGAAGACCCTGGCTTCCTTCGCATAGTTGCTCTACAGGGGCCTCAAGCAACATGAGAAATAGGTCCAAGAGTCTCATCATGATGCAGGTTTTGTATCAAAAATGCACAATCAACCGACTAGAACAGGAAATAATTAATCAGGACATTACAGAGCAGTTAAGTATAATTAATTCATACAAAAGAATGTGAGTGTGCAGTTTTAGCTGCCAGAGTGATTTTTATTTCCCTGCAAATTTAGTTCAAGATAAACAAACACCAGAATAATCTTTTCAGGTTTTTCATGACTCATGGGTTATTTCCTCCTTTCTAGTTACCGAAAATATTATTAAACTCATACACTAACACCTCTAAGTTGAGCACATTCTGGAGAAAGGGCTCCCTGCTCCCAGTAAATGGGAAATTAACCCCGTCATAGAAATCACTTCCTGTATTTGTGTGTATGTGTGTGTTGGAAGATGGTACTGAATAAAAGCCGGGGGGATGTTTGATTTCTGCCCAAACATCTTAAGATCTGAGCAGAATGCCTAAAAAATTTATGTTGTGAAAACACCATCTAAGAAATTGACCAAATCTCGGGGGTAAACTTATTGATGCCATGTGGGTTTTCCTTTCCTCTTATCCTCCCCCCAACCCCCTCTGGCTGGGAATTCTTTGGGAGAAAAGAGGTGGAAAATGTAAGGCAACGTGAGTTGGCTGCATAGCAGTGTTATTGCTCTTCAAGTCAGTCCTCCTGTCGTGGCTGGGGCATGAAAAAAGCAGAAGAGACAAGCCTTATAAGCAGGGTCTCATGGAGAGGTGGAAGACTTCATCACACAGAAATATTGGAGGGAATATTTTCTCCCCTTTGTGGCTCCAGAGGGCACAATGTGCCCTGCTGAGCTAGAACAACAGCACTGGGACCAGGCGATGGATGGTTAGTGTTGAGAAGTACAGATCCGTCACAGAAGCGATGGGAGAGGCCGAGCTCCAGATGCTGGCAGGGGCGGTGGGTTGCTCTTCCTGATTGACTCACTCCCTGGATCAACCTGATGACAAATGACAACCAAAGAGCTGTCTGATCTCTTCGGTTTGTAATAGCAGCGCCCCGTTACAGGACAGACATAAACATGCTCTGGCTTCTGATCGGATTCCCAGTGTAATGATACGCCAGTCTCCTAAGAGTCTTAGTTCTTACATTTGGAATCAGCCTAGCTCCCAAGAACTTTATTCATGATGCCCTTTGATTTCTACCTTCACTTAAGGTATAGTTTTTCAAGATGAAAGGTATCACCCATCAGTGGGTTTTGAAATCAATTTAGTGGGCCACAGCCAACAGTTTTTAAACAAAGGAACAGAATTCTAAAAATCAAGAATATCTCACACAAAGCAAGGGTGATAGTGTGTGAAACTTGAGTCTGAATGGTGATATGTGCGTGGACGTGTGTGCGTCTCTATCATTATCACAACATACACACTCACCTGCACAACTACGTGTATGTATGGGTTGTGCTGAAAATTTATTAAACGGTGATCAGAAGAGTCTGAAAGTGTCTGTTGTATGTATTGGCCATTTTAATGCCTGTCTCACCCACAGAGATATGCAGAGGAAGGCATAATGAACCTAGTCTATACTAGGAAGAGAAGCGCACAGAGCCCAAAAGAACCAAACACACGGAGGTGCGCTAGGAGTGGCTACTCTGGTCCTGGCAGTGGCCTCAGACCTAGGTGATGCCCCTGGGAGGTCTGCTCATACGCTTGGCTCTTTCCCTAAATGCCTGTAAGAGCCTTCTGTTTCTTATTGCTATGTGTGTGCACAGATGAGTTTCCTACGATATACGGAACATAACAGGATTTGATTAACTCCGGGATCTGTACAGACTCTCATGACCAATACAGAAGTAGATCGTGTGGGCATAGAAAAGGACCTGTTGGGCTCAGGTGATACAGTGATGAAAACGTGTGAGCACGGCGCTGGTGGTGGCCTACAGCATGCCTGTTGACCAGGAGCTCGATGGAATCCCATGCTGCATTCGTATGTGTCCAGTTAAGTAGTCTAGCTCTCCACTTAGCACTATAAATAATGATTTTTGTTGCAGTGATTCTTGGAGTCCCTATTCCCCCCTCCCCACTTTTTCTCAACAGAAACACAAGTTTCCATAATGCTGTTTTATTAAGGGAAATTTGCCCCGGTCCCCTACTCTCATATGACCCCAGACGACCGTGCTCCTGTTATTTGGGCCAACGCGAAGGAATCGCTCTTTCGTGTAATCAGATAATCAGAAGGACCTAAAATGGAACCACCGCATATCCAGGATCTCAGATTCATTATTTTTTTATGTACTATTTTTGAGGTAGTTTCAGTAAATGGTGCAGTCATTTCAGAAGTGCTGATGTTGACCTAAGCAAGTGTCATCAATAGTTAATAATATCGAAAGATTGAGACAACCAGGCATTAGGTACTTCCTAAGGAAAGCACCAAAAAACAAAAACAAAAACAAAACAAAACTAAGTTTGCGTAAACTTGAGCTCTCTGTACCTCTTTACATGCAATACAGAAGAAAGGCAAACGAATTCAACAATGTCATGAGGGTATCATCAGCAGAACCCAAACCGCGGGAAACAACCCAAGAGACCTGGTCCCTTCAACACCACCACCACAGCAAACAGGGAAGAAGAGTACGTACTTGATCTGGAACCTCGGCGAAGGAAGTAAGAAGAAATAACAGAGCGAGACAGAGCAAGAGTACAAGAGAGACTATTTATAGGATGGTCAGGGAAATGTAAATCCTCAGTGGATAGAAGATCATATGAGGGACATAATAGTATTGATTCGAAGGGGATCTGATGATTTTTAGGGAGGTGTGATAATGCCGTCTTCAAGGTTTTCAAAACGGATGCTCTTTGTCTTTTACACGAGAACATGGGAACATTCAGCAGTGAAATGCTCTGGCATCTGCGATTTGCTTCAGAATGAACCAGAGCTGGAAAGGAGTAGAGCAGGAAACAAGATGGACCAGAAGCTGAAAATACTGCAGTTGGGTGATGGGAGTTCATCATAATACGCTGTGCTTTGGTGTATGCTTGAAATTTCTCCTATGACAGAAGTTCAGTGCCTCTTTTACTGAGGTATTTGTTCTTTTAACAACATACATTGAGATCATGTTGCACACAGAATATCGGGGATGTGAGGACAAATCAGTGCTCTTCTGCACACACTTCTTATCATTACTTCATATTTCTTTTTTCTAAGATGCCGTCGCTTTGAAGACACACAATTGTTTGAATTGCAGCTTCAGAATTCTCCTGACTTGAAGGTCAATCATGTAGAGTGCGGGAGAAGAAGAGAAAAGATTGCCGTGTTAAAATTGCACATCAATTTTTAAGACACACCTTGATTTCGGAGTATCTAAACTCTGTATTTTAGAATAAAGGAAGAATGGTGATTCTTATTTTCTTTTGGATTTAGAGTAAATATTTGGTCATAAAACCTGAACGTTTCCTAAGACAGGATATATTGTGTTCCATATAACTGTGGTCTTTGATGGACATTTTCTTCTTTTTTTTTTTTAGTTGTGTCAGAGTCCAGGCCATCGAATTGAAATAGGTTAATCTGGTCTTATCACCAGCAAGTGTGTCTCAGTCATCTGGAAGAAGATACTGACAGAAGAAGTCAAGTATGGGTACAGTCTTTAGAAACTATGTAGCTGGTTTAAAGGCTTCCAGAGATTCAAGGTGAATTCAACAGTCTGAGACCAAAAAAGGTTTCTCCGGCTCGACCTTCCCATGCACAGCTGCAGAGAACAGAGCCTGGGCTTTGCGCCAGAAAGAACTGGGTTGAAACCTGGCTCTATCAGTTCCCAGCTGGGTGACCTTGGATGTGTTTCTTACCCTCTCTGAGCCTCACGCTCCTCATGAATAAAATAAGCAGGAGAAAACCTCTGCTGGGGGTTTCAAGATTTAAGTGAAAGAACAACATATACAAAAGCACCTAATGCAGTGTTAGGATGCATTAGGAACTGAAATTTTCACCATTTTTCTAGAACCCAGTTCAGGCTCCACCGGCACACACGATAGGTGGAAGTTTTGCCGTCTTTGGACGGGTACCTGGAGTTAACTGGTCATTCTGCAGAGCTGTCATCTGGTGGATATGTTGCCAAAGAACTGAGCTTGGGTGATGACTCAACCACAGCCTGGGTGGCTTATACAACAAACACTGATTTCTCACAGTTCTGGAGGCTGGGAAGTCCTACCGCAACGTTCTGGCAGATTAGGCATCTGGTGAAAGTCTTCTTCCAGAATTTTCTCTTCTCTTTTTAAAAAGGGCATTACTCCCATCACAAGGGCCCCACCCCCATTACGTAATGCAACCCCAGTCATGTCCCAAAGGCCCTGCCTCCAGATCCCAGCACAGCGGGCTCACATTCTGTCCATAGCAGCTGAATTGGCTGCTTCCACATGGACTTGGAACTTCAGACACAGAAGCCACAGAACATTCTCAGGATTTTCTGCGGGTTTGACTCAGGCTCAGCAAAGGGGCTCCTCTGTGGATCCTGTGGCCTCGTCCAGGAGAAACTTCATGCCTGTCTAGATACCCAGCATGTAGTCTGTGCTTATCAAATAGTGACGGAGCCAGTGTGACTGGAGAATGGACCCCTAGACCCCACATCCTGGGCGGGCCATTTACCTCCCCCATGCCCATGTGGTGGGCTGCTCTTTTCCTAGGACGTTTGTACGTCTTCTGTGCCTCGTGATATTACCGATCTGGCTTCTCTGCACCCTGGCTGAGTGATGTTCCTTCCATTTCAGAGCTCGGATGAGTGTTTATCCCTTTCCCCAGGCTCTCCCTTCTGGGAACCAGGTAGCACTGGGCAGCCCTACATAGAAAACCAAGAGACCTTCTGGCTCGTCCGTGGACGCAGCGCCTCCTCGTCAGGCTCACTTGGCAGTGGCTGGCAGCGGCCACCCCACAGGCAGCCGGCCCGCAGCGGGCACACACCAACTGGCTCCCCTCCCTGCATCGCCCCATCTGCTAGAGGAGGGGGACTCTGGGGAGAGGAGGGGAGGAGGTGGCCTGCTTCCAGCCCGAGGGCTAGTGTGGGTGCATCCTGCACACAGGGTGGAGAGAAGGGAAGGGGGTTGTAGGGAAGGGCATCTTGTGCTCCCTGCCGGGACGGGGTGGGGGTGGGGAAGAACAAGGAAACACGCCTTATCAACACCCCCTCTAGCCCTGCTGGTGCTAGTATCCCATCCTGTCAGTGAGTTCACTCCCTGTCTGAGCCCGAGTTTCCTTATCTGTGTGAAAGACAGAGAA
Organism: Mustela nivalis; assembly: GCF_964662115.1. Taxonomy (NCBI): domain Eukaryota; kingdom Metazoa; phylum Chordata; class Mammalia; order Carnivora; family Mustelidae; genus Mustela; species Mustela nivalis. The sequence goes on from NC_139020.1 coordinate 54,475,095, forward strand.
GATCATAATAGAAATTCACATTGTGAGTACTTCCAGCAAACAGGCTCAATTAGTTTACCAAATTCCCACCTGCTCTAAGACTGCTGGATGGGATTGATGTCGGCTGCAGGTGATGAAGCAGGGGCTGAAGACAGCTGAACTCCTGCCAAGACGAGGTGCCAAGGCAACCCTGCCCTGACCTTCGATAATTCTGGAAGGGAAAGGCCTGGAGAGAAGTCGCAGGCTATCTGCTGATTTCCATCCTCCTGGTTTTCCAGGGAGAGGATGACAATAAAATGCTTTTAAGAGCCAGGCCAGGTAACGCCGGTGAGTGGAGCGTGCTAGGGATTTGGGTGGAAAACACTGGCCCTGCCCTGTCCTTCCATAGAAGACACGTTCTCGGGGCGCCTGGGTGGCTCAGTGGGTTAAGCCACTGCCTTCGGCTCAGGTCATGATCTCAGGGTTCTGGGATCGAGTCCCGCATCGGGCAGGTGACACTGATGAAAATCACAGGATACCAAATACCATGAGATAACAACATATTTTAGATGTGGTTTAACCAGCATACACTATGAACAGCTCCAAAACTCATAAACAAGTGCTGCTTTTTATAATAAATCTTATGTCTGGGGGCGCCTGGGTGGCTCAGTGGGTTAAGCCGCTGCCTTCGGCTCAGGTCATGATCTCAGGGTCCTGGGATCGAGCCCCGCATCGGGCTCTCTGCTCAGCAGGGAGCCTGCTTCCCCCACTCTCTCTCTCTGCCTGCCTCTCTGCCTACTTGTGATCTCTGTCTGTCAAATAAACAAATAAAATCTTAAAAAAAAAAAAAAAAAGAAGACACGTTCTCTACTTGCTGGTAAAGCACATGGTCCTCTGGGTATGTTTTATTTTCTCATTTCTCATGGATTCATCTCCCTATTACAAGTAAAATACTAAAATGCAGGCTCAAGTAGCAGCTGTGGAAGGAGCGGTGAAGACCTGGGAGAGTTTGTACCCCACCCGGAAGGGCAGAAGCTGGGCCACCCCCGCTGGTCCGCGGGGCCTGTGAGCGGGTGTACCCAGTGTGGCTACATCTTCCCCTTTAACAGTAGCTGGAAATCCAGATTTTTTAAAATGTAGAACCTCCTCTTTTTGTTGGGTTTTCTTCTTCTTTTACTGGTACAAATGTTTAAAACTCTGTAATACACCAAATAAAACCCACTGCCGGTGACTCATTGGATCCCACCTTCCACAGAGTATCTTGAAGGTTGAAGAGTTCTCGACAAATCACTCCAAATTTGGCCTTCCAGGTAGCCCTCCCAGTGTAGCAGGGAGCCTTGGGAATCTCAGTATCTGGGAGGGCCATGTCTTTGACCTTGACCTGGGTCTTGGTCAAGGTCTCGACCAAGGGTCTTAGACCTCAGGGGATTCCAGGGCACTGGCGCAGGCTGGACAGATGGCGATCTCCTTGTCTCAGCAGCATTTCTTTCCTGGGGTCTTCACGTCACCCCGAGGTAGTTGGTGGGGCACCAGCTCCTTCTGTAAGCCACGTCCTGACTCCCCCTTGGGTGGAGATTAGAGAAGAAACACTTTCCTATTGTCCTGACCGGCCTCATGGCAGAGATGACGGGCTAGTAGTGCAGGGGTGAGCCCTTGCAGCCCTTCGGCCAAGCCCTTCATCTTATACATGTAGAAGCTGAGATGCAGAAAGCCCAGCCACCTTGCCAGTGTCCCCAGCTCCTTGGTGAGAGTTGAGGAGCGGGAGCCTAGTTCCCGCCTCACTGCCAAACGCTGTCTCCTACAGCCAGACACTTCTGCCCCCACTGGGCAGATGTCACTCCTCCCAGCCTTCTCTACAGGCTAAGTGGGCCCTGGAATGGACTATATAGGGCCAAACGATCAGAGCCGAGGCTGGGGAAGCTGGGGAAGACCCGAAGGAAAACAGGTGGGGGCTTTGGGAACACTCTGTTGTTGCTCTCCGCATGTGAGTGGAATTCGTCCCCATATCTGTCCGGGAAGAAAGGTATGTCGCTTATTTCGTCACCAGCGTCTGGAATCATCTGTGCCATCTGAGCCTATTAGACCGTGCCAAGCAAATCTGGCCTGAAGACAGGCCCAGCCAAGGTGTTTCCTAGGGTCCACACGGGTTTGCACAAACGGTTCCCGCAGGCGGGGCAGAGAGGCAAGGTCAGGCTGCGCAGGGTCTTCGGCTCCCCCAAAGGGCTTGAAGCCTGCATACTTCACACTCCCGCCCAGGGTTTGCTACTCTGATGACAGGTTTCCTGGAGGCAGTACATGGCCTAGAGAACGGCTCTTCCTGGGATTCCTAACCTGTGATCTGCTGTTTGATCCTAAATCACTCACCATTTATTTATTTTTTTATTTATTCATCACAGAGACACGGAGAGAGAGCACAAGCAGGAGGAGTTGCAGGTAGAGGGAGAAGCAGTCTCCGTGCGGGAGCCCCATGCTGGGCTTGATCCCGGGAGTCTGGGATCATGATCTGAGCCTCGGGCAGAAGCTTTTAGCCAACTGAGCCACCCAGGGATCCCCTAAGTCACTCACTTTTTAAAAAATCAAGAGTGTAGGGGTGCCTGGCTGGCACAGGTTATTAGGCGTCTAACTCAGTTTTGGCTCAAGTCCTGATCTCCCCATCATGAGGTGGAGTCCCAGGTTGGAGGAGCTCCCCCTCTGCTCCTCCTCACCCCCTCCACAAATAAATAAATAAATCTTTAAAAGAAAAAAAAAAGAGGGGGAAAATATCCAAGAGCTTCAACTCTACCCAGAAATAATCTAAAAGATTATTCTGTATTATTTGTACTCAAAAAGGTACAAATTTTGAAGAAAGGGGAGTTGTATGGATTTAGATTTTTTTCTTTCACTGACTGAGTAACATTAACTAAACCCTAGTTATATTCCACTCAACACCTTTGTCTACCTTAACTCATGGAGTCCTCAAACCATGTCTGGAAGGAGGGATTCTTATTTTTGTTTTTGTTCTTTTCCTATGTAACCACTGGGGGAATCAAGGCTGGGAAGCAGTCAGACACGTACCAAACCGTCCACTGCGGCTCAGAGGGTCTGTCTGTCTGATTCTGGCCGGAAGCTCAGGCCCTCGCATGGCACCTGTTAGGAGCAGGTTCTCAATAAATAGCTGCTAATCTGTTATGCCCAGGGTGGCACAGTGAGTGGGGGACGAGACTTTTCTGAAAGATGAACAAAGACCTCACAGGTTGAAGAAGGAGAGAAAGAGGTCTGCCTGATAATCATGAAATCAGAAAGGTTCACATGTCACAACTTCTGTCTTCCAAAGGCTTTGAGGTGTCCGACAATTACCTGGCATATCCGTCTACCCATCCGGGCAACATGGCTGGCACGTGGGGAGACACAAGCCCAGTGCACAGCCCAAGGGGTCTCAGTGCAGTGGCCTCCTGCCCCCTGCTTCCTCCTGTGCTGCTGGAGTCTTTGGGTGCCTTGAGGGAGAGGGCCTCCACCTTCCCCATTCTGCCCCCTAGGAGCGGCCATGACTGAACTTGACAAGGAGGGTTAACTCAGATGTCACCGTGGGTTCTCAGTAGGCGGAGAGAAAACAGCTTACAATGGACTGTAGTAAGGTATTTAGACAAAGCATGAGGGAACAATTCCCCAAAACTGTCTTCCACTCAAAATCTGACCTTTAATGAATCCCGTGTTTTCTAGAGCACTGCAGGAAATTGAGCTGAAAAGAAGCAAAATCTCAGGTAAATGCTTTGCTCAACATTTCTGTAAAACTTTTATTATCAGAAAAACAACAAATGAATAATTTTGGCTATTGCTAGAGAGAGAAGCTTTGCTTATTATTAGCCCAATACGGTTATCTTTTCATCAAAATCATGGGGTGAAAATAGGGGAAGTGGCTTTCCAGTCACAAGGCTCCCTGGAGATTTCTACCTCCAAGCTGGAGAACTAGAGACCTGGAAAAAGGCAAGCCATGGGAAGTTCACACGAGACTCCTACATTCACCCTTCCTGCGACCTGTCTTATGAGTTTGGATGAGACAGAAGTCTTGATTAAATGCAGGTGACAAGGGGTCCTGAGTTGAGTTTTCTCATTTAACATTAGACTTCCTTAATTTAAGCAGCTCAGTAAGAAACAAGACAAAAGAGAGTCTTGCTTTTAATTAAACATACCGATATATATTTACTAGTTTCACTGAGATATTGTTTAATTTCTGTTAATGCTGTGGATTTTTTTTTTCTTTCCATAGAAGAGCATTCTTGTTAATCTTGCTTGGATGCAATTAGTTGTGCTGTGTTTATCTTCCTGGCTTCACAGTTAATTTCAGCATAGAACCAATTTATTTATACTTTTCACTGCTCAGAACATCCTTCCTACTGAAAATTCATTGACCGTGCCACGATCCACATTATACTTTTATTCGGGGTGGAAGGAAGTGAGGGATTGGTTTGGAGGAAGAAACGAGACAGGGGGCGTCTATGAAATGCTCGTCATCCGGTAGCGTGGAATGGCGCTGTCCCTAATGGAAGGCATGGGCACCCACTTTTGGGTGTGAATATGGCGCTGTGGTTGGCTCTCCGCATCCCTTTCTGTTCCCTCGGAAACAGATGACAGACCAAGAAAAGACTCCAGTGTAGTTACTGCATTTCTAAACACTCAACAAACATAAACAGCGAAGCATCTTTTTAACAGACTGTGACATATTGATTCACCATCCATCTCTTGCCAAGTTAGGAGTCAGGAGCTAAAACATCGACATAGGACAGCCCGGATTCCCTCTCTATGGGGAGTGTATAATATTGTAAGCATTAAAGGCTTAATAGAAAACCAGGCCTTCCAATTCACTGGGGGCCTTTAATCAAGCCTTCTCCAAAGCAGGTTTCCACACTCTGCACACAGGACAGGCCACGTGCCTCACTTGGCGTTTGATCCCCCCTTGAACTGGGCATCATCCGTGGCCATATGAGGAGGCGGGGGAGAAGGAAATGGAAGCTACTTCCAATTCGCGGCATGTCTCCAGCTGCCTTTTTTGCTTTCTACAGCCACCCAGGATGGCGCAGAGGCTCTGATCATTTTAGAGAATGCGCTGATTACAGTTTAACCTAAGCCTTATCAAAACCCCCCGACTGCAAATTGTGAAGTCTTGTGAAATACTATTCCATTTGTGAAATACTATTTACCAGGCCTCAATATTTTCCACATCTATCTTCACTCCTATATACTTGGATTTAGTTTCTACTGGTTATTAGCCTGAAGGCTGCTCTAAGTTCTTCACCTAAGTATTCCATCTAGCGTGATTGGAGGGCCTGCTCTTAACGCATTTTGAGACGTCTTGAGAATCAGCCACTGACAGAAATGCATAAATGGATGAGCTGAGGAAAACTGGCAGGAGCAGGGCTCCAAAGACCCTCCTTGTGCTACAAGGACGAGCTCCTTCTCTTCCGTCCTCTGTGCATTCTGGGAGAGGGTAAATAGGATTACCCACTCCCCTTCTCGAACGTCCCCTCCTGTACTCTGGTTTCATGAATGGACCCAGAGGGTGTCCTGACAAGAAATTTGGCTTGGAGTGCCCACGTCTGCAGTGTAGCTGCCCTTGTCACATCGTTTTAGACTCCCCGTCATGTTCTATTTGTTTCTTTGGCAATAACCCTGCATAGGAAAATACATACTCCACTATATGTTATGCTCACCTCTAGACTGTCATGCCAGGTCCCCCCTGCCCCCCCCCGCCCCTTAGCCCATGTTTAATAAGAAGAGGAAAACGAGAAATAGCTTACTGTTCCTGAGTGCTTATGTTGGGTCAGGCACTGTGCTGAGTACCTCACGTGCCTGATGTCTTTCAGTGTTCACATTGAATCTTCTTTTGACGAATGAAGACACAGAGGCACAGAGAAGTCAGTTCACTTGCCCAGGGTCACACAGCTGGGGGCCATGCAGGGGCACGGGGTGCTCTGATTCTGCATCGTTGCCTCTCCTCTAAGTTTCTGCCCAGACAGCTGGCTCCAGGTTCCATCTGGGGCTCAGACGAGGTGGCATATAGCAGGGGAGGAAGCATCTGGACTCCAGAGAAAAAGAAACTATCAGGAAAACTGAAACTTCTGTGGCCTTCTTTCAAGAGTCAGAATACATACGCTGAACTGTGCTGTAGGGCACTAATGACTTGGCTGATGAATGTGGCCAGCGTGGCCAGTACTGTTTCCCAGGCTGACCCCAGGCCGGTTTTCTCTCCTTACTCTCAGACTAATAATCGGATTTAAATCCCTGACAGGACTCTAACACCAGTCCCCCCGGGGGTGTTCTAGATTTCTTTACAATTGCTTACGTAGATTTCATTTTAGAAAAAAGCCCTTGGAAACAATAAGTAAGTTACACTCAGCAACAGCTTTAAGAAAAAAAAAAAAATCTATTATCTTGTCAGGTCTTTGGAAGAACACATGCTGCTCTCTCTCTCCTCACCTTGAGATGTCGGCCCTTATTTTTATCTCCAAGTCGAAGAATGAAAATCCCCGGGAGGACCAGAGAAGGCTGGCTCCTCAAATCCGGCTTTCATCCGCATCTGTGTCACCCCCAGGCTCCTCTGGATGGCATCCAGGCCCTTGGAATCTGTCGACTTGGGAATTGGTTTTTTTTTTTTTTTTTTTTTTTTCTGTTGTGGGTTTTTGGTTTTGTTTTGTTTTTGTTTTTGTTTTTTTAAATAAACTTGTCTTTTGCGTATAGTACAAATGATCGTGGTGGCTTTGTTTCTCAGGGGAAGACTAATACACTGTTCGCTATACGAATGAATGACTCTCAGCCCTGCGCCCAGTTGCTTTGAGCAAGGCATTTCGAGGCAGGGTTTTGCATAGAGCAGTTTACCCACATCCGGCACCCACAGAGTTTGCGTCCACAGGGGCAGTGCTTGTGGTCACAAATGCGGCTCCTCTCGGTGCAAGGGTACCTGACCTGAGCAGGCCCTTGGAGTCCTTCGAGGAACAGGACCAAGTTCTGTAAGTCAGTAACTGGCTCATTAACACGAGTTAAAGCGACTGAGTGGCCTCCCAGAGGATCTGGTCGCTCAGGAAAAGTCTGTTCTGAGACCTTTCTTTCACTATATCACGGCTCTTTTGGAGGCTGCCAGGTGCTTTGGGGGAGGGACCTTGTTGGGTCTCTCTCCCAAGTCTTGTCAGTTCACTTAGCAAAGAAAAATGATTCTTGCCAGAAGTCCCAAGGATGAGGTCTGGTAATTCTGGTCAAACCTTTTGACTAAATGTCTTCCAGGAGACTGTATTTAATACTTTGCCAGAAACATAAAAGTAATATGAGAGGATTTAATGTTACCAAGTGTGAAGCTTTTGAAAAGATAATTAAAAAAATTTTTTGGTGTGATTTCATTCACAATTCTTTTGGGCAATGACTAAATGCCCCACAATCAGCTTAAAGCCTAACAAAAAATTCCATGATTTTCTGACAACTTTCTCTGAGTGAAAATGGGAACAACTGATATGTGTTGATGCTCTCAAATATATCCCCACAGAGGATCCAGAGTAGCATTTTCTACTCCATTTAGTAACAGTTGTTACCAGAACAATCCCTGTGGATACCCAGGCATACAGCTAAAAATCTGAGGAGATATGGACTCTGTTGAATCCAGGATAATCACATTTTTAAAAATCCAAGATATATACTGAACCAATTCAACTGTGAGAATTAAACACTTGATAACATCACAATAAAAAATTTTTTTTTTCAGTTAACCAAATACATGCATTCTCTAGCTTGCAAAAATGGGGTTTATGAACATTACATACTAAAAATATCTGGTTGCAGAGAGGGTGGAAATTCCCTGGAGAGTGAGAAGTATTACTGAGGGTGCGGAGTGGTTGTTGTGCCACCACAGGACTTGCACCCAAGGCAGTGGGAAACCTATCCTACAACCAGTAGCGAATGAGGTGCAGCAGTGGAAGGGCAAAGATTCTAGTACTTTCCAGTTGTCCTCAGCGTGAAAGATATCTCCCCACACAATCTGGTACATATGCTGAAATTGCTAAATTGCTATATATTTAAAAAGTAAATAAGTAGAGAGCTTCCATGGAAGATATATTCCATATTTTAAGCAAATTACACTTAAATTTTGCCAACAGTCCATTTGTTTAGGATGTCGATCAGCTTCTGTATGTTGTCGGTTTAATCTTGAGGAATTTTGCAGGCAATTTAAAGAAAATCAGGAAGTGAAACAATTGTTGTCTTTTCTGGAAGGCAGGTCGATGATCAAATAAGATTATGCTGGGGGGAGGAGCCCGGAGCCTTGCACCGCGCCATGTGTAGGACAACATCTAGAAGAGAAGAGCAGCCGTTCTGCAGATCTGCAAATCCAGCACGGTCCTTGGCATCAAGACTGACATCAGACGGCAGTTTTCAGACTTCTACTTTATTTCTCTCCAAATTGGACAGCCTTAGCAAACATTTCTCACTCATCGGTCCTCCACAACTGGCTATTATCAGAGTTGAAAGGCACCCGCATTCTAGGCAAATGACTGACTACAGGAATGGGGGTGCTCAGTGAGTGGGTTCTCATGATTAGGTCCAGTCACTTCTATGCAGTCATTGGTGCTGTCTTCAACATTAAATAACCCAATTATCCATAACTCAGGGTTAAATACTTCATTCTCCTCTCCCTTTCCCCGGCCCCCCGGGTTTGGTAGATGGGTGCCTTGAGCATGAAGCTTGCACACACAAAATAAACACGGGGCGTAGAGTTCTGGCACAACCTCTGCTCACACCACCAGTCAGTTGTGCTCAAACCTCTGAGCTACTGGTGAAATCACGTCCTATATGAATGGTGTTACCATAATCTGGCTCTTTCTAAAGCTATCAGACTTGAGGCCTTGAGCTGGAGAGGCGCCTCTCAGAAATGAAACCCAGTTGTATCTGCAAGCCACCTCCGTGGGAGTCCTAATCAGGTTGAGTACAGTTCCTGTTACACAGAGCAGCCCTCAGTGCAGGAGGTAGGCCATTTAAATGCTTTCTCAACTCCATTAGTTACTCCTGCTGAGAGTGAAAAAGTCCTCATACATGCATAAAAAAATTTAAATTGCCTATGAGGTAAGACATGAGATGGTACTTTGCTGCAAAGTATTATTTTCCATCCTAACAGTCGACAATCACACCTACAATGCAGAATCGTAGAGTACGTGCAAGGCACGCAGTGCCGACTAGGAAGGCTGTGCTCCAAAGTCTAATGTCATCTCATCATCTGGTACCAACCCCCCGACTCGGGCTGCAGGTTCACTTCCCCTCAATCCCCACCTGCACCCCAGAGGGCACCCATCGTCTCCATTCCAGCTAGCGGAGGGAGTTGGGCCAGTCTGCTGGGAGCGTCCGGGGTGCCTGGCATCGCTGAGTGAGAGTGGGAGGCTGGGGACCCAGTCACAGCACGGAGATGGAATATGGGGCCAGACAGGACTACTGAGCGAGAGATGCCCTCTTTCTTCCTCCCATGTTCCCTGACCTTGGCAGCAGGTGGGTCTTGGACGGCAACGGTCTGTTTTCCTATCGCACGCAACCTCTGAAGGCCGGCGAGAGCTAGCCTGAGAGCTGGGGAGACCGGGGATCCACAGGACACCGTTTTGAGGCCCATATCCAGTTTGTGCACCTGTGTTTTCAATTATGCTAGCTGAAAAATCCCATTTTTCTTAGATACAGGTTTTCTTTCACTAGTAATTGAAATAATCCTAAGTGACAACCAGTTAAAAGGGAGAACTTTTTAAATGTACAGCTCAGTGTTGAAAGAGGTTTCTCTCTGCAGGTGAGGAGGGGCACGGAGATGTCGCGAGGCGGCCTGCCAAGATTCTCTGCTGGTCAGCAGGACAGCTAGGACCGGAACCCAGGGCTCCTGCTTTCCCAAGTGACATTCACACCAGACCGTGGGAGAATTCAACATGACAGACTTGCTTAAAACTTGTTAAAACTTTGCTCCAATTAAAAGTTTGCTTATTGGCTAATGTACTTTAAAAAGGAATGTATAAATTAATATTTTAAGTGATCCTTTGCATTGTTACCTAGAATATGGACAACTTGAAGATACAATGAACTAACTTTCTTTGGAATGTGTTTGTGGTCTGCTTTAACAGCAATAGAAACAGTCCAACAAAATAGCTTAAAATGTTTTATTAAGTATATATAATATTACAGGGTAATATTTACAAAGTTATGTTTTTAAATAAAAAAAGTATCTTGGCAAAGATTGCAGATATTCAAAGCTTCAAACAGTGATAAATTGATTTAATACATATAAAAAAAACCTTTAACGGCAACACAGCTGTAAAACAACTTTGGTCTTTAAATCACTGCAAAAAATGGCTACTGACAAATAGCACACCTTTAATTGCTATGGAAAAAAGCCCCAAGAGAGGATCTTGCACATAGCAACACTGGAGTTTTCTTTATTTAGAATGGTTAATGGATATTTATATGATGTAGGATCTAAATCTTAACAATGGCTTTTTGTAAATAATGCTCCATTTAATAAAACAGAAATGTTTCCTTCTCTCACCAACCCTGATGACAACACTTAAGATTCCACTGATGTTACCTTACAGAGAAGCTTATTACAAATACTCTCTTTTCGAAAAGGCTAACTTTATGGGAAAGCTGGTTTTAAATGATAAGTAAGAGCTGTCAAAAGCCAAAGGCAGGAAAACTTCCTGTTCACTGCTTATCTCTTAAAAGTTACCTGGATTATCCCTATTAGCTACAGAAAATGACTTAACAAAGGACCCCAGTGGGTGATGGCAGTTAGTGATTTTGAAAAATATGACACATGTGAAACTAAGGTTTCTAAATAAACTCTCCATTAGATGAAACGTAATAAAAAGAGAAAGGGTCGTCCAACAATCATTTCTCCGGTTTCCAATGGCAGGTAAGTAAAGGAGTATGTATTTCCATACACATCCCACAGATCTGTTTTTGAATATCTCTTTTAGGACAAAAAATATCTAGAAGGTGATATAACGCTTGATTCTTAATGAGATGAGGAGTAAACTTACACTTTTTGAGCTTTGTAACTCAAATCACAATTTGTTTGGTCATTTACTAAATTGACTATAGCATCCTGGCATGAGCATTATTGTCATTTTTTGGGAAGGCCCCATTTTTTCATTTTGACAGTCTCAAAAATTTAAACAAAACAGACCTGGAGTTTCCAGGTGAAAAGTCATCCTCTTTTAAGGTTTTCAGGGCACGTGAAATTTGTCCAAAAAAGAGAACCATCTAGATCACCCTACTGAAAATAGTGGGGAATCTGCATATAGCCAACTTCCAATCATCCAACTTATGCACTGAACACCTAATGTATGCAAAACACTGCAGGAAGAGAAAGGGGAGGCTCTTGCCATAATAGAATTTCAAAATTGAGAGAAGCAAGACAAAAAAACGGACAGAACTCAGCAGACACACATGAAGTACTAAGAAAGGTGTATACAAGATGAAAGAGGCAGTGACATGGATGGGGCTAAGCTACAGATGAGAGCCAGGAGGGGAGGGAGGGGCAGAGGACAATGTTTTGAAGGAGACAGAAAATTGGATTTGACCAACAACGCTGGAAAAGTTGTTGCAAAAATGACAAGTGGCACCAGAGGGTGCACACTAAATAAAATCAAGCGAAAGAGTCAATGGCACAAATTGGGATCACTGAGTAAAAAGCAGGTTGTCGGGGTCGGGGATGGATACGTGATGCTCAAAACATTGTTAACAATTCTCCTTTGGTGTGACAAAAAATTGGGAGCCACTGCAAGTCTGATTTAAAGGGAATGAACTGGCCCAATGATGCCCAAGCAAGAGGCTTCCTGCTGCTGTGGTCCCTTTTCCAGAGAAGCTGACAACTAGTACGAGCAAGAGTTGATGTCACCTGGCATCTCTCTCCTGCTTCCCCTGTGTGTTGTCTAGGGCAGTGAGTGCCTCCAAAGACAGGCAGTGTTTAAGAGAACACAAAGGGTGGTGGATGGGTCCCAAGGCTGAACCCCAAATAAATGAGACCTTACTGCATATTAAAAGGTACAACTTTGAGCTTATAAAAAAGTTTGCTATAAAGATTTTCATGCCCTACTTTTTCTTAACAGAGAATAGGTATCTGGATTTTTTTTCAAGTCCATCTGCTTTTCTCCTCCTTTCATCAAAATTGATTTCTAAAGTAACAAACAATATTAGTAAAATATATTTTCAGAGGAAAAAAGAGCAGCAAGAGCCATCAGATTTATATAAAGGAATACAGCTCCCTCTACATATGATAATATTTTGGACAGCAACACAATTAGGGAAGAAAATACTGTTTTGTTTTGTTTTGTTTTTTCCCAAGAAGAGCTGTCTTCATAGTCTGCTCAGTTTTCTGAGAAGCATCAGCAGGTCAGAAGGCTTGCCAGAGGCAAACCACTTGGTCCCAACATGAAATATGACAATTAATTTGGCATAAAAGAGGCACATGGGAACATTCAGTGGACTAAGAAATAACTATTAGTTATGTAACTACAGATATGAATGTCTTATTATTATACAGACAGGAAGAATTACTAGTATTTTTAGAGGGTATTGTGAGCAGTCAAAAAGCTTGGCAAATTACCTAGAAGTTTTTGAAGTTTTAAGTGATCACAGAGTTGCATCCAATATAATCCCGCCCAATAAAGATTTTTTTTAATGTTGTTACTAAAAGCATGAAATTAACATGTGCTCTCCTGTAGGTACTCCACTGTTGTCCGTACAGAAGATGCATGTGCCTATCTTATACATATGTGTGCACACGTGCACGAGCGCACACACACACACACACACACACACACACACAGGAAGAAAACGAGTGCTAAGAAGCTAAAAGTACTCCAGGCGATCACGACTGTCAGAACGTTAATCTTCTAACGGGGGTAGGAAATGTGGAAGGTTTGCCTTACTTTCGGATCTCAGAGTGAGGGGCTTACGGAGGCAGGACTACACAAGGAAGATGATGAGTGTTTATCATGCAACACAGATACAACAGCAACAAAACCACCCTGTATTGGGTGGGCTTGTCAGCCTGACGGGGACACACATTATGTTGCCATGCAGGAGACTCATAGTTCAAATCTCAATCTTGGTTTTTCATGCCCCAGATCAGAAAAGAAGTGAAGAAACACTGTAGATTGTGCCTTCAAATCCGAGGAAGGAAATACATATGTTACAACCATCGCTATTTTTGCTGAAAAGTGTGAACATAGTTCTCTGAGAATAAGTCTGGCTCCTTTCTGCAATGATGCTACCGTGTCACTGGACCATGTTCAAAGAGGAGAAAAGGTGCTACATCTTGCACAGCAGAAGCAAATACCAGGAGGACAAGAGAGGATTTAAAGGGTTGTGTGAATAAAAGAAAAACACATCCATCAATAAAATTACCCTAAACCTGGAAAGGATTCGTTACACCGTATGTCGGAGAAGAATGTGTGAATGGCAACCCCCAAGAATGAAGACCGTGATCTCCTGCCGGATCGCGGCACATGGAGGCAGCATTCAAGACGTTCCCAAGCGTGCTCCTATCTGTACTTCAATTCGCTATTCCCTTGACCCAGAAGTGGTACGAACGGTATCTGGCTAACACCAGCCATAACTGCCAACCTGGCTGTGAATCTGGGATTGCTAAGGTTCTATGGAAGCCACTGTTCTTCATAAGCCTCTCTGGGAAACCACGAGGGTCGCACCAGGTAATTCTCACCCTGAACCAATTTAAACTGGTGACCTAAAGTCAAGAGGCCCGAGGATCTGAAAAGGATCATTCTTGGAAGTTGGCCACTCTACTCTTGCCCCTAAATGAGTAAAAATAACAACAAAAAACTGGATCTCAATTGGGCACACAACACAGATAATAATTCTTTTATTAACTACATTACAAATGCTTTGAATAAAAACTTAACTGTAACAATAATCATTTAATGGTCAATGATTAATTTTTTTCCACAGATGAGAACCAGTTATTTTTCTTGTTTTCTTCTCCTGAACAGTGAATCAAGGCCATGGTGCTCAAACACAATTGTATTCCTTTCACGTTTCACTACTTTCCAAATCAGAGTCCATCACTTCATTTCAGTTACTCTGGAAAATTGAAAAATGAACATGTAATCACGACTCATATCTATTTTCTACACATTAACAAGTTGATGTATTTTTAAAAAACTGGAATTGTCACATATACGATATCTAAAAATAAAGGAAAAGTATTTAATCTTAGATTTGCAAAGGTCACAGACATAAACCTGGCAAATCATCAGCCTTTTTAGTTGTAGTAAGTAAAAGGCCAGTCAATGCCAAATGAAAAAAAAAAAATCAACAAAGTCTGGTAATCTCAGTTTGCTGGGTTAGCTGAAAAGCCAAGTGATGTTGATTTTTCAAAGCAAAAGATATTGATTACAGAGTAATGTTCTATCCCATTCATTTCAGACCTATATCATTTAAGTAAAATAAAATGTTGATTTGGGCCAGGAGAAAGAGAAAGTGGTACTGTGGTCAATAGAAGGTTAGTTTGAAACTCACTTACTGACCAGAGGCAGACACACTGTGAGCTACAAGCCCACCAGAAACACAGGTTTTTTTTTAAACCAACAAATTCTAAACAGCTAAATATTAGCAAAATTAAGGGAGTTTCAAAGGCCATAATAGATTTTGTGTGCTATGAACACAAAAGAACTACTCTATGCTACAGTGGTTCTAAAGAAAGGAAGAGATACTTGAGGCTCTTGTACTAGTTTTCTGAAAACAGAGGAGTTTCATTTCCTCATACAGCTGCAGAAGGGTGACACTACAGCAAGAAGATAGCAAGGAAATTAAAAAATAAACCATGAGAACGTAAACATGGATAAACCATGCCATAATTCCAGGGACCAGTTCTTTTTTAAAATATCACTTAGTTTATTCTTACCAACTCCAATTTTGTTTTTTTTTCAGAGGGTGGTGGTTGGCAAACAAAACATACATCTTTGTTAATAAAGGCTATGGTTGTGACACAAACTTACAAAAGTGGAATCACTCTGTGATTCCCTGTTGGACATGGCCTAAGCCTTGTTTTAAACTCTGTCCACCAAAACACAATCCGCATGTTTTTAATCTCATGCAAAAACTGCTCTCAGGGGAACGAAGCCCCTCATGTTAAAGGCTTCACTTTGCCACAGAGGTGAAGAGGTAGGTCATGGATGTTACAGCAGTAAAATAGCAAACTATTTACATGATTGACAAATATCAAAGGTATGAAGACATTTTTGATAAGGTAAAAACATAAAGTTATTAAAATGTTAACAGAACTGAAGTACCACAGAATCTTAAGGGACAATCAAAATGAATACTTCTAGTACTCAATAGCTCAGACTTAATTATTATCTTTAAAAACTAACAAAGATGCCCTTGAAATAGTCAACAAAAATTAGAATTTATTAGCCCAGAGTTCCAAAACATGAAGCAAAAGCTCGAGCTACCCAACATTTCTCTCTTAAATCCTCTCCCGTAAGGACAGAACTGAGTCCTGCCTAGAAAAGCAGAGATACTAAGTCCCCATGAATTAAATGCAACAGGTTGCCAACACAAGCACAAAAGAAACTCTGTCAAGATGATAAAGATTTGTGCCAGGTTATCTATGCGTCTTCTAAAAAGCATTTAAAAGTTACAGGCACCAGATACTGCCGGTGAAAAATGTTTTTGAAAAAGCAGTAATTCCTCTTTACTATGCATGAACAATATGACTGGAGGGTCGGATGAGTGACACCCGACAGCTTTTCCTGCACTTGTCTTACAACTTTGAAGAGATTTAAGTTTTACAAATCAAGACATGCAGACCTTTATGATTTGACAGTGTCCCTTTTACATATAAGAGCATACTTTCAAGAAGCCACTTTATTTCTTTTCAGTGTTCTTATTTTAACCGATCTATAATTGTAGGTGCATTTTATACTTACCATCATTCATCATTCCTTTTGATTCTTTAAATGCTAAGAATTAGTAACAAGCCAAGCAGGCAGTTAGTAAGATTCCACAATTAGAAATCATTTCTAAATAAGTAAATATGCAGTAATATCATGCTAACTATTCCACAGCTATAAAGTCAAATTAATTTTAAGTTTATTACTTTATTACAAAAGCCTTTCTGTGGATCATACCCACAGACTCCACAAAGGAAACAAAGTCAGTTGGGAACACAGATCTAGATTTAGGGAGAAAGAAAGTGAGATCCTTGGTCTCATTCCCTGGTAACAGCCTAAATCTGAAACTTATAAATCCGAAAGTGAAATTAATTGAGATTCTTCTCTGTTGTGGGTGTTATGCTTCATCTTGGCTAATATAAGACAAATGTCCCCTCGCCCAAATATTGCTTGGCCAGAGCAAGCAACTCTGGAGAGATAATGAACAGTGCATTCTTCTCAGAAGTTAAGTACAATAGCAGTACTCTGAATAATCAAGAAAAGAGGGGTCCAGGCAAAAACAAAACAAAACAAAACAAAACAAACCTAGATTTCTCCCAAGGCACAGATGGAGCATTCTAACTGCTTTGGGAGGCTAATCAAATTATGATCGGGTAATAGATCAAGAAAAATATACAAGTTTGTAATAACCACATACCATTAAGGGGCTCCTCTACAGCTTTCTGGAAAATATTTAAAATATATTTACGTAAAAATGGAATTTATTTCATGTCCTTTTATACTAAAATTTCTAAATGCTAACATTTAAACTATATAGTAAAGAGTGAATCTTACAGTCTGAAAACAGAATAAGGCAATAAAAGATAAAAAACAAAGCTTGCCAAGTTTATCTAATAGTTTAATAATAACTGTATTAATTTTAAGCAGAATTTCCCACCCATTCTGCTTCTTTTAGTTCAAGAAATTCTAACTTCCCAAAAAGTGCAAACATAAATAGCAATACAAAAATAAATGAAAGAGCTAAATAAGAGGTGAGACCAAAACAAAATCATTTTCAAATCATGCAAACTGATTCAGTAACGAGGAAAGAAAATGTGTTAAGATTTAAGGGTCCAATGGTTGGATTATCTCCAACAGAGGCACTTTAAACACTGCTGGCTGTTGGTGACCAATGTAGCTACAGCACCCATCTTTTTAGCAGAAACACCTGTGGTAAGATTTACCTCTAAGCCCCCCTTGCCTCTCAGGCATGTCTTTTGAGGCTCATCAGACCTAAGGAATATATGTAATCTCCACTTCCTGTCACAGACAGGAGTCTTGATTTTGGCCTTCCAGATAGAGCTATTACTCCTTTCTAGAAGGTGACCTCTCCAGACCTTCTTTCAAGAAAATAGTTCTTGGGCATGTCCTATAACCAGTCTCTACAGGTTGTTGTTGTTGGTTTTTTTTTTTTTTTCCACCTGCTCATTTATCTATTTCAGTTTATCTCTTAAATTTGCTCCTTTTCTTGGAATTTTCTTAGATAGCTTTAAAGGTATCCAAGACATAGTGAAAATTACAGTACAGTACAGAGGAAGAAAAAAATACTTACAAAATGAGGGAAGAAGGGAAATAAATTACAATTCAGAACAGATTTGTTCCAGAAATATTTACATTTATTTTATAGATTATTTTTAATGAAATCAATTTCACACAAATCTCTCTCCCTCAGGTTAAAGCCTGAAATATCATGTTGTATATGCACATCAAATGGAGCCAATGGGTGAGCAGGATACTGCAGTCAGCTTCCTTCAGCAGAGATAATAACCATTATTCTTACACATGAACTTTCCAGTTCTGAGAAGTGAGAAGTCACTTGAATAGTCAGCCCAATCTTAAGGAATCACTGATTCTATTCTATTGCAACTATCATGACCAAACAGGTTTTAAAACAGAGTTGGATCTATTCATGCAAAGTCATGAAATGACTTCTATATTCTCTTATTCCGATGTTATACTACTAAAGAGAGAGCAGAAGTCTTCAACATCTCTATGACCATTCCTCAGTCAAAACCATCAAGTGATCATTCCCAATTCACTTAAGAAAGTTTAACTTACCCTAGGAGGTTGTATAGTCTTCTGATTGGAAGCTGATGTAATTAAAAATTGAGAAAATAAACTGAATAAATTATACAAATGAAGGCAATATAATGTTTCATTTCAATGACCATATAATGATTAATTTCAAATGATTATATGCATTGATAGAATAAAATGATCAAATGATTCATCCACATCAAATAATGAACATCTATCTACCTTCTTTAATTTGCACATGTTGTCTTTCCCCCACATCAGCCACTTGTTACACTTCTTGTTGAAAAATGCTATCATCTGTTCAACCCCACTGTGGACTCTACACCCTTCCCTAACTCAGCCCAGCCAGAAAGTAGACAAAACGTGGAAATGACCAATCTCCACCAGCTACTTCATTGCCTGCCCTTAGCTCACTGTTCTTGTTCCTTGTAGCTCAGTCTTTTCTTCTGCTTCCATCTTTCCATTTTCAAAGCTCCAAATCGCTAACAAACTAAAGAAAATATTCAGATCCTTCTGATTTTAATGAATTATTCTAAGCAGCTAGTTTTAGCCACGATCAACTTCTTCTCTATGTATTCCTACTCAGCTTTCCAAGTTACCCTTGGCACTGCTTCTAAACAGACTGGTTAATGGAGATGAAGGAATACAGGGCATGAAGAAAGTGACAAATGGAAAAAAATATTACTCTAGATGCATGGGGAAAAAGAACTTCCTTACAAAAGCCAAGTGAGAAGGTCCCAGAGCAGCTCAAGCCAGTCTTAAATACAGAATGAGTACTGCATAATCAAAAGCATCAAGCAGCAACATCCTGTGAGCCTGTCGGTAGGAGGGTGAGGGCTACGGGACAGTCAATTATACTGTCCTGGGGGTTGGAGAGAAGCCTGGATTTGATTGTGAGCAGACTCAGGCAAGCCCCAGGGATTGCTCCAGGGTTCTGTGCTCCCTACTTATAGCTCCTCCTCCTTCATGCCCACCCCTAACAAGCTTCCAAAACTGATGGGCAATGGAAGTGAGACCCTATCCAAGGGCAGCCAGTGTACAAACTAGCCAGAAGCTGAGACACTGTCTCAGAGACCACAGCAACTGACTAGCCTGAAAACCTTTTCTCTCCCATTGGAGCACTTAGAGAAGAAACAGAAAGAAGACCAGAAAGCTGGGAGATGGAAAGAAAGGTGACAAGGAGACAGCAAGCCAGGGGAGGAGCTCAAGGCTTAAAGACAAAGGTAATAGAAACTACCAGTGAGAAGACAAGAATAAAATACAAGATAAGGCCATAAAGAGGAGGATAAGCTTGTAGGGAAAGAATCAGAGAGGAACTTGATAATAAAACTGACAGATGGGCACTGACTAACTCCTGTTACTTAGAGGGTGACATGATGGCTCAGTTCTTAGAACTGCATTGGATCCTTCCAATTCCTAAACTGCTTACTGTTCTAGTCCCGGTGAAGCCTGCCTGTGTCCCAGCTCTCAGGAGATTCCCTTCTCTGTTAGTATTATGGGTTGCCTTAAAATAAAGCTCCCTTACTAGATGCCCCTGGGGAGTGGTATGATCCTGGCAGCCAAACAAGAAAACCACATTTTAAAGTAGTATGGAGTGGGATGCCTGACTGGCTCAGTCAGTAGAGCATGTGACTCTTGATCTCAGGGTTCTGAGCTCGAGCCCCACGATGGGTGTAGAGATTACTTAAGAAAAAAATCTTAAAAAAAAAAAAATAGTAGTAGGGAGTGAAATGGGTTGGGAATGTGGGTGGGTGAGTCACATTTAGCAGTCCCCCAAAGAAGCCAGGAAGAATTACAGAACTTCATTAAGGATCATCATTGTAGCTACGTGTATATACAACTTACTTCAACTAAACCATGCCCTCTATGCTCTATCAAGGAAAAGAAAACAGCTGTGAAAATTTCTGACTGGTCGTGTGAAGGGTCAGAGGTTAAGATTTTAGGTCTACATTTTCGAGATCATAAATTTATTTATCAGAATTATTATTAAGAACTTCCAAGTAACTCCTTTTCTGTCCTAATAATGTGTAAAGAATAGTTTCTGAGTTCCAATTCTCAGGTCCAAGGAATATCAGTTTGTCTAGACCACTCTGAAAAAGACCTCCCTAAAGAACAATGATGAAGAAGGAAAAGAGTCAGCTGTGCTTCCTCTAATACTGTAAGATCCAAAAGTACAGAAGTTCATTTCATTTGAGTTAATCTTTTTCCATAGACATATGATCATTGTGACAAAATTACTGTGCTTTACTTGCTACTATCATGGTTCTAAGGCACTGACAGCTACACATATGTATGTAGTTAAACATACATATATACTAAATATATATAAATACATATGTAAACTATCTATTTTATACATATTTATAAATACACATTATATAACATATTTTATGTAATGTATATTTATATAATATATATTTACATAATATATTTATTAAATATAAATACATTTATTATATATAAATTGTTTATTATATATAATATATTTATATTCATATTATTTATTTATTTTTAAACCACAAGCCTTACAGACTCCATACAAGCTCCCTTGCATAGTTTCTTCTTGATTTATTCTTCTCTCCCTGAAACACCTGACCACACAGTACAAATGTTTTTCTAGGTTTTGAATTTTCAGGACTATTTTTCCTACTGATATCAGACTCACCTTTCCTTAACAATGGGCTATAAACTATCACTAGATTTTATATATATATATATATATATATTTTTTTTTTTTTCCCATGTCATTCTAAAACAACTATGATGTTATGGTAAATGTGGCTTCTGTATACTACTAAGTTGATTTGTATCAAGACATATTAATATGTACTTCTATGGAACTAAGTGGTAATGGCTTTAAAAAAATGAACAAGCACTGACTTATAAATAATGGATACTGATGTCACATACAAACAACAAGCCTAACTCTAGTGAGTTTAGTAAGTTCTACTTAATTTGCTGTATGATCTCACATTGTTATTGTTTCTAGCCTGAATTTCATTCTGCAAAACTTAGATGCTTCCAGAAACAAAATGAAATGCAACATGGTTTAAAAAGACCACAAGAAATGAAATTTAGAAATCTTACTTCTAGAGCAACCATTAAGGCTACAAATTTAAGCTTGGAAATCATAAAAACAACAAAAGTTAAATTTCTCATAGGGTCATTAACTTACTCTTGAAGTTAGCTTGGATTTTTAACAAAGACAACAACAACAACAAAAAACCCTGAGGATTTTACTGCATTTAAGTCAAGACACATTCATTAAGCTTTTCCAAAACAGAGCATCAGCAATGAGTAAAATTTATTTTGGGAACATTTACAATTTTTACCTCCTGATAAAAATGCTAAAATTTGCAACCTTAATGTTACAGATACTCACACTGATACATTAAGATTATTTTAAGAAAAACACATCAATTTTCCCATTCTACCACATTATCTAAAGAGCAAGTTTTCTGTACCTTTTCTCTTCTTGCCCTTCAACTGACCGAAGGTGTGCCTCTGAATTCTGGCATCAGACAAGTTGATTTGGAAAGTTAACTTAGAATATTCTCAAAATGTCAATAAAATTGGACTAACTTAACTTACATGTGATATATTTATATGCTAAACTATGGTAAAGAAAAAGTAATCTTGGGAACTTTACAAGATTTCACTTTCAGTTTGGTTTTTAAGGTGAGAACAGTATGTGTATAACTACAGTGGTTTCACAGACTTCTTTGGGATATAAACAACGGAGAAGGGAGAGAGCAGGGCCAAGGAGGTGGCAGTTAGACGATGCCTATTTCCACCTGAGGCAGCATTCCACACTTGTTGGCAACTCTACTGAGCATCATTCTTTAGACATGGAAGGCTTGGGGGGAGCGTGGGAGTAAGGGAGTTCGAACCACATAATGAAGAATAAAAAGAACAATGAGCTATCAGTCAAAGACACCTAATATGACATCATGCTCCAGGACACATACTGTTCTCAAGCACTCATTCTTAAGAAACAACATAACCAGAGTGTCATCTTCAAGAACCACACAAACAGTGATCTGAATACTCAACAAAAAGAGAGTATGTATCAACATTCATAATGTGATGCTTCTGACAGCTCCAAATGAACACCATTCTGCTGAGAAGTCTTCACTGTGATTATGGACTTAGGAGTTAAGAACTAAGAAAATTTCATTGAAGTTAACGACTCTGACTTATGAACACATGAACCAAAGATAGGGAGATTTTAGTTAAGTATTTTAATTTTTTTTATCTAGTAAGCATTAACTAAATACGGACAAAGAATATGTAACAAAGTTACATATGATCAATCAGTAAAAGCTAAAGTTCAGAAACAAAGGCAAAATTTCTTTGAGAGTATTACATAAGTCATATGGAAAATTATTTGACCATAACAATTCAAGGTTTATATTAATTTTTGGAAACACAGTAAAGTCCACCTAAAGCAGAAACACTGATTTTTTTCTACTCCACTATTTGGCAACTTTAGATTATTTTGACAAATGCTTAAGACTTTGCTTTACTTCTTAAATACAAAAACAATTTTTTAAAGGGATACTAATGTAAACCAATTATAGGAAACATTTTTAGCTTAAATAAGAAAACACACTAGCATCTGCCTCTCTATATATAAAATAAGAATTTATATAGAAAACTGACAGATTAAATATAAAGTTCAGAAACAAAATGCTAATTCCCCATTTCTTAATAACTGATTTTAAAAAAAGTAATAAAAACGACATGGATGGATCTAGGCGGTGTGATGGTAAGTGAAGTCAGTTAGTCTGAGAAAGACAAATACCATATGATTCCACTCATACGCAGAACTTAAGAAACAAAACAAACAAGGAAAAAGAGACAAAAAATAAGATTCTTAACTATAGAAAACAAACTGGTGGTTGCCAGAGGGGAGGTGAGTGGGGGGATGGGTAAAACAGGTGATGGGGATGAAAGTTAAAAAGGACACACATCATGATGAGCATAATGTATAGAACTGCTGAATCACTATATTGTACACCTGAAACTAACATAACACTGCGTGTTAATTATTTAAAAACCATTAAATAAATATTTAAAAAGGTAGTAAGTCCCTAAATTTTATAAGTCCGTATCTTTATTATATTAGTTTTAACTACAAATGTTTAAAAGTCAAGTAAAGTCAGAAGACACTGTTCTTTAACAAAAGTGACAGATTTTGAATTTCAACCTGTCTCCTTAGGGGTGTCAAGGTCTGTAAAGAGTACGCAAGAACAGCAAGTAACAAACGGGTCTCTGTGAAAGAGCTAGTTCTCATAAAAACAATGGGCCAGTTAAAAATTCTTTCCTATTAAATCCTCAACATTCTCTCTTTTTAGTTGGTATAAAAAAGTCTATACATTCTAAACAAAAGCCATTTTCTTTTAAACTAGTTTATAATCTAAACTTTTCATTAATTCTTATTACTTCTCTATCCTCTTTCATCACCCCCACATCATTCTAATTTTATTATTTAAAAAATACAGCTGCATTCATGGTATTTTCTCATTTTTGGAAACACTGATGAATTTCCTTAGTCATAAATTATAAGATCCAATCAAAAGAATTTTCCAAATTATATATTTGAATTCTTAGCATAGGTGAACAAAAATAAGATTGACTTACCAACAAGTTTCATATAAACTAATCCAAGTAATTCTGCTAGAGCTATAATACCCAAACCTGAAATCAGAAGAGGGCCATGCACTGGGTTGCACTCTGTAAAAATAGTGAAATTTCATGTTAGAGACCTACATGAAATAAGTGAACTTTTATTTTTTCTAATTTTTTTTAAAAGATTTTATTTATTTGACAGAGATCACAAGCAGGCAGAGGGGCAGGTGGGGCGGGGGGTCGGGGAAAGCAGGCTCCCTGCTGAGCAGAGATTCCAATGTGGGGCTCAATCTCAGGACCCTGGGATCATGACCCGAGCCGAAGGCAGAGGCTTAACCCACTGAGCCACCCAGGTACCCCAATAAATGAACTTCTAAAAAGACCCAGCAATAATAGTAATATATCAAGGTTTTTTGTTTTTTTTTTTTATTAAAGATTTTTATTTATTTATTTGACAGAGAGAGATCACAAGTAGGCAGAGAGGCAGGCAGAGAGAGAGGAGGAAGCAGGCTCCCCACTGAGCAGAGAGCCCGATGCGGGACTCGATCCCAGGACCCCGAGATCATGACCTGAGCTGAAGGCAGCGGCCTAACCCACTGAGCCACCCAGGCGCCCAATAAATCAAGTTTTAAGGAGAATAATTCTTTTTCTAATTACTAAGAAACAAAAATTATCTCTATAAATTCATTATTAACTCAGTCAGTGAAATGACTCCAAATTATTAAAAGAAAAAAATTTTCATTTGTCTAACATGTACCTTATCATACCAAGACTAATGGAAAATAGTGTGTAAAACCTAGATGTTCTAACCAACTGGAGCTTGGTCATTTAAAAAAAATTCTCCCACAAATATAGGCATAGCAGTTTGGCTGCTAGGAAAATCAGCCCACAAGCCATATACAGCCAGTATTCTCATGGCAATATGGAAAACACTATATTCTCAGCGGGGGAAAAAAATGAGAGTTAAAAAAAGAAAAGCTTACAACACCAAATGCTGGCAAGTATGTGGAGCAACAGGAACTCTCATTCACTGCTGGTGGGAACGCAAAATGGCACAGCCACTTTGCAAGACAGTTTGGTGATTTGTTACACAACTAAATATACTCTTAACAATCCAGCAATCACACTCCTTGGTATTTACTTAAATGAAGTTGAAAACTATGTCTACACCGAAACATGCCCACATGTTTATAAGTAGCTTTATTCTTAATCATCAAAAAGAGAACGCAGCCAGGATGTCCTTCAGCAGGTGAATGGGTAAAGAAGAAGAGGAAGAAGACTGTTGCTCAAGAGAAATTCCTAGTAAGACAAACTGGGACTAGAGAAGAACGTAACCCTTACCTGAGACACAGAGGCTTAGTCCAACCACAGAAAGCACATAGCCCAGTACCTGGAGTATTAGTATGGCAATGGTGAAGGGAGAGATCCAAACACCTGGAGGAGAAAAGAATGGGTTGAGAGCACGTAAGAAGCAATCACACCTCCTTGCATTCTGTACAGTCAGAAATAACGTCCAGTGACCAAAGGCTGACTCTGGATTTCCTTGTCAGATGGTAGCTTCTTTCCCAATGATCTAAACTTCGCCTTTTCACACAAGTAGTTAGTTACAGATTCATATGTTCAGCAGTCTTTTATTTTCACACTGAGCTCAGCTGGATTGGTATTTTTTACCCAAAATCTTAGAACAGTGCTGCTTTTACCACGTTTGGGCATTTTACAGTATGAATGGCTATTATGGATGACTTTGCCACATGCACATAAATTGCTCTGCTGGAGAGAACTGTTCTGCAAACAGGCCATTGTAAACATCACAACCTCTGTCTTGTGTGCTAGATCTTCAATTTTGCAACAAATTAATAAATTTTAATCAAGCCAGAGATAAACTCTAAGACCAAGAGTTAAATGTACAAATAGAAAAAAACAGACTGTAGTAAGACAAAAATATGTTAGTGACTGACTCCAAAAAAAGCAATGAAGATTATTATCAACTATAGGTTGGATATCTGTATCATCTTTTAAAACTACAATGTTAAAATTTGCCAATAACTCAAAAAGAAATACATTTCTACTATTTTCAATTAATAGGCTTATTTTATAGAATTTTTTAACAGAGAGGCTTAGCAAAAAAAAAATGTTGAATATCTACTTATAATTTGAAAAAGCTGAAATAAAAATATGAAGATAACCATTAAGAAATTAAATAACATAATTTGATAAATCCACTGCCTAGCATCAAAGATACATGAAAATTACTTTTTACAAAAAAACAGAATGCTTTGAAAACCTAAGCTAACCTTAAATTTAATCCATACTGGGAAAATGTCACTAAGACTAGCTTGGAAAATGTTTTAATAAGCCAATTTTTAATTGAGTTGTAAAAAAAAAATACAAGAAATATTTCAACCAAAGTATTTTAAAATGAAAAAGGCAGACAAAATCATGCCATAACAAATACTCACCTATTATAAACACACAGTACTGAAGTAATATTAATATCACTGTAGGAATTACAATTAAACCAAGTCCACAAGAATTTTTTGTTGAATATTCACCTGTTAATAAAAAAATATTTAAAATATTATCTGACATACTTCCTACTCTGCAGGAAGTTAAAATACTTAAACTTACTAAATGTATTAGTCCCAATACTTCTCTTACAAAACTAAAAAGTTTTAAAAATATATTTCTCCCAAAACTTCACACAAAATCACTATTTTCAGATTAAGACCAAACTTAAAACATGTGAACACCAACATCTAAGTCTCAACATGTCAAAATCTTGAATTGGCTCTGCCTCTTCAACTACCTTACAGAATTCCAGGGAGAAACTCTCGAGTCACCTCTTGCCACTCCCTTCACTTGCTAGGTTCAATCTGTCCCAAAGTCAACACAGTTGTTCTCTCAAGGGATTTTCTGAATTCATCTCCTTCCTCCCTGTGTTCTAACTGCAGAGGCAAACAGAGCTGCCAAACTTATGTGCCTAAACCTTATATCTATACTGCGTTCAGCTCAAAAAATGACAATGGCGGGACGCCTGGGTGGCTCAGTGGGTTAAAGTCTCTGCCTTTGGCTCAGGTCATGATCTCAGGGTCCTGGATGGAGCCCCATGTCGGGCTCTCTGTTCTGCAGGAAGCCTACTTCCTTCTCTCTCTCTGCCTGCCTCTCCGCCTA
Source organism: Mustela nivalis (assembly GCF_964662115.1). Taxonomy (NCBI): domain Eukaryota; kingdom Metazoa; phylum Chordata; class Mammalia; order Carnivora; family Mustelidae; genus Mustela; species Mustela nivalis. Next base: position 54,501,830 of record NC_139020.1, read on the forward strand.
CTTGTGATCTCTCTCTCTGTCAAATAAATAAATAAAATCTTTAAAAAAAAAATGACAATGGCTATCTTCAGTCTACATTGTGGGTCCCACGCTATCTTTGCCATCTCTCCATGTGCAACATACCCTTTCTTTCCACTCCCATTCCCATCCTCTGAACACAAGTGGTTTCGGACAGACTTCCCATATTCATTCCCACTTCCATGTCTTGGCAAATGAAGTTTGCCTCTACAGTGGGTTGAATGATGGCCGTAAAGATATGCCTACCTCCAAATCCCCAGAATCTGTGAATATTAACTTATGTGGCAAAAGAGTGTTACATTATATAGCAAAGGATGATTAAGTTATGGATCCTGAAAGGAGGAGTTCACCCTGGTTTATCCAGGTTGGCCCTAAATGACAAGTGTCTTTGTAAGACAGAGGTGGAGGGAGATTTGACAAAGACACCATGGAGGCAGAAACTGGAATTATGGCACCACAAGCCAAGGAGCTGCAGACTGCCAGCAAACACCAGAAGCTAGAGGAGACAAAAAATGGATTCTCCCCTAGAGCCTCAGGAGGGATTATGGCACTGATGACATCTTTATTTCAGATTTATGAACTCCAGAACTGTGAGAAAATTTCTACTGTTTTAGGACGCTCACTTTGTGGTTATGTGTTACAGCAGCCCTAGGAAACTAACACCTCCCTGCCCCCAACCTGGCCATCTCCATTAACCCTGTCTCCCTCAGATAACCGCATTTCTTACCTGGGACGAAAAGAATGGCTCCGACAATGACAACTATAGTGAGCACTAGTCCACCAACAAATAAAAGAATGGTTTTCTCCTTCACAAGACTGGATTTATATTTAATTGCTTAAAAAGAAAACAAAGAATTACATGAGCCAAATCACAAAAAGTAAAGCCACTTCTGTAACTTATAAAGTGCAGGGACAAGATGATAACTTACTATAATTGAATAATCCTTCAGGAACAACTCCTTCATATCATGTCAAGCCACCCCAAATCCTTTTCATAATAAGTCAATGTCTAAATATTGTCATGGTACTACCATGACATATGGAAAATGAATTTAAAGGTGATACTTTATTCTCCTACACTTTAAGGAATGAAGTTATATATATCAGGCTTTCTCAATTAAGGTATTATTAACATTTCGGGCCAGATAACTCCTTGGGCATGAGGGGGAGGGGGGCCATTCCGTGTATTATTCAATGTTTAGTAATATCGCTGGCTTCTACTCACTATATGCCATCAACAGCGCCCCAGTGCTGTCAATCAAAAATATCTCCAGACATTATTAAATGTTCCCTGAGGAAGAAAACTGTCTCAGGTTTACAACTGATATACATAACACTGATGAGAAATAGCTGGCTATTTAATAATACTGAGAAAAAGAGAACTTTATTTCACCTTTATAAAATTAGGAAAGCATTTGGAATTCTAGATAATTTTGTTTTGAAAAAGCAGAATCAACACTGGACAACTCATACCCTCTTGATATCCTGATGGCAGAAGATGCTTAATTGTTCAATTAAAATAATTTTTTGAAAATAAACCACAAATAATAGCACTAGTCATACATGTTACTATTTCTGATGCTAGCTCTACTGTCAAGTATCTGGTACCTTCTCTGAAACAACATAATAGATAAGCTTAAAAATATTATATTATAGTTGCCCCTTAAAATCTGAGTATAACTTCTGACTCCCTCAAAACTTCACAACTAATAGCCACTGTTGACCAGAAGCCTTACCAGTAACATAAAGTCAAGTAACACATATTTTGTATATGTATTAGATACTGTGTTCTTATAATAAAGTAAGCTAGAGAAAGGAAAATACTGTAAATACTGTATTCTTATAATAAATAATACTGTAAATACTATATTCTTATAATAAATAAAGTAAGCTAGAGAAAGGAAAATGTTATTAAGAAAATCATAAAGAAGGGAAAATACATTTATGGTACTGAACCATAAAAAATCCACATATAAGTGGACCCACAGAATTCAAAATCATGTTCAAGAGTTAACTGTATTCCTTTTCCTATATATTCACCTTTTGGGTTTTGTTTTAGTTAATATTAAAGTTAATCTTTCACCACGAAAGGTGATAAAAGCAACCTAAAAGCAGACTGAGTAGCAGAGTGTATGACTGAAATTATGCTGTTTCATACACACAATATTTTCTACACCAGTAGTCAATGAGTGTCCTGAGGGGGAGAATTTTTAACTGTTGTATTTAGCATTTATCTTGTTTCCATTAAAATGACAAATGTGTCAAAAATACTAAAAAGAATAAATAAACCCCTAAATGACCCCAACAAAATCTACATATAAGGTATTATACAGTGGAACCTCAGGTTCCACTGTAATCTATGGTTAAAAATGTTAAGGTAAGATGCAGGCACCCAGAGGTTTTTTACATCTCCACCTATTTTAGGTGGCAATCATCCTTTAGATTCTAACCTCAACTTTAGTCTCTTAGGGGGAGATGGAGGACTAAGCAATAATCCTCCCTGAAGCAGAGTAACTGAATCCACATTCATCAGAAAAGAGTGAGAATCAATTTGGCAAGTTCCCCAAGCTTTCATTTGATCCATCTGGCCTTGAAACTTAGATGACTATGACTCAGTCATGTTCCTGACTTATTATAGGGCACAGATTGTCACATCTTTCCTATTTTCTAAGCTCAAACACTGTCTAGGATGAAATTCCAAGTATAGGTCACAAAAGGCACAAACATGGTTAAAAAAAAAACAAAAACTTTCTCTAGACATAGACATAGGTCAGTCTTTCCATTTAGACCTACGCATACTATTACCTAAATAGAATTTGAAAGTTCTGCAAAGGGGTTGTAAAATAGAAGCTGTGTTTCAAATGTACTTCACAATCAATAAAACATTTATGAGACTCTTACAGGTTTAATTCAACACACAGAAGAGCTACTAAAATCAAGCAGCAAAAATTCCACCTTGGAGTATAGTAGAAGTTCACGCAAAAAGGCAGACATATCATTCTTAAAAATCAGAGTGTGAACTTCATATAAAATTCTGCCTTTTCAGACATAGAAGAGCTGTAGGAGAAAAACAATGTCACGAAATAAACAACAATAGCCACAAAAATAAACCATCAGCAAATGCTACTATTGGCAGTGTTTTACCATAGAATAGACTTTTCAAACATTGGCATATAAATACACTCCATGTTGAAGGTAACTGTTCTTGTTAATTGGTTCAACTACTATTTCTTCTCAAGGCTACCTCCCTCTTCCTTAAATTAAGCAGCCATTTCTATCAGATATATCAGTGGGGTCTAACTTATGCAACTATAGGCAATCAAAGAGTATCTTCACGTTTTCTTTAGCAAACCTTTAAAAAGAGTTTCTTCTAACTCATTTTCTTGCTTATGATGGTACCTATGTAGGTCCCCCAATAAGTGTGGAGAAGATATCATGTTGCTAACTCAGCTGTCAATTTTTCAGTATAGCTAAAGTGTCAGAAATCTGATACAGATGCCAGAGAACTCAATAATCTCAAGAATCTGTTATTGGTGATTTTTTTCTAGTCCATTATTAAGTAGACCTACCCTTATTTATCAAATCTATCAAAACTGTAAATGTAAAAAAGAAAATAAATTCAAGTAATTTCCTGAACACTGAGCATTAAAATAAACACAATATAACGTGCCCTTCACTGCTGGCTTTTATCAAACCCCCTCACTGTTTGGCAAGACAATCTATGTAATTTTAAAAAACAGTATGCTTTAGGGTGCCTGGATGCTTCAGTCGACTAAGCATCATTTGGCTCAAGTCCTGAACTCAGGATCGTGAGATTAAGCCTGGCGTTGGGCTCCATGCTCAGTGTGGAGTCTGCTTAAGATTCTCTCCCTCCCACTCTGCCCCCACCCCCCCCTACTTGCACTCACTCTAAAAAGAATTTTTAAATAAATAAATAGATAGATAGATAGTAAAAATAAATAAATAAATAAATAAAATCAGCAACGCTTTAAAAGATTTCTCTTCAGCCAAAAGTACTTAAATCAATATGCAAATAAAATATGAGCAATAACACTATTTACACTTTTTTAAGACTTAATTTTTTTTAGTATAGTTTTAGGTTTCTGAAAAAACTGAGAGGGAGGTACAGGGAGTCTGCTATATCCCCTATACCCACACATACATAGCTTTCCCCATTATTACCATCACTCACCAGAACGGTACATTTTCTACCAAGCATGAGCCTACACTGACACATCATAATCATCCAACATCCCTGGTTTCCCTTAGGGTTCAGCCTTCATGTTGTATGCTCTGGGTAAGAGTATAAGGACACCCATGTAGCCTTTCAGACTGACTTCTTTTAATATGTATTTAAGTCTCCTCCATGCCTTTTCATGCCTTGACAGCTCATTTCTTTTTACTGCTAACAGTCCACTGCATGGGTGTACTGCAGTTTATTTATCCATTCACCTACTGCCCAACAGAAGAACTGCTATAAATATCAGTGTGTAGGTTTCTGTATGGACATAAGTTTTCAACTCCATGTGGATAAATACCAAGGAGCACAATGCCAGGTCATACAGAAAGAATATGTTTAGTTTTGTAATAAGCTGCCAAACTGTTTTCCAAAGCGGCCGCACCACTCTGCATTCCCATCAGTGGTGAGTGAGAGTTCCTGCTGCTCCACGTCCTCATCAGCATTTGGTGTTGGCAGCATGTATATTTTTAACACAAACTTATAACCCTAATGCTGCCACAAAGGAATAGCAAATATATAAGGAAACAATCACAGTTTTTACAACAAATTAGGAATTCTAAAAATTTCCCTTTTTATACCTTCTATAAAATAATTAAGTATAGCAAGTACTTCTCAGAAATGAGCTAGGTTGATTAATTCATTTGTTTTTTTTTTTTTTAAAGATTTTATTTATTTATTTGAGAGAGAGAGACAGTGAGAGAGAGCATGAGCGAGGAGAAGGTCAGAGGGAGAAGCAGACTCCCCATGGAGCTGGGAGCCCGATGTGGGACTCGATCCCGGGACTCCAGGATCATAACCTGAGCCGAAGGCAGTTGTCAACCAACTGAGCCACCCAGACGTCCCGATTAATTCATTTGTTTTAGAAATATTTACTATGCACCTACAATGTAGCAGACCATTTTATTAGCCCAAATCATATCAACTAAATCAAGGCACAAATAGAGGATTATGTAACAATAATTGATTATGCACCTACTAGGTGATAATCACTATTCTAAATCCTGGCATTGAACAAAATAACCAAATCCAAATACTCCTGCCTCAAGGCCCTTACATTCGTGTGTGTGTATGTGTGTGTGTGTGTGTGTGTTTTGGCAAGAAGCAGGAGTGAGGATGGAATGACACTCCCTGATGTTCTTTCCCAATTCAATAAATAAAAAGTATGTGTTTAACCTAGCCTAAAAAAGCCCCTTTATGTATTTAATCTTCAAATTCATGTGAATAAAAAAATGACAGTCTGTCTACTACCTGAAGTAACAGCTGTTATAAATAGAGACTCCATTAAGTTTTCTTGTCTCCTTGTAACCGATATAAAAGACATATAAAATAAAATGTAGATTTGTGGGTGACAAAATCTAGTGAAATTACCAGATCAACCTGGAAATCAAATAAAATCTACCACCTTAGTTTTCATGCCCTTTCATCCCTAAAGATGAGATTCAATATGCCCATATAGGTCTACACAGATCTCAGCCTATTTAGAATAGATTAAGAATAAATCATAAAGGGAGATTTGTTTGATTTCATTATTATAGTGCTATTTTCTGATAACTCTAGGAGAGTAATTGTAGGATCTCTTTGGTATCTGTTAAGTTGCAAATCAATGTTGTTTTTCAATCAGTAAAGCTCATCTGATCACTTTCAAAGTGATATTACAATTTCAAAGTTTTTAATATATATTTAATTTCAAATTAAATTAAATTAATATTTAATTTAAATTATTGTTTTATAAAATTTAATATGCTCGTTAAAAAAAAACAAACAAAACAATGAAGGCTTTGCGAATCTGGTGCTGGAGAAAAAGGAACATTAATGCTGATTACTTGACAAAAGGCAAGGAAAAGAATCTTACAATAAACTCCATACACTACCCAACTGGCTTTGATGAAACAATTGTGTAAACATGAATAATGACACATGCCTGGTCAAAGAACCCAGAAATAAAAAAAGAGCCCAGGCACCATGCAGTAAGCACCATGCAGTAATACAGAAGATCAAAGGAGAAGATGTCTGACACACTAATTTCCTTTTCTTGGTTCCAAATGTACACTTGGTCTTGTGGACGGTGCCATCAGTTCAGAATGTAGGCAGGAAGTTGGGACGTTTGCATTTGGAAAAGCCCAAAGGAATAACAACTGCATTCCTACAAGAGTACATTGCCGAGTTCTAGTTTTGTTCAGTACCTCCTACAATAACACCAGGGCCTAACAACATGTAATAACATAAGTGTGATAATTATGTGGTAAGGACCAAGGGAAAGCACTGGAAGTTCAAGATTATTGAACAGAATTCAGAGTAAACGTAATAACAAAGTCCTATTAATAGAATCCATCAACCAGGTCACAGAATGACTCTTTGTAGTATTATTTATTGTGATGATATTTTACCTTCCTGGACAGAACTTTCCTGGTGCAAGTCACCCTCACTTCTTCAGAATGATTTTTCTAATCTACAAAGACACTCCCTGTCCCTTTACATTCTCTTTATATGTGCTCATGATCTAATTACTTTCAGTACTTAAAAGCTGGTCCTAAAAATTGGATTCAAGGACCTAGTAGGATCTCAAGGCTGTTGTGAGGAATTTTTTCCTTGAATTTCCCAACAATGATTTCTACATGAACATACAAACCAAATGCCTCTGAGAAGTAACCAAAATCTTTGTGGAATAACCTTGAGAAAGGATGACAAAAGTTAGAAAAGGACAGGAAGGATGCCTAGAATGCATGCATTTGAAATAAATTACAGCAGTCCTCGCTTGGTCCACTTCCAGTATTTCTGAATTTCAGTTACCATGGTTTAGCTAAATAACACAGATGCCCCTAAATCACAGTACAAATTTCAGCTACCACGACACCACAATGGATTAAATGAGGACTTGCATGAGACACAAACTTCACTGCTCTCTCTTCAGTCCACAAATCACCCCGTTAATAACAGATGTGCATCATGATCAGTGACCGATCATGTCACTTCTTTCAAAGACTGTTGGTGACTACTCACTGAGCATCTCTTACTCAGTTCATGCGCAGACAGCAGAGCACGTGTGGTGTGACCTTCAGATCTCCCAGTAATAAATCAATGTGAAATTTATGATGGATTATCAAAGGAGGAAACAGGGTCAGCAGAGATTAAAGAATGAAGAAATATAAAGTAATAATTTTGGAAGTGAGATTCAAATAAAATATAAATGACATCACAAAATAGCTGACTGTGGGAATGTCAACACACTGCCATTCAAGAGATTCTAGATATACAGTCAGAGAAACTCAGTAAAAGTGAACTTATTGGCATAAATGAGGACAGTGAGTAGGTTGTGACAAAAGAAATGCAGATGTCCCAGAAGTGGTGACTCTGGCAAAAAACTTCACTTAAAGAAATTCTTGGGAGATATTGTATAACACTATAAATGCAAAGGATAAAATGTTGGAAGCTGATCCAAACCTAAAAAGGAGTATGACAATTCACTGAGGCATAAAAAAAGATGCTTGCTCTGTATTCCAAGTTATATAACAAGAAGGAGGCAAGCACCATTCAAACTACTCTTGATGGAACACTTTAATTCTCAGTGTTTCTAATGTTTTAATTTACCATGCACTAAATCCTTTTACCTTTTTTTCCCCATTTCCTAATAGTGTTATTACTGACAGCAAGAGAGTTTTTAATGTTTTGACCAAAATTCTAAAGGTCATGGAGCAATAGTAATTTTTTTGCATTTATTTTTGATTGCTTTGCAGAATTTCCGCTTACTTGGTCATGTTTATGGTCTCACAGTTTTGTGTAAAGACAAGTTCAAAGGAAGGAAAAGTAAAATAGATATGCCTGACTCAAAGAATTTCAGAACGTTGCAGTTCCTTAAAACTACAGGAACTATAGATCTTGGTGGGTAACACGTGAAATCACTTATCAAACATCTTAATGACAGAAATTACCTGGGGTACTACCAAAGATTGAGGAAGAACAACCCTGGAAAGTAACTTAATTGTCATTGATGTGGGAAACTGTGAGTTGGTATTGTTTTAAGAACAAAAATAAAGTGTCTGAAATATACTACTACTAGAGATTTGTGACTTTGGTTAAGATTCAGTGTTTGGTTCTAAGTTCTCTCTGAGTTGTTTGCTAAGCATTAAGATTCTGCTTAAAAATTTGTAAGTTGAAGATAAAGGCAAACATGTTTAGGAACATTTCCCTGTAAGAAATCTTTGTCTTCAAAACATGGTCTAGGGCTCACCAAGTCCTTCCTTGGCTTCAGGAGTTTAAAAATCTTCTTGGGCTTCAGTAGGATCAATGGCATCCTGAGATATAGTTCAAAATACATTTCTGGTAGAAAGTAACTCATTCTCCTAAAAACAAAGGCATAACCTGTTCTTTACTATATGGTTAGCCTATGGGAAGTCCAAGTTGAATCCTGAACCACCAAAAGACTGACATTAGAACTAGAACTAGAAAAGCCTCCTGTGGTCAAATATAGGCCATAAATGGTAATCTGGTAACCTGAAACAATTAAGAAGAACTAGAAATCCAGAAAGTGAAAGTCATGGGTGTGAGTTACTATTAATAACTCAGGGGCTTTATGATAATCACACTCTAAAAAACACATCACCTAACGACAAGTAGAAAAGAGAAGGGCTCTCCTGTTTGGTGGAATCCCAGGCCATAAACAAGAGGTCTCTTAGAAAGGGTATCCCCAAAAAGGTAGACTTAGATCCATGACTATCCTCAAAATGGGTCACAGATCATGCACACTTACATGTTTCCTCAACTGAAATGTGAGTGCTACAAAGCCAGGGGCAATATGCATTTCACTTCCACATCTTGAGGCTCTAAGCCCCTGTGCTTAACAATCACAGGCACCCTGTCAATAAATACTTGTTGAGGAAATTAAACAAAGTAGGTCTACATTCTGCTCTGTTAGTAAGTTTCATCTACTGAGAATGAGTACCCAGATAATATAGGTTCGCTCTTCATGGAAAAAAAAGTTCTCAAAATAAATTCAAAATAAACTAGAGAGGTAGTACAATGTAGTGGTAAACAGCACTGGTTCAAATCCCAGAACTACCAGAGAAGAGCTGTGAGACTGTGGGCAAACTGTCAAACCTACCTCAGGTTTTTATCTACAAAACAGGAATGATAAAGATGGCACCTACCCCCACTGAGTTCCTATGAGCTGTAAATGTGACTGCAGAGGTCAGTGCTATCAGCATCCATCTTACAGAGCAAGGGTTCCACAATTATGTAGGTACTCTTATCATTAACACCTTCTGTGGGAGTCCAAACTGAGTCAATCAAGCATAAGGCCCGCCTCCACCCCCCCCCCCAACATTTACTTGTTCTGAGGAGAGCTGAAATAAAAAATTCCCACCAAGATATTTTTTTTTTGGCTTCAGAAGCATGTTCTTTAAAATATGATCAGTGGAATAAATATTTAAGAGCATTCAACCTAACACAAACTGAAAATTAAAAAAGATTTTTTCACCCACCAAATTATTAGCAAAGATTTTAGAATTATGTCAGGATTATGAGGTGAAAAACAGATATTCTCATCTGCAGTAACTGATACAAACTTTCAAGAAACACTTTGGCAGTATGTATCAAGAGCCTTAAAATATCTCTGCCTTTTCCAGTCTTACATATCTTTAGCAGAATTATTTCCATAGTATCAAAAAAAATTGGAAACATCCTTAATATCTATCAAGATGAGAGTTAAATAAATTAGAATATAGGCAGCTATAAAAAGATTTCTGAAAACAAGGGGGAAATTCAGGATATATGTATATAAGTTCTATATGTCCATTTACAGTTTTCTTTTTTAAAGAAACATAACAAAAATGCATAGGAAAAAAAATGAAGGGGAAGGAGGAAACGCACTAGAATACACCAATAATTTATTTCCATGTTGGGGGACTTCAGATTTTTGTTTCTGCTCCATAATTTCTTATATTGTATAAGGGGTTCTAAAGTGATATTTATTCTTTAAGTCAGAAAAATTATAAAGCTTATTTTGTAAAAATATGGCTGATATTTTCTGGTTCAGACAATAAAAGCAATGTCACTAATGATAATGCCATGGTCAGCAAACTTCAACCAATCTAAATGCAACAAATCACACTACTGTGAAAAAATTTCATAATCTTAAGAAAAAGCTATTCTCTACCTCAATCATATGACATGGGCTTAAGGCCTGGGTCTGCCAATAGAGATAAAGGCTTTCTCCAACACCAGGAAAGACTGAATAGGTCTTGATGCTCTATCAGTCTTTTTTGTGATATAAAAGGCTTACCAAAATTCTAAGAAAATTTCCACAAGAAGTCTAGACACTTTTTTTGAAAATAAAAGTTGTGAAATATCTTGACAGTTGTCACTGTTAGCCCTTTCTTCCCTTTCGTTTGTTTTAGACAAAAGCTGAGAACAGCTTTGAAATCACAGAGCATTTTCCAGAGTGCCACACATTGAGCAGAGCCCACAGAATATATAATCAGTCATCTCTCCTCCATTTTCATCACTTTAGATTTCTGAGTAAAAGTAAAATTCATGAAATATACAATAGGCCAATCCACTACAACATTTTACTAGCTTTCATTTTTTTAAAGGTTGCAGAATGAAATAAATGAGATCAGCAGTATTCACACCTTGCCTTGTATAAATGTTCGCTGTCCTTCAAGGTCTGACCATTTCATTGCACGATAGGGAGATAAGGAATAAATCTTACATGTTAGAAGTTTAATTGTTTAGACTGTCACTTCAGAACTTCATCACTGTAGTAAATTTCTTTTACCAAACTGGTAGGGAAATATGGTCGAGTCTAAGTATCAACCAGAATACATATTACCTTTTACCTAGTAGTGACAATTCCACATAGTTGATGCTAAATCTGAAATAGCAACAAGATTTACTCTGAGAAGTTTGGTCACATGATTATCACAGCAAAACACGATTAAAAACCACAATTCATCCATGGCTACTTCCTTAGGGGCTGCAGAATCATGGTAAGGATGACAAAAACATGGTTGAGATGCAGCTTCTCCTAGGATGAACACAACACGGGCACACGGATGAGGGCAAACTAGGAAAACAAAGAGAGGGCAGTCTTCATGCTCAAAGTAAAAGATCCTGCTGTGACACTGATGCAGGGCCTTGACCATCTCTACCAAAACAATGTGTGTAAAGGCTCTGAAAACCCTAAGTAGAGAGAGTTAAAGGTATTCTTATTATTAGGATTTCCACTATTCGTTCTTAAGAAGTTTAAAAAAAAAAAAACAACTTAGGAATTAAAAGTGAACTGTAGTAAATTGTGGGGGGAAAATACACACTTCAAGAAGAATATTAAGACTATACATTATTATTTATCACATTATCACATTTCCTAATACAACTTAGATAAAACATTTCACTAATATTACCTCCCAGAAATAACATTTTCATCATTAAAACATAAATGAAAAATAGAGATAAATACTTACTCACAATACCAAACTGTCCCCAAGACAGAAGTACAGCCAAAATTGGGAAAATAACAATGAGGATATTTTCATTTGGAGAAAACCATGAAACTAGGAAGAAAACAAAAATCACAATTAATATTTACTATAATCATGTTAAGTCCTGACACTGATAGTCAACAATATATTTTTTATTGTGAAGACAGAAAACAAAAATAACTTATTAAAGCTGTGGCCATAAATAATTACAAATAACACAATTTACTTCTAAGCAAATTTTACTTCTGAAACAAGAAGCTCGTTTAAGTGTTTTTTTCCACATTTTCCCTCACCTATGATATATGGAGGAGACAATACGACACAGAAGCTGAGAACAGGGCTCTGCAGCCATACTGCCTGGCTTGAAACGTAACTCTACGTTATGAACTTTGGAGGTTTGGACAAAGTCTTAACACCTCTCTGTTCTTTACAGATCTCAACTGTTAAACCAGTACAACATAGCACCTATCCATTGAAGGACTGTTGCAACTATTAACAAAGCTAATACGTGAAAAGGACTTAAAACAGGGCACCTAGGTGCTTCAGTCAGTTAAGCACCTGCCTTCTGCTCAGGTTCCTGGGATCTTGGAGTCCTGCGATGGAGTCCCACCCTGGCTTCCCTGCTCAGCGGGGAGTCCGCTTCCCCCTCTCCCTTTGCCCCTCTTTCCCTCTCACTCTCTCAAATAAGAAAATAAAATCTTTGAGAGAGAGAGAGAAAGAAAAAAGAAAAGGTCTTAAAACAAAGCTTGGCTATGTACCAAATATTCAGTCAACCTTCACTATGATGACTGTAATGTTAGGTATTAAAGAAGTTTCTGTTAAGTGGGTCACATGTTACCTAGGCAAGTAAAAACAGAGCCACACAGTCTATATGAAGGAAACTGTAACCTTAAGATTTCAAATAACTTGAGAACTTTTTAAAACATTAAGATTCATTTCATTTTAACACTTAAGAACACTGATTTTCTTTATGAACTTTCTTCTTTAAAAATAAAGCCAAATAAATGCATCAAAGAAATTTCGAAGTTTGCCTGCACATGGGAGATTTGCTGTTTGAAGAGCATTCCTCAACCCTGCCCAAAGCAAGCACTGGTATTCCTCTGCAATCGACCCTATTCATTCAAATCCTCTGGAGCTCTTCCATTCCGTATCGGCATGTGAAGAACCTGGTGGACTTTCCTACCATAATGATATACTTCTTGTAATAACCTTATGTTTAAACCTGGTAAATGTTCCCAATATACAGACTATAACAACATTATAAATTCTGTCTAAAAAGTATTAGCTTTTCAGAACCTAGCATTTCGCCCTGTGCATAGCAGAGACTCAACAGGCTTGCTGTTGAAGGTTCTAACAGTCATGAGGTTGGCTGGTGAGTGAATGGAGGACTGCCTTTCATTTTTTCACAGATCCCTACCCAGAGAGAAATTTTTCAGATATTCTGAATCAATACCTTAATTTTGAACTGTATTACTGAGTATCTTCCTACACCAAAGAAAACCTATTATAATTTGGCCTAAAATCTAAGCAGGAAAAATTTTTTTAAATTATGCTTAGGTTTTCACATTTAATGCCCAAAGGCTTTGATAAAAGCTCTATGATCTGAGGACTATACCCAATCAATTTATTTTCCCTAGCCATTTTCTCTATTATTTTGTTTTGAGTTGTCTATATTAACTCCTCAAATCCTCAATTATTGTATGAGGAATTACTAACCCCTCCTTAATGCTGAGGAAACTGAGGCACAGTGAACCAAGGATCGTTTTTAATTTATATATATATATATTTTTTAAAGATTTTATTTATTTATTTGAAAGGCAGAGATCACAAGGAGGCAGAGAGGCAGGCAGAGAGAGAGAGAGAGAGGGAAGCAGGCTCCCCGCTGAGCAGAGAGCCCGATGCGGGACTCGATCCCAGGACCCTGAGATCATGACCTGAGCTGAAGGCAGCGGCTCAACCCACTGAGCCACCCAGGCGTCCCTTAATTTTTATATTTTTTATTACGTTCAATTAGCCAGTATATACCACTTCATGAGTTTTTCATGTAGTGTTCAACAAATCATTTATTGCATATAACATCCAGTGCTCATCACCACACATGCCCTCCTTAATACCATCCCCCCACCTCCCTCCCTGGGCTGGTATCCAAGATCTATAATGAACCAAGGATCATAAGTATCTGAAGTTTTCATGCCCCAAATGGACTTCTGATGCCCCTCTGCCTACTTCACCAAACCTCCCCTCTTGGGTTTCCCCATTTTGGTAGCGCTGACTTCCCTAATTATTCAGACCAAAAACCTTAGAGTCATCCATAACTCCTTGGTTTCTCTCACATGCCACAGCCAGTCCCACAGCAAATCTTATGGGCTCTACATTCAAAATACAGCCAGTATATGATCAAAATAAACAGTAGGTGTTTAAGATGAGCTGACAATGAAATGTTCTTTCACTGACCTCTCTCCCTATGCAACAAAACAATCTCAGGATATATTGATAGAAACCTATTAATATGAGGTGTGTCTGAATATGGTCTGATCACTCATTTTTCATTTCACAAATATTTACTGAAATCACACCATGGATAGGGTATTCTAGACATGTAAGGTCTGCTAGTGAACATGGCAGGGGGGACCATGACCTAGAGGAGAGGGAAGAACGGAAGATCAGACTTTTGAGGAACTGGATTTGAGCCACATGAAGATAGGGAAGAAGAGACACCAAATGAACAGCAAGTTCAAGAAAATAAATGGTGGCTAGAATTTAGTGATATAAGAGGAGATGGGAATCTTGCTGGGACAAGATCATCTCCTAACAGCTTGTTATGAGAGTTTGGATTTTTATTTTAAGAGTAATGCTAACTGTTTGGAAAGCTTCAAATGGGAGAGAAACGACCATGATTCATTTAAAATCTTCTCCAGCAATGTGCAGAATGGATTACAGAAGGAGGATCAATCAGAAAGTTGTAGCAGCAATTGGGTGGTGGCAGGAAGGCAAGGTGTGACCCACAAACACAGTCTCGAGTACATTTTCCCTCATAACACTTAAAGACACACAGGAAATTGTTCCAAAGGAAGGTGACTAGAACAGGGGTCCTGAAACCATTAGCAATGGCTGGAAACTCTGGAGATTTCAACCTTAGGGAAAAATAGAAGCTTGGGAGGGAAATACCATAGCCCTTCTTGTGAGAAAGAAATTGTAGGACTGCAAAGTCTGGCCTCACTTAAGTTAGAACTGCAACTACCTACTAAGAGACTGAGATCCATTGGGAAGTGAGAGTTTCCTCATGTCAAGGGTTCAGGTAAGAAGTTTGAATGCTAACTTCCTGGGGTGTGATAGAGGTAATTCATGAATTAGACAGCGAGAGACTAAATGACTCCTGGAGGACTCCAAGCCTCTCTGTGGAAATAAGAAGACATTTCAGTGACATACAGAAGGCGGGATAATAAAACAAAGAACACCATCGTCTAAGTGATTCTTAATGGAAACTTATCAGAAGGTTTATTCAAAGTTCACACATTCTCCCCTCTCAGCCCCCACCCCAAGATTTTAATATGTTCTCCACAGTAAGAGTGTGTGTGCATAGACGCACGCACGTGTGTACGTTCACATTCATGGAGGGGATGTTCCGTCATTCTCTCAGCTCAAAATCAGGGCTGCACACCTCTGCCATAATTTCTC
Source organism: Mustela nivalis (assembly GCF_964662115.1). Classification (NCBI taxonomy): domain Eukaryota; kingdom Metazoa; phylum Chordata; class Mammalia; order Carnivora; family Mustelidae; genus Mustela; species Mustela nivalis. The sequence continues at coordinate 54,517,241 of NC_139020.1, forward strand.
TCTTCTCACTGACATGAATGTGTTCTCTCTCTTTAATTTGTCAAGGCGGAGAGTCTGAGGATCACTGAATTGGACATTCAAGAACCAAATGAGATGCTGGGGGGGGAAAGCCAATGTTTTATATAAAACCACTTATATGCCCATTAAGCTATTGATTTGTTTTGGTACTACTGTCAGATGACTTTAACTCTTGTTCCTCAGTGGGAGAAAAGAGACAAGATACTTCTCCAAGGTCCTTCTCAATTTTGAATGTCTTTGGCATTAAGAAAAAAGCTTAAAATGGACTAAGAACAATATCAGATATTTTTCCACTTTAGGATTAAGAAAGATAACCCAAGGCAATGTTATTCCATTCACGCTATGGCTGACAACTCTGCCCATTACTCTTTCCCAATTCCTGTTCAGGTAGTGAGGCTCTCAGGAAGATGAACTCATTAGTGGAAAAGCAAAGAAATGATATTATGAGCGTGTGGTCTATGAATGAGTGTCTGAATTCTTCTTCCCAGCCTAAGTGTTATAAAAACCAAGTACTTCATTTCTTTTATCACTGTGTACAAAACAGGATATAACTGGAAAAAGTGAAAAGATCACTTTAATCGACATAAATGTGCTTTTCCTTCGAATACATACATGGTAAACCTTCACGAACACCAGTTACCACAAAAGAACATCACAATAAAATTTACAAAACTAAAATTCAAGCCAAATTTTTACTTGATATTTCAGGACTGTGATGACTCTTCTGATGTGTTGACTTGTTTAGGCTACTTACATAATCCAGAATTCTAAAGGCACTCCCCAAACCCCTGCTCCCTGCAATCAACCATTTGTAATTCCCTCCCCCTTGAAGAAGGGATGGAACAGTGAACATGATGGCTTTCATTCCCGTGATTATGTTGTGTCATATGCCAAAAGGGATTTTGATGATGTGATTAAGGTGCCCAACCTGCTGGCTTCACAAAGGAGCAATTGCCTTTGAGAGAGAGAAGGCTGGTGTAATCAAATGATTACATTTGTGCTTTTCCTGGAAATGAATTCAATATGTGAGAGGGGTTCTACCAGAGGAAGGATCTTCTTTGCTGGCTTTACATATGGAAGAGGCTGTGTGGCAAGGAATGAGGCAACCTCTGGGGGCTGAGAGAAGCCCCCAGAAGTGGACATGCAGCAAAGGAGCAGGGACCTCCATCCTACAGTCGCAAGGAACTGAATTCTACCACAACCATGTAAGCTTGGAACAGGACCTTGAACGCCATATGAGAACACAGCCTAGTGGACACCTTGATTTTGGCCTTGTAAAACTTCATGTGGAGAACATAGTTATACCATGACCAGAACTGTGCCCTATAAAACTGTGAGCTAATAAATGGAAGTTGGTTTAAGCCACTACATTTGTTATTTGTTATACAGCACTAGACACCTATTGCAAGATCTTCCAATACCCTCATGCCAACATCATAAGCATAATGTATATCCTGTTGACAATGACAGAAATGGCAACTCAGAATTCTAAATTTGAAATAACCTTTTTTTAAAAAAAAAATCTTAATAACTTACTTGCGGAAATGTAAAATTTTAAGCCTCCAAGTGTTTGTATTATTAATATCAATATAGGTATTAATAACAAATTTTGTAGCTACTATTTATATTTAGTATTTGGTTATTTTCAAGGTGTTTTCAAAGAAACCATATAGCATGGTGGTAAAAATCTTGGGTTTTGAAGACAGACAGATCTAGGTGAAATCTTTTAACAAATAGTTTAAATCTCACCTGTTTTCTCATCTGTTAAATGGTAAGACCTATGTCTATCTGCTAGAGTTCTTGAGAAGATCACAGGATACAATATATATGAATTATCTGCTATGTGCTCAAATATTGTTATTTTACTGTTCTTATTTATACTGCTTTCATTTTCTAGAAAGTAGGGATCATGTCTTAGTCATTGTCGGATCCGTAATGTCTAGCACAGTGACTGGCACATGGTAGGTACTCGGTAAATCTTTTTAAGCGATACTAACTTGGGGTGCCTGGGTGGCTCAGTGGGTTAAAGCCTCTGCCTTCAGCTCAGGTCATGATCTCAGGGTCCTGGGATCGAGCCCCACATCGGGCTCTCTGCTTAGCAAGGAGCCCGCTTCCCTTCCTCTCTTTCTGCCTGCCTCTCCACCTACTTGTGATCTCTCTCTGTCAAATAAATAAATAAATCTTAAAAAAAAAAAAAAGAGAGAGAGAGATACTAACTTATACACATGTCAAACAATTCTGTCATTAAGATAGTATCCCCATTTTACAGATAAAACTGAGGACCACATAGGTTGAGTTTCTCAAACAAGTTATCTTAAACTAGAAAATGGTGAAGTATAGAAAAAGCTTTCTAAATTCAAGTCCTGTGCTCCTTCCATGGTATGATACTATATACAGTCACCACAGGCATATACAACTCTAATTCATATACAGTACATCTACATATTCCGTCCTAGCCCTCAAAAAAAAGAACACAATGGTCACCATTACCCACATTCCACTAAATAGAATTCTCTATTAAGTAATTTCTATTCCTCCTTTATGCCTACATTTGCAAAAAAAGCACAGCATAGTAAAATTGTTTTCTACTGCCTAAATCCCCAAAGTCCACATGATGGGTAAGTATCTCTACTACAGTAACTCTGTATTCCACAGTAAGAGTCCTGCCCCAAATTAACATTTTTGAGCAGAGGAGGTTTCTTTCTTTCTCCAGTCAAAAATGGGTATGAAACAGAGACACCACCAGATGCTGGCAAGGATGCGGGGAAACTAGATTGCTCATATGCTGCTGATAAGAATGTAAAATGAAAAAATCATTCTGGAAAACAGTTGGCAGTTTCTTTAAAAACCTAGCGTATACTTACGTATAACCCAGTAATTGTACTTCTGGGCATTTATCCAGAGAAATGAAGAAGACTATGTCTACACAGAAACCTGTACATGATTGTTCACAGCAGCTTCATTTGTAATAGCCAAAAGCTGGGAACAACCAAAATGTCCTACAATAGGTGAATGGTTAAACAAGCTGTGATATACCCATAGCATGGACTACTACTACTTAGCCAAAAGAGAGACAGAGACAAACACACACACACACACACACACACACACACACACAGAGAGAACGAACTACTGATGTACACAACTTGTATAGTTCTCAAGGGCACTGTGCTGACTGAAAAAAGCCAGTCTCAAAATACTGTATGATTCCACTTACAATGACAAAATCACAGCTACAGAGACCATGATAATGCTTGCCAGGGTGGGGGTAGTTGGGGAGGGGGCAGGGAGGTGACTATGAAGAGGCTGCATGAGGGAGATCTTTGTGTCAATGCAGCAGTAGTTATGAATCTTGATTGTGTTGATGGTTATTTAAACATACACATGTGATAAAATGACAAACATACACACATTGTATCACTGTGAACCTGCTGGTTTTGATATTTTACTATAGTTACACAAGAAGTAATCACTGGCAGAAACTGGGCAAAGAGTAGACAGCACCCTTCTGTTCTATCTTTGTAATTTCCTATGAACCTTTAATTACTCCAAAAAATAAAACTGAGTGCAAAGTCAAATGTCTGAGACCTCCGGTAGAGTTTTCTACATTATCTGCAACAAAACAGTATCTTCTCTTTTTAATGGCCCGAAAGGTAAGTACAACTCATTTTTTAACAGGGTACTTTGAAAATAAAAAAAGATAAAATAATCATACTTTTATAAAATTATAAACTTTGTCTTCATCTCAGATATTGGTACTTCTTCCCCAACCATCTTCATTCCAGCATCAAGTCTTTCAAATTTCGTATCTAGAGCTTAACGGTTTGCCTCTCAGTGACTGACACTGCACTCCAAAATCACTGCTTCTCCCTGGTCTTCTTCATTCCCACAGAAGTATACATTCCTTCAGAAAAATTTCAGCTAGGTATCAGATTATACAATTCCAGACACTGTGTTTGAATAATTAGACCCTGCTGAAAGGTTCGCATTTTTTAAAAAAGCTCCCTAGTCCAAAAAAATATAAAATAAAAGTTACAGTGTAAGAGATTTTCTAGCAGAAATGTTTTCCAAATTCTGCCAACCTGCTCTAAGCTACCTCCTACCCATTTCTCACTGTACAGAAATCCCTCTCCCAATACCCCAGGCCAGGTTCAGCAACTTGCTATCTCACTTCATAAAATAAACATCCGAGGAACACAACCAACATTTGCAAAGCACCATGGCTGACGTAGAACTTACACGCAAGAGATCTTAATTGATGCTGGTTACACTGCAGGACACAAAAAACCAGGGATAGATTTTCATCCCTATCCCAGAAATATGGTAACCTGAACCCAGATAATAAACTTCTCAAGATCACATAGGCAAATAATTAAGTTACAAAATAGGGTACAGAATTCACTTTCTGATTCCTAATCCTAAACCATGTCAAAATATTCCATCAAATTAAACAGCCCACTCTCAATCTGGTAACAGACATTTTATAACCATGAACACTAGAAGAATAGAAGGCAAAGAGCTGATCCAATTGAATTATTCTGGTTCCATCTAAAGCAGAGGTTCTCAAAGTATAGTCTAATCCTAAAATCAGTCATATGTCTAGTGATTGTAAACAGATATTTCAAAACAGAAAGTCATAATGCACTTGTATGTAGTTGAAGAAATCAACTGGCACTAGAAAGAATAGAAAAGAAAGCAGGCTGTTTACTTCAGCTAATGACTGCTTTATACAACTCACCAAACCACGTTTGTGAAGAAAGAGCAGAATCATGGTGCTATAATCAAGGCTGAATTCAAATACACTGAATTGGATCTCTAGTTCTTCTAAATCTTGGCCAGTGAAAAAAACACCAAAGCTAAGCATAGGAAACCTCAAGGACTCATTCATGATAACCTGATTTTTTAATCTCCTGATTCTCCTTCTAACCTATTCTCTGCAAACGGGACATAGCTGAGACTTGTCAACCTCTGATCAAAGTGTAAGGTTAAAAAAAAAAAAAAAGACCAAACAGTTGCAAAGAGACTGGAAAATTAATCACATGCAATAAAGTACTCTTGATGGCAGCAAACAGAAATGCAGAGTAGATGACCTCAGGACTGCACCCCAACAGAAGAGTCCTTGGACCAAAAGTTTGAGAACCACACAATATGCAAATTAACCAACCACAAAGGAGGTTCACTCTGAAAAGTAGAAAAGGAAATAATACAAAACACATGATCTTAAAGCTATTAAACATTATATCAGCATTTATTATTAATAGCCAACTTTTTGATTCAAAGGAGTATCTAGGCCCATTTACCCCTTTCTAACAGGACCAGGATGCTACAAGACAAATAAATGGAAAGCTTTTGTAGAAATCTTACCAATTCGGTATTTTAGTTCTATGATGGTTTCGCCTTCTCTGCTTAATTCAGTTACTTCACAAGTATAGTTTCCTACAACAGCTTCTTCCTTATCCATCTCCAAAGATGCAATGCCAGTTAGTAATTTTTGTGGTATGATTTTTGTACTCTTAAACTTATCACCATGAGTGGTCTTCTGTAGAGCTCCATTAAAGGTGAAAATGTCTTTTCCTTTTAATTTCCACTTTACATACATCTCATTAATGTTTGTTGCCTCCACGTTATTAACAAAGCATGGGATGATAACACTTTCGTTGCAAGCAGTGTATTCTACAGATTTGGTTATGTTAAATATTAGCTGAGCTGAACCTGAAAAAGAAAAATAAAATTGTTTCATTTCATTATAGAATTCTATACAAGTTGTTACAAATCCTTAAGATAAAGAGCAATGTTTCACTTGTTCATTTCAGCAAACAGTGCAACTACAGAGAAGACAGGCAAGGTAAAAAAAATCCAAATTATTTTAATATTAATGTGCACAGCTGGCAGACAACATTGTAACTTTTCCTTACTCAATCTCAGTAATACAAAGTATACATTACCATATATCTTGGGAATAAATTCAGCAACCCTGTTGGAACATGCAGGTGTAGTATCTAGCTTTGGAAGCTTTGAAGTAATCATTACTGCCTACTGATATATATAGAAAAATACTGTCCGAACCATGAAAACTTTTTTTTTTTTTTTTTAAAGATTTTATTTATTTATTTGACAGAGAGAAATCACAAGTAGGCAGAGAGGCAGGCAGAGAGAGGAGAGGAGGAAGCAGGCTCCCTGCTGAGCAGAGAGCCCGATGTGGGACTCGATCCCAGGACCCTGAGATCATGACCCGAGCCGAAGGCAGCGGCTTAACCACTGAGCCACCCAGGCGCCCCCATGAAAACTTTTTAACAGAAAATCAAACTAAGTATTATATTTGGTATATACTTCCTCCAAATAGAACTTGCTAAACTGAGAGGAAGTTTATTTCTATGCTTGTCTTGCATTTCCAAAAAAGATGATGGGGTCTACTATACTTTAATACAAAAAAGTAAGCCAGATGAATCACATCACATCTCTCCACGAGGATGGAAAGTCAGAATGCTAAGGAGAAAAACATTCTCTGTGGCTACTTTCCCATTGCAAAATACAGACAGCAATAGTCATTTTGTATGTAAGTATTAGGAAGTATTATATGCAACATAAAAGCATTTTCCTACCCCTATATTTCACTGAAACCATGGAAAACAATTTCCAAATACATATTACAGGTATTCTTTCCTCCTAGGAACCATAAACCACTTAAAAAAAAAAGAAGCTAAGAAACAAGTTAATACCAAGAGAGAGCAGATACTGCTAATAATAAATATACTAGTCTTCTCTTATCCACTTATCCATGGCTATGCTTTCTTTGGTTTCTGTTACCATTGGTCAACCACAGTCTAGAAGCAGATTATCTTCCTTCTAACACATGGTCAGACAATCTATAGTAGCCTAACTCTAGGTCACATCACATTGCCTACAGCCTTCATCTCATCAAGAAGGCATTTTATCATCTCACAACTTCGTAAGAAGAAGGGTGAGTATAGTACAATAAGTTATTTTGAAAAAGAGAGCGAGAGACTATATTCACATAAATTTTATTATAACACATTGTTATAACTGTTGTTTTATTATTAGTTATTAATGTCAATCTCTTACTGTTCCTAATTTATAAATTAAATTTAATCATAGATACATACAGAAAAAAATTATGTAGGATTGGTACTATCTGTGGCTTTAGGCATTCACTGGCAGTCTTGGAACATATTCCCTACAGATCATGTGGACTACTGTATTCTATCAGTTCTTCTCTGGAGAATAAACTATCATTGCCTTACAAAAGAGGGATTGGAAAAGGAGACACAATCACTTACCTTTCATCTAACATGTATGAGAATATGGAAAAATTATAGCTGTCTTCCTTAATGTTCAGCCATTTAACAACCCTTTTACCTTAGTAATTAGCAGGCTTCTCCCTCAAAAAACAAAGCACTAATAAATGCAAATAAAACATCAACTTCCATAGTTCATTTTTAAGATTTCTTCTTTCTACATTTGTAAAATGGTAATAAAAATCAGGAGCATCAGATATTATTGTCCTAGGAACATAATTATTATTCAGTAACTTCCCAGTGCATTGAATGCTAGGATGCAGAGTGGAATATGAAGTGGACAATGTTCAGAAAGCCTGAGTACAAATTAAGCAGTTCATTTAACTTTTCTATACCTTGGTTTACTCTCTGTAAGAGGATCAAAAACGAACAGTGGGCTACTTCGTAGAATTGTGGTGAGCATCAAAGGAGAAAAGACCTGGGCAAGGGCTCTCTAACAATACCATGCTATGAACATGAGGGGCAATACTCTACAAGTTAGGTGATATAGCATTTTAATGTAATGATCTGGACCTCCTCTGATTGGCAGGTCCAAACTGTGTTATTTCTTCAAAGCCTTGGGCCTGTGAGTTGTCATCCCTGAGCAAGAAGCGCTGGGGGTGGAGAGGGGAGGAACTATAGTGTTTGAAAAGGAGAGAAGTTGGGTGCCTGGGTGGCCCAGTCAGTTGAGTGTCCTAACTCTTGGTCTTGGCTCAGGTCATGAGCTCAGAGTTGTGGGATCGAGCACCATGGCGGTCTCCACACCGAGCACGGAGTGTGCTTGAGATTCTCTCTCTCCTTCTGTCCCCCCCCCACCTCTCTCTTAAGTAAATAAATCCTTAAAAAAAAAAAAAGATTTTATTTATTTATTTGAGTAAAAGAGACAGAGCACGTGCACGAGTGCACATGAGCAGCAGCAGGGGAAGAGCGAGACAGTGAAGCGGACTTCTTGCTGAGCAGAGAGCCCTATGCAGGGCTCAACCCCAGGACCCTGGGATCCTGACCTGAGCTGAGGCAGATACTTAATGACTGAGCCACCCGGGCGCCCATGAATAAATCTTTTTTTAAAAAAGGAAAGAAAAAAGTACGATGCTGGAATCAGAAAGAAAAGAGTTAGAAAATATAGTGAAAGGTTTTGAAATGGACAGAAAGATTCCTGAGCGCCCTTTCAATGGAGTACTGGAAATTGTGTGACAAATTCCTTGGGATGATCTCATTCTGTAGGGCCCTATGCTTTTTACTGTGTTTATCTGTCTGAGCTATTTTATAATTTTGGCAAAACTGATGGCAATGCAAATGATTCATGTCCATAGAGATACAAATAAACTTTGTTCTGCAATTCACTTCTCCCTGGTGGAAGAAGAGATTTCAAAAAATCACGTTTTATTGCCCTGAGGATAATACTGCATCTATTTGAAAATTCATTTCACCATTCCTGATTGCCTATAAATATGTCTGTTCTCTCAATTTTCTTTTAAAACTGAGATAGTTTTATCATCTTGCTGGTTTACTTGTTAATTAACACGTGAAATAAAACCTTTGATACATGGTCATTTTGTATTTGTTTGAGTCAAGATTTTAAAAATTATTTCTAAAAATTACCCTTTAATAAAAGAGATACAAGTGAAGAGCTCAGTTTTCTTAGCAAACTTTTTTTAGAAGGCTCTAAGTAAGAAGGGGTTGGTGAAAACTGGAGTTTCATCTTACATTTAGAGAATGAATTTTATAAAAAATCAGAAAGCACTAATTGCACTGCATTTTTTGTTGCAATAGAACAATCTTATAGCTGAAGCAATTTAAGTAGAATAAATACTATCAGTAAAACTCAAAGTAAAACTGACCTAGATAAGCCATAACTTGAATAGCCCTTGTGCTAATTAATAAATAAGGGTAGTCCAAAAATGCCACTCACCAGCTGTTAATGACAGCTTCATCCTCTATAAACATTTATTTAAAAAAAAAACAAAACTATTAAACAGTGAAATTATCTGATTTGGGTTTTCTATCTTCTGCCTAATGCTTTCTGATGAAACATCAAAGTGAAAAAAAAAAGATTTAAAATATAGAGAGCAAATAAAAGCACATAGATAATTAACATGAATAAGGAAACTCTGAATAATCAAGATAAGCCTCTAGCAGTCTAAATCAGATAGGAATAGATAAATATAACTAATCATCAGTGATGCAAGAGCTACAGATAAATTTACAAATGAAATGGGGAAATTATTTTATATAAACTGCCCAAAATACTGGACTTCACAACCTCTGTAAATACAGACCACCAACTGAAACCATCTCCGACCATAGAACTGAAAACAGCTATTATATGTTGCAGAGAAGGCTCAATACACTGTAGTCACAGCACACAAGTCTAGCTCTGAAACGTACAAATGCAAAAAACATTTATTGAGAATTACCTGATCTGAAACATTGTGATAGGATGAGGGGATACAATGACGGAAAAGAGCGGCAATTATTTTTTGGAAGCTTTCAATTCTCATTTCGAACTATGATACATACTTTTTGTAACAGGAAATCCTAAGTGCTATCCTTCCGTATGAACAAAGTGCTATAGATGGGCAGGAGAGTAATCAGTCTTACAGAATTCTAAGGAAATTTGCATTGCTACTAGGGGAACAACAGGAGACTGTCATAGCTCCCACCCATCTGGGCCTTCAATCATTTATCTTTGTATATGTTCCATGCAAAACCTCTCTCTCTCCTTTGTAACCCTTAAATCACTCCCCTTTTGCAAAAGCTTATCCTATACTCTCCAAAGAAGCCGTATTTCTTGAGCCCTTTAAATGAGAAACCAGAAGCTTCCAATACTTCCTACCTATATATTTAACTGCAACCCCAACTATCCACAGCCTCCTCACCTTCCTCCTCTTCACAATTGTATTCCTTCATCCATTAGTTTACATTTCTGCCTCCACACCCACTAGTCACCCCAAGGACTTTCCCTAGTTGATTATTAGCTTAACATCCCCCATGCCATTCACAGGTTATTTTTTAACATATAAAAAATGCTTAAATATTAGTCAACTTTTAAAAAATTACTCATACTTGTCTATCTCTTCCCGAGCATCCTAAAACAATCATCTAAACACATTTCTTCACCTCCTATTCACTTCTTAAGTCTCTGCCACATGGCCTTTACCTCTTCCTCACTGTAACAGTTCTTTCCAAAGCTGCCAATAATCCCTTGTGAGAAACTGAAAGTGCACAGTTTACTCTCTATCTCGAATATTCTATAGCTCCTGGGCCAACAGGCAGTTCTTTTCTTGCTCTTATCTCTTGGCCTCCAATAGCTCTTGATTCTGAATTTCCTCTTACTGCTTTGTCCACCCCATAACAGCTTTCTTCTTCATTGAAATCTAGTCCTTGACTCACAATAAATATTAGTGTTCCTCAAAACTCCATATACAGCAGTGCCCTCTTCCCAAACCCCGACGCCCAGCACTCTCTCTTACTCCACAGTTAAACTACCTACACACTTTTTGTTTAACCAGGCCCCACTTTCTCCTTAACTGCAGACCTGGAAAGTCAACTGTCTGCTGTGTACTTCCACTTGGATGTACTACAGTTAATTCAAAGTCAACATGTCCAAAAACCTATTTACCCTCTTCCTAGCCTCCTCCCAAAACCTCACAATCCAAAGTATGTTCTATTATCTGTCAGTCAACCAGACCTGGACCTATTAAGAATTATGCTAGATTCCTCCCTCTCCTTAGTTATAAATAATTTGTAGTAGGCCCAACCTATTTAATGATTCCTCAATTCAATGTCTGCTGTATGTATTAGACATTTATCATCTCTCTTTTGAGATATTGCCATAACCTCTTAACTAGCTCCCTACCTCCAGTCTCAATGTTTTCCCATCTCAGTCCCAATGTATTTTCCACAGTTCTCAAAATAACTGTTCTAAATGCAAATGTGAACTCTTCTGCCTAATATACTTTTATCAACACCCCTCTCCCTGTTTCAAGCTAAATTCTAAGTGCATTAGCATGGAATACAAACTAGGTCCTTCAAGATCCTGTCCAGCCCCACCTCCTGTACTCCTTCTTTTCCAAACTAAGCTCCCATCATAATGACTTCCTGCAATTCTATGAATATGCAAATGCCCTTCATCTCCATCCATGCCTTTGGACATGCTGGCAAACACTTGTTCGTGCAGTGTCCAGGTAAGAGCACACACTGTGGAATCAGACCTGGCTCAAGACTTGCACTTTCTCCTTGTATAACCACTGGCAAGTTATTTAACCTCTGTAGCTCAGTTTCCTCATCCACAAAATGTGAACTGAAGTAGTGTATACCTCATAGAGACTCTTTGAAGACTTAATGAGATAATAAATATTAACTTCTTATTGCAGTATTTTCACATATATAGGAAATGTTTAATAAATGGCAGCTACAGTTTGCTAACTTTGGTTCTTCCTGCTAGAACCCAAGGGAGATGTTCAATCCTATTCCTCTTCCCTACCACTGCTCAATTATATTCATTCCCTCCTTATTGCTCTTATTGTCCCCTGTTCAAGTGTTGTCACTGCACCTACTACTGAATCTTGAAATTACTATTTTACTTAACTGATCTCACCATTAGGCTCAAAAGGTAGAGAAACAAGGATAATGTCTTCATTTGGTATCCTCTGGATCCAGGGTCTAGCAAGCACAAACTAGTACATTCCTTATAAATGTAGAACATTTAAAGTATGAATACCAAGAAAGGAAAATTGTATCAGAGAGGATTCACTCTTCTTCCATATGCCAAGAAAATCCTCCACTACTTCTCACTTCAATAGACCTGATTATAGAATGGAGAAGTTACATAATTTAGTAGAAAATCTTGATCACGTCAGTTGCAGATTGCATGGATGAGTTTCTTAAAAATTACATGAATGTGTTTAAGAATGATCTTCCTAGAGGATGACGTTTAAACTAAGTCTTGAAGGATGAGCAGGAATAATATAGGAAAGGAAAGGCTTTCTAGGCAGAGTACATAACATGTGCAAAGGAATGAGAAAAAGTGAGTAACTGGAAGCAGAAGATTCTTCAAGTGAACTTTAGGAAAAAGGGATGGTTAAGAAATACTGTAAAGGCTTCCCTGAATGCCATTCGGAAGAACTGGGACTTGATAATATAAGCAAGAGCAAAACATGTGGATTTACTTGCATTTAAGAAAACAAAAACAAAAATAAAAAACCCAGCAGCATGAAGGATGAACTAAGGGCATGAAGGGAGATGGGAAAGGGAGACCCATCAAGAGATCACTGTAATAGTCCAGGTAATTGACACCTGGAGAGAAGGCCAAAATACTACAGTAAAAAACAAAGAACATCAACATAAGTTGGATGTGGGAAGTAAGGGAGAAGAGAAGGAAAGAATTAAAGTTGTTTATTAAAGTATGAGTAACTGGTTAGATTGTGGATTTTATAGAGAAAAGAGATTTTTGGAGATCTACAGGGGAATAATCTTTCAATATTTAATAGGCTGAGTATTAAACTACCTGTGGTAAGATGAAATAAGGATGTCCTAGACCCTAGGACATACGGATCTGAATTTAAGAAGAAAGGTCAGAGCTATGAAGACTTGGGCATCACCAAGATCACAGCTGGTAGGTGAAACTGAGCATAAACAAGATTGCAAAGAGAGTCCCTACAAAGCAAACACAGCAGGAACCAGAGATAAAATGTTGAGGAGCACCAATATTTATAGGAAAACAGTTAAAGAAGAATAAACCACGGAAGTGAGAAAAAGAAGTGAGAGCAGCAAAAAATACCACTGTGGATATCAAAGAAGGGTCTTCATATGGACAAAACAGATGTTAAATAGTATGAGTAAAAACAGCCTCTAGATTGAAAACTACATCATTATCTTTTTTTTACCTACAACAATGTCAATAGACTGGTGGGATCAAAAGTCAGATTGCATTTGGGAAGTGAATAGGAGGGAAGAATGAAGAGGCATTCTCTTTGAATTAATTTTGCAGTGTAAGAAAGCAGAGGAGAAGGCAGCAGCTAAAGTGTAGGCACCAGGGCAAGGTTTTTTGGTTCTTCTAGTTTGTTTTGTAATATGGGGTAAAACTTGAGCATGCGTGCAAGCTAAAGTAAAGAAGCCCATGGAGAGGGAAAGATCTATGATGAAAGAATGAAGAATTAAGCTGAGTTGGGCAGGTCTCCAAAATGGTGAAAGTGAAAGAGCTGTAGACAGGTGAACCTTTCCTTGGAAAGGTGAATAGGTACACTTCTGAAACTGAGGGAGGAAAGAGAATGAGAAGGTTGCTTAAGAAATTGTAGATAAGTTTAGTAATGGTGGGAGGGAAGCTGAGAGAGTCCACACCACACATCACTATTTTTTGCAGTAGAGTAGGAAGTTAATTAGCTGCTTGAAATGGATGTTCAGGAATGGGGAAGAAGGCCAACAGTCACTGAGGTAAATGAAGCAAAGCTCATGAACAAAGATACCTGCTGAAAGAGAATCCTACCACTTTTTGCCATCAGATTAAGCCTCTGTTATGAAGAACTAGAGTCTTAAACTGAATCGGGTTACAATGAGGGTCAAAAAAGGAGATTCAGACAACTCTCTCCTCAATAAAGACCAAAAAAGGTCTAGGGTAAAGCAGGCATGTCCACAAGGTGTTTAGTTCTGACTCAAATTCCCTACTAGATTTAAAGTGGTCTTATAAGAACAGAAGTGATAAACCTAGAATTACAGGGGAGACAGCAGTTTCAAGTCAGTAACATCCGGAATTATGGGCCTCCACGCATTTAAAATATACTAGATGTCACCAAGAGATAAAAACAAACAAACAAAAATCCTTACTCTTTGTAAACTACATTTTAAGTTACTGAGAGGCATATGGTCTGAAATTTATCTGTTATGCCCAGGAGGGCCTTGCATACTGCTTAGAACATAGCATGGGCTCATACTAGTTTGCAAAGGAAAAAGGAGTTTCGACAGACCCCGCACTTGCCAAATGCCTTGCCTTGCCTTTAACCCGTAAGAGTGACATGTATTCAAATATGCACATTTATTCTCTTAATTTGTATCTCAAAACCTGGGGCTAATCAGAGTCTTACCTAACTGTCCCATAGATAACAAATGCAATATTCAGAGGAGGGTATAACTATAATTTCTGTTTCAACTCTGTAACTACGAAGGAGAAAAATCCGGGTTCTCTTGCCTCAGTCTAGGAATATCAAGATCAAATTTCTTGGGTGCTCCAATTTTTTTTACTTTAGTACTACACAGTAAGTTTAACAAAATTGATCCTACACTATTATTCTTGTTCTTTTATCATGGAAGAACTATCTGCACTAGGACACAATGTAAAAGTTACTTTATGACAACGCAAGAAAGAGTACATTGTATATCAGGCTGAGACACAAGGTGTCAAAATATGGAGATTTTTTCATTTTTTTAATGTAAAATTTGTATCTTTTTTATACAAAGGCTAACAGCAAAAACCTTAAAGATGGCTAAAATGATTATATGAAAACTGTATCACAAAAAGAACATTAGAGTATTAAAAGCAATGCTTATTTGGCTATAGGTGAATGCACATTAGGAAATGCAAACTGGGTTAATAATAAGAGTGATTACTGAGGACTTGAATATTTATCAAACTTAGGAAAAACACCTATTTTTCTTCTTTAGAACCTGGCCTTTCAAATCTCCATTAACAACTCAGTGGCAAAGATAAAACATCTGCCAAAATACAGATGACAGCATGAGCAAGTGTCCTAATGGTAGGCATTTAGTGTAATGCTTTAACACACTGCCTCTAGACTGCTGGGGTGGCCCCATAAATAAATACTTTTAAATAGGCATTCACTTCCTTAAAATGGCAACTCGTGTTTAAGAGTAATATATTCCTTAAGAGGAAAGAAAACATTTTCATTTAAGCAAGACAAATCACGGCCAGACTTATATAATAAAACTATTTTCTAATTATGTGTACTCTCGATTTTAAAAACTCACTTCGAACAAAGAAAAATTATTCAGCCAGTGAAAAAACAGTCCATGTCACCATCATTATTTAAGTCAAGTTTGATTTGCCAGTTACTAAAATCTACTGAAACTACCAATGTGCTTTTAAACAAAGTATAATTGGACTTATAGGGGATGGGAGAGGAAAGGTACGTAGTAATTCATTCTGCAGCTTATAAACCAATAGGGGGGGTTGCAGTTTGCCTGTAAGTAGACGGAAGGAGCATTTCAGGTAACTTCTTTTGCCTCAAAGGTCAACTGAAACTGAGTGGCTTCCAAAAAATGCCTTTGATTACCAATCATCTATAAATGAAACTGAAAGCAAAATCAAACTTCAGGACAAATAAACACACATCTGTGACTGTTTTACTCATTTTGAATTCTAAATTCAGTCTCTCAAATACCCTGGTTGATAATGACTTGTGTTCTGAGACGGTTATGGTATTTTCATACCTGCCTTTTTAAAAACTACATATTAAACACACAAAATCCACTGTATCTTATAACAAATGCTATCACTTTCTGTTTTATAGTCAACACTTCACAGAACTCAAATGTATAATGCTTCTATTGTGCTTTTTTTCAGGTTATTATTAAGTACAATGAAATACTATAAATTGTGAATTCTGTGACCATGTAGGGAATTGAGCACATTAATACTGCATGTAAATGAGTGCTAATTATATGTGACTTAACTATTATTAAACAAGGCCTAGCCCCAAAAGTACCATTATAGCAGTTCTTTCCCATCTGCTTGAAAACAGGACCACTGTTTTTTAATATATGATTTACATTTTTTATTCTTCAGACTAGCTTTGATGCCAGCAGCCTGAATTTGTGATCTTTTATTACAAATTTGTAATTTGGTCCAATACGTAGACTTTCTGATCATACAACAGGTTTCCGAAAGCAGTATTTTTGCTATAGTAATAGTAATGGCAATAAGCCATTAATGATGATGACAAGAAATAGTACCTTATCTAATGATCAGCTCTTTATAATAAAGATATCATCAACAACTCCAACAACCCAGGATGTTTCAGAGATTGGAGAAAGTGGTAAGCAAAGATTTAAGGGCATAATGGAAATGGCTTGAAATTACAAGCGTTTATAAATGGCACAGTGAGGCTAATAATCAGTTTAAAATCCAATTAATTTAGCATTCTACAATTAAATGTAACAATTGCGTCTGCTACTCAAATTCAATACTGAATCTTACAAAAAGTTCACATAAGGCTGTATAGATGTAAAGCACGACAAGCACTGTAGAACCACGAAAATTCCTATTCCTTACTTTTTACAGACGAAGCACACATTGCGGGGGGGGGGGGAGCATAATGGATTCCAAATGGTGGGGGGGGCAACCGCCTTTGGTAATACAGACACCAAATCCCACGCTGTTGCAAATACGTTTTGACTGGAGGGTATAGTCTTCATATTTCAAGCGAAATCTGGATTACTATTAAAACGGTTCACCCAAATAAAGTGGAAAAATTTGAACGTACAATTTGGACTGTATTAAAGTGGTTGATAGGGCGTGGGGGGTAGTTGAGTTTCCAGGTAGCTTATTTCTAGGGTTAAAAAAAAAAAAAAAAGGCGGCCAGAAGATTCTTCTGATTAAATGCTTGGTTGGAAATGCAACTTAATTGTTCCTTTACGTTTCTTTAACTCTATATTCATGTAGGAGGGCAAACAGGAGAAATCCCGTCTTGCAGACTTCTCCAAAATGCGCACTTCTATCGCAAGAGGCCCGGGCCCTCCCACTCTCCCTCCTTCATCCCCAAATGCGTTTGAGCACCGAGGAGGAAGAGGGGTGCAAAAGAGGGGGGCCCCTAACAGTTGCCAACCCTCGCCTCTGATCGCGCCCTTTCTCTCTACAGTTAATTTCTGCGTGAGATGCACGGCTCAGAACCTTCCTCGGTGTGCATCTGGAGGTGGAGTACGGGGGAAGGAGATAAACCCCGCTCTCACCCTGGGGGAAGAGGAAGAGGAGGGAAAGGAAGGAAGGGGGCGCAGGATTACCCTCGGGCCCTCCTACGTTCGCACCCGGAGCGAGCAGGGCCCGCGCGTCCCGCGCTCTGACGACCCTCTCCAGAGCGCCGCCGGGCCAGCCGGGGCACAGCCCACACACCCGCGGGGGCGCCTCGGGGGCGGCGAAACACGAGCCTCCGAGCCCGGAGAGAGGGGCCACTCACCGCAGCTCGCCGAGCCCAGCAGCAGCACCACCAGGGGCAACATCTCAGCGGCCGCCGCGGGGTCGCCGCCGGCGCCGCCGCAGGTGTCTCGAGCAGCCGCCGCAGCTGTTACTGGCAGGATCGGCCGCCTCCGCCGTCACGGGCAGGACCGGACGCCGCCGTCCGTCACAAGCAGGACCCGCCGCCCAGGCTGCCTGGCCGCGCGCACGCGCGCTCCTGCCACCCCACGCCCGCTCCCCCCGCTTCTCCCGCCGCGCGAGCCGCGCACGCGCACGCGCCCCCGCCCCGCCGCCGGGACTGTTGACGCGACGCCCTCCTGCCTTGCGGGCTCCAGTCTCCGCTCCGGTCCGCGCCGACGAGGCCCGGATCCGAGTCCCACCCAGGGGCACGCGCCGGACGCGCCGGTCACGTCCCGTCCCCCCCCCCCGCCCCCAGCCCCCAGCCCCGCGGTCTGTGTGCCAGCCCGCGTCAGGAGGCTGAGGGCTGAGCGTGTGTGCGAACGCTCACCGGGGACTTCCTTGCACCCGCCCTGTCCGCGGATCCCTCCCGCCCGTCACACGGTCCCGGGCCCCGTAGCCTCCGTGCGCCGGTGCTCTCCCGCTTTCACTCCCACCCTCACGCGTCGGGAGCGCCCCTCGGTGCTGCTCCCTCCGACCTGGGCGCCTCGGCCTGCGCGAGCCCCCGCGCTCTCTCCCCTCCCGGGTCCGACGTCCGCCCGCGCGTCGACCCTGCGGCTCCCGAGCCCCCACCTCTGGCCGCGCCCCCTAAACACGGTCCCTCGACCCCCGGCGCGGGGCGCGTGGGGCGTCGCTACGCCTCCCAGCGGTCGGGGCGGCTAGCCGCGGGGGCTTCGCTGAGGGCCGGGCGGCGGCCGGGCCTGTCCGCAGCGAGCTCCCGCTCGGCCTCGGGGCCGGGGGAGGGAGGGGCTGCCGTCCGCGGTTCAGCGAGCTCCTGCCGCCCCCTGGGATGTTTCCGCTGCGGTTGTGGGCTCCCGGCGCTCTTTCTCGCCTTGCCCGTTAGTAGTTTCCTTCCTCAAACAGCTCGGCCGTGGAGGTAAACATGTTTGGGTGTGGTTACCGCCGAGCTCCCGAGCCCCCGGGGGCAATCAGGCAGGCCTGTACACCTTGGCCGGACACACGGACACGCTCAGGCCATCCCTTCCAGGACCCTCCTGGAGCCCAGTGAGTGACAGCAACTCGCACAGCCCTCTACAGTGTGGGGTTAGCATACGTGAAAAATGGGTTCGAAATGTGGACAGGGACTTTGTCTCCCTGAATCACACAGGACACATCATTCTTCCTGAAGCAAAAGCGCTACCTTTAACACTTACCCTAAATGATGAACTCTCTTGTCAAAAAGTCAGGCTCCGGCGGCTACTCTAATGGAGTGCGTATCTGTCTGCTCCCTTGGTAGTTTTTCTCTTACACGGTGGAAAAGAAAGCAGTGTCCCACCACAATATCCCACGTCTCCAAATCCTCTTCCCGTGGTGACTGCTCCATTGCACCCCATCCCCGTGTAATAAAATCCAGGAAATAAAATTGCCCCCTCTGACACTATAACGGTATGTTGTATACTTTTGTGACTTTTCCCTATAATTATTTTGTTGTGTAAACCTCAATTCTTTCAAATCAGAGAACATTTTAAGTATTCCCTCCTCTAAGACTTCCTGTTGAGCTGTGAAAACAGAAGGGGTTTAATAAATGTGTGGATGTGACTTGAGGCAACCGTTGTTCCAGTGAAATTTGATTGTTTTTTAATGATTAGAAAAAGAAAGAAAAACAATCGCCTAGCAGATATCTCACTAAAACAATGGTTAATAATTATGGTGGTAATCATTTGAATGGCAGCCTTGACACCCTGAGGCTACCAAAGGGACTGATGGATTCTCCTCCAACTGCTGCTTATATGGATACAAAAGAATCATCCACCAGACGTTGAGCATTCAGGACATTGTGTATCACAGAGCAGCTGGTTGCCTAAATAAGGCTGTCAGCTGTCCCTGGGACCAACCGACCCCCCTAAAGCTGAAGAGTGACTGGGAAGGACTGTCCCCAGTCTTCAGAGGTAGAGACGGAGGGATGCTCTGTTTCATACTGGGAGCTGCTGAGGCTGTGTGCTTAATGTAGCTCTGTGCAGAAAATGCAGTAGGCTTAAGTCAGGTGAATGAGAGGCCACCGGGGTGAACATCTCTACTCTTGGGAATGTGTTTTGATGGTGGAGCAAGAGGAGGCCTATTCCGGGAGAGAGAATCCAGATCTCTCTTAGACAACCTTGGGCTCCTATCTCCAGTATCTAATAACCACCTTACATTTATGTTTCTCCTTTAATGCTCCCAAGCATTTTAATTTGGATTTTGAGTTCATCTGATCTTTATGTAAGGGTTCTTTTGTTTCTTATTTTTTGGTGGGGTAAGGGAGGGTAGAAGGCATGAGAGTAATATATATTAGAATGTTTAGAACAGAGGTAATACACATTGGATTTATTACCTAAGTAAACCTTTGTAAGAGCCTTGGAATGGGTATTGTGATCTCCATTTTAGCAATGAGGAAACAAAGGGAGAGAGGGTTAATGAGCTTTGTGCCCACACTTACATGTGATACTTCTCCGACTTTCACTTACATCTATCTTCCTTGTCCTCTTTTTTACATCCTCCAAGAAGCCTTTCTCAGTCTTACTTTTCCTCTTTCCTATAATTCTCCACACTTAGAGGGTCCAATTACTTCTTCCATTACACTGTGTTCATGCTGCTAATAAAATGTGTCAATACATATTTCTTTCTACAAAACTGTCTCCTCTTCTGTCATGTTAGCTTGGAGAAAATGAATTTTTTCCTAGGTGTATTTGCATTTCCAAGGGTCTGGTACAGTTCCTGGTTGAGGCCTAAAGGCTCTGTGTACGTTGGCTCAATCAAGAAAAAACGGTGTGGTATGTAGCATATAAAAAATTATAGCCTAAGTTTGAATTACAGCTCTAGCCATGTACTACCAGGTGAACTTGTACAAGTTATTTAACCTTTCTAAGCCCTGGTTCCCTCTTTTGTAAAGCTAGCTGATAAAAATGATAGAAATTAACTCTGAATTACCTGGAGAGTATAAGTGAACACTTTTACAGTTACATGGAGCAGTGTCTGCTCTACAGTGAGCAAAATATTAGCTCTTATTATTACAATCTCTTTAGTGGTTTATACAATCTCTTTATAGTGGTTCTCCTGAAACGGCAGTGAAGATTATTGTCAAAAGGATCACCAGTTGCTGATCTGGAGCCTTAAAGAAGTACTGGGACTTGGCGAAGTGTCTACAGTTTGATTCAAGTTAGAGGCACATGTCTGTGCCCAGTGGGTAGCCCTTAATCCTCTTGCTTTTCTGCACACTTTGTTAGTGACTGAATGCTGAGTGGCCCACATCTCTGACACCTGGCTCTGGGCCCAGTGTCCTAGGGTGTTATTTCAACTTGACCTAGTTATTAAAGCATAGGAGCTCCAGTAATCAAAGTAGTGTAGCAAGGAGGGTCCGTGCTCTCTGGTAAGGACTAGGTTTGGATGGTTAGGCAACTGGAAGATACTGACATGTGGCTGGAGAGATGGATTTGGCTTAGGGAAACAGAAGGAAGGCTTTAGCAGCAGGAAATGATCTTCTTCCTAGCCTGTGCTTCAATTAGAAGCAAATATTAGAAATAGAAACTGCTTCCAGGTAGGAGGGCGGCAGGACTGAGGGTTCCAGGTAAGAAATATGCTACCAGAGAGATGACAGTCAGCTCTAGTGTAAATTTCCTTCTGGATGTCAGATGTGCACAGGCTTGTTTTGCCTAAGTCCAGAGAAACACAGCATTTCCTGCTCCTACTCCTCCTGCTGTTGCTGCTGGAGGCTACTCATGTAGGGGGCCCACACTCATGACAGCTGGAAAGCACTAGAGAAAGCCAGCTTCTAGGTTAGGTTGTAAAATCACGGCAGGCTTATTTCTTTGAGAGCACATAATGTTTGGGGTCCTGGGAAGGCCCCTCCATATCTTGCCTAACTCTCTTCTTTGAGAGCAGATAACATACATATAGTAGGCACATACTATGCAGCAAGACCTCACGGTACTAGTGAATTTATTTTCTATTGCTGCTAGAACAAATTACCACAAATTTGGGGGCTTAAAACAACACCCATTTATTATCTTACAGTTCCGTAGTTCGGAAGTCCACCGGACTCAGCGGGTTTCTTTGCTTCTTGTCTCATAAGGCTAAAATCAAGGCGTTGCCTGGGCTGCTTTTCCTTCTGGAGGCTCTAGGGGAGAATCCATTTCCAGGTTTATTCAGGCGGTTGGCAGAATTCAGTGCGGTCCCCATTTTCTTGCTGGCTGCTGTCTGGGGGTTGGGGTGCTGTTTAGCATCTAGAGGCCTCTTTTGGGCCATTGTAGTCGCATCTGGTCTCTGAACAGGTCAGAGCAAGCAGCGGTATGTTAAATCCTTCTTATGCTGTCATGTCTCTTCTGCCTCCCCTTCTTGTGCCACATTTCTATAACTGACTCTTCTGCCTTCCTCTTCTACTTTTAAGTGTTCGAGTGATTAGATTGGGCCTTCAGGGGTAATCCAGGATAATCTCCCTATTTTAAGGCCTGTAACCTTAATCACATCCACAAACTCTCTTGTGCCATGTAAAGCAACATATTCACAGAGTCACAGGAATTAGGGCTTGGCAACCTTTGGGAGGCATTGCTCTATACCGCAGTTAGGTTCTTTTCCTATTTATTCCCTAAATCTTCGTAACAGCCCTGTAAGAGAAGCATTGTTCATACCCACTGTGTACATGAAGAAGCTGAAGTTTGGAGAGATTGATACCACTGGCAAAAATGGTGCACTGGGGTTTGAATCTTTCTTCGGAGCTCACGCTTCTTCCTCTGGAGTGAGGGAGTAAAGGGTGCAAAGCAGGTGTGTGATCTGTCACTGCCTCTGTACTTCCCCCTACTGAGTGCTGCTTCTCAGCCTACTTAGGGTGTCACCAAGGTGTCCACCAGATTTCCAGCTCTCCTCCCAGCTACAGGAGACATGTAGCCACTGGGTCTCCAAGAAAACTGATGGCATCCTCAAATATAGTGATTTGGAGTAGATTAATATACAAGGGTATATTAACATATATTGGGCAGGGCTCAAGGAATGGCCAACGCCATTAGCTAACAACAGCTGTACCCTGCCCCCCAGGGTGCCTGGTCTGGAGGTGCAAGGGGAAGAAATGGTTACCTGAGAGGAAGGAGAACCTGGAGGAGGGCTGCCTGGCAGGACACCCCAGGTGGAGGACCACAGTTACCACCAGCCTTGCGGACAGGAATGGGGACAAAGAAAGTGCTCCAACTTTCCTCTCCTCCTACCCTCTGAGCTCCTGCTGCAGTTCAACCCGAAACCAGAGGGAAAGGAGGCCATTTGTATGGTTCGCAAAGCTTAGATTTCCAGGTGCAGAGCAGAGCAGAACTGATCGGAGAGAGAGGACCCAGCATTGCTGCACTGTCCCTCCCCGTCCCCTTGCAGTTGGGTATGAGGATGTCACTTACTTTGCCCAAGATACTGGTATCCTTGGGCTACAACCACAACGAGGGGACTTAAAACAGGGGAAATTTATTCTCTCATAGTTCCGGAGGCTAGAAGTCTGAAAATAAGGTGTCAAGAGAGCCATGTTTCCTCTGAAGGCCTAGCTAAGAATCCTTCCTTGCCTCTTTCCAGGTTTTGGTGGATCCTGGTGATGTGGTTATGGAGTGTTGTTGGGGTCCAGAGCTGACGGCGAAGACAAAATTCTTAAGACATCTTTGGCATGGAAAAGGATGTTTGTTTTTTTTTTTTTTAAAGCATGGGGACAGACCCCATGGTCAGAAGCACTTGCTGCTGGTGGCATGTGAGGAGTGGCTGATTACATACCTGAGAGTTGGGGGGAGGTAAGGACAAAAGGAGGTGTCTAAAAGGACTTTCATATGCTAAAGAAGACTCTCGGAATACTGGAGGCCTGGCTACTGTCAAGCAAATGTGTTCCCTCCCACCCCCTACTAGTAAGGCATTAACATTAAGCAGTTGGAAATCTTCTGGGGGAATATTATATTCTCTGCCTATTTCAACTATCTGTCAATGGGCTGCAGGTTATAAAGAAATTTAATTTTATTTACCTTCCTTCCAGTCTCTGTTTTCCACACCACTGTGGAGGGGATGGTGATGTTAGGCCCCCAGGAAATTGAGTCTATGGGTTTCTGAAAGTTAGGTTATTGATAAAAATGCTTTTGCCTTATAAGTCCCTAAGACATTTGTAAACTGATGGTGGGGCACCTGGGCGACTCAGTGGGTTAAAGCCTCTGCCTTTGGCTCAGGTTATGATCTCAGGGTCCTGGGATGGAGCCCCCCTTCTCGGACTCTCTGCTCAGCAGGGAGCCTACTCCCCCCCCCCCCCCCCCCGCCTACTTTGATCTCTCTCTCTCTCTGTCAAATAAATAAATAAATAAATAAACTTAAAAAAAAAAAGACATTTGTAAACTGATGGAGACTAATCTCCTGTAGCATTGTGCTCTTTAACAGTTAACCTTTTGGTTTCTTTTTTCCTTTCCCTTAGTTTTAGAGCGGCTAGGAATGCCTGAGGAATGTCACACATATTCCACCTGGGGGAGAAGGGGTGTGTAGGGTGTCAGCTTGTGCTTTGCCCTCAGTTTGTCACTGCTAATCCTTGGGGTTCCTTGGCTTGACCTGGGACATTCTAATCTCTGCCTCCCATCTTTCCATGGCCTTCTCTGTCACTGTGGCCCTCTTCTTCTTCTTATAAGGATACCAGTCATTTGATTCAGGGCCCACTCTAAATCCAGTGCGCTATCATTTCCAAACAGCTAAACGAATACATCTGCAAAGATCCTCTTTCAAAGTAAGATCACCGTCTGAGGATCCAGGAGTGCATGTGACTTTTGTGGGGGATACTGTTCAACCCATTGTTGCCCGTAGTGTGTTACTTTGAGACAAAAGCATAAAACCTAGCATGTGATTTGCCATTCTTTCTTTCCCTCCACTATGGCAATCGGCAATGCTCCAGACAGTGGCTGCTCCCTCAGCCTGGGTCCTCGAGTAAGGATGAGGCAAAGCAGAGCCCTAGCTGACCTACAAAGAATACACAAGAATAGAAATAGATGTGCCATGTCTCCTGACAGATACCATCTACAGTATTTAATGATACAGTCAAGCTCTTCAGAAATATTCCCAGCAGCTAAGGTAGCTCCCCACTTCCTTTATTACATATAAAAACATTGTTGAACACTGGCATTAACCAAAACACTCCAAGTCCCAACTCCACTGGCAACATTTTATGCACTATTATTCCTCTGTGGGCAAGGTGTAGAAAGAAATGGATTTCAAATACTGTCTTTTGTATCCTTAGAGGGACAAGTTTTCAGCGGGGAGGGGAGAGGAGAGTGAAGGCTAGGGTCTGTGAATGTCCTTTGAAATGAGCTGCAGAGTCTCTGTCTGCATTTCAGGCTGATAGTCTCATCTCCAGTTTCAGAAGGGTTCCCCACCTGCAGTAGCCAGGAAGGTCTGCTGGGAAAGCTTTGTTCTCGGTCTAAACCAGGGCTCTCCACGTGTGCCCTCCCTTGCCTATGGCCACTTGTGCAATATCACTCAAGACGCTGTGCCTCATGAAGTTTGCTTATTGATGCTACATGAGTTCTCTGGGTACATCTGCCAATCTGCTCTTCTCTAATACTGGTCTAATTGCTATGGGTGTGGGCCAGCGGACTCAAACTATCATCAGATGGGCTTTAAAAGTGGAGTGGATAAACTAGGATCAAACTGCCAGACAAGACAGATGTACATATTTGGAATCCTGAAAAAGGTTGCCTGATTCCATGCGCCCGTGACCTCACGTATCTGTCTGTCTTGAATGGCAGCCTGGACTTGAAGGCTCCCATGTGCCAAGTACTGCTGTTGCAGCTGTGACTTCTACCCTCTCTTCCCCAACCATAGGCCCCATGAACCAAAACAGGAGGAGGAAAGGAGAAAGTTATAGAAACACTATGCTCATAGGAATAGTTCTCAAAGTGTGGCATTTGGGTCAGCAGCAGCTGCAGCCACTGGGAACTTGTTGGAAATGCAAGTTCATAGGCTGTATCCCGAACCTACGAAACCAGAAACTCTGGAGTGGGGTCTAGCAATCATCGTTTCTGGGAGTCTTCCAGGCCATTCTGGCTTATACTAAGGAATAAGAGGCACTGGCTCGGGGCCTGACCTTGGAAGTCAGGTGGTAGGAGGTAAGCCATCTTAGTAACATTACATCAGCTGCTCTCTCTCCTTGGATTTGGGGGGAAAGACTTGCCCATAGTACAGTAGACAGTCCCTGAGGACCCCAGTCATCTCCTGGCCTACGGGGATTTTGTATTAGCTGCAGGTCACACATGTTGGTCTGGCCTTGGCTGTGCCTGTGCCCAGAAGACAACCCAACAGCCGCAAGAGACGTGTCTCCCGTGGAAGCAGGGTTTCTCTTAACATCTCAGAGTGAGAGAGTGCATATCCTACCTCCGTTCTGATCAAAAGCAACATGAACTTCACAGTGGCTTGTGGATCACCTTAGTTCTATAGTTAGTGGGTTTACAAGTAGCATAAGAAATTGGTTTCATGGTAGATTTATAAGCCTTTTTGTGTGTCCGTCGGGGTATTATGTATCTGAAATCTGGGCTAATCTTTGTGAATTTCCACTTAAGAGATGCCATTTTGATAAAACATGGAAGTCTTCCATGTGGTCACATAATCGTGTCTCTTTGTCTACAGAAGGAAGTAAATGAAATCAGGGATTCCCTGGAGGAATGACAGATCAGTACGCATTTCACTAGATGACAACTTCAGAGACAGCTACGTAGCAGTATGTGGAGCAGGGGAGAAACGAGTCCTACTCTACCGTCATTCAAAAGAAAATTATTTGTTCATTTTCGACAGCCATATGGGCTGGACCACCTGGAGCTGATTCTGAGGTAAGGAATCATCTTAATCTACTGTATCCTAGAAAGGTTAAGTAAGCAGCATTCTTACCCATGGGGTATGCATGAACGTGCCTTCTTCTGGAAATGGAAGAAGGGCTCTTGACGGACAAGTCAGTCAGCTTTGCTACAGGAAGAGTTGTTGAGAAGATTCTCTTCATTGTCTCTGGTAGTCCTGGATGGCCTAAGAATGTCTACTGCTTCCCTTGCATAGCACAGATTCTTATGAATCAGACATTGGTTGTCGTTGGTATTATTTTTTGGTGCAAAGGTTGCCCTTCCCAACCTTTTCCTTCTCTCTGAACCTTCACTGTATTTTGGAGCATTGAAAATATGGCCCCAGAAGACCCATGGAGCATGCTTGTAATCTGTACTCCAACAGTCATCGTGCCTCTTTGGGGACTGAGTACTAGGCCTATCCAGTTTCCTTTTCCTCCCCAAGCAGTGGCTTTGTGCCAGTGGGACTGCAAGCTAGATGAAAAGCTATCAAAGCACTAAGGGAAGGAATCGATAGTAATATATGTAAGTGTGTACATATATCACTAGTGACAGGCTCATTTCCATGCAAGTTAAGATGTTCTCACTGCCTCTAATTGACACTCTGTGTATCTGTGTGCACACATAATCTGAAGGGGATATACATGGCTGGATTCCTCCTATAGAGGCAAAGTGGACAGCTGCCGATGGGCTGTGATTTGATTTTGCTGGAGGGACCTTTCCATGACTACCCCAGCTGGCCCAGGCCTTTTGCCTGCTGGGAATTCCCACATCACTGGCCTCTTTGGATTGAGGCACTGAAAGTTGTTTAAATGCAAATTATTTTCTAGGAGGTAGAGACATTATTATTCATTAATATTTGGGCTTTAATGAGTTTATAAGCTTAGAAGAGAACAGGCCAGAGCCTTTTGGTAATAGAAGCCAGCGAGATATGTTTTAATGATGATAGGCAGAAAAGAAAAAAGCGAGATCTGAAATACTACAGAAACTATAACCAGAGACTCAAGGAATAGCAGAAGTCCTCTAGTTACATTGTGAGAAATAAGGTGGAAAAAGGAAAGTGGGTTAGTGGAGAATAAAATGCCCTCCACACGTGCAGAGGTCATTTCTGCCTGACCTCCCTAGTGGGTCTCTCCTAAGCGGGCATGTTTATAGAAACCCTGGCTGAGACACCGATACATTTCACGTTTGCCGTGGCATCACTCCTTCTAAGGATTTATTCATTTATTCAAAAACAGCTGCTGAGCACCTAATACATGCCCAGGCACTAGGAAAACAAACCAGACAAAACCCTGCCCTCAAAGAGCTTGTATCTTAGTGGGAGGGCAGGGAGAGACAACAAGCAAAATAATAAGGGAGGGGGGTAAGTTACGAGGAGGTAGAAGCTGTGAGGGAAAACTAAGTGGTGAGGAGGGTTGGGGAGGCAGTGCCTTTATTTTAAAGAAGGTGGTCAGAGAAGGCTCACTAGAAGGTGACATTTGAATAAAGAGTGAGTAAAGAGCGAGCAAGCCAGGCAAATGTCAACATGGATATCCTTTCTGGCAGAGGGGACCGTGTGTGTGAGGTCCTGCTGTAGGAGCCCGCCTGGCTTATTTGAGGAAGAGTGGGGGCTGGGGGAAGAAGAGAGGCATAGGAGCAGGGGAGCAGAGAGTGTGGCCACGGGAGAGTGAACGCAGGCAGAGAGAGTGAACAGGGCAGACCAGCAGGGAATGAGAGCAGAACATCACGGCAGGGTCGGTTCACATGGGGCCAAGTCTCGGAGTCTGAGTGAGAGGCTTTCGAGCAGGGCAATGGTATTATCTACCTTTCACTTTAGTAGGCTATTTCAGGGGTTGTTCCCGAGACCGTAAAAGCCTTCAGGAGGCCACGAGATCTCTGTTGTAACTCCTTGATACTACTGTTGGAGCACAAGGTAACCCAATGAATATGGCTGTGTCCCTGTAAAAACCTTATTTACAAAACCAGATGGCAGGCCAGGTTTGGCACAAGCCGATCCTTGGGCTCCTGCAGGAGTCCACTGGAGACATGAAGGTGGCTCAGACCAGGGCTGTGGCAACGGAGATGTTGAGGAAGATGGCCCCTCTGTTTGGAAGGTAGAGCCCAGGGGATTTGCCTTGGGCCAGATGTTGGGTGTGGCCAGATGACTCCAGGGGTTTGGGCCTGAGCAACTAGAGAAATGTAAGTGCCACTACTCCAGTGGGCTAAGTGACGGAGAGGTTTGGTAGGGAAAGAGGGGCACGGGGGAGGGGTATCAGGAGTCCTTGGAACATGAAAATTGAAGATGCCTTTAGGATAAAGGAATTGAACTAGATGTTCCCTAACAGTCCTTCCAACTCTAATGTTCGATGATACCATGACTGTGAGGGAATTAACATCTACCCCAGTGGCTTCTGCTGTGAATGTGTTCTTCAGGGAGACCTTCCACGCTGCATTACTCCATCTTTCCCAAATGCAATTGGTGATTATGCTGGCTAGAGCTCAGTTGCTGGAAGGACAAAACACTGAAAGGGAGGCAACTGGCAGCTGAAACCAGCAGGGAGACTTGGAAGAGCAGCTTAAATGGTGTATGTGCCCGAGGAGGCGTTAAAGGGCTGGAGGCAAATGCCTGTGAATCTTAGTTTCCTGGAGGTTATTCATAATGGAGGGTTGTCAGCCGACCAGGCTAAGAATGTTCAGCTCATTTTCAGGAAAAAAAGCAAAGGATCGTCTTCAACTTCACCTCTGCTGCTGTCTCAGAATGACTACACTTCAGACCTGCTCACTGGCCCCCTACGCGTAGATAGCTCCAGCCGGCGGTGCAGGCCCATTCTGGAGGGTCCCCCGGAGACCTGCAGGACACAGACAAAGTCTTTGTTATTGGCTTCTCCGGGCCATTTCCTCCCTCTTCTTTCTCATCTCTCCTCACTGGGAGATACGTCTTCTGTCTGCCCAAATTCTTTCTACCCAAGAAGTGGCTCTGTGCCAGTGGGGTTGTTTGCTGCGTGGAGAGCCGGCAAACCACTTTGGGAGTGAGCTGATAGTAATATATTTAGAATATGAGCATTTATCAGAAGCAGCAGATGGAGGCAGCAGAGTGGAGCTCCCAGAACTGAGGGCAGGGAGTGTTTCATTCAAGTGTAAAGCGTGTGCCTCCTAGACTCAGCTGGCACCAGCTCCTAAAACCAGCAAAGAGAAGGAGGAAAACAAAGAAAGGCCACCTTTGAGCTAGGTCTGAGAGGTTACAGCTTTCCCTGACCAGGAATCTTCAGGGCCTCAAAGACTGCATTCAGTCTGGAATAGGAAGGAAAACCCTTTGCAGTTGCTTTCCCTAACATTTGTTACTTCCCTAAAGCTGAGTAATTTTAATAAAAATTCTGAAGCTCAGAATAAATGGAAAGAGAGACCATTCATTTATGTACGCATGGATTAATTCATTTTACAAACATTTGTTACATGCCTCAGACATGCCAGGAGCCATGGAATATTCTGGGACAGAGAAGAACCAGGAAGATATATATGTTGTAATTCTTAACTATTAGAACTGTCAGAAGTATTTTAGTCTTAATTTTTTACCACCATTCCTACAATCAGCCCTTAAAGATACAAATATATGCAAGACCTGTTCTATTAACTATTTGTACTGGAGAAGTATATTTTTTAGTAGTAAATTTCCTCAGGGCCTAAGTACCAAATTCAGCATGATAGTGGAGAAAAAAAATCACATTAATTCCAAATTGCCTGTTTGAGCAGCGTACCATGATGAAGTCAGCCCATTTGGAGAGGCCAATTTTAACGGCGGACGTCAGGGAGGCTGTAGAAGGGCCCCAAGTCACCCAACAGAGGGCAGATAGGTGTACTCTTAAGAGTGAAACTTTGAGGAAATGCCAGTCTTCGGTTTTTGGTTTGTGGGGTTTTGTTTTGTTTTGTTTCTTTTGAGAGATTTTGAGAAGCGTCATCAGTGAATGAATCATACACTTCTTCATATTGCCTTTACACGAGAGTCCCAAAATGTGCATTCTTGCCCTATGATATATGGAAGATGTGGGTCCCAGATCACCTGGTAAGAATTAATCACCCCTTCCTTTGGTGCCACCAGGGAGACATAATGTTGCATTTAAATAGACCAAGTTTTGTACTTAGCTCTTTCTCATGACGCATCGTAGATTACTCAAAGGAACGTGCAGCTTAATGCCTGACATACAACTGGAACTGAATACATCGAATGAAAGAATAAAGACTATAGAAATAGTTGCAGTTATAAAGAAGAAAAAAGAAAGATTACCAAATGTCCATTTTTATCCTATTGTCTACAGGGTGAGATAGGTATATTAGAAAACATTCAGTTATTATGGATGGAAGTGTCTCGAATCTAGCTGCTCCCAGAGCCATTTTTTAATTTTGTTTTTTGTTATTTACTTAACAACTTTTACTGAGCATTTACTCAGTTTCAGATTGGGTGATTCCCTGGAGGACATAAAAGGTGATTAAGAGACATTTCTGCCCTACACACCCGCCATCCTGCACTTCAAGGGACTGGACCAGAACTATGTTCAGGGGAGCCGAGACAGCACCATTGAAGGATAGAGCCAGGGTAATGCCAGTGATGGAGAGGAAGACTGAGTAAACTGAGGTTTGAAGGAAGGCTTGGAGTGGATCTGGCAGACTAGCAGCTCTCAGCAGGAAAGGTGTTGTCCCCTCGGGAACTTTGGAAATCTCAGGGGTAGGGGTGGGGGATTACTGATGGTCACTGATAGGAGGAGAGCCTAGTGGATAGAAGCCAGAGATGCTCTATGTCCTGCTGTGCATGGGTTAGTCCTACATGACAAAGAATTGGCCTGCATCCAACATCACATTTGAATGTCCCACCAGACATTCATGTAGATGAAAATCTGGTTATAATTATCTGAGCCTAAAACCTAACTCTTGTCATGTGTGAACACAAAGTATGTTTTGCACGGTTTTAATAAAAACTGAATTTTCCAAAAACATGACTCCCTTGTACATCAAAGGAAGATTGGGCTCTTTGGAACTTGCCAAGAGTTGTTTGCCATGCTGAAAAGTCACATCACTGACTGTCTCATTGTTCATGGTATTTGTGTTACCAACACAACACACCTGAACTGGTCTTCATTTGTATCTGTCAGTCCCCAGTATCCTAGGCAAACATTTCTTTACTTTGGTTCGTCTTTGAGTATAATTGTGTGCCACCATTAACATATAAAACTATATGTTTTATTCCATATTACTTGTTTTTTTTACATTATTGTTAAAGTATTATATTGGATTTTAAAAATTATTAGCATAGATACATTATCACAACATTTAAAAATGGCAGGTTACTTTTTTCAATACATAAAATGAGGGCATTGGGTCTCTAAGCCTAAGAGCAAGTGAGATGAACAAAGTAGGCAGAATGAGGCTTCTATGCAATACTCTAAAACTTTAGTGTGTACAAGAATCACCTGCTATCTTGTTAAAAAGCAGATTCTGCGTCAGTAGGTCTGGGTGAAGCCTGAGAACCTGCATGTCTAACAAGCTCCCAGGTGATGCTGATGTTGTTCGTCCACGGACCACACTTTGAGTAGCAAAGTTCTAAACAAAGGGATTTGTAGGTACAAAAGTATGGAGCCTTGGAAGAGCTCTTCTGGGAAACAACCAGTAACTTGATATCGTCAAGCACAGAGTGCAAAGTGTTATGTGGTAGGAGATGAGGTTGGAGAGGAAGGCAGTCAGGGCAGTCAAGACCTTATCCGTCCTGTTCGTACTTCATTTTGTAGATGAAAGAGCACCTTGAAAGGAGTTTAAGTAGAGATACATAATGTAGAGCTCTCTGGCACCATGTGGGATAGCTCTGCTGGATGCAGGGAGTCCGTGAGGAGGCCTTTGCAATTATGTTGCCTGAACATGGAAATAATGAGGACCTGAACTGAAGAAGCCATGGGAAAAGTGGAAGGAGGAAGACGGGCTTGCTCTTTGGAGTTAGGTCTACTGGGCCTTAGTAGCTGACTGAGTGTGGGCAGTGAAGGAGCAGAGGGATCAAGGAAGACTTGCAAGTTCCTGGCCTGAATGCTGGATATGGAAGGCCATGGACAAGCACAGGGAGCAAAGGAGGCAGTGCAAGTGTAGGACCAAGGTTAAGGGAAATTGGCTTTTGGATAAATGAAATGAGGGTGCCTATCCTATTAAAAAACAGAAAGATGGCCAACTGGACTATGACGTGAGGACTTTTTTAAAGAGTGTATTTTGTTGTGGTTAAAAGAGAATCCTTGTGTACTGTTGGAGGGAATGTAAATTTGTGCAGCCACTGTGGAAAACAGTTTGGAGTTTCCACAAAAAATTGAAAATAGAACTACCATATGATCCAGCATCACACTTCTGAGTATAATCTCAAAGAAATTGAGATAAGGAGGAGCTCAAAGAGATGTCAGCTCCATCATGCTCATTGCAGCATTATTCGCAATAGTCAAGGCATGATGCAAACTAAGTGTCCATTAACGGATGACTACATTGTACTTCTCCGCCATCTTGACTCCTCCGGAGAGTCCGGATGACTACATTGTAAAAAATGTGGTATAAACAGACTATATTCTACATTCTATATCTATATTCTATATTCTCTATATATTCCATATTCTCTATATATACTATATTCTATTTCTATATTCTATAAATAGAATATTCTATAATATTATAGAATATTCTATAAATAGAATATAATAGAATATTCTATAAATAGAATATTTTTCAGCCTTAAAAAAGAAGGAATGCTTTCATTGCGACAGCATGGATGAACCTGGAGGGCATTTTACTAAGCCAAGTAAGCCAGATATGGAAGACAAATAATCCATGATACCATGTATATGAGGAATCTGATAGAGTCAAACTCATAAAACAGAGTGCAGAATGGTAGTTGCCAGCTGGGGAGAGGCTGAAACAGAGAGGTAATGTTAAGGGACATAAAGTTTTGGTTATGTGAAATGACTAAATCCTGGAGACCTACAGTACAGCCAAGGGCTTATTGTCAATGATACTGAATTGTACTTTTAAAAATTTGCTGAAAGGGTAACTCTTAACTGTTCTTATCACAAAGAAAGATAATAATAAGAGGGCAGGAGAAAACTTTTGGAGGTAATGGATATGTTTATGGCATAGATGGTTTCATGAATATATATACCTATCTCCAAAGTCATCATGAAGTACACATTAATTATGGCCACCTCTTTGTGTGTCAGTCCCACCACAATAAAATGGTTTGGAAAACAGTGAATTGTATTTCACCCTAAGCTGGACAGCTATGCTCATTTGCCATACTCCAGTGGATTTCTGAGTGAGGTAGACAAGAAACATGGGCAATATCTCTAAGCTCCATGGTTGTCCAAACCAGGATGAGAAGAAAGGGGGAAGTTTGAACATATTTATTTTATTATGGAAAGTGACTTAAATATTATAATCATCTGGATGTCAGAGAGAAGTAGACACAGGTGGAATAAATTTCCTGCCTCCCAGGGTTACTATATCCCCTTCCCCCGC
This sequence comes from Mustela nivalis, assembly GCF_964662115.1. Classification (NCBI taxonomy): domain Eukaryota; kingdom Metazoa; phylum Chordata; class Mammalia; order Carnivora; family Mustelidae; genus Mustela; species Mustela nivalis. Next base: position 54,551,218 of record NC_139020.1, read on the forward strand.
AGTTCATATTTACTGGCATGGCAGTGAGTCTGAGGAGGTCCTGTGAGGTCATGGGCCTGGCATCTTGTATTTAATTGTGTCAAACTCCGTAAACATTATAAACAGCTAGTCTTCATTGAGCACTGGGGGCCCATCCTTGAGTACAGTCTTCAATTTGTCTCATTCTGTTTTCACAGTAATCCTAGGAAAAAATTTTATACATGGGAAAACTGAAGCGTATAGAGGTCTGGTAATTTGCCCAAGGTCACCCAGAGAGAAGAAATGAAAAATCTAGCCTTGAAGCCCCCATTTCTTTTCTCATTCATGCTAGAGTTCATTTCCTTTAACCTCTCCCAGTCCCACTGAAGTAACAGCTGTCCCTCTACCGCCCCATGCTGTAACACCCTTCTGCACACCCTGAGTAGTACTGCTTGGAACCTTCCTTTTGGATACTTAGCTGTCAAAGACTTCCCTGGTTTTCTGTCAAAATTCTACCCATTGTATCTGTGAAGACTCTTCGGAGCCTCCTGACTGGTTGACCCGTACACACTTCCCCCTCGTGCGTGTGTCATGTTGCACTACAATCATGTGTATATACGTCCCTCCCTCTCTGCAGGCTGTGTGCTCCTGAAGGACAGACCTGTATCTTAGCACTCTCCTTTCTGTGTGGTGCCCATTGCTGTCCAGGAAGGGCTTTTGAACTGAAGTGGTGTGTATAGTTATTAGTGGGTTCTCGGTAAATTTTATGGGATGGTTATAGTACCTGGGAAGTACAAACCAGTTTCTAAAGAAAGTAGACACTAGCAATGGGCATAAAAGGTCACTCGGAAAATCACAATCTCTTAACAGATTATTTATATATAAAAGTTTTTATGAAAAATGGGTTTCCCAATGAACTTATTCCTCTCCTATAATCTCTCACCATTAACATTAGGTTTAATTATTTAGGGGTACCTGGCTGGTCCAGTCGGAAGAGTGTGCCACTCTTGATCTGGGGTCCATGAATTTAAGCCCCACATTGGGTGTAGAGATTACTATAAAAGTAAAGAAATAAACTTCAAAAAGATTAGGCTTAATTTGAATTTAGTTTATTGGGAGCCAATATTTAATATAAAATCTAATTTTTATTAGAGTTTTTAAAATAAATAATAGCATTTAATATCTACCAATGGCGCTTCATCTAAGAGCATTTTTTAACATAATTAATCTATAAATAAACTGTGGTGGAAAAATTACTCTACCTACAACTCTACACCTTCATCAGGTTTTAGGTCTATTCTTTATCCTTGATTTTCTTTGTCCTGCTCATATCCTCAGATTTTCTTCTTTTTCTTCCTGTTATTTCTTCAGTGAGGTTTCTGTGAAAGAAGGTGGACTTTCTTGAGGCCTACAGTAAAGCAAGGGAAATCACCATTGACTTCAGGAAAAGAGGCAAAATATGGTTACTTTTAAAACACAGAAAGACATAAAAGTATCTACAAATAAACATATTTGGGTTTGAATATGAAATTCCATTTCTGTGTAGCATGTATTTATTATAAATTAACCAATGTTTAAAACATCTAGAATGCTGTCTGTTCTAGCTTTTGTGATTAAGAAGGGGTTCTGGAGGGTATTATGCTAAATGAAATAAGTCAATCAGAAAAAGACAATTATCATATGGTTTCACTCATGTGGACCAAGGAATAGCATAGAGGATCATAGGGGTTGGGAGGGAAAACTGAATGGGAAGCAAGCAGAGAGGGTGACCAACCATGAGAGACTCTTGATCCCCAGAAACAAACTGAGGGTTGTGAAGGGGGAGTTGGGTGGGGGAAGGGGTAAGTTGGTGATGGGCACTAAGGACGGCACGTGATGTGATGAACACTGGGTCTTACATACAACTGAAGAATCGTTGACCATTATGTCAAAAAACTAATGATGTATGATATCGTGGGTAATTGAATTTAAATTAAAAAATAAGATTTTTTTTTTTTTTTAAAGAAGAGATTTTGGAATGGGACACACACACACACGCACGCATGTACACATACTTCTATCTCCTGAAACTGCTGCATTAGTTAGACTCTCAGGGAACATTCAGATAACCTCAGCTAATATAAGTCTATGATAAAACCATGTTTCTCAGACTGAGGTCGTCCTACCTCAGAGGATGATGTGAGTTATTGGCCAGGAGTTATGGGAAGGAACGGAGAAAATAAGAAGTGGTGTATCTCCCGAAGTTGTTAATTTAAACCAATGGGTTAAACTTTATTTTGCTGTAGGAACTAGTACAGATCTCTAAAAGAGGAGAATGCAAATTTCTCATGAAATTTTAAAGATAAAAATACCATGGGACGGCAAAGAAACGTTGAACTGATGATAAACTGCTTGGGCTGGGTCCCAGACTGCTAGTAGTACATTCTTTTCTTTTCTGTTTCTTTGGTTATATGGAAAAGTCAGAGAGGTATTGTGTAGGATTTACATAGAAATAAGGGCAGTAGTAAGAGCTGCACAATGGTGGTTGTTCGAGATTGGAATGTTGTTCAAAGAACAAAATTAACTGAAAACATCCCAGACAGCTCTGGCAAATGAATGACCTTGACCTACCCCAACAACTGAATGCTTCCACTTCTGCTCTTAGGTATCACTCTATCAAAGGGTCAGTATGTCTGTTTTGGCAGTTCCTACTCCCACCAGCCAACTGTGCTCCTCCTTCCTTGCCATTTCTTTTGGTTTCTACTTCCTCATGGCTTTTGCCTACTAATAATTTAGGTCTATCTGGTAGTCTTTCATAGCCTACATGGCTTACTTTCTGTGTATCTTTTGCCTCTGCTCCATCTTCCAAATGCCCAAACTGGTTTGTGTATTAAATATAAAACTCCCCCAGAGAGGGAATACAATCCCTTCAATTAATCACCATGGTCTCTATTTTGACATAGATTTTTGGGACAAGCTGCCTCCCAGAACACCAGCCAACCTCCGTGTTGTTTTCCCTGGAGTTCAGTTTCTACTTCTGGTGAGGCTGGCTGTTGTTGTGTCAGTGGAATGACACAGTATAAGGAGTGAAATTATGTCAGCCTAAGGATTCACCATAGTTGGGTTTTCTCTGTGGGATTGTGGAAGTGTGACATAGCCATTCTGACTCCTGCCTTTTCTAAAACAGTCCCTAAAAGATGTCAGAAACAGATTCCTTTGGAAGGATGAATAACTGATATAACCAGATAAAAGTCTGAAGGCTTTTCATGGCAACCAAAGTTCTTGGTAAACTTATGTAGAAATTTAAAGAATGGAATCTTTGAAAAGGCCACCTGTGTAAGGCAAGTATCCTTTCTTCTTCTTCTTCTTTTTTTTTTTTTGTATTTCAATTACAGAGGGTTGAGTTAAACATACTGCTTACTTCCTAGCCCACCCCCACCACTGGTCCATGTTAGACCTCCCTTGATTGATTTAGTAATTGGAATCCTCTCTTTTAACTTACTGTTGGAATTCATCTCTAAAAGGAACAGCTTATACCATATTTAGTTTAAATTTTTCTTGCATTAAACTAAAAAGAACTTTCCTATAACTTTGTCCCAGTGTTTTTGGGTCAGTCCTAGGGAACTGCACAGAATGATCAGTTCCTTCCTCAACAACTCAGTAGCTTTTCAGTCTCATAAAGTCAGCTCTCATGACTTGTGAATGTTCATTTTACTATGTGAAACATATCCTGTTCTTAATTCTTCATAGGATGTGGGTCAAAGACAATTTACTACCTTCCCTTTAGACTACATTTTAGTTACCTTCCCTTGGACACACTGTAGTTTGACAATGTCTTTTTAAAAATGTAAATACTTTAAAAATAGATGTGCTCTACCAATGCAAAATATGATGGGTACAACCTTGCCTCTCTATTCCTTAATTTCAGTTTCTATTAATGCACCCTAAAATTTGTACAAGTTTTTTAAAATAATATCACATTTTTGACTCTCATTGAACTTTAAATCTTTTTCAAGTGAATTGCTGTCAGTTCAGAGCTTTCCTACCTTGTATTTAAGTAGTTGATTCTTTGAACTTAGATGCACAACTTAACATTTAACCCTATTAAGTTGTATATTGTTAATTTCATCCCATCCTTCTCCTTTGTCAAGGTCTTTTTCAAGTTTGATTCTTTAATGTGGTTTATCAGATTTTCCCTCAACTATGTGTCATCTACAAATTAGATAGGCAAAATTTATATCAGAGTTCACCTAATTCGCTGATTAATATGTTTAAGATTTCAGAACAGAGGGTAGAGAACTTTAGTGTGGTTCTCAAACTTTAGTGTACAAGAGAATTATTTGGGACATTTATTAAACATGCAGATTCCCAAGTCTCATTTCCAGAAATTTTGATTTAGTAAGTGTGGGATGAGACTCCAGGAATGTGTATTTCTAATGGGCACCCCATGTGCTCCTGATACATTTGGTCCCAGGCCAACTTTAGAAGCATTTTTAGAAATGTCCTTTGAGTCTAAGTTGACAGTAATGTGTTCGTTAATTTCAATAGGATGGTTGTCTAGCCCAGTGCTGGACGCATGATTGATACTAAATGAGTGAGGGAAGGGGTGAAGGAATGATGGATGGGAAGGAAAGCTCAGGTAACAACCCAGCTTACATTTCTCCATTTTATTCACACAGTCAGTCTGATGGGCTCTTTTGAATACTTTGTTGTAATTAAATTATATATTTTGATGTTCCCCACTGGGAAACGTGTATTATGCATGACCTATTCTTCATGAACATATGCTGTCTTCTAGTGATCATTGCTTTCCTTTCTGAGTGCGCACAGATTATGGATTTCTCTCCAGAATTTCATTGAGAATTAAAGAGTGTTTTGTATTAAAACCCAGAGATCTCCCTCTATTTATTCCTGCTTGATTTATAAGAAACTAGGGCATAGTTTTAGTGTCTGACTTATTTGCTCCCCTTCAGGCCATGTAGATTGTCTTTTCTGTTTTAATGTGTTTGCAAATAAATAAGTACCCAAGGAATAGACATTTCAACAAGGAGAGATTTCTTCCTTTCCCCAGAACTTATATTTTTGAAAACTTCTAAAATCCACAGAAAGACTCAAAGAATAGTACAGTGTTCTTTACCCAGATCAACAATTGTTAGCATATTGGTTTTTTTGTAACAAGCTATAACTGATAAGATTTTTTTTCCCCCCTGAACCAGTTGGTCACTATGTTTTTTTAGTTTCTTAGTGTAGAACAAGTCTTAGTCTATCCTGTATTTGCCTTTCAAGGTGGCCATCTGTATTCTCCGAATATTCTTAATATTTTTGCGTGTTTGTTTACTATTTTGAGTTTTGGCTTCTGAATCACATAAAGTTTTACATATTCAAAAAATAAAATAAAGCGGATTGGAAAAGCAAACTTTAAAATTTGTTCCTGAAGGGAAGTTAGAGCACATCACAGTGTTCACCGCAAATATTAAGGAATCTGATTCTAAGTAAAAGTGAAAGAAACAGAAGCTTGCGTGGAAGCTTCGTAGATGGCCATAAAATCTAAAGAAGGTTCAGCAAGGCTGTGTGGGGGGGGTGTCTGCAGATGAGATCAGCTCTCAGATCCATCCCCAACCTCTGAGGAAGGGACATAGCATCCCTAGAGACATAAACACAGGGCTGGATTTCAGATCCCAGCACCTGGATCTGTGGGAGGACACCTGAGAGGAGACTCACAGCTGCCACATCACGGTCATGACCCCTTCTCTGGGAGGTCATCATCTGAATGATTGCAGGCTATCAAGGCCAACGGCCCTCCCTCCACAGGCCAGGGCAGATCTGTGGCCGTCCCCACTGAAGCTCTCTCAAGACTTTGTCACAGCTCCTCTTCCTCTGCTTAGTGCTGCCTTCTTCCTTCTGCTACACCTGGTGCTGATTTTAGGAGCGCTTCCCAGTACACCAGCTGTGTGCCCATCGCCCAGCGCTGCTCCAAGCTCTCATTATCCATGAACGCATGGAATCCTCACAGTGGGTGCTATTGGCATCCACATTTTGTATGTGAGGAAACTGAGGCACGACGAGGGGCTACAGGACTGGCCAACGACATTCAGAGAAGCAAGGCTTGACACAGGCCTGTGACATCCCTGCCGCTCCCTGATTAGCCCCCGCAGTTTTCCTCCGTGACACAGAGACTGCCATCAGCGTGCTCAGCAGTATCATAGTTCTATTATATTTCCAAGATATTTTCCTAAGCGAAGATACAGAAGAACTTCCTGTAGAGTTAGCCCGAGAGAGGATTAGTCCTGACGACGGGGTAAGAAAGGCAGGTAAAAAAGCAGTTCCAGCCTGATTCTTTGTTCTTCCACAGAGCTTTAGCCTGAACCAGGAGTTGGCTTCACCCTCTAAGCTCATTCCCCAGAGCTCACTTTTCCGCCAGTGACATGATACACCTGCCACTCCCGCTCTTGCAAAGGGAGAAGAATATGTACAGCACAGAACACGAAATGAGAGATGAAGAGGTTTCTCTTCCCTAAGACAAGAGGTAGTTCGTGTTTCCCGACCTATTTGAGTACACATGCAGAGCTTGCACAATGTCGCTTAACCAGCCCGTTTAGCATGGATGAGATCTACTTTCCTTTCAACAAGCTCTTTAAGACGTGACTTATTTAAAAAGCTTCACGAATCTGCAAGGTCAAAATAGCCAGTTCTACCGAGAGACGGAAGGAATTTCGAGACCACGGTTGCAATTTACAGTTGGGAAATCTTTGCACTTCAGTGATTCTTTTAGCCCCGGTGGTGGAATGACCAATGGTCCCCGCTTTCCCTGTGGGAGAGGGTTCCCAGGATGTGGCCGTTTCAGTGCTGAAACTGGGAGGTCCCGTGCAATCTGGATGACGTGAGCAACCCACAGGGCACCCTTTGTGACCCAGAACCACTGTTACAGGAAATGCCTGCCCTTCTATTGGAGATAATTTTTATTATCTCAAAAAATGCTTACTTTTTTATATAAAATAAGAAAATTTAGAAATTTTGGAAGAAAATAAAGGAGAAATGAAAAGCCACCCATGAGCTCCTATCGCACAGATCACGGTTTCAAGCTTTCGACATCTTTTGTGAATTTTTCTGGATTTCTGTGTGTGTATAAATATATTTTACAAATCTCAAACTGTGCCATATCCTGATCCTGCCATATCCTGATTTTAATTTAGTGTGAGCATTCTCTCATAACAATAAATACTTTCTGAAAACACCATTGCTAATCGTTGCCTATTTCCTTTGAGGAGACACTATACTTTATTTAACCATTCTCCTGTTGTTCAGCATTTAGGCTAATGTTTGCTGTTAAAGATAATGTTGTTGTGAACGTCTTTAGGTTTCTAATTATTTCTTTTGGACTTTTCTGTTGAAAAGTTTCCAGGACCTCATTGGGTGAAAATTACGGGCTTTGTTCGGGGTTCTGAATCCTATCTCCAAAATGCTTCTGGAAATGCTTCAACATTGTTCATGCCTGTTCACCTGAACTGTCAGCACTAAGTACTTTTTTCAATCTTCATCATTGTTCTAGGTTAAAAACAAGTTACCCCAAATAATCTATATCTCTTTGTTTACTAAGGAGTTCAAACCTCTTTTATGCATTTCTCTTTGGAACGTTCCTATAAATTGTTTGTCCATATATTTCCCCAGACTTTATATTGTTTCAATGTCTTGCTTCTAGATTTATACAAGTTCTTTACAGGCTAACTAAATGACTCTTTTTAATGTTATGCTTGTTTCAAAGCATAACATTATGCTTGTTTCAAATACTTCCCTTAGTATATCATTGGATAGATATTTTTCAAATAGTGATGCTTAAAGGTTTCGGATGTTTCTGATCTTTAAGCCATGTATTAAATTGCACACACACGTGTGCACACATACCCATGCACACAACCCTGTGAGGAGGCCTAGACTTTCCTTTAAAAGTATTTTTTTCTTTTCACTCTTAACTCATCAGACTTAACATTGTTTTCTAACATTAGGTATATGCGCTGCAGAAGCAAGCACTGTTTTTTAATATTTGAAAAGAATTTCTGTTACATGTATGTAATTTTGAAGAAAAATGGTAAAAAGAAAAAAAATGCTATGAATCTACCACCCAGCCTCACTAAAGCATACCAACTACTTCGTGTTCCTCCCTGTAATGGCTAATTTTATGTCAACATGATTATACTATGGGATGCCCCAGATTAAACATTATTCTTGAGTGGGTCTGTGAAGGTGTTTCTGGGTGAGATCAGTATTTGAATCAGTGAACTCAATAAAGTGGATTGCCCTCCCCAGCTTGGGTGGGCATATTCCAATCTGTTGAGGCCCCTAATAGAACAGAAAGGAGGAGAAAGGAAAAACTGGCCCATTTTGCTTCCTGCCTGCCTCCTGCCCTTCGCTGGGATTTGTACCATTGTCTCCTCTGGTTCTCAGACCTTTGGAATAGAATTACAGCACTGGCTTTCCTGGGTTCTCAGCTTGCAGGTGGTAGATCATGGGACTTGCTAGCCTCCCTAATAACACAAGCTGATTTTTTATAATCAATCTCTTCCCATACATATCCTACTCGTTCTGTTTCTCTGCAGAATCCTGACTAATACACTCCACAGTCTCAGATCTCTGCCTTTCCCAAGTTGTAGCTACCATCCTGCTTTTGCCTTTATCCTTCCCTTGTTACTTAAAAATCACTTTTATCTTGTATATGTTTGTATCTCTGAGCATATGTTTAGTTTTCATATTTTGGGGCTATATAAAAATAGATTAATCTTTTATCTCATCTTCTCAGTCTTGCTTTTTTTAAATTAAGTACTATATATAAGTTTATCCATATTTTATGTGAAGATATAATTCATTCATTGCCATACCGGATAATAATTTCTTTCATGAATATACATATGTATACACATACACACATATATTATATATACACACGTACGTAGACAGACATGTATGTACCTGGGCATGAAATTGATAGGTTAAAGTGTGTGTGCCCATTCAAATTTACAAGCTATCGCTAAATTGTTTTCCCGAGTGGTTGTACTAATTGCATTCCCAGTTGCGGAGTAGAAGACTCCTGTTGCCTGACTTCTTTGCCCGTCAGTACTTTTCAAGTCTTGAAATCTGGTTGCCGTTTTCCATTTGGGAGATTTGCACTAACGCTTTAGGTTTATTTGGCCAAGATCTTAAAGACTGAAAAGGAGTGCTTAAAAACAAGTCAGACCTTTTCATTTGGGCTTCTGGTTTCTCCTTGAGGTCAGTCACCTTGCCGTGGTAGCTTTCCAGTAAAACACTTAACAAGCTGTTCCTAACATGTCATGCTGGGCCAAATGTTCAGCCCTTCGAAGAAGAGGCCGCATCAGCTAGGACAGGTGAACAGTCGACTGAGTTAGGAATTAGGAAGCTTGGGCTCTAACCTGGTTCTGCCCCTGCCGCTTTGCAGGGCGCGTGAATAAGTCACGTCACCTCTTGGCATCCCATCTGCTCACGGGGCATGATAGCACTGACCTTCCTCCCTGGCCTGCAGTGAGAACAAAATCCCGTTGTGGAGCACTTTGAAATCTTTGGATGAAAAGCACGACAGAAGTGCCAAGTGTGATTGTTACCAGTGCCAGCAACACTATAAGACAGCATAAAAATAGGAAGCAAAGAAAATTTCATTTTACAAAAGCTTCAATGAGAAAATTGGCCGGTCAGAGTGTCATTCCCTGTTTTTGGTTCATATAGATGTTGGCTTTTATAAAATTAAAAAAAAAAAAAAGTATACATTTTTGTCTTTGCCAGGCAGAAACCCTTTGATCGTCACTATCCCTATGTCATTAGGTGAGTCACTGATGCAGGGGGGAGATTAATACCTTAGGAGACCCTGTGAAATCAGTTCTTTGTAGTTACCCCCCAAATCTTACCTCTCAACACAAGGCACTGTTACAGATTGGGGCTTGGGGAGAGTCTAAACCTCAATATTGTTACAATGCAGGATCTAAGACACTTTCAGCTGCAGTGGAGATGCAGGTCTCCAGTCAGATGCTGTCAGATCCTCCAACCTGCTCTTAATATGAAAACATGAGCGACACAGCTTTAAAATCTGGAGGGGACCTTTGCAACCACCTTTGATAGATTAGGAACCTCACAATAAGGTGAATCATGTGGCTTTAATGTGAAGGTTCATTCTAAAAATGACTTAGCCATCATTTTGGCGGCTCATACCCACCGAGGTATGAAGCTGTAAATGAGTTGTGATGACCCGTAATCAGCTTTCCTGATGAATTAAATGGGCTGCAGAGACAGTTCCAAGCCACAGAAAGGGCATTTCAAACCCCGATCTTGCCCCCTGATATGACACTCAAAGAATTTAGAACGAGAATTTTTGATTCTTTCACCACGCCTTTACCATCCCGGTGTTTTATATGGGGGTTTACCTAGTCAGTCCCCCACAGGCTGGTTTGTTTGCTGCGTCCCACTGAGAAGCCCAGAAAGTGAAAGGTACGGAGGTGTAGCCTGGGTGTAAAGGGGGACGTGGGTGATACAAGCCACCCACAGCAGCCATTCCCTGAAGGTATGAATCATATTGTACATGAATCCTCATTTCCACCCAGGCACACAGAACTACTGAGCACTATTGACATGTTCTGTTCAGAAGTTTCTCAGAGCGAGGGTCCTCATAGTGTTTTATGGAATAATTTGCATTCTAATTGGCATAATTAAATTATTGCCATAGAATTAGCATGGTGCGACTCTAGTAGGAATACTTTCCATTAGGAAATACTCCTTGGGAAAAAAAAAAATCCACTGTAGTGCCCAGTCACAAGGCAATCTCTGTTTATTCTATTCAGTAACCCCATGAGAAGGGTCATTCGCACTGGATTTTCAATTGCTTAACTGAAGAAATTAGTTGAAAAGTGGAAATCCAACCTGCTGATAGTTTCTTTATCTGCCCACACCTAATAATTGGTTTGCTGGTTTTTTTTCTTTAGATCGACAGATTATTTACGCTTCTGTGAATTGCAGTGCAGGCCAGAGTCTCTGTTTCTTTCTTTTAAAATTATTTTTAGGTGGTGGTAAGAATTGTCCATAGTCAAGCTAAAATTCTGTTCTTAACTTCAAAATTCTCATTTACATAATACACATTTCAAACAACGACAGGATAGTGGATTATTATGCGGCCTTGAAATATCACCTTGATTAAGACAATGGAGCATCGTAGAGAAATGGTAGCATGTTAAGTGAAAAAGAATATGAAATTGTGTCTGTACCATGATTTCAAGTACATAAATTATGGGCATATGAGCACAAGCTGAAAAAGGAATATGGAAAAGGAAACAGATGGTCGGGTAAGGTGGTGGGATTATGGGAGCCATCCCCCTTTTTTAGCTTTCCATTAACACCATGATAGTACTACTCATGTAAGAAGCATAGTTGCAAAAGCATTTAGTTAGGCGCAGAGGAAGATACACCATGAGACCAATAAATTGTAAACTGCAAATCCCCTCACCTGGGGGGGGAGGGGCGCCTGTGAATGCCTAAATTGCTAAGAGCTCCTGGAGGGTTCCAGGTGGGGAGAGAGGACTGCGTTACAATCAGAAACATTTCTATGTCAGCATTTCTGGTAAATTGCTTGAAGAGATCGCAGAAAAAAGGGACCTAATTCTCCAGCGCTCCTGTAATCTGTCTTGATCTATTTTCTCATTCTAAGTAAATATTCACTTTCATGCCTAATTTTGTATTTGTGTATATGCATTCTTTAAAAAAGCAGGCGGGGGGTGGGCACTCCTGTAATTGTCTAAGCTTCAGGCCTCACAAAACCTGCAGGTGCCTTTGATTAGGTGGGTCATCAGAACCCTAACTGGGTCCTGGGAAGTATGAAGTCTACCCCAGGGCCCCATCCCCAACTTCTCCGAAGAACCACTATGCATCCGTTGGAAACACTGTTGCTGGGCTCAGTGCTTGGTATGTCAGCACACTCCTGATTTCGCTGCTGGCTCCTTCGAAGCTGGTCTCTGTTCTTCATGGGAAAAGCAGCTTGCCGTACCAATTCAGAATTGGAGGGTAGGAAGGGGCTTACCTGACAGTCATGTCTAGCCATTCCTCGGACACGCGGTTCTTCTCTTCAAGGCCTCTGGGCCAAAATGTTAATTTGTATTTGGAGAAGAGCTACCTAAGTGTCACGTGTTTTATATGACAACCCCATTATTAGGCCCGTTTTGGAGCTAAGGGAACCAAAGTTCAGAGCTTGGCAAGGAGCAGCCCTGACATCCCAGCCTTGGTGTTTGACTTTAAAGCTTGGTTTCTCCCTTCACTGTACAGTACAGTATAATATCTCCCTCTGACCCAAGCAAAATGTGGAATTAATTTTTCCCTGGAGAACAACTCCCAAGGCTTCTCAAACAAAGAACGAAAACAAACGAAAAAGCAAATACATTCCCAGCTAAGAGAGGAAATCCCCAGGAACTACTACTTGTCCATTTATTTGACATTGTAAGCAGTATTCCTGGTGAGAAACTATCAAGAACTTGAGCCAAGAGTGAACCCTGGAAGTGCAAGGTGACACTGAGAAAGAGACTAGAACAGTGGGCTGCAGGCCCCTCCTAGCAAAGCAAAAGCAGCTGTTTCCCAGGGCCTCTGGAAAGCAGCCCTCTCCATCACAGCAGCAGTAGGAAAGGGGAGGTTGGGACCATGCCGCACACCTTCCCACCTGGGTGTCACTGGAACCCAGTGTCCTAATCATATTTCCCCGTCACCTCTCAGCACTGATTTACTTTCTCCTCCCATTCTACATGCTGCAGCACTAATTGCCTGCCTAATTGCCAAAACTAATTGCTATGACATTCATTGTTCATCTGCTCTCTTCTCTGGCTTGGGCTCCGGCAGGTGGCTCGTACGAAGGCGAGGATGGCATTATTCCTGGCTTGCTCCAGGGAGAGTGATGTCCCCCAGCAGTTGCTTTTCTCTTGAAGGTGGACCAAGGAACTAGCTTTCTTACCGCAAAGGGAAGAATGACTCTGGACAGAGGTTTGCCTTCTTCTGACTTGAGATGGGGTTGCTTTGACTAGTTTGGAGTCTGGGAAGCTGGACTTCTCAGGAGGTCTCTCCCTCCCATTTAGAGGTTAGAATTCGATTTGCTGATTAAAAGAGATGAGTCTGCTTCTTGAGCTCATCAGCGGCAGAGCTGGTTCTGGTGTTCGGATTTCCCACTTCCTAGCCCTGGATTTCTAGCGTGTCACACTGCAACTACTGCAGTGGCACTAATTCCTCTTTTATATTTTCTTGTAAATTTTTATTAAGACTCTATCAAGTAATGTTTCCTTATTGTAGCTAGGATAATAAGCATCAGTATTTATTGGGTTGTTAGAAACACCCAGCACTTTCCATGCGTTCTCTCCTTTCATTGTCAAAAACGGCAGCATAAGCAGCTGCTGTCAGTGTCCTTTTTATATATGGGGAAACTGAGGCAGGGGAAGGTGAAGAACTTGTCCCGGTTTGATGCCAGAGCCCATCCTCTGGCGACCACAAGGTCACATGCATGATCCTGCTGACGGCTTCTGGATTCTGATACATAGAGGAGCTTCTTCTGAAGGCGAATCGAAGGTTGGTGTTGGAGCCACTTGAAACTAGTCAAGCAGACTGTGCAAATTCTCATGTAAATTCATGTTGCTGAGCCAGGAGTCGTGACATTCTGTTTTCTCCGTACCGCGGGGAAACACAGATGAACGACGATACTACTCTGGGATGAGGCTGGGCATCGCCTTCTCCCGCCGCCGCCGCCTTCCGCAGGCCGTTTCCACCGAGGAAAAGGAATCGTATCGTATGTCCGCTATCCAGAACCTCCACTCTTTCGACCCCTTTGCTGATGCAAGTAAGGGTGATGATCTGCTTCCTGCTGGCACTGAGGATTATATCCATATAAGAATTCAACAGAGAAACGGCAGGAAGACCCTTACTACTGTCCAAGGGATCGCTGATGATTACGATAAAAAGAAACTAGTGAAGGCGTTTAAGAAGAAATTTGCCTGCAATGGTACTGTAATTGAGCATCCAGAATATGGAGAAGTAATTCAGCTACAGGGTGACCAGCGCAAGAACATATGCCAGTTCCTGGTGGAGATTGGACTGGCTAAGGACGACCAGCTGAAGGTTCATGGGTTTTAAGTGCTTTTGGCTCACTGAAGCTTAAGTGAGGATTTCCTTGCAATGAGTAGAATTTCCCTTCTGTCCCTTGTCACAAGTTTAAAAACCTCACAGCTTGTATAATGTAACCATTTGGGGTCTGCTTTTAACTTGGACTAGTGTAACTCCTTCATGCAATAAACTGAAAAGAGCCAAAAAAAAAAAAAAGCCCAGGCTTCCCTGGGCTGTGGCAAAGACTGCGCCTTAGGAGGGAGGCCTGTGGTTTAGTTCTAGATCTGCCGCTAGGCCACTAGCCAGCTGTACGGTCCTGGGATGACCGGATTGTCTTGGTTTCTTCTTCTATGAACTAATTAGGCTCCGTGGTCCCGAGGACCACTGCCATTCCGTGCCTTTCTGATGGCACACCCAAGGTGAAGCGCATAACGGCAGAGGCTTGCCATGAGCTTCAAGAAAGCTCTGCAGTAGCTGTAAATAAAAGTCTTATTGTTTGGGTCTTGATCTTTTCCCCTTCAGTGATAGGAATAAAAGCAATGGCACTATTGTGTGAAATAAGAGTTTTCTCATTCAGAAGAAAGCTATGACACATACAATAGCAAACCATTTGGAAGCTGAAAAAAATAATTGTATAATTTACTGACTAGGATAGGAAAGTGATTTAGGAGACCAGAGAAGGACTAGGGGTTAAAAAATGACTAAAAAAAAAAAAAAAAAAAAGATTTGGAACTTTATTGCTAAAAAAGGGAACACTGTAAGGTGATTTAATACACAGAAAGAAATAATTATTTCTAACTATTTTAAGGAGGAAGGCCTAGGCACAATTAGAAGAAAACCAGGAACAAAAGAGAAAATTATAATTTCATCTGAGGGAGAAAAAGTCATTTTCATGAAAAACAGAGGTTTTGAAATAAGGACGTCTGTTATTGGTTGCCTTTTCAGTTCTTCTGGGTAATTTTTTGAGGCCCTTATGATCTTTCAACTTCTAAAAGCATGTTTGAGGGAAAAGTGGTAAGGCATGAATTTTAAAAAAATTAATTTCTACAAAAGTTGGGTATTCATCCTTTCTGATGGAGGCATAATACTCCATAGTGTATATGGACCACATCTTCCTTATCCATTCGTCCGTTGAAGGGCATCTTGGTTCTTTACACAGTTTGGCGACCGTGGCCATTGCTGCCATAAACATTGGGGTACAGATGGCCGTTCTTTTCACTACATCTGTATCTTTGGGGTAAATACCAAGGAGTGCAATGGCAGGGTCATAGGGAAGTTCTATTTTTAATTTCTTAAGGAATTTCCACACTGTTCTCCAAAGAGGCTGTACCAACTTGCATTCCCACCAACAGTGTAAGAGGGCTCCCCTTTCTCCACATCCTCTCCAACACATGTTGTTTCCTGTCTTGCTAATTTTGGCCATTCTAACTGGTGTAAGGTGATATCTCAATGTAGTTTTAATTTGAATCTCCCTGATGGCTAGTGATGATGAACATTTTTTCATGTGTCTGATAGCCATTTGTATGTCTTCATTGGAGAAGTGTCTGTCCATATCTTTTGTAGCAATATGGATGGGACTGGAAGAGATTATGCTGAGTGAAATAAGTCAAGCAGAGAGAGTCAATTATCGTATGGTTTCACTTATTTGTGGAGCATAACAAAAAGCATGGAGGACATGGGAAGTTAGAGAGAAGGGGGTTGGGGTAAATTGGAAGGGGAGGTGAACCATGAGAGACTATGGACTGTGAAAAAACAGTCTGAGGGGTTTGAAGTGGCGGATGGGTGGGAAGTTGGTGTACTAGGTGGTGGGTATTATAGAGGTCACGGATTGCATGGAGCACTGGGTGTGGTGAAAAAATAATGATACTGTTATGCTGAAAATAAATAAATTAAAAAAATTAATTTCTTTCTTTTAATTTAATATAATTTTAGTTCCAGGACAGGTAACCTCCAATGTTATATTAATTTCAGGTTAAAAAAATTAATTTCTGTGGTATGGATTTTATAGTAGAAACCCCCTTAGCAGGTAGTAAGGGAGAGAGACTGCTGGAGAAGGAGGTGGGACTTGAGGCGCCAGTCTGCTCCTTCCTGCTGTGTGACCCTGGCCAAGTCCCGTCCCCTTTCAGAGCCTCACTATCCTCCCATCTGCACATGCCTCTGAGGCTTGCATGCCTCTGAGGACCTGTTCTACACGTTCACATTCCTTACTGTAAAGTAGTGTCAAAACAAAACCAAACCCCAAAAAACCCCAAAAAACAAACAGCCCGACATTTTATAGTCACTGATCTATAGGCTATTAGACATTAGGATAAAAGCCAGAAAAATCTATTTTTTAAAATTAGGAATATTGGTTAGAGTGAAATATTCATATTCCAGGAAGTTCTGTTGCTTGAATGCTTCTAGAGTCATTCTGGTGCCAAAAAGGATGTGGAGGCGGCCTCTTCTTCCTCCTCTGCTTCCTTCTTTGTTCATGGGAATGTACAAATGTGTGTGGGAAACCATAGTAGGAAACCGTCACTTGAGCTGCTCTGGGTTGGGGTACGCTGTGTACCCCACAGGGCCAGGTGCCCACAGGCCACCGGAAGCCGCAGCTGCAGGCTGGGAGGGACCCCTGACTCACTGCCTTGTGCTGGGGGGCAAAGCCCCCTCTCAAAGGGAAACACCTGCCACAAAATGTCCACTGAAGCTGGAGAAAGTAAAGGCGAGGGGCTCTGGGCTGTCCCAGCACCAGTCTCCACCATCATTCCAGGGCAGAGTGCACCTGTTGGATCACCATGCCGTGAAGGAAACCGCGAAAGTTGCAATTGTGAACACCAGCCCCCAGAAATAATGAGCCTTGAAATAGTTCTGAGACCAGAGCCAGAGGGGGCAGGGACAGAGGAGACAGTCAGAGAGTGGGACTGGGGTGATAGAAGGAGCTGGACACAGTGGTCTAGAGCCTTGTCTCATTCCAGATACGGGACCTGAGGATCTGCATGTGTGTATGGTAGGGGTTGGGGGTGGGACTAGAAGGGGAAGCATTGGGAAAGGGACGGAAAAGAGAAGGTTTGAGTCATGACAGGTTAATAAACATTTTTCAGACTGCAGGCTGTAGCTTAGAGGTTTGTTGTAAAATCGGTTTAGTTGTGCAGGTGTTCTTAACTTGGAGTCCATGGACATGGCTGTCCTACCTCCAGAGGCTCAAGGATGGGACTGTATTGCAAAATAATTGATTTCCTTTGTAATCCTATGGGTTTTGTTTTATGCATTTAAAAACATTAGTCCAAGAAGGTTTTCTATACTACACTGAGTAGAAATGGCACCAAAAAATAAAAAATCTGAGGGTTAAGGCCAGCATTTTAAAAAAGCTATTGTGGTAGACTAAAGAGAAACAGAACAATTTAAGCTCCACCTGTAATAGGGATAAATATTGTTTTGTGAAAATTTTGTTGCAGAATACTTAATACATATGTGTACAAATATATATACATGTATGAATGTGTGTGTTTATACATATATATATATGTTTATTTCCAACAGTATTTCATGGTCAAACATTTTGACAGCTACTGATTGATAGGCTTATAGACATTAAGATAATAACTAAAAAATCCATTTTAAAAATTATGGGTTAGGAGAGCCTGGGTGGCTCAGTCTTTAAGTGTCTGCCTTTGGCTCAGGTCATGATCCCCGGGTCCTGAGATCAAGCCCCACATCAGACTCCCTGCTCAGCAGGGAGCCTGCTACTCCCTCTCCTTTTGCTCCCCCTGCTTGTGCTCTCTTGCTCTGTCAAATAAATAAAATCTTAAAAAAAATTTTTAATAAAAATTATGGATGTAGAATGTGGTGACATACTCATGTTTTGGACCAGAAGGTTCCGCATTTATGCAGATGTCTGACATTGTACACTTAGCATGGCGACATTCCGGCCAGCCTCTTTCTGGATGGTGACCAGCTGGCTTTGACCACAGCCCTTAATGGATGGCCACATCCCTCTTTGCCTTGTTGAGCCCTGAGTTAATTTGAAGTGAACAGACCTCGTAGAGACACATGTTGATTCTTGTGGCTACAAGGCTCCAGGAAACGTTAGAAGCGGAGGTCTTATTTCCGGAGAGGTGTACCTTCCTGTTTTTCTCCAGGGAGGTTTGCTCTCTCAGCAAAGAACAAGGCCATTGTAAGACACAGAGAGGGCCTCTCCCACTGAGGGCCACAGCAAAGGGGAAATCCGCAAGCAAAGGAAAGAGAAAGAGGAGCAGAGAGGTGAGATGAAGCAAATACTCAGGCAAAGGGGGTGAGGACCATTAAAAAAAGAGAAAGGCGAAGAGAAAAATAGCAAGTGTGTAAGGCAAGTAGCTGGGCCAGCTGAGCCGTGGGTGTGGTAAGAAGCTATTGCTAGCCCGTTAGCCTCCTGCAGGATTCGCAGCATCAAGAACGGTGGGACTAAAAGAAAGAAAGACAATTCAGCAGGAAACATCAACAGATACAAATCCTGGGACAAGACCAAACTGCAATTAGACTTGAGCCGACAGAGAGCTATGGCTTCCCCTCTTAGTGAACTGTTGCTCGCTTCTTAATATTTTAAAAATGAAATTCGTATGTACTTGGTTCATTTAGAAAACCATAAGCTTTGCTAGAGCCAGGGCTTTGTCCAAATCATTTCTTATGTCAGCACTAGCATCATGGTTAAGGGCACAATAAAGGTTTGTAAAGAAATGGTAATTGATCAGCTGGTAACTGGTATTTGAGAGTACTTGGAATAATGATAGTGATAACTACAACGTATGCCCTGCTTAATGGTTTAGAAATCAATTTCATGGCCATCGTGTCACTTAGTCCTCACACAGTCCCATCAAGTATCACCATTAGCATCTTTATTTTAAAGATGAGGACGTTAATTAATTAATTAATTTAGATTTTGTTTGTTTTAGAGAGAGAGAGCTGGCGCGCGCCAGCTGGGGGAGGGGCAGAGGGAGTGGGGGAGCAAGGAGCACGAAGCCTGACACGGGGCTCCATCTCACACCCTGAGGCCATGACCTGGGCCCAAACCAGTTCAACGCTCAACGAACTGAGCCTCGCAGGCACCCTGATGAGGGCACTAACTACTTCACGCCACTCAGGGATAAGTGTCTGGAATTTTAATCCAGCCTCTCTAATGGCAAAACCAATAGAGCAGGGGCGCCTGGGTGGCTCAGTGGGTTAAGCCGCTGCCTTTGGCTCGGGTCATGATCTCAGAGTCCTGGAATCGAGCCCCGCATCAGGCTCTCTACTCAGTGGGGAGCCTGCTTCCTCCTCTCTCTCTGCCTGCCTCTCTGCCTACTTGTGATCTCTCTCTGTCAAATAAATAAATAAAATCTTAAAAAAAAAAAACCAATAGAGCACATTGCCTCTTCTGGGAATGCTGTATATTTAATGCAGATGCCTTGTAAATCTAAGTATCCATATCCATAGTCAGTATGTGTATTAAGTTGGGTCGTTTAGGAAACAGACACTGATGGAATTGGGAGTGTGTGAGGTGGAGGGAGTACCACTTGTGAAAGATAAAGGGGGAGAGAGCAGAGAAGGGCAGGGATGTTGGAATGGCACCTGTGAAAGGAGAGGCAGAAGGACGCAGAATCAAGGTGAGAGTGCCTCAGACTATGGTGCACACCTCACGGAAGACTTAGCCAATACAGCACGAGTTCCAGAACAAAGATTGCCTGGATTGGGTATAAATGGCCAGGCTGCAACCTCCCTGTCACCGCCATGCTCCATATCTGGGTCTGCCTAGGAAGCACGTGGCCTTGGCTTGAAAGTGGAGGTGAGTTTGGCAGGAACAGTAGCTGGATGTTGTAGGCTAACAGCAATTCTTGCAGCTGAAAGGCAGGCTCTTTTTGCAAGGGAGAGGCAAATGGTGGGCCCCCTGGCCAGCGCAACATATACTGAAGTTTTCTTAAGCTGGAATTTTTCTACAATTCCAACTTAAGTTCCCTAGTTGGGTACTGTTTTATTTATGATACCCTCACTTTCTAACTTTCTCGTTTACCCTCACTTGGTAAACGAGAGCCCACGTAAGGACCAAACATGCCGGTTTGGGAGACTGAATTCCTATCCTACAGGATTACGGGATGACAGGGGATTATAGTAAGTTGAGCAATTAAAATCTGATACACTGGAGCAGGTCAACTATTTGAAAATACAGGTGCTACTAGTCCATTTCTCACATTCATGGCAGACTTGGCCGATTGATCACAACAGTCTTTTTCATGAGTTGTGTTGTCTGCCTCAAAATTATTCTCAGCATAGTGATCCAGACAGCCACTACCAATCTATCAGTGTTGGCGCCTGAGATGAAACCAATTTATCATCCCAGCACTGGGAGATAGGGGCATATATAGGTCTTTGAGCAGGTGTGTGTGTGCACCGAAGTGTGTGTGTGAGTGCTAGTGAGAGAATGGAGTTAAGGTAGACATAATGAACGCTTGGACTTGTTTATCCATTAGGGAGTTAGGTTTCAAATTTTTTTATTTATAAGTCTGTTTCAACTCAAAACACTCCCCTCACCCAAAAGCAATGCTATAAATAAGAATTATACACGAAAGTCAATGCCTAAATTCCTACTTACTTGTACATAAGCATTGGTGAAAATGCTTTTGGATCCTAACACAAAGCAACAACCATTGGCCTTAATAAATAGTGGGGTTTTTTTCTCCCATAATAATAAATTCGTAGGTAGACAACTGCCTGCCGAGGTTCAGGTTTTTAACAATGTGTCCCCATAATTCTGTTGCTGTTTACCTCATGGTTGCAGGATGGCTCTTGTTGTTACAAGCATTGCCATCTGTGTCAGGAGAATGTGGGGGTGGGGTACCCGCCATTCATCAGGAAAGAAAAGCTGTCTAAGTAACCTCCCCCAGAAGACTTTCATTTACATCTCCTGGGCAGACAGGATCGTGTGACTGTCTCTGGTTTTAAGAAAAATGAAGACAGCACATACTCCATTTTCCAGCTTCTATGGTGGGAGGCAGCAAGGGAAAAAGAATTGGGAGAAGCTCTTGAATAGGTAACCAGTAGTCAAAGGTAATCATATTTTAGAGGGTGAAGCAACTCTTAGATGTTTTTGAGCAAAGGTGGAAAATATTCCGTGTTCATTCTTCTACTTATTCTTACATTCCAATAAAAAAAAAACTTAGTAAATGGAATAAAGTGTCTCTTTGTAAGTACTTTCATTGGGTGTGGATGGATTCTACATATATGAGCTTTAGCAAAGTAAATTTCTTATTTTGAGCTTCCATGAACCTATGTCTTAAAATCTGGTCATTGGGTAATTTTGAACCAAGATACTGTTAATAGATTACTGTTCACAATAGGATTAATCCAACAACTCACTGCAAACTAAAATGGGGATTCTAAAATTAAATGAACAATGAATGATACTTAAAGGTGAGAATGTCAGAAGATGAAATCTCCAGTCTACTGGTAATAACAACACTCAAAATGTACAGCATAGGGATGCCTGGATGGCTTAGTGGGTTAAAGCCTCTGCCTTTGGCTCAGGTCATGATCCCAGGGTCCTGGGATCAAGCCCCACTTTGGGCTCTCTGCTCAGCAGGGAGCCTGCTTCCCCCATTCTCTCTGCCTGCCTCTCCGTCTACTTGTGATCTCTCTAACTCTCTCAAACAAATGAATAAAATCTTTTAAAAAATGTACAGCATGTTTAGTAAATATTTCAGAAGTTCCAAACTATCTCTGTGTCTTTAAGTAGGTCATATGCCAAAGCTGAAAATCTTTTGGTGCTATTCAAGCTTTTTAGTAGAATATAGAATTAAGTCATTGGTAAACTCTAATAATGTGTTAATCTTAGATCATGATACCATATTATAGTGACATACTTTGTGGGTTACTTGAAAGTTTGTCTCATCACATGTGAAAAAAACAATCTAGGGCATTACATGCCATTTGCTTCAAAGAACTCAAGGTGGGAAATTTGGGGGATCAGTCTTTTGTCCATCTATGGGACAGAATGTTCAACCTTGTTTTAAAGAATCATGATGGTGTAGAAGAGAGTTCTTGTTTGAAGTCAATAGTTGAATTTGAATTTTCATTCTACCTCTGACTGCACAGGGCAAGTCTGTTAACTTCTCCAAAGCTCACTTTCCTTATCAGTAGACTAGAAATACTAATACAGAACCTCCTCTACTTACAATCAAGTTGTAAGTGAAAAGTTGAAAAGTCCAAAGTGGCTAAGCTTGCAGTCCCAAATGCATTTCCAAGAATAGGAGCATGAATCAGTTTCTCAAAGCTTTTAATTAAGGCTGTTCTTGTTCATACCTCTCCTATGCCATGTAGACCTAGCTAAGAGAATAACGCTTGACACACACAAGGCTTTGAATGAGTGAATGATATCTTTTCTAAAAATCATCCTTGTTTATATCTCCTGGAAGTCTATGGAGGAAGACAACTGCCTCCTTAGGGATCTCTACTGTCCCGGGTTGTCCTCTTCCCTGTCCCGTGGTTGTAGCAGCCATGGTTTTTGTTCTCACCACCTCAACACTCATGTGGGTAGAAATCACATTGGAAGAGGCTAGAGACAAGAGTTTTAGCAGCAGGGCCCCGTCTCCCAATCCTCAAACTTCTCCGATGCTTAGCCCTTTCTGGAATTACCATGAGACTCCAACAGTGTCCCTTTCTCATTCTCTTGTTGGTGTTGTCCATTAGCACAGGGACGGCACTCTTGTACATTGCGTGATTTGTTCTTTGTCCTTCAGAATCATTTCTACTTTTGAATAATTCATTCTGTATTCACATGAAACATTCTTCCTTTTCTGACGACTTTTAATTTTTAAAACTCTCTTCTGTTTCCATGGTAATTGTGTAACTCGACAAGGGCTTTTAACACTATCACTGCTCTTGGACTTATGAGACCTGATGTGGTTAATGATGTTTGGGAAAATGTCTCAAAATAAACACAAACACAGCAAAATGCACGGATGGCAAAAAGTGCAGTTTCTTAATACAAAAGGCAACAGCACACGGTCCAACATTATTGGCTGCTACCAGGTAGTGTGTTCTCACAGGACAGCTTTGTTTTTATCTGTGACCATCCATAGGATGAAAAGTCTGTAAGCAGAACGCATTGGAAACTAACCTACTTTCCTCACAGGTTTGCTGTTGGGATAAACTAAAAGGGAAAGTGTAAAATATTTTTCAGAGCTTTGTTATCATTTGCAGGAAGCTTGCCTCATTTCCATAGTTCCATCTTGGAACACCAGGGACAAATCTTTGTCCCACAGCAAAAGAGGGAACTCTAACCTTAATCTCTCTTCGAGCCAAACATATGAGCATGTATGTACGCATGCGCCCACCTACACACAGGGATACACATGTGGGTGAGCGCGCACACACACGCACACCCATACCACTATCAGGAGGAGAGATAGGGATCCTGGCTCACAGAGATCACATCTCTCCTGGTAGGAAAAGGGGTAGAGTCAAAATTCTTAGGTGCTGATCACTTCATTTTCACAAGACAAACTTCCTGGTTTTTGCTTAATAAAAGGAAACAAATCATTTGAAAGATGTTTTGAATTAGACTAAAAAGACACAGGTTGAGATTAGGGTTAAAGATTTTATTATATCCCGGAGTGCCTGTATAAACTATGTTGCAGTGATGTTTAATTGAAAGCTTTTCTAGATAATAAGTAGGAGATTCATTTATGGGCACTTCTAAAATGCTATTGGAATGAGAAAATGTAGATGCCAGCACATGTTCACGTAATCAAATAATAAACGACCAATTTTTATGTTGAGTTTTAGGATCACACAGTTATAAACAATTTACATAGAAGGAGGGGTCACTGAGATAGCCTTTTGGGAAAACAAGATGGATTTTTCCAGCCAATCTTGTCTTGGCGCACAACCACCTTAGACATATTGTCAGATTTTATGAAGATATTTTTCCTCTCACACTTCACTTTCACTATCTAGAAGCCAAGCTGAGGCATTTTCCTTGGTGAGTGGGACTTATAAGGACTAGTTCAAAAATGGAGTAGGCTTTTAGCAAAACTTTAATGTAGGGGAAATTATTGCTTTAGCCTGAATCTTGTTTCAGTGTCTTGAGTCTAAGCCCTATCCTTACCCTCAGGCACTCAACTCTCTGCAGACACAAAATTCCTCACAGAAGCAGTGCCCTGAGGGAAAAAAAAAAATATTTAAACTGTTAAATTTTAGATGGCTGTAAAAGGGAAATTAAGCCCAGGGCTTCAGTTTGTGGATATTAATCTCTGCTAATATCCACAGATTATTTTTTAATCTAAAAGTGTTTTTCTTCCGAGTAAGTGGTTTGCATTTTGACAAGGGTAAATAAATGCCTAGTTCAAAGGAATGACACCATACGATTTTTAAATACCACCTCCTCCAGGAAGTATTTCCAGGTTTTCTCTATCCCCACAGGCTACACGGTCCCAGTAAGGCTCCTAAGCAAAGTGTACTTCTCCTGTCATGGCACTTAGTACCCATTATTATGATCATTTGTTTAATTGTCCCTCTTCCAGTTCAACAGTGAGCTCTGTGAGTGTACAGCCCGATTTATATATTCATGTATGTATAGGTATATTCATATATGTATATGGTATATGTATCCTATTCCATGAATTCCCACCACACGGCTCTGTGATCAAACTAGGACCTCAGGGTACCTGGTTGGCTCAGTTGGAAGGGCATGTAACTTGATCTGTGGGAATGAGTTTGAGCTCCATACTGGGTATAGAGATCACTTAAATAAATAAATAAACTTCAAAAACTACTTGAAGGACCTTAGTAAATACTTGTTTATTGAAGAATGAATGAACAATTCTAAGAATCTCAGAAACTCTAGAAAAGTGATAGGGTGAGGGAAGAAGAATGTGGTATTTTGGAGGTCAGGTGGCTTTCATTAATGCCTCCTATGTAGAGATTTTATAAAACTAGACGGCCCTGCTGACAGACCTCTGAAAATGCCACCTGAAGATAAGACACAGATTTCAATATCATTCAAGTACTTTTAGAAACCCACTCAGCATTGACTGTATAGCCTTGATCTTCTAGGGTCACAGGTACCTTTAGTATACAGAAATTATAAAGAAAGTGTCATGGCACCCTTGTTCTACTCAACGAGGGAATCCATTGAGTTGGAACCTGTATTGAAATTACTCCTTCTACCAACAAAAGCAGAGAATGAGAAGAAAACAAAAGTAAAATCTCCCCATCTTCACAGTATGACATAGAATAGTCACATAAAAAGAGAAAGAAGGCTTCAGGGAAACACAAATGAAAAAAGAATTATTTCAGTGACATTCTAAGTATGTAAATTGTGACTAGCATTTCGACTCAATTACTAGAGGGTACAAAGCCCTCCCCCCCCCCCCTTAGCAACACAGTGATAAGAGCTCTTCTAAAAGTCAAGTGAACTCGGAACAAGTAAATGAGGAAACACTGAGAATAGGGGGCAACTAGAAGAATGCTACCTCTCAAAGCATGTGGGAAGGCTCAGCTGAATTAATACGAGGAGGAAAGGAAAATTTATTCCAGACCAGAGACTACTCTATAAATCCTGTGGGAGTCTTTATTTCTTAGTGAGGAGGAAGTGTAACTTTCAGGGAGGAACTTCAAAGTTCTTTCGGCTGATCTAAGAATTTAAGGAGCATGAAACACATGAACAGGAGAAAATCAAGTTTAATTACATAGTGACAGGGGCTCCTACAGAATAGGCGGCCCACCACAGTTTAGCAGTTTAGGTTTATATGCCGTTCAAAGCTAGGAAAGAGAGAAAACTTCAAAGGGAAGAAAAACCATTCACAGGAAAATGGAAAAGAGTAAATAATTGTTAAACAAATGTTTGCTGGGCCCCACAGAAACAATGGGACGCAGAGAGGAATGATAGCAGACTGCTAAGATCCCCCCTGCCCACCACCCCTAGATCCTATCACAACGTAGGTATCTATGGCAACATCTCCCTTCCTGCAGCAGGTCCTCTATCAAACTTCTTTCAAGCACTTAGGGGAGTGGCAAAAAAGAAAAACTTCTTGAGCCTGTTTCTTAAAAATAATCAGCTTAAAATAATCTACAGGCTAAAGAGACATATTTTGGGTGGCAACTGTTACCCCCACAACAGTCCTATCTTTAAAATGGGAAGTTCTGAAGTCTAGAAGTTGAGTTGGTAGATTGTTTCCTCTCACTCAACCAGTCTCGCAGTCCTGATAGTAGGTTAGCTCCTGAAATTCATCTCAGGAGGCAGCAATGGAGGTGTGCTCCCAAAGTTAGGCCTGTGGTTCAAGTAATCAGGTATTAACTAAGAGGTATTTTTACGGAAATTTTTTAAACGAAAGAAAAAAATACTTAATGATTGTGATGTAGGAACGGACATTAGGGTTCAAAGCCAAAGGCTAAGAAAGAATTCTTGAGACATCTTTGGTGTAAAATGGTGATTTTATTAAGGCATGGGAATAGGACCCATGGGCAGAAGGAGCCACACCAGGGTCATGAGTGGCCCATTTTTCACCTTCAAATTGGGAAGGGGTTAGGGATATTGTAAGTCTCTAAGGAATTTTGGAAACAAGGTTTCCAGAACCTTGAGGGGGCTAACTGTAGTCAGGAAAAGTCATTTATTACTGCTAATAGTCATGAAGACTCTTCAGATATATATCAGTGGACCATATGCTTGGGGATGATTGCCAACACATATCTTGGGGGGTTTGAGATAAAGGATTTCAAAGGAATTTTTATACATAAAAGTAGACCAACAGGATTGGGCATGGGGGGACTCAGGCTAGGATTGCCTTTTGCCCTTAGCAAAGTGTTAACATCCAGCCAGTTGAGTCCCTAGAGGAATGTCACTGCCTGTTTCAGGGACTTGTCAGAGGGCTCTAGGTAGTAAGGAAATTTAGTAATTTTTCTTCTGTCTTTGTTTCCCTCATCAGTTGCAGCAATTTATGAACCCAGTTTCTGAGCTCTGGAGACAGCCAGTCAAGAAGATTTTTAGATGGCACGGGGGCAGGCAGTAGCAATTTTATAGATTTTCTCGGTTTGGAGTTTGAATGTCTCTGATGCTTTTTCTGACCAGCCACGCAGCAACTGCTATGAACATGACAAGTACATGAGCTGTTACGGTAATTTCTCTAAAGTTGATATCAAGTCATTCATATTCAGCCTGTAGGGCTTCAGGAAAAGGCAGTTTTAGTTCTCAATGATTCCAAGTCAGAATCCATTCATGTCTGAGATCATGTCCCCAGCCCAAGGTGGACCCTTAACTGACCGAGCTACTTGGATGCCCTGGAAGTCATCTTTTTTACTCACCTGGGAATGCTGATGGAAACTCCATAAGCAAGGTACAAGGCTCACATTTCCAAGGAGCTCTATTGGGTCCATAAAATCAAACTTAGTTCATGAAAACTGTCTACTCATATTTGAGTCTATGC
This sequence comes from Mustela nivalis, assembly GCF_964662115.1. Taxonomy (NCBI): domain Eukaryota; kingdom Metazoa; phylum Chordata; class Mammalia; order Carnivora; family Mustelidae; genus Mustela; species Mustela nivalis. Next base: position 54,578,685 of record NC_139020.1, read on the forward strand.
CCATCTCTCTCTATGACATTCCAGTCAAAGCTTTGGTAATATAACCAATGTTTTCAGTTGTGTCCTCTTACAAGGAGAATAGACCCTTACTGAACTTAAGCAAGTAAATATATTAACATAAAAGGTAAGGAGAAAAGGATAAATGTGTCAATTTGTTTACAAAGATAGTCTTTTTTTTTTTTTAAAGATTTTATTTATTTATTTGGCAGAGAGTGATCATAAGTAGGCAGAGAGGCAGGCAGAGAGAGAGGAGGAAGCAGGCTCCCTGCTGAGCAGAGAGCCTGATGCTGCAGTTCTCAATCCAAGGACCAAGGGATCATGACCTGAGCTGAAGGCAGAGGCTTAACCCACTGAGCCACCCAGGCACCCCCACGAAGATATTCTTTATCAAATTGCTGTACATCATAGTTGGCTCAGGAGAAAAAGTGTGCTTAAAACTAGAAAGCAAAACATTTTAAAAAATCAGCAATAAACATCACAAAATTTATAATCTTCTTCATCAGTTCCTTCAGCCTATATTATTAGTTTTTGTTCTGTTTGAATCCAGTTTTTCCATTAGTTGTGGAAATTTTTATCCCCTTTAGTTTTATGGTCTTAAAGTTATCAGAAACTTGTATTCTGGAGGCTTCTCCGTGAATCTCCGTTAGGATGAACATTTTTGCAGGAATTCTTTTTGTAAAAGCCTCTGAGTAAATGAATAACTAAATTGAAAAGACTTAAAAATAGCATGGCTAAGGGTCTGATTAGGGTTCATTACAATGAGCCTGACAAGGAAATTTGGTTATTTCTGTGACATACAACATTTTAAGATAATAACTAGAATTATAACTGATAGCATTATACTAAGATATATCAGAATTTTAGGAGTTTTATACAACTTCGAGAACACTTACATTAATAATATTTACCTATTACAATACAACCAATTGACATAGCTTCCCATGTAATTTAATATATCAAATAAGCCCAATCAGTTTAATATCTCTCTTTTATACGGAGAAAGAACAAATTTTTGTGATTCCTCCGGAATCTGAAATATCCCAAAGTGATTTTGAGGTCAAAAAGACTTTATTTAGAATTTGATTTGGGGGAAGTTTGTCAAAAATATCAAAACTGTTGTAAAACATTTTGTCAAATAGGGTCATAGTTCTCTGTGGAACAATACTTAATTATCCACTTAACCATGATGATAGTTAAGGATGTTGCAGGCAAATACAGAAAGTTAAATGGCCTTAAGAAGGAAAAACTTGGCTCTTTTAATTTTGAGGAGATTCATTGTCTTAAGTAATTAAGGACCTGATTAAGATAACATGAAGCATAGGGCATTATTTTGATAAAACACAGCAATTCTGTTTTCTAGGCAGGTTACTTTAAGAGAAGAGCGAAACCTTTTATAATCTGTTATAAAGAACAGATCAAGAGTCCAAGAAAACTTTGTCCTTTTAACAGACAGTAAAACCAAATTCTAATTGTGTACTAGTGTACTTTTGGTATTTAAGCTCATTCTTAAATAAGTTTATTTTAATCTTAGCCAGCTTAACTGCACATTAAAATTCCTTTTCAAAGATTCCATTTCCACAATCTTGTATGACTTTCTTTTTTACATTTAGATTTTGTCCTTTCCTCTTTTCCATAACCAGTTTTATTTTGGACAAATTTACTTTTATTTCCTTTAACAAAAACATCTTCATACCTCATACGTTTTCTTTCCTTGTATATACATTCTATTTCCCTTATTCTTTCTAATAGCTTTAACTACAAATGTTAGAGTACATAATTCTTAGAAACTTTTATTTCTACGGAAAACTAAGTAATAATCAATTGTAAACTGTCTGTTGTATCAACATTCTTTAGATTGGCAAATTTATGAACACATTTCATACTTTCTACCAATGTGTATCTTCAAAGTACAATCTTTTAATAATGCACAAAACATGTTTTTGTTTTTAAAACATAAACATGTTTATGTTTAAATTTACCTTTAGTTTCTCTGTAGTAAGGAAGTAGATACACCTGTTTTCCGTAGTTAATGTTTCATTATTTTATCTTATTTGGAGATGATCTAGATAGTCAATGAGTTTCCATCATTCAACATATCTAAGCAAAGCTCTTAAGTTTCAGGTTGTCAAAAAGATTTTGGAAATTATCTTTAAGTACACATATCATAAAACATAATTTTTTGCAAAGAAGTTCGCCTAAAGGGACACCTGGGTGGCTCAGTTGGTTGGGCATCTGCTTTTGGCTCAGGTCATGATCCCAGGGTCCTGGGATCGAGTCCTGCATCAGGCTCCTTGTTCAGTGGGGAGCCTGCTTCTCTCTCTGCCTCTGCCTGCCACTCTGCCTGCTTGTGCTCTCTCTCTCTCTCTATCTGACAAATAAATAAATAAATAAAATCTTTAAAAAAAAGTTCACCTAAAAACTCTTATCTCACTTACATCTCTTAAATAATTTGCCCCCAATGGCATGTTTAGATTACCTGTGAAAACTTCATGAGACATTAGACAGAGTCAGCCTTCATTCAAAATTATTATTTGCTGACAAATTTTGCAACAGAGATAACAAACTTAACAATAAACCAAAGTAGAATAAAAAGTTGTATGTCTGGATTATAGTCAATGTTGATAACTCTAAGACATGTCTATTTTATTTTATTTTATATATTTTTTAACATCTTAATTTATTTTATTTTTTAATTGTTCCAAGATTCGTTGTTTATGCACTGTAGCCAATGCTCCATGCAATATGTGCCCTCCTTAATACCCACCACCAGGCTCACCCATCCCTGCACTCCACTCCCCTCCAAAACCCTCAGTTTGTTTCCTCAGAGTCCACAGTCTCTCATGCTTCATCTCCTGCTTCAATTTACCCCAATTCACTTTCCCTTTCCTTCTCCTACAGACGTGCTGATTTTAACCAAACAAGCATCCTTACATTAACTTTCATACTGAATGTTTTCCCAGACCATACAAATCTGAAATTCATTTGGATTAAGTTTTTATTTTATTTATTTATTTATTTATTTATTTGATAGAGAGATCACAAGAGGCAGAGAAGCAGAGAGGGAGGGGGGAAACAGGCTCCCTGCTGAGCAGAGAGCCCAATGCAGGGCTCGATCCCAGGACCCTGAGACCATGACCTGAGCTGAGGGCAGAAGTTTAACCCACTGAGCCACCTAGGCACTCCAGTTTTTATTTTATTTGTGAGAATTTTTATGGATACTAAATTTATTAATTTTTTTAAGGTTTTATTTATTTGAGAGATAGAAAGAGAGCTCACAAGTGGGGTGGATGGAGCAGAGGGATAGGAAGAAGCAGACTCCCTGCTGAGAAGGGAGCCTGATGTGGACCTATATCCCAGGACCCCAGGATCATGACCTGAGCAAAAGGCAGATGCTTAACCGACTGAGCCACCCAGGTGCTAGTGAATGCCTAATTTCTTTAAGCCAATTAAATAGGACTCTTTTACACAAATTAATTTTGGAAATACCATTCAGAGGTAGAAAAATACCATATTTCTTACAGACAGGCATAGGCAGACATACAAGCATAGAGATTTTATAACTTCTATTTTATTTTGTTTTATTTCTTGATTAACATATAATGTACTATTTGCTTCAAGGGTGTAGGTCTGTTTTTCATCAGTCTTACACAATTCACAGTGCTCACCATAGCACAGATACTCCTCATTGTCCATCACCCAGCCACCTCATCCCTCCCACCCCCCCTCCACTCCAGCAACCCTCTGAGATTAAGAGTCTCTTATGGTTTGTCTCCCTGTCTGGTTTCGTCTTGTTTCATTTTCCCTCCCTTCTTCTATGATCCTCTATTTTAAAACAATATAAAATCACGTGTTTATAAATAACGGTTGGAAAAATTCAAGTTTACTCACTAGAATGGTTGAAAGTTTTTACTATTTGTGGAGAAGACTTTTAAGATTTGTATTCGTCCCTCAAAGTAATCTTAAGGAGGATATCGCTTGGAGTTTGGGCAAGAGAACACTTTTTGAAGTTTGTAAAATTTTTTTTAGATTTATTTATTTATTTTACAGAGGAAGAGAGAGAAAGAAAGAGAGAGAGCAAATGAGGGGAGGGGAGGTGAGGGGAGGGGCAAAGGAAGAGATAAAATCCTGAAGCTGACTCCCCGCTGAATGCAGAGCCTGATGTGGGGCTTGATCCCATGGCCCTGAGATCATGACCTGAGCTGAAATCAGGAGTCACACTCTTAACCAAATAAGCCACCCAGGTGCCTCTTGTAGTTTGTATTTTTAAGAAGACTCTTTTTCTTTTCTTGTCTTTTCCTTTAGTCTTAGGTGAGTGTAGACATAGTTTTAGATACCTCCTGGGGTGTTACATTTCAAAGACATGGTAAGATTTACTTTTTTCAAGAGACTGAAAAAGAATACAAGTTCTTCCAAGAAGGACTTTGGTTTCCTAAGGCCAGTAATTGACAAGACTTTTGAGATGAATAGGTGAGGTTTTAGAATTGATGGAAAGGAACAGATGGATTTTGGATTGCCTGTAGAGTTGCATTTTTTTTCTTTGTTTTGCGAAGATTCGTAAGATAAAGAAAGTTGCTCTCATTTTTTTTTTTTCCCCTTTGCTTCTTAAGTGCAGAACAATTATCCTTCTAATAGCTTGGGTTTTTTTTTTTTTTTTAAATACCTGCAAATGTCTGAAGGCAAATAGGAAGGGGCCTGAGCAGACTTTGATTCTGTACTATGTCTAATTCATTTTTTTTCTTTTTTAAGATTCACTTGTGTATTTTAGAGAGAGTGTGTCTGAGTAGGAGAAGGGACAGAGGGCGAGAGTTTTAAGTAGACTCCCTGCTGAGCATAGAAACAACACAGGCCTCGATCCCATGACCCATGAACCAGCCAAAACCAACAGTCAGATGCTTAACAAACTGAGCCACCCAGGCACCCCACTATATCTAGTTTCTGTTCTTTCATCTTATTAAAGGGTCCCTAAGGCTAGCCATTATACCAATAGGACAATTGTTTTGGATGAGAACCCTCCAAAATTTTTTTCTTTCAAATATATCCAACTTAAGGGATCCAATCTTTGGCTACTGATAAGTAGAATCTCATATTAAACTCAATAGTGATTTAAACCAATAAACCTTTTTATGGCTTAACCATAGATGCAAGAGGTATCCTTAAAGGAGAGTTGGGGATAAAAGAAAAAAAAAAAGAAAAAAAAATGAGTCCTCACAAGATCCAGAAAGTTTACTCCCAAAGTTAGCTGAAGAAAGATCTAGCCACAAGTAGACGGACAAGTATGTCTGTCCAGACACACCTAACCGCAAATAAAGTGCAACCCCCACTTCTGTCTGGCCAAATTAGTGACAATGAAGGTTGAGATGATAAAGGACCTTTATGAAGTGGAACCCCTTATGACATATTTTCCTGAGAGCTGGCACAGTTGGACAAAGAGAAGGGTGACTATTGGGTCCACATCTTATTGGGCTGCCTCCCTGATGCATGCCGGGGTAAGCATCCTCCCGTTGGTAGAGACCAAAGAGAATATTCTCCCCCATCATAAGGCTCAGCTCTCAAGACAATGAATAAGATGAGAGGAAAACTTAATCAGAACTATGGTTCACCGTTTCTTACGACAAATGACACAAAAGACACAAAAAACAGAGACTAAAAGAAAACAATGACCATCTCTGGGAGAAAAAAGATCAATAGAAAATAATAGTACTCATAATAAGTTTTTACCAAAGTCACTTTACCCAAGGAAATAGTTCCATAAATGTTTTCTCCTGTTAATCTAAATTTAGATAAAGAAAAATACTCTCACCACTATTGCTTCCATTAGATCCTGCAGGCACACATCGGGAGACTGGTATGGTAAAGAATTTTTACCCTCTGCCAGCTTTTTGTCAGATGTCCCAGGATATCTCAGCTGTTGCAGTCCTATGGTGAGCAGCATTCAGCCAGTTTAAGTTTATCCTGCTGGCTACACCAGCTCTTGGGGAGGAAAAAGTTTTCTGTACCTTTCAAGATTCTTTGGCTGGTCTAAAAATTAAATTGACATGATACAGTCTAACAAGAGAAAATCAAATTTAATTACATATGTCTGGGGCCCCACAACAATTTGAGGCCCGCGGGCAGTCAGGTAATTGAGGTTTAATATGCGATGCAGAGCTAAGGAGTAGGTGGGGAAGGGGCTGAGACAGTTCACAGAAAAGATGAAAGGAAAGAAAGACAGTTCACAGGAATAGTAGATGTTTGGTAAACAAATGTTTGCTGGGTTGTACAGAAACAGTGGAACCCAGGAAGGAATTTTAGCAAACAGACATTGCTGGTTTCCTTCCTGTCTATGACAACTAGTTCACATTATACTGTAGGTATCAATGGCAGTATCTCCCTTCCTGGAGCAGGTCCTCTATCTATATTCTTTTAGGCAGTTAGGGGAGTGGCAATAAATAAAAGCTTCTTGAGCCTATTTCTTAAAAATCATCAGCCTAAAATAATTTGCAAGCCTAGGAGACACATTTTGAGATGGCAAATTTTGCACCCCTATGTAAACTGTATCAGAACTACACTGTACATAGGTATGTATATGTATGTATATGTAGTTTGTCAGTGTAACTGTAGTTCTTGGTAATATTCAGTCATTTTTACTTCTTTCTCTTTTTCCTTTTTCTCTCTCCCTCTCTCCCTGCCCCTTATTTCTTTTGTCTTTATGATATTTCAAGTTAAAGAACTTCTTTTGACACTGTTATAAAGATATACAGACTAGGTGGACCAATACATAAATTAATATATAAAGTGGCCAAAACCTCCAGTAAAAATTTCTAACTTCTATGGGTTTATTTCAATCTAAATGTGTTGCATATTTTATTTATAGACACATACACACACATGCACACATTCTTATTCAATTCCCCCAACATCCCTACTCTATAATAATTTTATTGCTATTTTTTGGATGAGTAAAGAAATTCAGGTAAGTTAGGAAGCTTGGCCAGTGACAACCAAAATGTAGAGCATGAATTTAAAACTGAATTGTCTGGCTCCAAAGCCTATAGTCTGTTCCGTGTATATCTTGGGAGATAATAGGGACAACGTAGGATAAAATCAATGTAGAAATTGTTCTTTAGTTTAGATAAAGATGTAATGTCCTCATTCATAATGAAGTACCCATCCCTACTCTGGAAGAGGATATTGTTTTAAAGCTGTGAGATACCAGTAAGGACTCAGAAGGTATCCAAGCACAAGTTTGAAAACCCTGTTGCTGCATGGTTTTCTTCTTTCTTTGGCTGGACCAGTAGATACAATACCACATTCCTGGCATGAAAATCTCATCCATCTCTGAATTGGTGCCAGAGGCTCCAGGGCTTAGGTGGGTTTCTCCAAGACACTGCACACCTTACACTCTTCCACAGGGTACCTGCCCAGGTGAACAGCATGTCAATGGCACCAGCCAGACTTTCTTGCTCCCACTTCTCCACACTTCACTTACAATATGGCTTGATAGAGGATCAGAATGTTGATATATTTTAATTTGCTCATAGGCCAAATCGGAGTGTTTGTATTTATAACTCTGAGAATTAATGGAGAGAATAAATGGAGTTAGAATTCATATTCCATGAAGTACTTTGAGCTTCACTAAAAGGGGAGATATACAAGACATTACATTTAGAAATTGTTTAGGAGCAGCAAATGGAAAGAAGCAACATTTTGCTTTAAAAAAAAAAAACACATCACAACCCCTTCATTATGTGCAGCACACAATTTAACAGGTGTGTGATTTATTCATTTATTCACAGATTCATGGACTAACCATTCCATCACAGCACTATTGTCTGTGAAGCAAAACACATTTACAACAAACTGCATCAGCTTCTTCGGAGTGACTGAATTAGCTGATCTCCAGAAATTCTTCACTACCAGTTGAAAAAGAGGGTTAATACTCACCAAAATGGTGATCATGAAAAATTAAACTCTACTTCATTAAAGTCCTTTCCATCCTTGTATTTCTGTGTCATCTATAACCAGCACTTGATTTAAAAGAGGAAAAATATGTAGATTTCCATTGGGGAAGTAATGAAATAAAATAGTTTCTCCACATGCATCTAGAATGGTCAATGGTCCTCTCTGGAAAGGTGCTATTGCCAGCCCTTTCCTGTTTACTTAATTCTTCTCTTAAGAAGATGAACTATCTTATGACCCAGCAATTGCACTACAGGGTATTTACCCTAAAGATATAAACGTAGTGATCTGAAGGGGCACGTGCACCCGAATGTTTATAGCAGCAATGTCCACAATAGCCAAACTATGGAAAGAACCTAGATGTCCATCAACAGATGAATGGATAAAGAAGATGTGGTATATATATACAATGGAATACTATGTAGCCATAAAAAGAAATGAAATCTTGCCATTTGTGACGACGTGGATGGAACTAGAGGGTATTATGCTTAATGAAATAAGTCAGTTAGAGAAGGCGATCATATGATCTCCCTGATATGAGGAAGCAGAGATGCAACGTGGAGGGGGTTTGGGGAGTAGGAAAAGAATAAATGGGATCGGGATGGAGACAAACCATAAGAGACTCTTAATGTCACAAAACAAACTGAGAGTGGCTGGGGCAGGGGGGTAGGGAGAGAGTGTTGGGGTTATGGACATTGGGGAGGGTATGTGCTATGGTGAGTGCTGTGAAGTGTGTAAACCTGGTGATTCACAGACTTGTACCCCTGGGGCTAATAATACATTATATGTTTATTAAAAAATTAAAAAAATTTTTTAAAAAAGATCATTTTCCTGATAGGTGAGTCTAGGGACAGCAGCACACCATCTACTTGGCCACATTTCTTTACTGGGCAAAGTTAAGTGTCGAAGGTCATTGTTCTTTTTCTCTTGGCCTCTCTGACTCAAGGGCTCCTAGGAGATGTGCGTGCCTGTCCTAAGTCTCCACGTGGTTAGATTATCACTAGTGAGTCCAGCTAAGTCTCCTGTTATTGCTTCTCTACCTGTGGCTGTATAAGAAGTTATGGTCCAGTGGGTGTCTGGGTATAGATGTGGAGCAGAGAACTGGTAGGTTGGGGCTGCACTTTCTGCACAGTTTGAAAAAGTGCCCTGTGATCTTTGGCCCATGACATGAAGCTGATACTACACTTGGATCGTGCCGTGTTATTCGATCTGGCTTTACTGCTGGTGAAGCTGATGACTGTGCTGTGATCCTCTACTCCTTTTGCCAAGTCCTCAGCTGAGCGGACATAGAAGGTGAGACTGGATGAGTGATTCTTACCCTGTCCCCAAACTCCAGCAGACACCAAAGATTCCCGAGGGAACCAGAAGGTATTATGCTCACCGAAATAACTCAGTCAGAGAAAGACAATTATCCTATGATCTCACTCATATGTGGGATTTAAGGAACAAAACAGAGGAGAACAGAGGAAGGGAGGGAAAAAAAAAAAAAACAAGATGAAATCAGAGAGGGAGACAAACCATAAGAGACTCTAAATCATAGGAAACAAACTGAGGGTTGCTGGAGGGGAAAGGAGTTGGGGGGCGGGGTAATTGGGTGCTGGGAAGGAAGGAGGGCATGTGACATAATGAGCACTGGGTGTTGTATACAACTGACGAATCCCTGAACTCTACCTCTGAAACTAATAATACACTATAGGTTAATTAGTTGAATTTAAACAAACAAAAAAGAAACCAAAGATTTCCGAAAACAGAGCAGCAAGAGGGAGATGGGGGGGGGGCGGTGAGGGTAGGGATGTGTGGAGAGATAGCTACTTTTCACTTTCTGTCTGCCTTTAATGCATCACAATGCTCTCATTAAAAAAATTAAAAACTTGTATTTAAAAATGGTCCCCAGGACTAGAATGCTGAAGACACAGTGGGAAACATGCCATCAGTAAGGAAACAGCGTCAGCCCGAAGACCTTTCAGAACAACATTCTTGCTCAGGAGAAAGAAAAAAATATTGAGGTAGATTTAGCCTATTTAAATATTTCCCAAGATATTTGTTGAATTTTGGGTCACAATGTTTCTCCCTTTGAATAAGCTTGCTTGCTTGTCTTTGAGAACAGCCTGGGTGAGAGACCATTTGACATTCAACCTCTGACTATTTTAGTGTTGGGGCTGGACCAAAAGAAATTTACACTCAATCAAATGATTTTTCACTTACTGAGACAAATTCACTTTTTGCTTCTTTCAGTAATTCATCAATCTAATGGGAGAAATAAAAGCTATCATAATAATGAGAATAGACTTCTAGAAGCATGAGCCAATATCAATACTTTATTTAATAATGCAAATTCTATTGCTCTATATTTGGTCTCAATCCAAATTTGCTTTTAATTAAGTTTTCTTGCCATTGTATGCTCCTCTCTCTCTTACTCTGTCTCTCTTCACACCCCTCACCCCACATAGACATTTAAGCTTTTCTCATAGTGTAGGCATCACATTTGACCTGATCCTATTGTCCCCGGCCAATATTGATAATGCACTGATGACATCACTATTACCATCATCGTTGTCATCATACTGGAGGGCATCTTTAGAACATTTTGAATGTGGCTGCAAGTGAGTTTTGAATAAAGTAAATGCTCCCTATCTCATATATTGTGTCCTCAAACAATAACACTAATTGAAAATACCGAAGAATATATACATCTTTTATTTTTGAAATTTATTTATTTGACAGACAGATCACAAGTAGGTGGAGAAGAAGGCAGAGAGAGAGAGGAGGAAGCAGGCTCCCTACTGAGCAGAGAGCCCGATGCGGGGCTCTAACCCCCTCATGACCTGAGCCAAAGGCAGAGGCTTCAACCCACTGAGCCACCCAGGCACCCCCAAAGAATATATCTTTTTAAGAGTAATGAGGTTACATAATGTGTAAGCATCAAGGTTTCACACTGTGTCATGACTTATATAAGATAGGATACTCAAACACTTGAACAAGAAGGGCTACCAAATTCCGTTATTTTATTGTTTATATTTAAGACAGTTAAAAGTATTTTTACAGTAGAGCAGCAGACATCTATCTACTTAAGGATATTATGAAATAATGTGCCTTCTCCCATCCTGCCCATCAACCTTTATTTGGACGCTCTGGTCAGCCCATGGTTAGCAGCCATTACCCAGCTCCTAACTCCCTGGTTTCTGACCTGCTTCTAACCTATTTCTAGCTTGTTCCTGGCTCTGCATACTATCTCCCTTTGTTCTCCAGATCTACTTAGGCCTTTGACTTTGGGTTCCTTTCAAGGACTCTTGGCTCCCTTTGTAGTTGCTTTGAAAGGGTTAAGCCATCCTAACAGCTTTCACTTGGGCCTGCTGACCTAGTTTCTCTGGAGGGTAGTATTGGACAGTGGACTTTCAGACCATGACTTGGTTGCTCTTCATCCTTCTTTATCCAGCCATTAAGTACTGGATTTCATCAAGGCTTAGTTCTGGGTCCTACTTACTAACTCCGTGTGCTCTCTGGAAGAACTCAAGTACACATTTAATGACTGGTTAATAGAGTAATTACTAGATTCTGAGAACTATGTTAACAATTTTAAATGCATCCTGCTGTTTAATACCCCCAAGTGTTATAAGGTACGGAATATTCATGTCCCTGTTTTTTAGATACGAAAATTTGGTGTAGAGTATTTGAGTAATTTCTTTATGACTGCACAGCTAGAAAGTGACAAAGCTGGGCTGCAAATCAAGACAGTTTTACTCCAGGACCCCTGCTTTCAATCACTAATATTGCTACTATATATATTCAATCACCAATATTGCTAATATTGGTTTATATGGAATCTCTTGGTGATCTCATCCACACTTGGAAGTTTTGTTGCCACCAAAGCACGGATGGACTGACAAACTTCAGTTGCCTACTCAAGGTCTCCATTGGGATGTCTTAAAAACTCTCCAAATTAAATGCATCCTAGGGGCTTCTGGGTGGCTGAGTCTTTAAGTGTCTGCCTTTGGCTTGGGTCAGGATCCTAGGATCCTGGGATCAAGTCCCATGTCGGGCTGCCTGCTCAGCGGGAAGCCTGCTTCTCCCTCTTCCACTCCCCGTGCTGTGTTCCCTCTCTCACCTTATCTCTATCAAATAAATATTATAAATAAATCTTTAAAAAAAACGCATCCTAAAGTTAACTCAATTATAGTTGACCCTTGAAGAACATGAGTTAGGGGCGCAAACCCCCATGCAGTTGAAATTCTGCATATAACTTTCAACTGCCCCCAAATTTAACTATTAACAGTCCACTGTTGATCAGAAACCTCAGTAATACATAAATAAAAAGTTAACACATATTTTGCATGCTCTATGTATTATACACGGTATTCTTTTAATCAAGTAAGCTAAAGAAAAGAAAATGTTATTAAGAAAATCTTTATAGTACCATATTACTTAAACAAAATCCACATGTAAGTGGGCCTGTGGAGTTCAAACTCATGTTGTTCAAGAGTCAACTCTATTTACCCCTCCAAACTGGTCCCCTCCTTCCATCAGTCTAGGACACAATCCTCAATTTGGTGATATAAGCTAGGCACCTGGGCATCATCTTTGACTCATCCCTTCCTTTCCTTCAGTCATGTTCCATCCATTTTTAAGTCCTGTAATTGAAGTCTCTGAAATGTGTTCCAAAGCTGTCCTCTTCTTTCTATCTCCACAGTCACCACCTTTGCCCAAATCATGGTTATCTCTTATCTAATCTAGTGCCATAGATCCTGGACTGGTCTCACATCCAGCTTTGGCCCTCTTCATCTGCTCTTGACATTGCAGTTTAAGTAATCTTTTCCAAAATGCAAATTTACAATATCATCACCTGCTTAAACTCTTTCATGATTCTCATTGTTCAAAGCTGAAGAACTATCTACTTAGTAAGACCAGCAAGGTCCTACAAAGTCTGGTCTCTGCCTGAATGTCCAGCCTTATGTGAATTCCCTTTTCTTTACTTTCTGTATCAGGCACACTTGCCTTCTTTCATTTGGGCATTTTCAGTTGACTTCAGGGCCTTTGCACATTCTATTCCCTGCATTTGAAATGCTTTCCATCCATCACCCGACCCCCACCCCCAAGTATGGTGAACTTTTATGCATTCTTCCGTTCTTAGGTCACATGTAAGTTCTTTAGAGACCCCTTCCTGGCCCTTCTTCCCAGACTAGGTTAGCTTTTCCTGTAATATATCATTATAACACCATGAACCTCACTGTCATAACACTTAGATCAGTTTGTAATTATGCAGTTGTTTATGTAATTATTTGCCCAATGACTCTCTTCTATAGTGGAATATAGACTCCATAAGGATAGGGACCAAGTCAGTTTTTGCTGAACATTGTATCCCCTGTAAGCATTGATAAATATTCACTGAACAAATAAGATGGGTGATTCTGAAAACACAAAGGAATTAGTATTAAATGTAACAGATTAAGTAGTAAAACTAAATCTTTGAGTGAAAGGCCAGATATTAAATTTTAAGGTAAAGTTTTTTGACTCAAAACTTAATTTAAGCTTCTTCAACACAGTCTAAATTTATCTCAAGGTATAATCATTTTAATTTTCTCAGTAGCATATAATAAAAGGGTATGACCTGATTTTTTTTTTTTAAAGATTTTGTTTATTTATTTGACAGACAGAGATCACAAGTAGGCAGAGAAGCACGCAGAGAGAGAGGGGAAGAAGCAGACTCCCTGCTGAGCAGAGAGCCCGACGTGGGGCTGATCCCAGGACCCTGAGATCATGACCTGAGCCGAAAGCAGAGACTTTAACCCACTGAGCCACCCAGGCACCCCAGTATGACCTGATCTTGAAACTGATCCCTGGGTCTCCACCCTTCCTCTTTCCCACCACATTCACCATACTTTCCTGCATCTGTGACCTTCTGGTCTCCCAGCTACTTTGCCTTCAAGTCAGAGCCTACCACTGGCCCTTGCTTCAGACCCCCCTTTTATTCTTCACCCTCAGATTTTGTATCCTTACAGTTTCAGCGGGATTGGGGAGTGGAGAATGGGGTGGTAATGCTGATGGCTGGGCTAATCCCTGGCAAGAGGGCAATTTATGTAGTTCTGATCTGGAATCCAGACTGCCTGGAAGAAAGAGCAGGGAGTAGAGGCCATGTAGAAGGGTCAGGTGCTAGTATTATTGACAGTGTGTTTTGGGGAAGTGATTAAATCCCAGGACTACTCACTCTGAATCACTTAAACTCACCCAGAAATCTGCATTTTAATATGCAGCCCAAATAATTTTGATGCATGTGGTCCTTACACAACACTTTGAAGAAAACACTGGCATAGAGACATAATTTATTAAAAGCAATGTTAACACTTCCTTTAAAAAAAAAAAACCCTATATATCTCAGCTGTACTGACTTGCTTGGAACAATGTATACACATGCTATCATGTAGGCTGACTCTCTGGTCCCTTCCATTAAAGTATATTAATGGATATCATTGTGTTTTTATTCTGAGAAGCATAGAAGGACAGTTACCTGTTTTTCTTTGTGAATTCCAGGAACATCTGTTGCCTCACACCTGGCAGTCTCTGTAACAGGTGTATGCTCAAGATAGCAATGATAAATAATCATATGACGTTGGCCCAGATCACAATTTGCAGCCTGTCACTCCTGCCAAATGGGTCTGTTGAGACGGAAACCACAATCTGAGCAGCTGTGTATTAAATTTAGGGAAGTGTCATAATTAAAAAAAAAAAAAATAGAGTATAAGAATACAGAATACCGTGGGGGAATGGGAGAGGTAATTTTCTACTGCCCAGGAACCTTGTTTTCTTTCTTGTCCTCTTCCCCTCCTTACTCATCGCCCCAAACACTGGCTACTTTTAAGACTCTATGAAGGAGATGAAAATTGAGAAGTTGTTTGACCAAAAGAAAGCAGGTGTGTAAATGGTAGGAGACCTCAGTTGGGAGGCCCTGGGGAGGTCTGGTTTACACCTTCCATTATGTAGCCGAGGAAATGGAAGCCCAGGGAGATTATGGTTGAGGCAGGTGATGGGCTATACCATCTTTCATCTGTCTGGAACCCAGAGGACAGCTAAAGTCCAGCTGTCAGATGTAGTCCACTCTTCTTCCCACACTATCGCAACATGTTAGCTCAGGCAAGGGAAGTAGCCAGTGATACTCCCTCTACACAGTTGACTCTGCCTATCTTTTTCTCCACTGTAACCTTAGCTTTTAAGGCCATGGAAGGCCCTTTGTGAGTACTTGGTAAGGCCCAGTAGCTTCTACTTTTGTGTTTCTGGGAAACCTGAGTGTCTAAGAAATCTGGCTACTCTGATGGTGAGTGCACATGGGGCGATCAGAGGGAGCCGGTGAAAGGGACTTCTTTGGAAATAGGGTCTTTGCAGATGTCTTCATGTTAACATGAGGTCATGCTGGACCAGATGGAACATAAATTCAATGGCTGGTATCCTCATACGAGGGCTGGGGGGAACACAGACACACATGGGAAGAATGCTGTGTGGTGACAGAGGTCGAGACTGTGGTCACGAGGCTACAATCCAAGGAATGCCAGGGGCTGACAGCAACGGCCAGAAGCCAGAAAGAGGTGAGGAAGGAGTCTTCCCTAGAGCCTCCAGTAGCATCACGGCCCCACCAACACCTTGCTTTTGAGCTTCTAGCCTCCAGACCTGTAAGAGAATCAGACACATGCACAAAGCACCCAGCACAGCATCAATTTCCATATCTAAAGGGGATGAGAGATGGGCTGAATCTGGGAGTTAGAGGAAGGGTGGGAACAGGCAGAGAGGAATTTACGGTAGTCAGGATTTAAAAAAAAAAAAAAAGAATTTTGGTCCAGAATGACCATTTCTGGATGTTTTCGGAAGCAAAGGAGTTTATGGTAGTCATGCAAGGGGGGCGAGGCTGGGGGCTCTAGCGGGGGAAGAAGTGGAGTCCCAGTTACCTCAGTTACAAGCAGAGAAGCTGGTGTATATAACTAACAGGGTCAAAGTAAGGAATTTGTTAGCAAGAATGAGAAGCCTTCAATGAAAGAAGGGAAAGATAATGGGGGAGACTTCATTGAAGCCTGTACATGAATGAATGGTGCAAGGACAATGATCATAAACGTGTTCATTTAATCTCGGAATATCACAGGCGAAAGGCATGTTTTGAAACCAAGAAAAGACGCACCTATAGGATAAATAAAGGAAATGGTATTTTATTTAAATTCCGCAAGTAAATATATGGAAGAAGCTTCCGAGAGGGTGTACTATTTAGCCTAAACTGGTAAAGAGCTTCAAGACAGGTTTAGATAGTTTAGTGAGTGTGAGTCCAACTCTGATTAAAAGATGTTGAAGGTTTTCCTACTTTTTTTCATTTTTATTTTATTTGATTCAGATATTTAGAAAATGTAAAAGACCATACAGTGAAGACTTGCTCTGTTGCACCTGTCCCATGTCTGCCCAGCAACATGGGACAGGTGCAACAACCTCTCCCAACACAGAATTGCTATAATGGGTTTCTTATATGTCTTTAAATGCATTTTGTGAAGTGGATAGAAAAGCAAATAGGAATAAGTTCTCTGATGGCAGGGAATTTGGTCTGTTTCATTGAATATATTTAATATATTAAATATATATAAATATATATTTATATTTATATACTCCACACCTAGAAAAGTTCTTGGGATGTCGAAGGTGTTCAAGGAATACATATTAAATGATCAAATATAGTCACCTTCACAATCTCTAAACACATAGTGGCCTCCTATACTCACTCACATGTATGCATCTTGCTTTATTTATTTCACACTATGTCCTCTAGACTTTTCTTTAGTGGTACATGAAGACCTCTTTCATCCTGTTTTTAGACCCAAGTAGTGTTCTATAGTATGGTTGTACCATAATTTATTTCGACTAGTCTCCTATTAATGGCCACATAGTTCATTCCCAAGTTTTTGTTATTACAAACATCATGGCAATGAATAATCTTGTGTGATTATTGCATTTGCAGGATAAGTTCCCCAGAAGTGCAACACCAGTTTTTAAGAAGTCATGTCCTCACAGTGCCTGGGAGGCTCAGTCGATAAGTGTCTGCCTTCAGCTCAGGTTATGATCCCAGGGTCCTGGGCCTGAGCTCTGCATGGGGCTCCCTGCTCAGTGGGACACCTGCTTCTTCCTCTCCCTCTGCCCTTCCTTCTCCTGTTCATACTCTATCTCGCTTTCTCTTTCTAAAAAAAAAAAAAAAAAAAAAAAAAAAAACCTTAAAAAAAAAGTCATGTCCTCAGATTTTGGTGACAAAATTCTCAGTCAAAATCAAATAGAACACTGAACTGCCCGGCATGACATATCTGGTGTTCTTTTCAGTGTCTTTGAGGTTGCTAATGCCAGGTGTCTTTAGCCTGCTTTCAAAACAAAAACAAACAAACAAACAAAAACCAAAAACCAAGAGATTTGCAGAAAGAGAACCAGTGAGCAGTGCTGGAAGTGGTGAAATTGACACATGGATGTTCACGATCCTGCTGAAAGATCATAAGGGGATCAAAACGCAAATCCCCGAAATCCCACACAAATCTTGTGTGGCCACTGCTTGGGTCTCTAAGCTGTCTGCCTTCACTGTGAGGTACAGGCTTTAATTGCTATTGTCTGATAATATATATCTGTGCTTTCAGTATTTTTCTAGGGACGTCTGAGAATCCCGACCAATACATAATGGCTTCTTTGCCAATCTTGCTTTATCATTGTCTTTCGTTTTCCTCATAGCCTTGGGGCTTTGGTTTTATTATTTTGGTCTGACTGTGACACTGGGGACAGCGGGCTGAAATGACAGCGTCCGACTTGCTTTATCTTGGCGTGGCTTCTTACAGGGGCATCGGACATGGATGAGGGTGCTATAAGGAAACCGTCTCTAAATCCTTAACCCCGGCACACGTGGCTGTGCCGTTTTTCACGGCCATATTTCCATCTGAGACGTGGAGATAATGATACATGGCCTGCACCCTTGGAGGATGTGGTGGTGAATATTAATGAGATAAGCTTCAAAATGCAGTTTGAGCTCTTCAAGCCTGAGGTCCTTGATAAGAACTGGGTTATAGAATTAGGAAGATAAAGGAGCACAGCCCAACCATGACCATTTTTCATTATAGAGTGCCTTGACAACTGCTCTATGCCTCTAACTCTGATACAATACCTAGGAACGGTCAGTAGAGTGCATAGGTATTTTTAATATTTTGCCTTATCTTCCTACGTCCTTTCTGCCAGGGACTGTGGGTCGTTTACTCAATCAGCAGATAGGTTTTAAAAGTTCAGTGGGTTCCA
The DNA here is from genome assembly GCF_964662115.1 of Mustela nivalis. Classification (NCBI taxonomy): domain Eukaryota; kingdom Metazoa; phylum Chordata; class Mammalia; order Carnivora; family Mustelidae; genus Mustela; species Mustela nivalis. The sequence continues at coordinate 54,596,907 of NC_139020.1, forward strand.
ATGGAGGTGGCAGTCTCGGGAAGAGCCCTGGGCTGCAGGCCGGGAGGGTGGCTTTGCCCATGGTCCCACCTGGATTCAAGGAGCAGCCCATTGTCCCTGAGCCCTGTTGCCTTCTCATCAGAGCAGAGAGACGAGCTCTGCCCTGTGCGTCTCTGTATATGAAAGGAACATTCGGTGAGCGTAGGAGTACCAGCTTGTTCAGTGGAATAAGGCCCCTTAACGATGAATATTAATGTCTAGAC